>NC_090440.1:634444257-635069257 GCF_031143425.1 Pleurodeles waltl
AAATCATCTCCCAATACTTTAGGAAACCTAGTAACTATCTTATCTGAGAACCTGTCATTTGCCATTATTAACACTTTCTATTTGGAATTTGGATTTAATATTTTTCCCATTTCCCTACCTAAAAGGTCAGCAAATTGAATTCTCATCACTGAATAACGCAAAACATCTATTTACTTTCCTCTGTACCCAACAGGATTTATATCTGGCGGTAGTATTTCAATTTCTCAATTCTAAAATATTGCGTTCCAATTCTTGTCATCAGTTATCGTGTACGGTCATCCTGAATCAGCAAGTACAGCAACTTTTTTTTCCTCCCACCACAATTTCACATTACAGCATTTCCATTGGATCTGTGCCCCACATTCATCATCCTTTACACTGAAAATACATTTTTCTTCAAAATGTTCTTCTCTTTCAATACAACTCACTGTCTGTTATTTATTACATCTACACACCCAGGCATAGTGCCCTTCCTTAAAACATCTCTTGCAGACTGCTAACCTTGCAAAACATCTAGGACTATTAGAAAGATGTCCTTCTCTCCCACTCACACCTCCACTTTTTGATATTAGAGTATCATTTTGAGAAAATGTCTTCTCAAACTTTTTATGTCCCTCCTAGCTTTGTTCTCTCATGTTTGTCTACTTCCTTCTCTGCATTTCTACCAACTCCTCTTACTTCTTTCACTGATTCATCCATAAGCATGTTGCCTTTTACTTTTTCATCATGCATTTCACATGCCCACATACTGGTATTCGCCATACCTTCAAATATAGCTATTGTCTCTGTGAAAGTGGTACTTCTTTTTTTTGCTAATAATTTTTCTTGTACTTTTACATTGTTTGCGCACCTGACAATCTGGTCTTTGGCAAGAGAATCAGTAAGTTCTTCAAATTTGCATGTACGAGCTAAAGCTTTCAAGGCTGCAACATACATGCCAATTTTCTCCTGTTTCCACTGCACTCGCATGAAAAATGTGTGCCTTTCCAGTACCACATTAATCTGTGCACCAAAACTGTTCTCCATCATCATTATAGACATGTCAAAAACATTGTCTGGGTCACCCTCTCCATGACCAATGATGATTTCCTCCACAATCTTTCATACACATTTCTCCCTTCTGTTCCTAAATTATCTAATAATCCAGCTTGTATGCCAACTGCCAAAATGTTTCTCCCCCAGTCGCAAGTAAGTATGAATTAAATATCTGCTCCCATCTTTTCCATGGCAAAATAGGATCGCCCATTTCTGAAAGGAAATGAGGAGGTTCAGACATATTAGCATATGCCATAATGTCTGAATATTTGAATTGTTAACAATAGAAGTACTTTGGGCTAATAACCTACTTCTCCGTTGTTCAAAAGGACTACAGTGGGATGATCACTCAAACATAGACCAGCAAATAACATATATATATATATATATATATATATATATATATATACATACACATATATATATATATAGATATACTGTATATAGAGTTATAAATATATATATATATATATATATATATATATATATATATATATATATATATATATATATATATAATGAAATTCTACCTCATTTATTGTCATCAATTAATTAATATCACCAGATCACTAATTCATTTCAAAGGTGTGCGAATCACCGCTTCTTGCCAAGTGATCCACATGTCAATAAATAATTAAATATCAATGGTGTGTGGATCACCGCTTGTTGCGGAGTGACCCACTGGAGAAGGATTCATTAAAAAAGGGCATAGGCATTTACGATCAAGTTTTACCTTGAATGTAAGAAGAAACGTTGTTGCAACAAAACTGCTTGCTCTCTCTAGTCCTCAAATTGCCGAGTTTTATCCAATCATGCTGAACGGAGTGTCACATGCTCACATCATCATAATTTAGCTCGCAGACAGTAACAAGATCACAACTCTCTCCCGACTCAGTGCCTTCAACCAGTCACACATACGCCAATGTCCTGCTCACACCTTGGCTCGGTGTGAGCATGACCAGAGCATTAACTGGTCACAAAAACGCGCAAAGTTCCGCCCACACCTCGGGTCAGTAAAAACATACACAGTGGTTCCACTCTCTCTTGGCGGCTCACTTCGGTGTCCACAATATCACTTCAAAAGATGCTTAATATGGGTCACGTGGGCTCGGATTTATCTAGGAAGTTGGTGACAGTTTCTCCCTCGTCACCAGTGTTAACAATACGCTTTACACTTCAAAGGTGCTCATAAACCTTTATTAGATTTGTAGCATGTATATCCAACCTCCTCAGGCATTTACCCGATCGTAACTGACCACATTCAAATCTCCCCTAGAAACTTGACACTGCCTGGAATGCTGTGACCTCAAAGTGATTGTCACAGCATTCCAGCCAAGTGACCTAGTGAAAACCAAAACACTCTCGATTTTGAAGCCCAGACCTTTGAAAATCATGTTAAAGTTTCAGAAATACCATTTTTGCAAAGGAACAGATCATATGTCTATTTTTTTCATTTATCCATTCTTGACAAAACAAAAGGACAATGTTCTCACCATAAGAGAGTGACTGAGTGAAAGCCATCCCCAATTAGGAAGTATGCAGCATGGCTTTTTTTGACAAGCTGAAATCTGTGCATGAAGTACCAAGGAAAGAATCCTGAAAAGCATGTTTTTTTTTGTTTATTGGCCTGTCCTTTCCATCAGTGGGTGTTTGTCTGTAATGGTTTACAGAAGAACTTTCTACAAACATCCTATATAGTTTGGGGAATGCCCCACCTGCCTTGCTTGATCAGGCTTGTTCCAGGAAGCACGGATGTATAGAAACCAACACATTGTAGACACATTTAACAACCAAGAAAATTAAACAGTTGCTTCCGCTTTCACATCACACTCATACACACTGAAAGAGTGAGTGTCCAATTTTTGGTGAGAACTATTAGATGGTACGGGGTCAACACAGTAGCCTTTTAACAGGTATTTATGCTTGCATAGGAATGCCTCTGGGTCCTTCACAAATATATCTGCCTTTGCCCAATCTCCTTGTTTGCCTGTCAAAGTAATAGCGAAACAGTTATCCGGATTAATGTTGCTGCCTTAAAATCACACGATATAGGAATTTAGAATAAATTCTAGTTAGAAGTTTTAATTCTGTGTCTACAGCAAGGCCAATTAGAGTCTCTACACAATTTGACTGCTTTGAAATCGAATGGGGATTTACTCTGCCGAACACACAAATGAAATGGAGAAAACTATCTCATGGGGGTCATACACATTAATAAAGTCTGTGTGGGACCCCCATTAAATAGTTTTATCCATTTTATTTGTGTGTTTTGCAGAGTAGATCCATAGATGTGTGTATTGTATTGTCTCCCCACTTACCTTGTGTTCCATCCCTGACATTGGCTAGCGCAGGGATGTTGTAGCAAGCCCAATGATGAAGCACGCCATGACTAGTAGTGAGTGCAACCTAGTATTGTTTGCTAACAGGTGTTGCTCTGGAATTTATAGGATCATCATCTGTTCCTCCTTTTCTATGTTGTGTGCACATAGTAGCAGTGGTGCACAAGAAATGGGAAGCTAAGGACAGTGATAGATGTTCCTAAAGCAGAGGATACACAAAACCAACAACACAGAACAAGGTGTATGAAGAATAAACCAACATAATTTTTCCTTCCTCTGCTACTTTACCTGATGTCAGCGCCTCTCGTGCATACAAACTAGTGAGAGAGTGTAGCTTATATAATCTATATTAACATGAAATGTTTATGAAATAATGTGTGATAATGCCACCTAGAAACTGTATTAGTAATTTTGCTTGAATATGCACCTGAAATGTGACCACGGGGAGTGGCCACCAATGTATACGTAGACTAAAAATGATGACAAAAATGTTTATATTATGTTTAAATAAATGATTACGTTATTGAATCTGTGCTGAAATCCTCCTAGGCCTTAAGTTAGCATGAGACGGAGCTTAGCTGCTTGGCTCTCATATTAAATGTATTTTTTCTATCTTGCAGTGTGCTGACTCACAAAAGGACATGACCCGGTATGTTTTACTTCAAACTAGAAGACGAATGTAACCATGCTAGATCCGTTCTGACAACTTTTCCTTGTTTGCAGAATAATGTTAAAACAAAATGAAACAGTGTAGATTCATGTAATGTACAAGGTCATTCAAACCGGTGAAGACAATGGAGCTACTGAACAAAAGATGTGCAAAGAATTACAGAAAGATGAAATCATACCGGACATGCCACCTCTGAAGACGTCAATTATGGAGACCAATAAAATGTCTGTAAAATAATATGGGGTGAAAGTTAGGTGACCTAATGTGTTTTCTGATAGGTTAAAGATAGTGGGGTATAACGAATGTCCAATAACATTTTGGGGGAATGTACAACGAAAAAGGGATAAAAACCCATGACACAAGAAGCCATTTAGAAGTAGGTAGGGAATGCTATTGATTTTATCCTGAAACTCTGTCACTCTGTTTGGTGACTTGTTTGTTTATTTAAAACCATCCTCACCCTAAGAATTGTTCATTTTACACTTTACCTCCATATGAGGGAAGTGCCCTCTTGCCCCGGAGCTGAGTTCTGACTGATGGCGAATTGACTGATGTCCTGAAGACGAAGACTGAACCTGTGCACTGACCTAAACTTTAGAGGGTAATTATGACAATGCAATTGTGATTTGTCTGTTTGCTTTTCCTTTCTAGGTACCAACTGCTTACTTTTTACAGAGACCATTGTTAGATGTTTTCCAAATTGGTGTTCTAAATTGTTTTGCATGAAGCCCAACATGCTAATGCTAATCAGTGGTTGGGAAAGGTGTTCCCCAAACTGACGCAAATAGACAAATGACCGAATCTATGCTTTGTTGAACTGAAGCGTTATTGACACTCTGCTAAATTGATCTATGTTCACACTGTGTTATGTTCTGATGTTTGTGATTCTCGCGCTAATGAAATCTTACCAAAGTTGCCATATTGTGACTATGCTATTATTTTTCTTGGTTTTGAGATTGACGCACCTGCTATTAGATTTGAAAGCAATAGGGAATAAAACTCATAAAATTCTACTAAACCGGTGTGGTTATTCATGGCTGAAAGGTCATGGTAGTGTCTTGAATTGATTAATGACTTTGACTAAAGTGAAATGTATTGTCGTGATAAATATTGATGACATTATTGACGTGTTGATTGACATATTGATTAGCTATCTCATCCTAAGGTGTCTCTCAACTGGGTCAAAAGATTCATTGGCCTAAAACGAGTTCTGACGTGTAATAAATTATCATAAAGGGACGCGTTATCAGTTCTGGTAGCAGAGCGACGGTTTGGCCCTTTGGGGCCCTAGGATGGAGAATTATTCTTTAGACTGTTTTTTCTTAGATAATGCAAATTGGAGGTATGATGAGTTTCTAAATTCACCATGACTTCCTGGGATCTCTGAGCCTGGCTAAGTGAGTTGGGGATGTTCTCGGAGTCATAGCATGCGTGGTGTAGAATTTGCGCTTGCTCAAGCTTATGCATTTTGCAGGTGATTTGTGAGGTTGGTGTGTATCCAGGCCAGGTAAATGTTGTTTTAGTAGGAGTGGGCGTACTCTACAGTATGAGAGTAGGGAAGTCGATGTACTTCATATGAGTGTGGTGCTTTGTGCTCAAAATTATCCATGTGGTTGGTTGTTCATGTACGGACCCGTCGTGGTCTAAGACTCTGGAGTATATTGACAAGTGTAGGAGACACTTGAGGTTTATGTTGTAATTTGTGCGGTTCAAATAGGTCAATCGGGCGTGGTTGACAAGTCGAGTTTGAGTCAAATTGTATGTGTGAAACCTTCGATGGAGATTTGGCAAGTTCTAAAGTGCACTAGAACAAACCATTGACAAGTCGAGAGTAGGATTTGCGGGTCGAATTCTGCTTGCGTATGCGGGAACTGAGAAGGAGAGAGTAGCGGCTGAGGCTTCAAGTGAAATCTCTGTAAAGTTCTGAAGCGAATGTGTGTAGTAAACTGGCAAATTTGTGTTGTTGTTAAGGTGCTCACAGTAATTCTTGCAATTAGTTTGGTGTGAATCCAGTGAGGGGCGGACGAGCCGCAAAACTTTGTCAGCTGCAGTGTGTGAGTGTGACGTCAGTGGTGCTGTACTGAGATAGTTCAGTTGTCGAGAGGGGTCGCGCACGGATTGGCTGCCATCCGTGAGAGGCAATAGGTTGAGAAAGGTGGGTGAAGAGTGTCCTTGGAATTAAATTCACTTCTTGATTAAATACAAACAAAAGAAAAGACGCAAAGATGAATTTTGTCAAAGCTTTTAAGAGCGCTCTGAAAGGAGACACATACATTATGGCGAGTGAAGGGGAGCCTACACCGCCTGAGGGAACTCCAGCTTACATAGTTATGGACGAAAAAGGTGTGACGCCTTGTTTATGGATGAAACAGTGGTGCAAATTGACAGAAAAGGAGGGATGTTTGGCGTTCCCAGAACACGGGACGTTCAATATGAGAGTTCTAGAGAATTTAAGGTGGATGTTAAGTGTACAAAAGCCACCTCCGAGGCCAGCTCAGTATGAGGCTTTAGCAATTTGGGATTTAATGGCTCTTAAACAGAGACAAGAGAAGTTCCAAAGAAGACTGAAAAGAGCAGAAAAGACTCTAGCGGAAGCTAGGTGGGATAATGAGAGCAAAATGTGGAGACGGGGAATAGTTGACGGATTAAAATTGTTCCCAGCAATAAAACAGGGAGATGAGACTGTGTGGCTATCCAAAGAGGAGCTTGAGTCATTCATGGAATTGAGAGAGTGCATGTGCAGGGCACCAGCTTTGGGTATGCCTGATTACAAGAAACTTTTTCTACTGTTTTGTCATGAACGTGATGCTTGTTCTTTGTCTGTCTTAACACAGGTCCATGGAGGTGCAAATCGCCCTGTAGCATATTTTTCAGCTACCTTGGACCCCGTCGCAGCAGCCTTACCGGGTTGTTTGCGCGCAGTCGCAGCAGTTGGTCAAACCCTCACGCAGTGTGAAGGCATAGTGAAGGGACATCCCTTAACAGTAATGGTTCCACATTCAGTTTAAATTTTATTGACTCGAACTAAAACCCAGCACATGACAAATGCCCGACTTACCCGATATGAGACAATCATTTTGGGGTCGCCTAATGTCTCACTGAAGTGATGTACTGTCATAACCCCGGCAACTCTACTTCCTGTTGAAAGTACCGAGATTAATAATGAAGACGAAGTGGAGCATGATTGTCTTGAGGTAACAGAACTTTGTACCAAGCCCCGACCTGATATTCAAGATACGCAGTTAAAAGAAAATGACTGCATTATGTTTGTTGATGGATCCTGTTTGAGAGACTCACTGGGAATGCTGATAGCTGGTTACGCTGTGTGTACCATAGCTGGTATCATTGAAGCTTCCTGGCTCGAGAGAGTGTATTCCGCACAAGTGGCAGAACTAATTGCCCTTACTAAGACATGCCACGCAGCTGAAAATCTGAGAGTCACTATCTATACTGACAGCTGATACGGATTTGGAATTGTACATGATTTTGGCCAATTGTGGTCACAGAGAGGTTTCATGACCTCTTCTGGTTCTCCTGTGAAAAATGCTGAGCAAATTAAGGATCTGTTACATGCGATTCAGTTACCTTTTGAAATTGCCGTGGTAAAATGTAATGCTCATGTTAAGTCAAAAGACTGTGTGTCCATGGGAAACGGTTGTGCAGATCAAGTCGCAAAGTTTTGTGCATTGAACTGTATATCGTTCAAGGATCAGTGGGAATTGTTACCGAAAATGACACATATTTGAACCTTGCATTAAGGGTGGTTGACACACTAGATGAGCTAAAAACACTACAGGGTCGTGCTAGCAAAGAGGAAAAATGCTCCTGGCAGAGAATGCAATGCGTACAAAGAGCTGATGACTTGTGGGTCTCAAAGGAAGGGAAACTAGTTTTGCCAAACAGTCTTCTGTCACAATTTGCGAGGCTTTATCATGGACAGGCACATCTTGGGAGAGACGCAATGATCAGGTTATTCAAGATTGACTGGTTTAACCCAAAATTCAGACATGCCGCAGAGGTTACTTGTCACAGGTGCATCATCTGTCAACAGATAAATGCCGGAAAAGGGACTGTGGTAACTCTGACCCACATAGGGAGATCTGGCGGTCCATTTAGCAAGATGTAAATGGATTTCATTGAGATGCCTGTTTGTGGAGGATTGAAGTACGTGTTGGTGATTGTGTGTGTTTTCAGCCACTGGATTGAAGCTTACCCCACACGTAGAAATGACAGTCTCACAGTTGCAAAGCTGCTGCTTAGGGAACTAATACCCAGGTTTGGGTTTCCGGTCTCTATAGAATCAGATAGGGGCAGACACTTCGACAATGAGGTGATTAAGCTCTTGTGTGCTGCATTAGATATTGAACAGAAACTTCATTGTAGCTACCGCCCTGAAGCATCAGGACTAGTAGAACAAATTAATGGTACCTTGAAGTCGAGAATGGCGAAGATGTGCGCAGCTACCAATATGAAATGGCCAGATGCATTGCCCTTAGTGCTGATGTCAATGAGGAACACCCCTGATAAGAAGACAGGACTATCACCCCACGAGATCCTTATGGGTAGAGCCATGAGGCTACCTGCAGTGCCTGCAAATGCTCTTGTGAATATCACGGATGATATGGTGTTGGACTACTGCAAAGGTTTGGCTGATGTGGTTCGCTCTTTTTCTCACCAGGTGGAAGCCAACACATTGCCACCAATCAGTGATCCAGGTCACACCTTGCAAGCCGGTGACTGGGTGGTTGTCAAGAAGCATGTGAGAAAGTCGTGTTTGGAGCCGTGCTGGAAGGGGCCATATCAAGTAATATTAACAACAACCATTGCTGTGAAATGTGCAGGCGTTCCAAACTGGATACATGCCAGTCACACAAAGAAGGTAATGTGTCCAACTGATGAGGAACTTGAAGTTTCCGACTCAAAAGTTCCAGAGAGGGAAGTCTCAGGGCCTGAAAATAGCCAAGAGGGAACTGAGACTGCAGGAGAGCCCACTGAGAACAGCCTAGTCCCTCAAACAGTAAACGAGTTTGAAAGAGGTAACAATGTGCCTATCTCAGTAGAGGCAGCAGGAGAACTAAATAAAGGAGAGGTTCTCCCAGAAGCAGACGGATACGGGTTAGAACTTGAACCCGTTACAGATCCAGAAGAAGAAGAAGAAGGGAAAATAGTAGAGATAGAGCAAAGTACACCGGCATCCCCTGAGCCAGTTGCTGGTCCATCAAGAGGTAACACCATAACACAAGAGGAGGGTGCTGTTCAGCGTCTTGAAAGGACAAGTAGGAAAAAGACGCATAAGGCAGATAACTGGCCAGAGAAGAAGGCTGCGAAAGAAAGGGCCGTACCAGGTGAAACAATAACAGAAGAAACTGATACATCCAGAATAGAGGAACTAAGTGAAGGAGAATTGCAAGGCGAACGCAGATTGAAAAGAAAGAGAACCGCAAATAGAAGGTACGCAGGTCCTGAGTGGGCATATGCAACAACATCTGAATGACAACAAGAATTGTTAGCGTTCTGTTTTGATCGAGAAGTACCAGATCAATACTACGGTACCTGAATTCAATCAGAGAAAAGGGATTGTGTTAAAACTGGAATTTGAAAAAGCAAATAGAAAGCTGAAAAATTAAGAAAAGACTTATGAATTACCGGATGTGACACTGAGAACCTGAATTGACTTTGAAAACTAAAATTATGACAAGCTGCTAACCTGATTGACAAAAAGGGGGTCCTGGAGTGAGTGAAACGCTGTAAATACACGCAGAGAGAGAGAGAAAGAGACTTTTTGCATCAAGAAAAAAGAAAAAAAAACAGTTTTATATCATCCTCAAGTGACTATTGTTCTGCTATCTGATTCTTTATGGACATGGCCTATAATAGAGGTAGTAACCAAAAGGGTAAGGTGTGTGGTTGGTTGAGTCTTATATTAAGTATTGTGTGTGCAATAATAATTGTAGGTGTGATTGTGGGAATGCCGTGGTTGGATAAGAAAGCAACTAACAATGCTTCAAAACCTGAGACTACAACACTAACACCATGGGAAAAGTTTGAGCAGGATGCAAGACACTTGCATGAGGTAACTAACTCAAAAGGGGAACTTTCGACTAATGTCTTCTATCGCTTGCTGAATGAGTATGTTGAGACCATGGATGCGAAAAACTGTTATGTCTGCACAAAGATTCCTTCATCAGTACAAGCGGGGGTCACCTCTCATAGCTTGCCACTAACATACGGGATAAATTGTAGTTTGCTACTAACAAGATTCTATAATCAAGAACATGTGCAATACTTCTATTCAAATTTGGATGTAGTGTTTTCCTTTGTGCCAGTGATTGAGTTTCTGAACAAGTTAGCCAAGGAGCATAGTATAAAATTAGTTAGAGGTTTCTTTGAACCAACGTTTACTTTTGGGACAGCTTATGCACACCGCAACAATCTGACTTGCTTATTGACACCTGTAGAGAAAAGCTTCTTAGATCACACTGATGATAGATGCAAAGCATTGAAGGAAAGATTAGAAAAGGGGCTAGAGAAACGCACATATGCAAATGATTATGCTTACACCGCAATAAAGACGCAAGGCAAACTAGCTATAGATGCATTACATGTAGGAAGGCTTTGCATACATAGGCCGAAATCTGAACATGACACTTTATTTGTGGGAACAAGTGATTGCAGACATGTGTTTTTGTTTCAGAGTAAATGGACATTCATGTTAAATGGACAGGATCCAGCAATCCCTGGGATCTATTATATTTGTGGACTTAATGCTTATTACCGTCTCCCTAAGGGATGGTATGGGACATGTTATTTGGGAATAGTTTTCCCAAAGAATTACCAGATTGATGACTTAAAGCAAATACCTAAAACGTCTGAATTACAACATGCTAGACAAAAACAAGAGACAGCGGCTCCTGTCGTTGGTGACATATTTGGAGCAATAATTCCTTCAGTAGTATCTTAAACTCTATAAAGATTCGAAAGTTGTCTACTATTGTAGATAACATGCTGACAAATTTTACAGGGGCTATACTCCTGATTGATACTGAACTTGCTGCGGAAAGAGCTATGACTCTTCAAAACCGGCTTGCTTTAGACATTCTTTCAGCAAAGAGCGGCGGAGTCTGCAAGATGTTCAATGAGTGTCATTGTTATTCATATATACCTGACAATAGTAAAAAGATTAGACGTATGCTTACTAACCTAACTAAAGATAGCGATATTTGAAGGATTTGATGGAACCTGGAGTGTAGGAGAAAGTGAGAAAAGGAATTGCCAGAGTAGGGAGCTGGTTTAGCAATATTTGGAATGGGGTACTTGCAAAAATATTAGGGGGTCTATTAATTGTTCTGGCCTGTCTGTTAGGATTATGGGGAGCATGCAAATAAATGACAAAATCAAACGAAATTGGACAAAGAGAAATAAAAAGAATGAAGAAAGTGAAAGGGAGAAGATGTTTAATGAAATTTGGGAAAGTTCACACAAAGGACAAGATGTTGAAATGGAAAGGTTTGTGTGATGACGAACGTCATCAGAGGAGGGACTGAGAGAGCGTAGCTTATATAATCTATATTAACATGAAATGTTTCTGAATTAATGTGTGATAATGCCACCTAGAAACTGTATTAGTAATTTTGCTTCAATATGCACCTGAAATGTGACCACGGGGAGTGGCCGTCAATGTATATATAGACTAAAAATGATGACTAAAATGTTTATATTATGTTTAAATAAATGATTACGTTATTGAATCTGTGCTGAAATCCTCCTAGGCCTTAAGTTAGCATGAGCCGGAGCTTAGCTGCTTGGCTCTCATATTAAATGTATTTTTTCTATCTTGCAGTTTGCTGACTCACAAAAGGACATGACCCCGTATGTTTTTCTTCAAACTAGAAGACGAATGTAACCATGCTAGATCCGTTCCCACAACTTTTCCTTGTTTGCAGAATAATGTTAAAACAAAATGAAACAGTGTAGATTAATGTAATGTACAAGGTCATTCAAACCGGTGAAGACAATGGAGCTACTGACCAAAAGATGTGCAAAGAATTACAGAAAGATGAAATCATACTGGACGTGCCACATCTGAAGACGTCAATTATGGAGACCAATAAAATGTCTGTAAAATAATATGAGGTGAAAGTTAGGTGACCTAATGTGTTTTCTGATAGGTTAAAGATAGTGGAGTATAACAAATGTCCAATAAAATTTTGGGGGAATGTACAACGAAAAAGGGATAAAAACCGATGACACAAAAAGCCATTTAGAATTAGGTAGGGAATGCTATTGATTTTATCCAGAAAATCTGTCACTCTGTTTGGTGACTTGTTGGTTTATTTAAAACCATCCTCGCCCTTAGAATTGTTCATTTTACACTTTACCTCCTTATGAGGGAAGTGCCCTCTTGCCCGGGACCTGAGTTCTGACTGATGGCGAATTGACTGATGTCCTGAAGACGAAGACTGAACCTGTGCGCTGACCAAAACTTTAGAGGGTAATTATGCCAATGCAACTGTGATTTGTCTGCTTGCTTTTCCTTTCTAGGTACCAACTGCTTACTTTTGACAAAGACCATATTAAGATGTTTTCCAAATTGATGTTCTAAATTGTTTTGCATGAAGTCCAACATGCTAATGGTAATCAGTGGTTAGGACAGGTGTTCACTAAACTGAAGCAAATAGACAAACAACCGAATCTATGGTTTGTTGAACTGACGCGTTATTGACACTCTGCTAAATTGATCTATGTTCACGCTGTGCTATGTTCTGATGTTTGTGATTCTCGCGTTAATGAAATCTTCCCAAAGTTGCCATATTGGGACTATGCTATTATGTTTCTTGGTTTTGAGATTGACGCACCTGCTATTAGATTTGAAAGCAATAGGGAATAAAACTCATAAAATTCTACTAAACCATTGTGGTTATTCATGGCTGAAAGGTCATGGTAGCATCTTGAATTGGTTAATGGCTTTGACTAAAGTGAAATGTATTGTCGTGATAAATATTGATGACATTATTGACATATTGATTGACATATTGATTAGCTATCTCTTCCTAAGGTGTTTCTCAACTGGGTCAAAAAATTCATTGGCCTAAAATGAGTCCTGATGTGTAATAAATTATCATAAAGGGACGCGTTATCACTAGTATACAAATAACAGTCACCAGCTGGTTAGAAAAGGATTATATCTCTGAATTATTCCAGTGTCATTTAGGGTATATTCTTCACCCCCAGATTCTATTCAATACTGTGGCACATTCTGGGAATTGTAGTTTTACTTTTAAAATGCCAATATAATCTGAAGAAACCCAGGGTATAAAGGGCTGCTAGCTAAGAAAAAAGCAGGAATGCCTGAAAGGCTCACAAATCAAATAAGATTACTGCAGATATTAGTGTAACAGCTCCCACCAAGCAAAAGCAAACAAAGTCTGCTTTCTGCAAGTGGGAGCTGTCAAACAGCTTACACTTGCAGAAAGTAGAGTTTTCATCTTTCTTCCTTGCGCACAAATGTGTGTGTGGGGAAGACAGATGAAAACATGGCTCCCGCAAGCAAGGAGCTGCTATCAAAAGCGGCTCCTTGTCCGGGGGAGCAATGCGGGCTCCCGCAGGACACAGGGAGCCGGCTAGGATCTTCAGGCTCCCTTGCAGTCCTATCACTTTCGCTCTCTTACATCCCACAATGAGATAGAAGCTAGAGAGAGAGAGACAGTAATTGCAGTGGTCTCCCCATGCAATTCCTTCACAGCATAAGGAATCACCTCAGGCATAATGGTTAAGGTCACAGAACCTCACACTGAACGTTGAGGATCCTAGTCCATGTGTGTCTGTGGTTATTTTCTTAAATTAATTTGTTTCCAATTGTCAAAAGTTTAAAGTTCAAAGTGAAAGGTGATCCCACCTAATTGATAAATACATTTTTCTTTTCAATTTGTCAAGAAATATCTCATTCTTAGTATATCATTCACTAAAGCCTAAAAAACTCTCTATCCTTCTCCCTCTCTTTCTTTCTCTCTCTCGATTTCTCTTTTTCAGTCTCTTTCACCCACTCAAACTCTTACGCACCCACCTACAGACTCACTCAGACCCTCATGTACCCATTCAAAGTCCCAATCAGACCCTCATGCACGCACTCACAAACCCACTCAGACACTCACAAACCCACTCAGATTCTCACACCCACTCACAGACCCGCTGAAATCCTCATGCACCCACTCACAGACCCACACAGAAATTGACACACCTACTAAGACACAATGCACCCACTCTCACACCCAGACAGACGCTCTCACAGCCACTCTCACCCCAAGACACCCTTTCACATCCATCCTCACACCTACAGACAGGCTGCTGCAACTTCCGCCATGCACGGCAAAAGGGCTGTGTGCAGCATGGGGTTGGGTGGTTAAGCGGATTGGCCAGGGTCTGGTTGCAGGCCAGGCCCTGTGGCCAACCACCACCGCACAGGGCCAAAGGTGGTGCTCACCAGTGGTTGGACTAACTTATAGTAATGGAAATTACTTTATGTTACAAAAAAATGAAAAAAACAAAGGTTACAGGGACATTATAGTTAGGAAATAGAATTTAAAAAACCCATAGAAATTCACTTAAAAAACAAAGAATACAGGGAAGTTGTAGTTAGGCTCACTTCTTAAACGCACCAAACCATATAAATTTGCCTGTTATCTGAGTTATCTAAAGTAACTATAACTCATGCCCTCAGGTAACTATAACTCGTGCCCTCGCTATGCACTGCCAATTACTCCACAAATTACAGCTCTCATGACATCTTTGATAGCATCATTGATAATTTCACTGTAACATCTGCAGTAAAATGATTGAACAGATAACTGCATGGCAGGGGCACGAGTTATAGTTACCTTAGTACATGAGTTATAGTTACTTTAGAAACCACTAACAGGTGAATTAAATATTAGTTTATTTAGGCAGTCTTTCTTTCATTGTGAGTTTCCATTTCGTTTCAGAAAGTTAATCTATCTATTTTAATTAAAAGCCAAAACAATAAAGTTTTTATTGTCGATGTTTTTTGTGATACATCAGATACTACTTTGATACCTGCGTCATTGTCATTTACAAAACAACAGAAATTATGTTCATATGCATGTGATTAGTAGTTTAGCATAGCGCATTTACATAACCTTGCAGTATTCCTGAGTAAAATATTGATTGTGATGCACTCTTTGCACCTACATTTTTATGGCAAGTCTTCAATCTTGCCAAATTTCCTTTCATCTGCTTCCCATAGAGGAATGTTAGGGAGGAAGGGCCAGGATAGCGGACCAGTCTCTATGCCGGATCCTAGAGCTCCCTTGCAGCATCTGCCCCCAGTCTCGAATGTGCCTCCTTCAGGTCTATTAGGTGAATTACTCAAACAACCCATGAGGACTTACCTTAATCAAAGATGATCCCAGGTACTGTATTTTATTTCATTGGCATTTATATTGCACTTTCCTAAACCCTTGCAAGGCCCACAGCAATTTTCTGAATGGTCCGGTTGCAATATTTACATAGCATTTCATACGTGTTTCGAAGTGCATGTTTGAAAGAGTGCTGTCTGTGATTGGCCTATATGGGACATAACATGACTTGTGAGATTTGAGAGGAAGTTGTACAAACCCCAGACAGCCGTGGCTGCTTTGGTTCTGGTTGAATCAGAAAAGGGCAATGGGAAGGAGAGGCTGTTGTCCATGCTGGATGATCTGGAGGTGCTGTGACAGTGAGCGTCACCTCTTGTCTCAAGTTCAGAGATGAATGTATGGCTCCCCTCCTATAATAGAATTTTCATTGTCGGCCATGAGGTGCATTCACTGTAAAGTAAGCTTTGTCTGTGTTAATTTTTCCCCCTGCTAATACTCATGCCCTAACCTTTACTCATTTAAAGAAATAATCCAACAACGTGGTATAGCGTCTGATATAATCAACCTGTACTTTACACTTTTTAACTTTTTAATTTGTCCACAACAGCTTCAGTGCCCATTTTATTTTCTCTGATTGCAGATAATACCACTTATATTTAAACACAATAATACGGTACACAGTCATATTGTATTTTCTCTTCATTGCATGACGCAATACTATTTATCCCGTGGCCATGTCTTCTTCATTTGTTTTTCTTTTGAGCCGTTATGTTAGTTGCGTGCTGTCTGGCTGCAAAATGTACCCACCCGCCTGCCACTTGTGAGGGTTAGTCGTTTTTGGACTAAATGAAGCGCCCAAAGGGGGCTGAGTTAGAACAAATGTAAGTTAGTTTTACCGTTTTTTCCTTAAAACTTACATTTCAGCAGCCTCTTCATTTGTTTTCCTTCACTTGAGTATGGTGTAAATGGTGTGCAGCTTTTACTGTGATATGGTTTCTAATACTTTGCCTCACCTCACCCATGATTTCTGGTCTGTAGGTTGATTGCAGTCAAAATATCCCGGTGTTATGTAATCATGCATCTATAAATTCACTAATTTAGGCCTACTGTACAAGAGGGAAAATAATTGTCTTGAAAACTTTACTCTGTCTCACTATCACCCTATACCTCTATCAATTTATGGTATAACTCCACTCTATGAGTCATCGCAAACCCATTTAACTACTATGATCTCCAAAATAACCCTTTCCCGACTCTTCCCTCCTGTACCCCTCCTGATTCAACCCAAACCTCAGTTTACTGCTATGATCTCCCAAACAGTCCTACTAAATTCTCTCTCATGTATCTCTCCTTTGACTCACCTGAAACCCCATTTTACTACTATCATCTCCCTAATGCCTTTATACTGACCCTTCCATCCTCCATCTACACTTTATTCATCCAAACCTCAATTTACTACTATGATCTCCAAATAAACACTTCAGGATTCTTCCCTCCTTTATCCCTTCATTATTCCTTCATTATTCTATTCAGTCCAATAAAAAGACTCACATTTCCTCAGTTCAAATGATTTCATACCTCCCTATATTAATACCAATACTGTACTCATTTCTCCCCATACTAATCCACCACTAGTCCTTTTGGGTCTAGGGTAGTGTGCTACTCACCAAAAGCACTTCAATACTTCACCAGGGATAGTATGTGCTATATAAATACAATTACAATTACCTGCATTTTGCCTGTTTTCACCTTCACTTGATTTTTTTATACTTTTTTCCAACTAGGCATCTTTAACCAGCACACATAGTTAAAATTAGGACACACAGCTTTACACATAAAGGCTATATGACTGCACTAATATTAGTGTTAGACTCAAAGAGTCTGGTGAACCCAGCCCCAATCCAAAATAATCATAACTTTTAACTACCACCCTATTAAATTCATTGTTCATTGTTTTTGGGTATCAATTTTTCACCAAACAGTGTTTTATCACAATACAACATTCCTTCCATTGGTGGAATACATTATGGGGGTCATTATGACCCTGGCGGTTGGAGATAATGTCGCAGTAGTACTGCCAACAGGCTGGCGGTAATTACTGCCAGTTAATGACATTGGCAGGTTGGCTGAAGCCAGCCCGCCAATGTACCACTCTAACCGTCATGGTGGTAGCAGCTACTGGGCTGGAGATAAGAATCCACAGCCCAGCGGCGCTATTGTACTGCCGGGGGTATCATGACCCTGCCTACTTCCATGGTTTTCGTGGTGTTTGTAACACCACGAAAACCATGGCGGTATGCCCTATCAGTGACAGGGAATTCCCTCCCCCCTACACACCACAGATGCCCTCCAACCTTTTTCCACTCTCCCCCTCCCTTCCAACCTCCCCCATACACACACATGCAGACACACACTCATTCACACAGACATACACGCATGTATCCATTCATTCATGCACACATCCGTACACACATTCACACTGACACGCAGACAATCATTCACATTTCAATGCATACACGCACTCACACACATGCATACATGCACGCAAACAACACTACACATACATCTGCACTCACGCACACACTCATACATTGATGCACACCTCCCCACACACACGCAACATCCCCCAACCCCCTGCCCTTTCGGAAACCCGACTTACCTG
This sequence comes from Pleurodeles waltl, assembly GCF_031143425.1. Lineage (NCBI taxonomy): Eukaryota > Metazoa > Chordata > Amphibia > Caudata > Salamandridae > Pleurodeles > Pleurodeles waltl. The sequence continues at coordinate 634,462,336 of NC_090440.1, forward strand.
AAACCAGGGGGTCTTCCTGCAGGGGACGGGTTGCTGGTACCGCCAGCAGCGCCTGCCAGCAGAAAAACACCAGGCAATGTTATTTTTCATACCACTGCTGGCGGCGGTCTACTGGTGTAGCGCTGCTGGTGGTAGCAGCGCCACCTTACCACCGCCCACCAATATGGCCACAGCCGGATATCCGCCCTTCTTGTGGTTGAAATCCGGCTGTGGTCATAATTTGACGAACGGATGGTAGCCGCGGTGACGGTCTTTTGGAGCCCATTGTCCCGGAGGTAGGCGCTTTTTACTGCCAAAGACATAATGAGGGCCTAAATCTTTTGGGGGTATCAGTGATTGGCAGTTTGAACCAAAGTATCTACTATACTATATTTTGCTGTGCATGCCTTTTAGAATCATCACTTAGAATACATAGTTCATATTCTAATTCCTTAATATGAAACTTTTCTGAGAGGGCACACTTTTCTGAGAAGGCACAGCTTATCTCTGCTAAGGCATACTATTCCAAAGAGGCAATATTCACAACTTGCAGATTGTTGTAGCTCAGGTTTCTGCTTTTTTACATAAATCTTTTTATTGAACTTTTACAGAGCGTATTACAGATAAATCCACTTTTAAGTCAGGACACAGGTAAACAACACAAATTATCACATCTCACTGTCTGATTGCATCCGTAGACAAAATGTCTACCCCTAACAAAATAAAAGGAAAAATAAAATGAAAAAAGGAAATTGATTGAAACTGACCCCCCCCTACAACAAATACCCTGTCCCCCAACCTTCCCAAACCCCAGGAAAATGTAGCAACCCAACCATGCAAAAATTCTCCTCTTTGTAATGAGGTATCCGTAAATTCATCTCAAGCCCACCAGTCACCAATGTCAAAGTGCCGCACTCCAAAACAAAAGATATATATCATCCGTGTAAATCAAAGAGATCTAATGCCTTCCAGTGAGGAGGAAGCAAAGTGCTTGGAAGCCCTCTGCACATAATTTCATACATGGGTTTTTTTTTGCCCCTAAAGTATAGGTACATACAACTCATATTGCTAGCTAACTGCTCCAAAGACAGAGTAGCCCCTAATCTATAAAATCATTTGGTAAATGCAGGTGAGACCATCTTCTGCTTCTAATTATAAGCTATAGTCAGTTTAGCCACTCCTTCACATTGCAACCCATTTGTTTTAGGACATTGACTTACATTCTGTGGTCTTCAGCCTAGTAGCATTACCTCTGAGGATGGAGGGGGTGCGTACCTCAGTATACTCTTCATCATATCAACCACCACCCACGAAAGGGGCGAGCTCCTGGGCACTGCCATCAAACTGTTGTATGACACAACCACGCAGGCCGGAACGGCACATGCCTTAAGAATGTGGTCAGAACCATGACTGCTTCTTTACCACGCACACCTTTACAACAAATTTCGTTCTGAAAGCATGCTTAGTAAAGAAATTTGTGAAAATGGCATGCATGGTTGTGTTATACAAACCCTCCTCTTAACCTAAAAAAATACCCCGACTACCCCTACCCGCCCTAAGAACTAAAACTACCTCCACTTCTAAAAACCTCTCCCCCAAAACCCAGACCCTTATTTTTTAAACAAAACTACCCTGACCCCACAACCAATCCTGAGCCCTAAAACCTTCCCCACCCCTAAAAACAAACTACCCTGACCCTCCACCCACCCTAAGCCCTAAATCCGCCCCACTCCTAAATATCCCTGAATTCTGCCCCACTTACCTCATCATGTCCTCTCCTGATCCTTCCTACTCTTCTCTCCAACCTTCCCCTGCCCTTCCTGAAACCTTCCCCTGCCCCTAAAACATAAACTATCCTGACTCCCCCACCCATCCTAAGCCCCACCCCACCACTAAATGTTACCCCCCACAAACCCTGCACCAGCCCCACTTACCTTGCCATGTCCTCTCCAAATCCTTCCTCCTCTTCTTGCGGCCTTTTCGCACCGCTAGACCGCTCTGCGTGGTTTAGGCACACGCTTGGTTTAGGCAGAGAACAAGGCAGTTGTGGGTAAGGCAAGCATTGTTCCACTTGTGTTGTAAATGTCTGGTGGCTTAGGCTGCATTGTTTAGGACATTTCCCCATCAAACATGCAGCCCATCACCCACAGCCCTACGACTCAACCACAATTTAGGATTTTCACTGGGGAACATTTGATGTATGCTTAAAGGGGTGTAGGGCCAGTCAAACCACACCTCGTAATAGATGTCTTTTCCTAATACCAAAATGGATGATAAATATATGTAACTGCCCAACCTCTCTCATTGTTTCCGTGTTCACTGCTCCCTAAAGCATGTTTTCAGTCCTTATTCTGTTTTGATGTCTAAGGTGCCTCCTGCACAAGTAGCACCCAATATGTTAAAAAGTTTGCCTTTAGTTCCGTCCAATGAAGGAAAAAGTGTCTCAAAAAGATATATCTCGAGTGGCAGCAAGGCAAACATCTGGGTTAGCAATAGAGGTGGGTGTAATTGGCTCAATTCAATCTAGCCTAATTACACGCAATGACCACAAAATTGCTAGTAATTATGCGTAATTGTGTGAGCATAATGCAGCATTTAGAACTATTTCCTTAGTGCAAAATTCACTCTTTACTCCCAGAAGGGCCAGAGGATGCATTTTGCACTTAGAAAATAGCACTAACTGCTACAGGACATGAGCAGTAGTAGCCAGCAGCCAACCCCTCTCTCTTAGTTTGCTGTTCCTGTGATCCTCCTGCAAGATTGTTGCCCAAAATTACTTCAACTACTCAAGCTCGTGTAATCATTTGGGTTTGGTAATTTCGCACAACAAGAGTTATGCTTAATTACTGAAATTACTCCTATGGAATTAATATTTCTCCCAGGTCTGGTTAGTAATTAAGGCTCCTAGTTTTCTATGTTAGCTGATTTTTTACAGATAAACACAGACCAAAACAATGTGTTTCCTTTTTGTATTTATTTTTAAAAGTGGAAAAAAACGGAATATTGCCCATCTTGTGAGACTCTACAAAAAGATGAGCAGCTAGGCAGCCATGGGAGGGGGGTAAAAACAGGATGACTTTTTCCTAAATGCAGGCATATGTGAACATATATTTATATACAGTGCTAATATGTACCTGTAGGTGTAGTGTTTCATTATATATGGTTGCTTCATTTGCTAAACCTTCACAGGCATCCATGTGAGTGCACTTCTAAGGGTTAAATAAATGTGGAGATATACTATTTTACCAATAAATATTGATAAATACAGAAGGAAATGTAAAAGAAACAACTAGTAGACCTTTTAGTAATCCACTCTCTAAGTCATTCATAATTCAGGCATTCCTTCACAGAAAGATGGAATGTAGCTTTACATTGCATGTATGTTTTGGGGAAAAGGTGTAAAACTTATCATAAATCATTGTGCATCCTCTATTCCTCGAAGTCTGTAAAGCATAGTAATTGAAAGCAGGAAGAAATTTGACATTTTAGTGGATAGGGGTGTTACGTGAGGCATAGATCGCAAAAAGCCTGGATTTGACAATGACATCACATGCTGTCAGGGTTGTGCGGACCTCTGTACTCAGTTGTGCATTTTTTCCCTATGTGGTTTTGGAAAGCCAGATTAATTCCTACAAGGATCTGTAGACTATGGCATCCAATTCTTTTTGGACTCTGGAATAGACCACTCCTCACTATTCTTAGTAAAATAGAGAAAGTGATACTTAGCATAGTTAAGTCTCTTGTTTTGCTAGTCTAGACTAAAATCTTCAGAGGAATCATAGGTGCCGTGACCCTCTACTCCTCCTCCACATGTTGATGCGCTGATGTTTCTTCATGCACACCCTGTACCCACCGTTTGTTACTGGAAGACTTTGGTGGGCAAGGAGGCCAGGGGAAAGTGTGCTCTGATCTATGTTGGTGTGCAGTTTAGCCTGTCTCTGGCTGATGGCTCTTGCTCCTTGGAGGCCCTCTACTCAGGGTACCTTCAGTGCCCCTATTTTCTGTACCTGCTGTTCCATGATGAGCTAGGGGGGACAGCAGAGTACAACAACTAATGAGGGGGGTTCCCTCATACTGTGAGATTGCAACCAATGTTTAAGGATCATGCTTGGAACGCTTAGCATTAGTAGTACTCTAGTGTGCTGTCAGTGTTTTTACAGAGCGGTCACAATAGTGGTCAGAGACAGAGGTAAGTGTTGCGTGGACCAGAATTCCATTACATTGTGTTTTTTTTCAAATCCTAATTTAGGTGTTATGATATATTTAGAGCTTTTATTGTAGGTATTTATCTGTATGGTGTTTCTGGTGGTTGGTGAGCCATAAAGAGTGAAGGGGTGCATCCCCAAAGGAAAAGAGGGCTAAGTCAGTAAAAGGAGCAATGAGAGTGAAGGAGAAGGAAGTACATGTAAGGGACTCCATGGACTGGAGAATTCTTTCTTCATGAATGAGATCTATTAGAGTTCACTACAATTAAATTGGACTTCCAGCAAACTGTCAAGTACAACACATTCACCTGCCAAGACATTAGTTGCCCCGATAAAGGATTTTGTGGTGAACATGTTAAGGTGATAGTGATACAGGAATCTGCAAATGTCAGCCCTGTAGCCTCCTCTCCACCATTTCATATGAAGGAGCAGGTTATGCAGGACAGGGAGGAATCTCACATGGTGGAAGACATTGCAACGATAAATCCCAGTCAATCTTCATCCCCTTGTTTGGTTTGTCTTTCCCTTTTAAGTTAAGAGAAGGAACTGTCTGCAATTGATGTGTATATTATTGGTGGTATGACAACTAGAAACATTTGCCTTTCAGGACATAATCCCTGTGGGGTACAACGTAATTCAGCTCTGTTATCCTTCAACTTAGACTCTCTGGTCCCTCCCCGATGCTGGATGTCCTTTTACTAATGCAAAAGACGCTATATGGCCTACTGGAATTGTCAATTACAATAAATTAGTCCCTGAAATCTGAGGCTTGTTTTTAAAGTAGATTGTTTACAAACTAAAGTCAATAAACACAGGCATGCCTTCTTGTGCCCTCAAGATCCTGAGCCCGGGAGGAGAGGTTGGCTGATCTCAGGGGAGCGAGGGGAAGTCCTTCTGTATACGTGTCCAGATGGTCAATGTTGATAAAGAGAGGTATCAAGAATGCGTAGGGAATTTGCATTTGGCACCTTTTCTGCCAGAGGGTGAGAAAAATATTACTAGGGAAAAAAGGTGCTAGGAAGCTCCTCCAGGAGTCTAGGAAGGCTAGTACTGGCAAAGAATTGGCTAAAGCAACTAGGTTTGTAGCAACTTCAGGGGGAAATATAGGAGTAAAGAGGAAGGAAAAACAACAAGGCCATAAGGTACAGGAAGGGCAAGCTCCCGCCCCTAACAAGTCAATTGTTAAAGATGAATGTGAGGAACTTAACAGATTAAGAATTAACAAGGGATCAAATAAAGAAAGGTTGATGGGAGAATGACACGTTTGACTTGTAAAATTGACTCTCTGTCATGATTAGATAGTTATCAGTGTATATCCCATCCAGCCACCATTGTGGCTACTGAAGCTTAACTGTGATCTTAAGGGAATTAGCCTATGATTAGTGCCTGAAGTGGAAATGGAGGTTTATCAATCTAATAAGCTCATCTGAAGCTGGCTTCAGTTTGGAACAGTTAAATCGGGTACTCTGAGTAGCATGGTCTCTGCCCCAAACCAGTTCAATGGAAAATAGAGGCCTAGAAATAACTATAGCCGCCTCCTCAAGACATAGGGTGGTGGACACTCTCCCACTTCATAATAGATTTGCTTGTTTAAGTGCTGACTGGGAGAGCGTCTCCTCATGAGGCGGGCAGGTAAACTAGGTAGAAGGCTCTCCAGCTAACCTTGATGTTTTCTACTGGAACGTACAGGGGTTAGAACATTTGAAAAGGACTGCTAATCTTACAAAAGTCTGGGAGGAAAACATGATCATTTTCTTGTCGGAAACTTGAGTAGCTGGAGAACTGTCAACTTTATGTGGCTTCAAGCTATTCATAAACCAAGCATCTGTAGTGGGGACACAGCACTTAAAAGGAGGGCTGTTGACAATGATCTAAACAAAATGCATAAAAGGGGCAATTGCGATTCAGAAAAATAGCAATTGGTTACTAGCATGCCTTTTAAACTTGTATGAAGGTTATCTCTCAGCAAATTGTTTGATAATTGTGAATGTTTACGTGAACAAAGGAGAGGTTTGGAAGGAGTTCTGGCATCAGCTTTGGAAATACTGGAGGTCACTTCTATCCTTTTGTTGGGTGACTTTAACTATCATTTGTCTCCAGTCGAGGCAGATGCCTTCTGCACAGAGATGCTGATGAATTATGGGATTCCAAATGCAATATTTACCAAATGCTCCCAGTCAACGCAAGACCTTAAGTTAATCAAGAAAATGTGCAAGTTAGGGTTGGTCTACCTAAATAGCCATTTTAAAGAGGATACCCTGACTGTCTAAACTTTTGTTCACATTAATCAGAGTTGCCCCATGGACTAAATGTTCATACAGGTGTAGTATACTGAGATATGCAAAAAGTTTAATGTTGTAAAAATCATGAGTAGTGACCTTTGGGGGTTAAAAATGTCTTTTGATTCAACTCCCCACCCAAGTTAAGCTGTGCATTTCCCAAAGAGCTTGACAGTTGGAACTGATGACTAGAATTGATGACAGGTATTTTTTGCATTTAACACAATTTCAAGTAGCTAAGCACTCTGTGATGGTAGGGGTATTGAACACAAATGTTTTAAATTGTCATTCCCAGACCACTGCAGATGTGGTTAATTGTCCCCTGGTCAAAATGTGTAACCTTATTGCTATAAAAGATAAACCCCCGGTTTTCCAGTCAGCCCTGGTTCAATAAGCAATGTTTAGGATTAAAAAACAGGTTGATGAAACTCAGAACAAGACAGCAATTTCCTGTGGGTATGTGGGAAAGAAAAATATATAATACAGCAAAGAAAGAATACCGAACCCTGGTTAAAACAAAAGAAACATGATTTTTACAAAGCAAATTGAGAAGTGATGGTTGGAACCCTCCTTACCAAAGATAAGAAAACGTTTTGGAAGCTATGTCAGGAAGGGTGCAGTAAGGTAAATAAACCTCTACGGTGCACAGTTCCAGAAGATGTATGGGTTGTATATTTAAGTATAATATCTACATGGGCCAGGAGGTAACAAATAGAGGGATGTCGATACCCACAGAAAAGGAGTGTTTGAAATTATTTCCTGAAGTCTTTAGGTAAATTAATATCCTCCCCCAAGCTAACAAAGGCGACGGGTCCAGATAATCTTCTCGCAATTATTTTAAAATCTAATCCCAAATGGTGGGATAACTATTTTTCACAAGTTTCTTTTCAAAACAAAAACTGGAACCTTTCGGGTTAGCTGAAAATGTACAATAATTAAACCATACACAAGAAAAAGGAGGCAAAAAATCCCAGTATTTATCGCTTGTTAAGTTTCATGATGTTGGAGTGTAAAATATAATCCAAGGAAATGTTACTGTCCATTAAGGAATGGATAGAGGAAAACAATCTTCTGCCCATGGATCAAGGAGGATTCAAGCAGGGCCGTGCCACGTTAGAACACTATTTTAGCCTGTGGGTCACCGGTCAGAAGGCAATGGAAACTTCAGGAAATATTTTCTATTTATTTTGCAGATTTTAGTTCTGCCTTTGACCTTGTGAACTTCACTATCTTGTGGGCTAAGCTGCAAAATATATGTATTCCTCATAACCTCCATGCTATCCAAAAAGAATTACACAGAGAAAATTGGGCTCCTGTGGAGTTAGACTTAAGAGGGACATTATCAATAAGAATCTTGCTCAAAAATGGGCTGAGAGCAGGATGTGTTTAGCTCCCATGTTGTTTTTTCTATGTCTTGCAGACTTGCCACAAGTTCTTCATGATACTAAATTCTTCTATCTGAAAATGGGGGGAAGACATATTCCATGCCTTTTATATGATGATGACCTACTAATTATTGATTTGACCCAGGGGGGCCTCCAAAAGAAATTGTAAATTTTTAGTAAGTACTATTTTGCAAATAAGCTTAGCATCAATATGGATAAGACCAAAATACATTGTGGGAAGAAATAGAAACCTTATAATGGTTCTTGAGGGACAACGTTGTGGAGGTGGTAACCTCCAACTAGAATTTGGGGATGAGGTTTATTAACAAACTAAAATGGGCCATTCAGAGAGAAATTGTTGATGCTCAGGCAGCGTCCATAATCGGGGGTTTGGTAAAATGTTCGAACACATTTGGAGGGCCTTCCATGACCCCTGTACTTAACTGCTTATAAAGCTGTGGTGCCTTCACAATACCTATATGGGGTTAAATTACTGTGCCATAGTTTCTATTCTGTTCTATTCTACCAGGATTTACATAGCCATTGGCTACTAGAAGGCTTCCCAGTGCTAGCATTATCACATTATTGGCACCAAAGTTTAACTGTGACCCATCTAAAGGTAAAAAATAAGTTAAATAAAGCCATGCTTTTAAATGCTTCCTAAACATAAGTTTATACTCAATCATACGTAGGGTAATGGGCATAGAGTTCCACAGTGTGTGAACGAGAAGAGAAAGAGCGCCCACCCATTGTGTCCTGCTTATTTGGGGAAATTACAAAAGTCCTCCATGAGTTAAACTCTCAGCCCTTTTTGCCAAGGAATTAGAAATCAGTGAGTCAAAATGGGAGGTGAGGTATAAAAACAGGTTAGATAATATAGTTGTTAAATTGTAAATTGAAAAGTTCAAGGTCATTGAGTCACTTCATCTTTCGAAGGGGATCTGAAAGAAGCTTGCAAGAGGGATTTAGGGACAGCTGACTTTTGCTATTTATCCATGAAGACTTGAGATAGTTATATGATGGAGTCTTGGGATAATCAGTGTGTCTATCCATATTTATTTGCATTGCATAATCCCCAGTTTCACTTGCTGCTATTAAAATTGAGTGTTATTTTAAATCTTCGTTTTTCAAAGTATGAGATAGTTTGTACCCTTTTCGGCACTGATAGCATTATACTTGTGGTTTATAGCCTAACAATTTTAATGTTCATTTATTAGTAGATTGTCAACATTTTCATAGAATTAGACGTCAGATTTTCAAACTGATTTTTTTAAAATACAACGTTTACCATGATAGCACGGCTGGTCCTTAATAAGTAAACTTACAAGGGGACGTGCATAGGTTGATGAACGTTTTAATTTGCATGGAGTATCCTAGCTAGGGTATGGTCGGTGTTCCAAATGGTCAATACACAAAACTCAATAAACATTAGTCATCCTTAATAATGAATCAATGAAACATCACACCATGACCTTTCCTTCATGAATAACCACAACTCGTTATATGTTTTAGTGGTTTTATTTCCCTATTAGTTATAATACTAAGTCATGAGATAAATTCAATGCAATTCAATTCAATCAAAATATGTATTAGTTTATTAGAAGGCACCAAAAAAATAATCTAATTAAAACTTCCATCAAAGCATATTCGAAAGCATTAGCAAAGGTCAACAGAAGAAACAAATGCAATAGATCTTTTCTAATCATAGAGTTCAGCAAAACAGTCCATGAACTATTTGTCTCTAAATCTGTCAGTCGTCATATAAGAAAAACCTCATCTAACCCAGATTAACACCAGCATGTAGGACTTCATGCAAAAACAATTTAGAAACAAGAATTTAGAAAACATTTAGCTAAGAAGGCTATTTAGACAGCACAGTTTGTATCTAGAAAGGAAAGGCACAAAGTTATAGTTCGGTCACATTGTCATATCTACCTATTCTCGGTATAGATCAGAAACAGAGTCAGTCTTCCTCTTCAGGTCATCAGTCGATCAGCATCACATCAGGCTCTCAAGTGTATGAGCCCAATGACAGAATCTCAAATCACTTCTGTAATCTTGCAGTCTCGCTTCCCTAACATCTAGCATCTGTCTTCTCATCTCTCTGTCACGTTGTTATATCGAAGTCATCCAGACTATCCCCCAATGTCCAATTGGTCAATAAATCACAAGTTATGACCCTACCCAATAGTTGTACTATTCCAAATCAATGTATTCTAATATTACACAGTTCACATGTCATTGATTGGTCTGCTTTATGATGTCCTCATCATTCGGCTCATCAGGTATCAAAAATGTTGCTTCTTCTTCTCCAGTCAATGCCTTCATTGTTCGAGTCTCCGGACTGTCAGTTCTCACAAAAAGGTCTAGGTAAGCATTTTATTCAAACAATGAGCAGTTTACGGTCAGTTCATTTCGTCAGCATATTTCTATTAGAGGCTAAGAAATTCCGCTTTCTGCATGAGGCCTGGCAAGACTAGGCCAAGACACTCGCTAAGTTCAGGCCTCCAATTATTGCAAGACAGGTTATAACTCTCAATATGACATATTATTGGATACTTTTAATACGTTTTCCATATTTCATTCATGTTAATCACTCATTTACTACATTTTGTGAATGCTGGTGGCCGTTTTCCGAGGTCACAATTTCAAACGTGCACATTATTTTCCTACATTAGTCATTTTCTAACAAATACATTAATAGAACACATAAACACTCATTAATAATTTTCAATTAAGTCATTTGCGTTAACACCACCATAATGAGGCACTCTTCCTACTTTTAAACATGGAGTTCTTAGATGTGTCATGAGCATTGGCAACATATTGAAAAACAATTTTGGTTTAGTAAGTTTTGTGGCATTTGTCACTGTGTTTTAAATGCATAAATCTCCATATTAGTAGTATCCCTTCTTTTGTGCACTGTTAGATGCGGTTTCAAGTTCTTTTTTGTTTAGGTAGGAAGACTAATTGTACTGAGGATTGCCACAGTTTAATCATGGTGTTCCTGACTTGATATGTGTGAAGGGTTGAGTTTTTAAAAGAATGTTCTAAACAGGTTGTGAAAGGCTGGGGCCACTGAATGTTAACATTGTTTAGGGTGTGCATTTATTGTTTCATAGACAAATGTCTACATAATAAACATATTCTGCTCTGACCTGACCCTACACACAAACTGCAACAATTGCTGTTTGATGTGCTTCAGGCATTTCTTGTCCAAGAACACTGTGAAAGCCTGTAATATGTATGGGAGCTTGGGAAGACATTCATCCTAATGGTATTGTTCCTGCCGATCCATGAGATCAACAGATTCCCTCTCTACTCTATGTTGCATTTTCTGGTCACTAATAATGAGATATAATTAGAATCAAATAATTCCACAGGAGTCTTGGATTTCTTAACCTACCACCTAAAAGGAAGCGTTAAAATCAGATCGGTCAACTCAAATTTAAGTCTAATTCGAAGCCTGATATTTTTCATAATACATTTTATGGCTGAAAAGTGATTCAAAAGTTGTGAGGAGGGCCATAGCTATTGGGAGAGGTGATTGCAGGGATCCTTATGTAAACAGAACATAATCTGTGTGTAAGGAAATTTCGTATTCCTGTGAGCCAAATTTAATTCTGACCACCTCATCTGACTGTTGACTCTGACAGGCCAGGGATTTAAAAAACAAGGCAAACAGGAGGGGCTCTTCTCTAATCTAAGGAGTTTCAAGTTGACCCCATTAGAGGTTACCCTGAAGGCTCGATTTGCATACTGAAAATGTGTGGGCTGAATCCAGTTCTCCAATGGACGAGGCATCAATCCCCCTAGTCAAAAGTCATTTGTGAATCTAGCAACAAAAGCATCACAGAGATCTTCTTAACCTCTTAAATGCGGGCGTCGGCCTCTGGCCGACGCCCACACACCCTCCCTGGTGCGGGTCACGACCAGTGGCCGACACCAGGAAGGGCATTAATAAATCCTCGGGTGCGTCGCACCCGAGGATTTATTTTTTATTTTTTCCCCCCCCCGGGAGACACGGAAGCTACCGTGTCTCCCCCCGCCCCCACCCGCCCCTTTGTGACCGCTGACGTTGCAAAGGTGTTTTCCCCATGGAAGCAGGAAGCAGCCTTGCGGCCGCTTCCTGCTTTCATGGGGAAAACGGCCTTTTTCACGTTCGGGAAGGCCTCGTAAGAAAGGGGAGAGTCTCCCCTTTCTTACGAGGCCTTCCTGAAAGTGTTTCCTGGCCCCCGATCGCAGCACAGCCATTTTGGCCCCCAAGGAAACCATACAACAACTAAAAAAAAATATATGTATATATCTATATATATATATCTATGTAGATAGATATATCTAGGTACATGGATATATCTATAGATATATCTATGTAGATATATATTTATATATATATATATAGGTAGATCTGTATCAAAGAGATTTATAAAGCGCGCTACTCACCTGTGAGGGTCTCAAGGCGCTGGGGGGGGGTGACGGGGGGGAGGGAAAGGGGCTAGGAGGTTCACTGTTCAAAAAGCCAGGTTTTGAGGCCCTTCCTGAAAAGAAGTAGGTTTTGGGTCTTGCGAATGTGGGTTGTGAGTGCGTTCCATGTTTTGGGTGCAATGTAGGAGAAGGATCTGCCCCCGGTGGTGGTGTGTTTGATGCGGGGGTCAGAGGCGAGAGAGAGGTCAGCTGAACGGACGTTTCGTGTGGGGGTGTGGAAGGTGACTCTCGTTGAGGTAGGCAGGGCCTGTGTTGTGGAGTGATTTGTGTGTGAGGATGAGGATCTTGAAGGTGATCCTTTTGTCAATGGGGAGCCAGTGGAAGGATTTGAGGTGTGGAGAGATGTGTTCGTGTCGGTGGAGGTCGAGGATGAGTCGTGCTGCTGAGTTCTGGATGCGTGTAGTTTGCACTTGAGTTTTAGAGTGGTGCCGGCGTAGAGGGCGTTTCTGTAATCAAGCCTGCTGCTGATGAGTGCGTGAGTGACAGTTTTTCTGGTCTCTGTGGGGATCCATTTTAATGTTTTTCAGTATACGGAGTTTCTTGAAGCATGAGGAGGTAAGAGCGTTGATTTGTTGGGTCATAGAGAGGGAGGAGTCTAGGATGATGCTGAGGTTGCGTGCGTAGTTGGCGGGGGTGGGTGCAGGGCCTAGCGTGGTGGGCCACCATGGGGGGTCCCAGGTTTTTTTGGTGAGGGCCAAAGAGGATTATTTCGGTTTTGCTTGAGTTGAGTTTCAGGTGGTTGGCTGTCATATATACATCACTTTTGTCAATATGTGTGTGGTTTCCCTGGGGGGAAAAGGGTCCGACTTGTCTAGTGGCAGTTTTAGTGCCATAAAGAAGCGCAGAAGGTTTATATGCCTACTGCAAAGAGCACATCTGTATTTTATGTAAATAGCTGAGTACATTAGTAAAGTCTATGGAGAGATGAAGGGCACTTTTGCTGGGTGGTAATGAGGGAATCCGAGGAGGAGGGAGTGGGAGCACCAATAATGATTGTTGGACTGGGCGCAGGAGGTGCTAAAGACTGTGACGAATGGTATGTGACAAGGTGTTTTTTGAGTGTCTTGAAAGTACGTGCTGATTGAGGGAAGAAGCGCAGGTAAGGTGGCCTCTACTGTTGCACGTATCTCACACACACCATCGATTTTGTGACTGTCTACGTAGGCTAGTGTTTTAGAGCAACAGTTTAGCCAATAGCAGAGATGGCATCTTGATGGATGACTGCTGCCTGCACTCGGGTTATAGAGGACCGCTCTGACATAGGATCAGAGACTGAGACATCAGATACTGAGACAGCATCTGAGGGATAGGACAATGGTGCAGACTCTGGGAGTGATTTTTCAGTCAGAGGAGTCCCATTCGAAAACTCCTCTTCCAGTACATTATGAGGGAGGTGATGAGGACAGTCCTGCTGTCCCTTCGCAAGCTGTTCGTGCAACTGGGTAATAGTGGGTTAGGCCAACCCAGAGAGCAGGTGAATGCGGCGGCAAGCAGAGAGAGAGTGCTCTCTTGGGAGCTCACCAATTTAGTTCAGCCCCAAATTCCACCACCCAAATCATATTGTGGAGACATCAAAATTGTCTATGGCAAAACAAACTGGTTTTGTAAGGCAGGCACCTGTGTTTTTGGTCCTGGATTCGGCGGCCATATAGAGAAACACACTAAACCCAAACATTTCTGGAAACTAGACATTCGGGGGAGTCCACAGAGGTGTGACTTGTGTGGATTCCCCAAAGTTTTCTTACCCAGAATACCCTGCAAAGCTGAAATGTTGAGAAAAAACTCTATTTTTCTCGCATTTCTGTCACACAAACTACAGGAATATGCTGGGATCCACAACATTCCTACCACCCAGTGAGTCCTCACCTGTCCTGATAAAAACACTACCCCACTTGAGTGCCTACACCTAGTGCCTGTGTCAGGAATGGATCACCCCAGGGTCAACAGCTGCCTCACGTAAGGACCAACATTGACCGTTGTGTGATCTATTCCTGTCGCAGGCACCAGGCCTAACCACACAAGTGAGGTATCATATTTATCCGGAGACTTGGGGGAACGCTGGGTGGAAGGAAATTTGTGGCTCCCCTCAGATTCCAGAACTTTCTGTCACCGAAATGTGTGGAAAACGTGGTATTTTAGTCACATTTTGAGGTTTGCAAAGGATTCTGGGTAACAGAACCTGGTCCGAGCCCCACAAGTCACCTCATCTTGGATTCCCCTGGGTTTCTAGTTTACAAAAATGTGCTGGTTTGCTAGGTTTCCCCAGGTGCCGGCTGAGCTAGAGGCCAAAATCCACAGGTAGGCACTGTTTTCTATGAAAAAATGTGATGTGTCCACATTCTGTTTTGGGGCATTTCCTGTCGCGGGCGCTAGGCCTACCCACACAAGTGAGGTATCATTTTTATCGGGAGACTTAGGGGAACGCCGGGTGGAAGGAAATTTGTGGCTCCTCTCAGATTCCAGAACTTTCTGTCACCGAAATGTGAGGAAAACTTTTTTTTGTGGCCACTTTTTGAGGTTTGCAAAGGATTCTGGGTAACAGAACCTGGTCCGAGCCCCGCAAGTTACCCCTCCTTGGATTCCCCTAGGTCTCTAGTTTTCAGAAATGCACAGGTTTGGTAGGTTTCCCTATGTGCCGGCTGAGCTAGAGGCCAAAATCTACAGGTAGGCACTTCTCAAAAAACACCTCTGTTTTCTTCCAAAAATTTGGATGTGTCCACGTTGCGCTTTGGGGCGTTTCCTGTCGCGGGCGCTAGGCCTACCCACACAAGTGAGGTATCATTTTTATCGGGAGACTTGGGGGAACGCCGGGTGGAAGAAAATTTGTGGCTCCTCTCAGATTCCAGAACTTTCTGTCACCGAAATGTGAGGAAAACTTGTTTTTTTAGCCACTTTTTGAGGTTTGCAAAGGATTGTGGGTAACAGAACCTGGTCCGAGCCCCGCGAGTCACCCCTCCTTGTATTGCCCTAGGTCTCTAGTTTTCAGAAATGCACAGGTTTGGTAGGTTTCCCTAGGTGCCGGCTGAGCTAGAGGCCAAAATCTACAGGTAGGCACTTCTCACAAAACACCTCTGTTTTCTTCCAAAAATTTTGATGTGTCCACGTTGCGCTTTGGGGCGTTTCCTGTCGCGGGCGCTAGGCCTACCCACACAAGTGAGGTATCATTTTTATCGGGAGACTTGGGGGAACGCCGGGTGGAAGGAAATTTGTGGCTCCTCTCAGATTCCAGAACTTTCTGTCACCGAAATTTGAGGAAAACTTGTTTTTTTAGCCACTTTTTGAGGTTTGCAAAGGATTCTGGGTAACAGAACCTGGTCCGAGCCCCGCGAGTCACCCCTCCTTGGATTGCCCTAGGTCTCTAGTTTTCAGAAATGCACAGGTTTGGTAGGTTTCCCTAGGTGCCGGCTGAGCTAGAGGCCAAAATCTACAGGTAGGCACTTCTCAAAAAACACCTCTGTTTTCTTCCAAAAATTTTGATGTGTCCACGTTGCGCTTTGGGGCGTTTCCTGTCGCGGGCGCTAGGCCTACAAACACAAGTGAGGTATCATTTTTATCGGGAGACTTGGGGGAACGCCGGGTGGAAGGAAATTTGTGGCTCCTCTCAGATTCCAGAACTTTCTGTCACCGAAATCTGAGGAAAACTTGTTTTTTTAGCCACTTTTTGAGGTTTGCAAAGGATTCTGGGTAACAGAACCTGGTCCGAGCCCCGCGAGTCACCCCTCCTTGGATTGCCCTAGGTCTCTAGTTTTCAGAAATGCACAGGTTTGGTAGGTTTCCCTAGGTGCCGGCTGAGCTAGAGGCCAAAATCTACAGGTAGGCACTTCTCAAAAAACACCTCTGTTTTCTTCCAAAAATTTTGATGTGTCCACGTTGCGCTTTGGGGCGTTTCCTGTCGCGGGCCCTAGGCCTACCCACACAAGTGAGGTATCATTTTTATCGGGAGACTTGGGGGAACGCCGGGTGGAAGGAAATTTGTGGCTCCTCTCAGATTCCAGAACTTTCTGTCACCGAAATCTGAGGAAAACTTGTTTTTTTAGCCACTTTTTGAGGTTTGCAAAGGATTCTGGGTAACAGAACCTGGTCCGAGCCCCGCGAGTCACCCCTCCTTGGATTGCCCTAGGTCTCTAGTTTTTCAGAAATGCACAGGTTTGGAAGGTTTCCCTAGGTGCCGGCTGAGCTAGAGGCCAAAATCTACAGGTAGGCACTTTGGAAAAAACAGCTGTGTTTTCTATAAAAAAAATAGGATGTGTCCATGTTGTGTTTTGGGGCATTTCCTGTCGCGGGCACTAGGCCTACCCACACAAGTGAGGTATCAATTTTATCGGGAGACTTGGGGGAACACAGAATAGCAAAACAAGTGTTATTGCCCCTTATCTTTCTCTACATTTTTTCCTTCCAAATATAAGAGAGTGTGTAAAAAAGACGTCTATTTGAGAAATGCCCTGCAATTCACATGCTAGTATGGGCACCTCGGAATTCAGCGATGTGCAAATAACCACTGCTCCTCAAAACCTTATCTTGATCCCATTTTGGAAATGCAAAGGTTTTCTTGATACCTCTTTTTCACTCTTCATATTTCAGCAAATGAATTGCTATATACCCAGTATAGAATGAAAACCAACTGCAGGGTGCAGCTTATTTATTGGCTCTGGGTACCTAGGGTTCTTGATGAACCTACAAGCCCTTTATATCCCCGCAACCAGAAGAGTCCAGCAGACAAAACGGTATATTGCTTTCAGAAATCTGACATCGCAGGAAACAGTTACAGAGTAAAACATAAAGAAAAATGGCTGTTGTTTTCAGCTCAATTTTAATATTTTTTTATTTCAGCTGTTATTTTCTGTAGGAAAACCTTGTAGGATCTACACAAATGACCCCTTGCTGAATTCAGAATTTTGTCTAGTTTTCAGAAATGTTTAGCATTCCGGGATCCAGCATTGGTTTCACACCCATTCCTGTCACTAACTGGAAGGAGAATGAAAGCACCAAATATAGTAGAAATGGGGTATGTCCCAGTAACATGCCAAATTTGTGTTGAAAAATTCGGTTTTCTGATTCAAGTCTGCCCGTTCCTGAAAGGTGGGAAGATAGTGATTTCAGCACCAGAAACCCTTGGTTGATGGCATTTTCAGGGAAAAAACCACAAGCCTTCTTCGGCAGCCCTTTTTCCCCATTTTTTTGGAAAAAACAAAATTTTCACTGTATTTTGGCTATTTTCTTGGTCTCCTCCAGGGGAAACCACCAACTCTGGGTACCATTAGAATCCCTAGGATGTTGGAAAAAAAGGACGCAAATTTGGCGTGGTTAGCTTATGTGGACAAAAAGTTATGAAGCCCTAAGCGCGAACTACCCCAAATAGCCAAAAAAGGGCTCAGCACTGGGGGGGGAAAGGCCCAGCAGCTAAGGGGTTAAGCAAAGCCTTTTAGGGCAGGTGGATAGCCGATCTAACGTTATCATGGGCTTAATATCCCTGAACGAGCCATCCTAATGTGGGTGGAACAGGGAGGGAAGACTACCACTTAGTCAAGTAGCCAACATTTTAGTGTAAAGCTCAAAATCGATATTAAGGCGTGCTACTGCATGATACGGAGTACACAGTTAAAAGACCTTAGCGAGGACCATTATAAATGCCTCTATCACAGAAGTTATTTTGCCTCCTAAACTTAGGCAATCATCGTATGAGAACATTGTAAGAAAAGGGGTTACTGTTTGAGGGGAGTAAATCCCTACTCAAGCAACAATCACAGTCCTTTTCAGGGTGAAACACACACAAACCTCAAATTAACCTAAGCTTCACATCCTAATAGGCTCAAATCTGTCAGGCTTAACCTAGAGGCAATGTGTAAAGTGTTTATGATGCGCACAAACAGTAATAAAGTGAAAATACATACGCAAGAAAAATCTAACACAAATTTAGAGAAACAGAGTTACATTTAATAAATTATGAAGCAGAAAGCACACACTTTGGTTATTGGTGAAGGAGGCGTGGCTTGACCACTATACTGTAGCGATATGCTTTGCAGTAGCACTCTAGCCCCAGCTTAATAACCTGTGCATATCTGCACCCAAACAGAGGCATCAAGACTGGTTTCTTGCTTCCTCATATCCAGAAACACATGCAGTACATGTGAATATAAAACTGTCCACCTGTTTGCCATTGTAAAAAGAGGATTGTGCCGAACCCATTGGATGGGTGTGGCTGAGGCTTAAGCTTTGTAGATCTGAGCAGAGCACAGCAGGAGAAGCACTGGAAGATATCCAGCTGCAGCCAGGGTCCTACTGGTCAGTGCTAATCTGTGGGCACATCTGCTGTAGATGATTTTCGAGAGTGCTTCACTGCAGCCTAAGGACTGAGCGACCGCTGGAGAAATGGACCTGAGGCCTTTGCCATGTCAGAACTGTGAGGTGAGCAACCGGGTGAGAGAGACTGGGGCCCATGCCACACTAGAGGCGAGTTTGAAGCTGAGTGTATCTCCTCCACTGCTTCATGCATTAGAGACACTAGCTAACTGAGAATGACTGTAGCATGAGATTCAAGAGAAGCTGTAGTCACAGACTGAGGGTTGAAGATGCTCCTCAGTCCAGCCTGAATTTGTGGATGGCGATCTAAACAACCCCCACCCTATTCTCCTGTCTCATTGTAAACAGGTGCGAGGCCTGCAAGTAGGATCCTGATGAGGGACAAACACAGAGTGCCCCTGGAGGGCTTGATGGGGTAGAGGCCAAGTGATTGTGATAGCAATTAGGGAGGAACCGCCAAATGACAGCTGAGTATGGGCACCCCGGGCCCTAATGGACTGGTGCCATTGGGCACAAAGGTACAGGAGTGTGCAGTGGACTTGGGACAAAAGTACTTCACCCCATCTCTGTTATGGGACTCTGTTAGACTTGGCATTCTTGGCGTGGTCTCCCCTAATGTTTTGCCTGTTTCCCAGGTTGTTGATGTGTGCTGGTCTCTGTTTTTGCTGTTTGTCTTACTCTGGGCACTTTATCACTGCTATCCAGTGCTACAGTGCAAGTGCTCCTATGTAAAATGTATGTGTAATTGGATTTCCATGATTGGCATATTTGATTTACTGGTAAGTCCGTAGTACAGTGCACTAGAGGTGCCCAGGGCCTGTAAATCAAATGCTATTAGTGGGCCTGCAGCACTGGTTGTGCCACCCACATTAGTAGCCCTGTAAACATGGCTCAGACCTGCCACTGCAGTGTCTGTATGTGCAGATGTTAACTGCCAATTTGACTTGGCAAGTGTACCCACTTGCCAGGCCTAAACCTTCCCTTTTCTTACACGTAAGACACCCCTATGGTAGGCCCTAGGGAGTCCCACGGGCAGGGTGCAGTGTATGTTTAAGGTAAAACATATACTAATGTGTTTTAAGTGTCCTGACAGTGAAATACTACAAAATTCGTTTTAAACTTTTGCAAGGCCTATCTCTCTCATAGGTTAACATAGGGCTGCCTTTAAATATGATTAAAGCATAGATTCCCTTTGGAAGTAGATAAACATGTGGAGTTTGGGGTCTCTGAGGTCACAATTTAAAAATAAATCTTTTAGTGAAGTTGGTTTTGAGATAGCTTTTTTGAAAATGCCACTTTTAGAAAGTGGGCATTTTCTTGTGTAAACCATTCTGTGACTCTGTCTGTTTGTGGATTCCCTGTCTGGGTCAATTTGACAGTTGGGCTGTTTGTACCTCTCTCTAGACAGTGACACAAAGGGAGCTAGGGTGTAGCCTGCATATCCTGATGAGCCATCTGTGCTTGGAAGGAGGGGAGGAGTGGTCACTTACACCTGAAAGGGCTGTGCCTGCCCTCACACAGTGCAGTCTCCAACCCCCTGGTGTGTGTCTGGGGCTTGGCCTGGGCAAGGCAGGATTTCACAAACAAGAGAGACTTTCCTTTAAAGTAGGCCTACTTCAAAGACAGAACTGGCGACAAGAAGGGTACCCAAACCCCTGAAAATTAGATCACTTTTGGAAATCAAGAGGAACCTCTGCCTGGATGTAGCAAAGTCCTCCTTTTTGCCCTGGCCACCCCCACACTTTTTGGACAGGTACTGGTGGTTACTGACTCTTGGCTGTGCCCTGGGTACTGCTTACCAGTCCCAGGGCCAGTGCTCTGTGTAAAATGGATATGCAAATTAGGCTAATTATAATTGGCTAAGTTAACATACCTATAAGTCCCTAGTATATGGTAGGGCATGTAGGTTTAGGGACCACAGCATAGGTAGTGCACCCATAGATGCACTGCTGAGGTGGCAAGTGTCATTTTGAAGGCAGGCCTGCCTTGCTGGCTGCTTTTAAATTAAAGTTATATGCAAATTCGACTTTGGAATTAAAAGTAGTTCCAAAGTCTCAAACTGCCTTATTTTTACATATAGGACACCCCTAAGATATGCCCTATGTGCCCCTAGGGCTGGGTGCCATGTAACTATAAGCAGGGACTTTATAAAAATAGTTTTATAAGCCCTGGTGAGGTAAAAACAGCCAAATTCGTTTTTCCCTCATTGTAGTAAATGGCCTTCATAGGAAAGAATGGGGAGACTTTATTTTATTTTTTAAAGTCTCCTTAAATGATACATACCAAGAATTTGGTATCAAATTAATTGTTGTAATAAATCCCACAACTTCCAGTTGTGGGATTTAATATAACTTGTTCAGGTAAAGAGTTTTAAACTTTACCTGAAAAGTTGCCAATTTCAGCCCTGCATTGTTTTTGCTGCTGTGCTCTGATTGGCCAGCCTGAGCAGCTTGGCCAAGCTGCCTTGATGAGGTGTGAAGTGGCCTGGCTTCACACAAAGGAATGTGCCTGTGGGAAGGAATCTCCCCTCAGCAGATGGTGAGGCAGGAAGGGGGAGGGCTGCCAAACTGGTCTTCAAAGGCAGAGAAGGACATTTGGAGCAACCAGCAACACCCCCACATCCTGCAACCCCAGACAACTAGGTGCCCCCTTGATTAGATTAGGAGAGGGCAGGAGAGGGGTGTGTTTATGATTTTTAGCCACACCAGTGGGTGGGCTCAGCCAGATGTAACCTCCAAAAATCAGATTCAGCCATGATGGATTTTTAGAGAATGTTGCCTCCTGGGATTGATTTTTGCCACACTTCCCAGGAAGTGGTCATCACAGGGGGAATGACCCTGCACCTGATTGGAGAGCCAGGACCCCCCTGCTTTTCACCCAGGAGCAAGGATAAAACTGGCAGACCTGCACCCAAACCCCAGATCCCCATCAGATTCCAACAAGGAAGAACCAAAGGAGAAGAAGGACTGCCCTGCTGGACCCCTGGCCTGCACCTGGAACCTGCACTCAGAAGGACTGCACCAGCTGCACACTTGGGCTTCACCACAAGAAGGACTTTGCCTGGCTTCAACTGGTTCAAGGAGGGACTCCCTGTTTGCTACAGGTGAAAAATTGCTAACCAGAGTCCCCTGCACCAAATCCTGAAGAAAGCGACCAGCTGACCACTGTCCAGTGGCCAAAAAGGAATTTGCGCCAGGTGCACTCTGGGAGTTGTAGTCTGCACCCCCCAAGGACCATCTCAGAACTTCTAGACCCTTAGGGTGAGCTGTGGACCCCAAAAGAACCTTAAAAGGACATCTGGGAGAAGCCCCAGAAGTTTGGAGAAGTTTGGAGAATATTTGTAAAAAAAGCTCCATAGAGGGACCGACCCGCCGCGGCAACTCTAGCCGGCTTGCCTCAACCGCGACCCGGCCTGATTTGCTGGTTCGTCCCGGTAAAGAAAAACCTCCGAAAAAGAGACTAGGGGCCAGATGTAGGAAACTGTATGCGACTCGCAAACGGCAAAATTTGCCGTTTGCGAGTCGCAAATCGCAGTTTCCTATTCAGAAATGCATTTTGCGAGTCGGGACCGACTCGCAAAATGCATTTCCGACTCGCAAATAGGAAGGGGTGTTCCCTTCCTATTTGCGAGTCTGAGTGGGATGCAATACCATTTGCGACCGCGTACGCGGTCGCAAATCGTATCGCAGTTACCATCCACTTCAAGTGGATGGTAACCCACTCGCAAATTGGAAGGTGTCCCTATGGGACCCCTTCCAGTTTGTGAATGGACCCCAAACATTTTTTTCAGGGCAGGTAGTGGTCCAAGAGACCACTGCCTGCCCTGAAAAAAACCCGAAACTAAAGGTTTCGTTTTTTTTTTTAAGTGCAGCTCATTTTCCTTTAAGGAAAACGGGCTACACTTAAAAGAAATAAAACTGCTTTATTTAAAGCAGTCACGAACACGGAGGTCTGCTGACTACAGCAGGCCTCCATGTTTGCGAGTTCCTTGACTCGCTATGGGGCCGCAATTTGCGACCCACCTCATGAATATTGATGAGGTGGGTCATTGCGACCCCATAGCGAGTCGCAGTCGGTGTCTGAGACACCGTACTGCATAACATTTTGCGAGTTGCAAATAGCGAGTCGCTATGACTCGCTATTTGCAAGTCGCAAAATGTTTCGCTTCTACATCTGGCCCTAAGTCTGAAGGTAAAAAGTTGACCGGGACCTCCCAGCCATCGTATCCGAGAAGGGCTCCATGGACGTCAGATCAAGATCCAGGTTTACCCCGGTCGAAGGTTTTTCACCTAGAAGAAACTACTAAGTCCGAAGGTAAAAATCTCCACCGAGGATTCCAGCATCGCGTATCCGGAGAAGGGCTCCAGGAGGTCGGATTGGACTGGCAGGTTCGTCCCGCTGAAGAA
The DNA here is from genome assembly GCF_031143425.1 of Pleurodeles waltl. Lineage (NCBI taxonomy): Eukaryota > Metazoa > Chordata > Amphibia > Caudata > Salamandridae > Pleurodeles > Pleurodeles waltl. Next base: position 634,485,375 of record NC_090440.1, read on the forward strand.
AATCTTCGAAAAAAAGACTAAGTGTGAAGGTAAACTTTTAACCGAGGCCTCCCGCGACCTGTAGCCGAGCAGGGCTCCATCGCGGTCGGCCTGAAACTTTGACTTTGCCCCGGTCGAGGTGCAACCAGATGACCCAATTGGCGCTTTTTGTTTCTAGGCGCTAAAAAAATAATAATTCTTTAAAAATTCATATCTCCGGTTCCCCTTATCCGATTTTATTCGTTTTGGTGTCATTTTAAAGATAAAAATATAATCTGTTTTTATAAATTGGTTTTGGATTTTCAAACTGTTTCCTGTGTTTTATTTAATTACTGTTTTGTGATATTTGAATGCTTTACACTCTGTCTCCTAAGTTAAGCCTTGACGCTCGTTGCCAAGCTACCAAGGGTTGAGCTGGGGTTAATTTACTGAGACCTAACTAGACCTTAGTGGAGGTTAGTGGCCTATTGCTAAGTGTAGGTACCTACCTGCCCTTACCAATAACCCATTTTCCAACACTGGAGAAGAGCTGAAGAGCTGTGCAGAAGTGCTGCCCTGCCTGTGGCTGTGCTTTGTGGAGCTATCCTGCAGTTGCTGTTTCTGCCTGTGCTTGGGGACAAAGACTGGACTTTGTTGTGCATTCCTGCTTGTGAAGAAATTGCCAAGGGCTTGTCCTTAGCTTGCCTCCTGTTGTTGAAGTCTTAGGCCCATCAAAGATTTCCCCTGCCAGCACCTGGACTCTCTGCTGAGACCCCTGCCCTGCCAAGTGGTGCCCTTTCCAGTTCCTCGGCCCTTGAAAGTTGAAGCTGGCAGACTAAGACTGAAAACCCACGCACAGACCGCCGTGCAGGGAAAATTCTGACATCGCGGCTAGAAGATCGACACACGTGGCTGGAGAAACGGCACGCAACACCCACTGATGGAGGCTGATAACGTCACAAACCATAAAGCGCGGCTTTGCTGATACCGTGCGGCATGATTTTCGAAGCAAACTTCGCTGGTAGCGGAAAAACAACGCAGTGCCTGCCCAGACCCGAGGTGTCTGTCCGGATCGACGCATCGCTCTCCTGCAAAGAGGAAAAACAACGCACACCGACCCAACCGGAGGATTAAGAATGCAGGGTCTTGCGTGCGAGTGAGAAATCGACAAATCGCTGGCCTTTTCTCATGCACACTCCCCTGTGCTGTGTTATTTTGACACAACCCAGGTACTTTTTCACGCTAACAGCGCAAGCACTGCTTTCTAAGGATTTAAGACTATTTTTGCTTTTTAATTTATAACTTGACTTGTGTATGGTGGATTTTTGTTGTTTTGGTCTTGTTTTGTTTAGATAAATAATACCTATTTTTCAAAACCTGTGTTGTGTCATTTTGTGGTGTTTTCTCTGAGTTACTGTGTGTTTGGTAGAAATTCTTTACACCTAGACTCTGAAGTTAAGCCTGCCTGCTTGTGCCATGCTACCAAAGGGGTAGGTGGGGGTTAACTGAGTGTGATTCTCCTTTACCCTGACTAGAGTGAGGGTCCTTGCATGGACGGGGGTACCAAAGACACCATTTCCAACACTAGAGGTGTATCCAATTGTGCCAATGCATCACAACAGATTTATGGAAAGAGCTTTGGCCCAGGGAACCTGGTTATCAGGGCCCCGGGCACTACAACTTCTAGAACACATCAACATCAGGCAAAAAGTGGATGGATAACCATGTCAAAAAGAGGCCCTCGCTCACACTGCCCTCAGAGTAGATGTACTGTTTCCAACTTGACAGGAGTAAGGCAGAGGTCATGTGAGTTTGGCAGCATCATGTTAATTAAAAATCAGTAGTGAAAGTGACTATGTGAATCTGGTTCACTGCTGTGAGGCCTAATAGCTCATTCACCTATTCCAACGGCCTGTTGCTGTTTGTCACGCTCACCCCTGCCCAACATTATGTTGTTATATGTGTGCATGATAGCACCATGTGCAGAACGCATGTGCCTGTGCAAGACATACACAAAAACAACAGAAATGTGCAATGTGGAAGAGTGTGCACATGCTAAGAGTGTGTCTGCTGCAGGAATGTGTTAACCTGCTGACCCTCTGGCACAGTCCAAAGGAAGTGTAGTTCCAAACAGTGTGCGATGACTGAGTGTGTGTGCTGTACGTCATGATATTTCACAATATACTTTGCATAATTTCCAGCAAATGTAAACAGAGGGGTGTATAATGAGCATGGTCACACACTGCAGCACAGATAGTCTCTCTACATCATGGCTATGTGTGAAAGCAAGTTGCAACTAATCTTCTGTATCTAACTTAGTTTTAATAAATCATGCCTTTTCCCCTGTGCTGGTGCTGTTTTGGCTGCCTAGGTCCAACGCAGACACACTAGCACCATGGGACATGGGTGCAACTATCGCAATCCAACACAAAATAAGAGAGCAAAGAAGCAATCGCGAATAAATCCAATCAAAAACAGAATTCATGCTAAAAACACACCTTGATTTAAACACGCATTACACATTAAATAATAACATTCCTGTCAAAAAATGTAAGACAATCCTGAAATATAAAAATTAAACAAACCACCCAGCCCAGAACCCCGATATAATACATAAAAGACAAAATACATAAGGCACAGCCATAAAGTGCTTAGTGCATTAAATAGTAATTACATTAAATACCAACATATGCCGCTAGAACTCCACAGCCTGACCAATAATGGGCAATGTGGCGAGAGCGTGGAAGAAATTCCGATTATAACTATTCGTTGCTCGCAGTGCCACTAAATTTGGATTGTGCAATTTTAATAATTTTAGTCAATGACGCATTTAGCATTGGACTGGCTGGATCCAAAGACTGGATGATATTCTGTCTACAGGAGCGAATTCCCAGTTCGTTTCATTTGCTCCGAAGCAAGAATCTACGCTCCTTTAGTAAAGCAGGGCACAAGCAAACCACATGATCAATAGTCTCGTCCACATTACTACAACCTCTGCATTTCACTCCTTCCCCAGAGGATAACTGCTATTGGGGTAAATGTTTTAAAAAGCCCCAATCGCCCATCCTTAAGGCCATAAAGGCCGTTTTCAACCAAAACCCATAGAGCAGGAGAGAAAGCTAGAAGACATACCTGGCTTAAAGGATTCAATTACTGCCCAGGAATGCTTCTGTTGAACGAGGAGGGAACAGTCAGAGTGGTGCGAATACAGTTGAATAAGCCTTTTTACATCTATTTTAAACAGAGAATAGGAGGGATTGCTTTTCCAAAGATCACCAGCATCTAGTCGCTGTTTGCATTCAACCAAGAAATAAGACTAAGTACCCTTTGATTTCGACTCACTAATTTCTTGCAACAAGACTGCCTCCAGGTGACCATCCATGGCCTGACGCAATTTATAACAAAGCTTCAAGAAAGCACCAGCACCAACTACCACCAAATCCGGAAGCCCAAAGTCCAACCATACCTGCGCGGGTGAAGCCGAGCACGGAACGTGAAAGACTCTTTTGTAGATTTTATTGACTAGCCTATTTAATAGTCAGGAGCCTTTACCCAACAAAATGTCTTGACCATTGGCCAGAGAAAGGATAAGCTTTGCTCTCATAATTTTCATGAAGGGAAGAAGGATCAGCCCCTTTAAAACTTTAGACAATTTAGAAAAAGCAACCTGCAATGCTACAGCTTTGAGCTCCATTTCCTTCTTATGTTTAACAAAGCTGCCCCTGGAATCAAAGTGTACCCCTAAATATTAGTAAGACTAGTTGGAAACAAGTTCACAGCTTTTATAATACCAACTAAAGCCTGAATGTTTTTTCCTCTCAAAGCAGACCACTTTTGTTTTGAGCAAATTAACTTCCAATTGATTCACAGAAGTATAAGACGCAAGTTGGTTAAGCAACCGCTGAAGGCCAATCTTAGTGCAACTAAATAATGCAAGATCGTTGGCATAAAGCAGATGGCTGAGCCTGAAAACCTCCAATCTTGGGGGACGGGAGTTGACAGCATCATGAGACATTGACATATCTGCAATGAACATATTAAAAAGAAGGGGAGCAAGTACACAACCCTGTTTCACACCACAAGTGGTGGGAATTTTCCTAGAAAGGGAACACCCATCACCAAGCTTAATGCGGACCCAAGTGTTTGTATGGAGTTCAATGATAGCACCCAGGAGTACTGGAGGGATGCCCCAGTTTTGTAGTTTGGCCCACAGGGCACTCCAAGGGATCCGATCAAATGCCACCTTAAAGTCCACAAAACAACAATTTAGCATCATACCCGACAAAACCGCCCTGTCAATCAGAATAGAAAGTGCTAATAAATTAGTTGAAGTGCCTAAGCCAGCAGAAAACCCTGTTTGCACAATGGGAATTAAAGCCTTTGATTCAGCCCAAGCTTGGAGATAGGCTAGCATAGTACTTGGCCTCATTGTCCATCAGGGCTATCATCCTAAAATTAGCGGGGTCTGACCTTGAACCTCTTTTATATCGAGGGTGAAGGATGGCACCACGCCAGGACTCAGGAATTGGTTGAAGTCAAGAGGCAGTGCTCAAACAGATGAGCAAGATGGTTGGCCCAAGTAAGAGGGTCCTGTTTAAACACTACCTGAGGAAGGCCGTTGGGACCGGGGGCGCCAAATTGCTTAGCCCTCGAGATGATATGGGGGAGATGTAGTTGAAAGAACTTCTATACTCCCTGCGAGGGAATTGAAGACCCTGTAAACAAGGGACAGGTCTTAAACAAAGCAGAAGTAGAACTATGGGCCTCCTCATCCGACGGTTTCACATCCTGCTCGCTAGTGGAGAAGTGGGAAGTCAAATAAGATGTCCAGGCTACTTCTGAAATGTTAACAGCACCAATGGCCCTTTGGTTGCTATTTAGATTATTGATAAGGGACCAGAATTTCGTGGAATTATGATCTTTACTTGCACTTAAAAGTTTAACTCAAAACTGGTTAAGATAGGTCTGATGGTCATCGTAAACAGCCTTCCTATAATCTTTCCTCCATTTTTTATAATTCAGTGAATAAACACTCGGAATCAGGGCTTTGTCTAATTGCCCTTGCAAGCCTATTACGTGCTTTCTTTAGATTCCTGGTTTCCTTGGAGATGACAAAGGACCGGGATGGGGCACAGTTGCATGCAAATTGATGGAACCTTGACCGTAAAAGGCAAGAGAGTTTAACCCATAACTTAATTGGGGACACACAACCCGATCCCTCAGAGTCAAAAAAGTTAATACATTCAGTCAATACTATACCACCAATAGAAGCATTCCATTTTATATGCTTTAGTGACTCGGAGCAAACACCGCCACCCACTGCTCTCATAACATCATAGACAGGAAATCTAGATTTGATGGATACAATTTGTGGACAATGCTCACTCTCACTCCAAGAGGAAATCAAAAACTTTTTGATGAAAGGAAACAGCTCAATATTACAAATGGTGTAGTCTAAATAGGAGTGGGATCAACCATTTGATCTTGTCCACGGGGGGGGAATTGTCACGTAAACACCCATTCAAAACTTTAAAGCCCATGCTGTCAAGGTGCATTACTAAATACTCTCCCACCGGGCAATGCAGACAACCCTGAGGCCTCAATTGTTCGGGAATTAACTGGCGGTTACCAAGATCAGGACCATGAAGTACCTCAATTTTATCCTGAAACAGGTCCGTATTAAAATCACCAGTTATAAGATAATTTGCACATGGATATTCCCCAACTAAGTTGCCCACAATCTGCATCAATCGAGACAGCCTGCCCCTTTTTTCCTTTGTTCCAGGAGCAATATAGACATTAATTACTAGGAGGGTCTGCTGCGCGATCCCGTTCCTGATGACAATCCCCTGGAACCAGTTATCATTCCAAACCAGTGGTAAAATACTCCTGTTTAATTTCACAGTTACATAGATGGCTAATTCTCCATTGGCACGGCCATTCTTGCTCATTCTTTGGGCAGATTTCCATTTTTTCTAAATACCCTGGCAGCGGACAGCTGTGCTCAGCCCAGGTTTCCGGAAGGGTGATTACATCATAACTGTTCAAGAATGTTAAAAGATCTGCCAAGTTAAACTTGTGCACAACCCTGTTTATATTCCATGAGCATAAGGACAGACATCCAGGTGTTCGTGTGAAACCACCCACCTGTAGTGGTTACTGGGGACGCCCATGCAAGAGGGTAGATGGCAACCAATCCCAATTAGAGGACCCCTGGGAACCAGAACCAGCACAAGGAGCGCCATTGAAGGTAGAAGTGCCACCTAGGGCACCTTCCAAGTTTGAAAAGGGCTTCAATACTATGGGAGCCGTTGAACATTGGGATTCTGATAGTAACACGGGATAACCAGACTCCTTGTAAGGAGTTATTGTAACACCCCATGAGAGAAATAAATATCTCTTAGAAAAAATATACTGAGCTATTGGTGCAGAAAATAACAAAAGGGTGGAGGCCCTTGGGTAGGGCCCCCTAGAGTCCAAAAATTCAATAAACGCAATATCCTAAGAACCAATGTAGTTAAGATCCGGGGTGGCATTAAAGAGTCTTAAAATGTTCCCCCTATTCAATATGTCATGAGGGCCCCTGGAACGATATTCTGGGCTAAACGCAAGTTTAAAAATGTAGCTTTCCAATGAAGTTGTGGAGGGACACAGGGGAAGTGAGGGCTGTAACTGTTCCTGTATGTGGAGTAAGCCCACAGGGTCCCCAAGGGCCGGAATATCGGCAGAGACGAACCGGAGGCTGGGTAGCAAAATTACAGGAGGGCTGCTTTTATTGTCAGATGGCAGCTTAAGGAAATTGGAAGAACCAAAATCCAAAACATCACCATCAGCATTCACATAAACAGTTTTAGATTCAAACAGTGTAGCAGCAGAACGGACAGGCACTCCACTACCCCGGTGTGGGGCTACCAAAACTGACACACTGCCTAAGTTGCCTTTCTCAGCTGAGATCAAATGGTCCTTGAAGAGGAGTTCAGTTTCCTGCACAATAGTGTCAGCCAGAGGGTCCTTAACAGGTTCACTCAGGAGGGGAAAGTCAGCGAGTGAGGTCAACAAGGGATTAGGCAGAGAAGTCGCCCTGGGGGCTGCCTGCAACTGCAAGAGCTGCTGCACCTCAGGGCTGACTGACAGTTGGACATTAGTTAGAAATCCTTGGGGTAATTGTCTCTGCCGGTTGTTCTGTTGTTTGCGGAATCTTTTTTTTCCCTCTTGCTCAATGGATGTTGAGCCACGGGATCAACTCCTAAAGGCATTGGCTGTGTTCAAACAGATTGTGCAGGAATGCAGGAAAATGGGCGGAGGCAGGCACAGTAGACACAAGTTCAGGTAAAGAAGAGATCAAGGGAGCACAGTTGGCCGCAATGCCATTCTCCAGGACTCCAGTAGCAGCTGGCTGAGGAAGATTAATGGAGGTTGCACTCGTAACTGGGAGAAAATAATCATGTAATGTTTTTGGGTGAGGGAAGTCCCGAGCCAAATCGGGAAGAGAGCTTAGATTCGGTGGGGGCAGCAAGGGCCCAGGAGCTGAAGATAGCCTCTTGATTTCACATACAACCAAACTTAAAAAGGTGGGCAAAAATTAAAGGCTTTCAACAATTGGAAAACAGCAGCGTGTTGGTTGCACAAAAGTAGAACTTGTCTGTGCTCTAGTAATTAGCTGGTTGAGATTTTCGATTTTTTTATCAATACCAGCTACATAAGAGGCCAATGTATTCAGCAAATCAACTTGGACGTCCAGTTTGTCAGAGTGGTAGTTCAAGGCCAGCACAGTAGATTGAAGAGTTCGCAGAAGCTGAGGCCAGGCAGAGCCAGTTACTGTGATCATAGGGGAGGGCTGTCACAGTGCCCTTTCTTCGGGATCTGCTCAACTCAGAAACCTATCAGAGCGCAGAGTATTGATAAAGCCAGGCGGGGGAAGGGAATTAGGGTAGGGAACTGCAGGGAGAGAGATCTGAAAAGAAAATGGTTAGGACAAATATGCATATGCTCTTTCATAACAGTATAAACTCACCAACAGACTCTGGAACAAAGGCGTCTCCGTGATATTGGATTGAGACCCTTTGTGAACTAGGTGTAGCCCCTTCTTTGAATCATGGAACAAAAACGAACTGCAATCTCTGTACCTAAAGATGGCAAGAGCTTTGGACTATGATCATACTCTGAATATTATCCATGTAACAATTATGCTTTCATAACATAAACGTTTGAACTCAGCCTAGAAATGCACAAAGATTTAAATGTGTATCTCACAGATTGTACTTCCCAAAAAACAATGAAACTGCAGCTTGCTTTTCTTAAGCGCTTTCACATTTGTAACTGAGGCCTGAAAAGTTTTACTAATTGAACTTGAAGCGCTTTGATCGTCATGCATGAAGCGCTTTACTCATTATGCCAGGGTGCTTCTACTTGTTTTGCCTGAAGCGCTTTGCTCGTTGTGTCAAGGGGCGCTTCACTCATTTTGTCTGAAGCGCTTTGATTGTCATGCCAAGGCCGCTTTCCTCGTGTGGCCTGAAGAGCTTTCATTGTCGTGCCAAGGGCGCTTTACTCATGTGGCCTGAAGCGCTTTGATTGTAGTGCCAAAGGTGCTTTCCTCGTGTGGCCTTAAGCGCTTTGATTATTGTGCCAAGGGCGCTTTACTCGTTTAGCCAGAAGCGCTTTGATTGTCGTGCCAAGGGGGCTTTACTCGTTTAGCCTGAAGCGCTTTGCTCGTTGTGCTTAGGGGCACTTTACTTGTGTGGCCTGAAGCGCTTTAATTGACGTGCCAAGGGCACTTTACTCGTTTGGCCTGAAGCGCTTTGATCGTCGTGCCAGGAGCGCTTTACTTTTGGTCTAAAGTGTTTTGCTCGTTTTGCTAAGGGGCGCTTTACTTTTGGGAGTAAACAACCCCCTTCAAGATTTGACTCATCAAGACCTTACCGATACGAGTACGACCTACTCGTTTTTTAATTCACCATGGAAACAAGGATACTCAGACATGCTGCCACTCTGCCATGCAGGAAATCCGCTTTCTTCAGAGGAACTCCCCACGAGGTCCGACTGCACCGAAGTCTTCAAAATAGTGAGCAATGTGCTTGGGTGTGGCTGGGCTTTTAAGGCCTGCCACACCCCAAGGTGGCCCCTGCCTCTAAAAACTTGGGAGTTGTAGTCCATTCATAGAATGGCATTGATAAGTGCATCTTGTCCACCAATGTCCTGACCCTGCAGCTACATGAGCTTTACCACAGGGCAGGCAGCGCTGTTGACCACTTCTGGAGCAAGCAGGGATGACAAGCGGCGAGCATGATGCGCTGCAAAGATGCGAAGCAGAGGTCAGGGCGGGTCCTGGACCGCGCACAGCCTTATTCCTGACAAGGGCACAGGGTTGAATTCCCAGCACCACTCATGGAATCAGATTGAAGACAGGAAAGGTCAAGGAGCGATTGGTCGTTGAGCTCACCTTTAGTGAACTCAATTTGAGGGCTGGGAACAGTCCTGCTAGAAGACCTTGTTGGTAACATTGGGCGAATGCTGCCAGTTGAGGTCCGGGTCCATTGAGCTGCTGGGGAGCTGGATGGCAGAGGAATGCTGTGATTCTGTGGAGGTTGCAGCAGCTTACAGCCAGCCCATCCTGCCCGACCGGCCGATGGAAAACTGCTCAATATGTCACAACTAAGATGGTAAAATTTCACTATGACCACTGAAAAGTTGCAAATCAGCATATATTATACCTAAAGCAGGAACAATGAAAGTGCACCTAAGTTGTGTTTTCCTGCATTGCACAATAATCTACAGTGGATCCCAGAAAATAGGCCAGTTGCATGGGTTAGAACCCATGTATCAACTCAGTTGCACTGTGCATTGCATCTGTTGCGCCAGTCGTAAGTCGTGCATCAATGTGCTGAAAAAAATGCATACGTGCTAATGCTCTGTGCATTCATCACGCAATGGCAATTTCAGTACCGATGTGTCAGAAAAAAAATTGAAATTGTAATAAATGCGCAGGATATACCCAGGGTGTGACAGATCTGTCTCTGCCTTGTGTCTTTCGCATAACTTTTTGTCCTTTTTCATTGTTTTGTCTACATATTTGTCACTGTCTTGTTGGTAGTTTGTCTTTTTGGGGATTCATCTGTAGGGGTAGCTATAGTTGTTAGGGGGAGTTTATTTGTGTTTAGTCTGTTTGGGAGGGATAGGGACATGTCTTGGAGGGGGGTGAACTTTTCAGAGGCAATATTGGGAGGACTGTCATGGCTTTTCGTCCATTACCAGGATGCTGGCGGCTGGGGGTAGGTTGAGCCAGGGTTACCTTGCCACAGATAAGAAGGATCTGTGGGAGCATGTGTACTGGCACAACCAGCAGACTGTCCAGATCAAGCATAGATGGGCTGATGTAGTTGCACAGGAGGTTGATGTCATCGATCTCCTTGGAGTAGAGATTGGCGAACCTATAGGTATGTATGTGCCTTCTGCATTTTGTGATGTAGCTTTATCAGTAATTCTAAACATTAACATGGACTGTACAGAATTTGTGTAGTTTTGTCATATTGCAACATGCAAGATGTATATCAGGATAAACTAGTGTAAGGAAATAATGAAACCAAAGGGAACTTTGTGTTCCTCAGAGTGCCCATATTAATCAAAACGAAAGCAAACACATGGCCAATTGCTCCATTCCCATACCCTGGCACCAGGGGCTGTTCTATGGTTAGTAGGTGATAGTAGTAAATGAATATGTATAGATTTATGAGCATTTCCTTAGGTAACATAAATGGGATGCTTCTAAATTCTCACTTTTGAAGGCTAAGCAGGAGATCTATGTCCCAACTCCATTTATATGAAATCCTCTATGTGTGCTGTATTCAGCTGCACATGCTCACATATTGATATGCCTTACAAATATCTATATGTGTAGAACTCTGTGTTTTTCTGAGCAACATCAAAATGTTTTACCTGCTGACGAGGCATGCATCCTTGCAGAAGATGGAATGTACAATGATTTAACACTAAATAGTACTCTGTGCACCAGTGTTAGTTAACCCCTATATGTCTTTTACGATGTTACATATGGTGTATGCCTGTCCTTTCCATCAGAACGACATTTAAATAATCCTAAATTCAAAGTCTGACACAATGCTGGCCAGCATTACCAAATAGATCATTTGCCTGAGGCATGCTTCAGGCATGTGATGATGGATGCATCTGAACTTCTTCATCTAGCCAGCTCAGGCCTGAAAAGCAGACTAGCTGCACCCAATAATATGGGCATATTTACATATTTGTGTCCAAGCTGTTGTGTAAATCTGAAATACTGGGATAGCAAAGTTTGTTAGAAATAACTGTAAGCATATTTGAAAGCACTATTTACAATACAATGTCCAACATCTTGTCTTGTAGGTGGACATCTACCATTTACACATGGAGAGGTGGACTCCTTCCAGGATCATAATGCTACCAGTAAGTGTTCTAAGTACATAGAGGTAGAATTTGGTGTCTGTATGTGATCTATGTGAAATGTAACACTGTGATGTGTACTGGGAGGTAACACACACAGTTGTGGCTCACTCTGTGGTGAAGGGTCAGGGTGGCGACTGGTGTGGGGTGGAGGGACACAAAGCACAATATTAAATTAAAAATAATAACGTACTTTACTGCAATGTACTGCAGTGCACCATGACACTCCAGTCCTCCAGCTCCACTTGCAGGCCCAGGCTCCCAGCCTGCCCTGTGGCCACTCCTAAAGTTTCTTTCATACTGTTGGCAGCATGAAAGCAACATTAGAATTGGCTGGTGCGGCCTGGCTTGGCGATTCGGAGAGCCTGCCTACTGTCTCCAAACTGGCAACACAGTGCACACTCCCACTCCTGCCTTGTCACACACCATGGCCCTCGCCTTTTACAATAAAATTATAAGAAGCATAGCAAAGGTTTGCAGCTGCTGCTGTCAGGGAGGCGACGCATCTCCGCAATAGCGAAGGAGCTGCCACTGAACACACACATAATATCAATTAACTGTCAGTGTGTGACACAGAACAGAACCTGCCTTCAGATTAATTTTGAATGATCAAGGAGGTATAACATTGTGAATGTTGGATGTATGTAAACAGGCCCACAGGATCTAAGCATCTTTACATTTGAGTTTATGTTTACACATCTATAGTCATGCGGTTTTGGGCACAGTGACAATTATCTGGTGCAGACTCTGCATTTGTTCAATACAAGCACATTATCTCATATAACAAATGGCACAAACCTAAACCATTAGGTTTCAACATATGTCGCAACTCAGTGAAATGTGTGTTGTTAAGCATTTCTGGGCATGTTTTTGTTGCAAATGTATGCATGTCCTAACAGTGAAATATCGAAAAGTTGTTTCTTACTGTTGCAGGGCCTATCTCTCTCATAGTTTAATATAGAGGCAACTTTTAATAACTTTTAAGTGCAGTTTCTCTTTGGTAGAAGATAGAAATATGGAGTTTGGGGTCTCCGAACAATTTAAAATGCATATTTTGGTAAAGTTGTTTTTTAAATTGTTAGTTTGAAATGTCACTTTTAGAAAGTGGGCATTTTCTTTCTTAAACCATTCTGTGACTCTGCCTGTTTGTGTATTCCCTGTCTGGATCAGCCTGGCAGTTGGGCTGTTTGTGGATCTCCACTAGGCAGTGACACAAAGGAGGCTGGGGTATAGCCTACATATCCTGATGAGCCATCTGGACTAGAGTGGAGGGAGGAGTGGTCACTTACACCTGAATGGGCTGTGCCTGCCCTTACACAATGTGGTCTCCAACCTCCTGGGGTTTGTCTAGTGCTTTGCCTGAGTGAGGCAGGATCCTGTAAACAACAAAAATGTTTCTTTGGAGTTTGCCAACTTCAAAGGCAAAAAGGGGTATAAGTATTGAACCCAAAACCCCGACTTTAAATTCCTTCAAGATTTGCTTCTGGAACCAAGAGGAACCTCTGCCAAGGAGAAGAGCTAAAGAGCTGAGGAGAGGTGCTGCTTCTGCCTGTGACTCTGCTTTGTTGGGCTATCCTGCAGTTGCTGCTTCTGCATGTGAAAAGGGACAAAGACCTGACAGCACACCAGTTTAGAAGAATCAGCAATATATATCTAAATCAAGCAAGCCCAAAATGATAAAAAGCCAAAATACACAAGTCAAGTAATGAATTTTTAAAATAATAGATTCTTACTCCATAGAAAACAATGGAAGTGGTGTTACATAAAATCCCTGGTTTGCGTAAAAAATAAAGCTGCATCGAAAAGGTCAGCAATGCTTTTCTCTCCCGCAAAGGAGTGATGTGTTGATTGCCAGACGGGACACCTCAGGTCAGCACAGTTTCATGTTGATTTTGACCCAAAGCGATGATGCGTGAGCAATCTGGCCATATAGTGAGGGAAAACTGCGCTGTATGGGATTTGCATCATTTTCCAGCAGCCGCAAATGGGTGTTGCATTTTTTCTCCAGCCACAATACAGTTGATGCATCGATTTCCTAGCCGTGGTGAAAGTGGAGCATCAATCTCAGCTGTGAGGCGGGTGGTGAGTTGTTTAACAGCCGTGTTAGAGGTGGTGCATCCAAATGTTCCCTGCACGGCTCCCTGTGCATGAATTTCAGTCCTTGTTCTATCAGCTTCACCTTTCAAGGGCCCAGGGACTTGATAGAGCACCACTTGGCAGGGCAGGAGTCTCAGCAGAGAGTCCAGGTGTTGGCAGGGGAAGTCTTTGATGACCCTGAGACATCAAAACAGGAGGCAAGTTCAGTTGAAGCTCTTGGAGACACTTCACAAGCAGGAATATACCATACAGTCCAGTTTTTGTCCACTTTCAGGCAGAAGCAGCAACTGCAGGCCAACCAAGCAAAGCAAAGTCACAGGCAAAGGGGCAATACTCTTCCTCCAGCTCTTCAGCTCTTCTCCTTGGCGAAGGTTCCTTTTGGTTCCAGAAGCAATTTAAAAATCTGGTGTTTTGGGTCCACTACTTATAACCTTTTATGATTTTCAAGGAGGAAAGTCTCTGTTGTTCACTAGATCCTCCCTTGCCCAGGCCTGGCTCCACACAGGGACAAGGGGAACAGTTGCACTTTAGCACTGGTCAGCAGTGGTAAAGTGTCCAGAGTAACAAAAACAGCAAAAACAGAGTCCAGCACCCAGCAAAAACCTGGGAAGTAAAGACAAAAAGTTAGGGGAGACCATGCCAAGGATGTCAGGTCCAATAGCTATACAACACCTTCCTTTGCAACATCTGCCACAAGTACTAACACAGCGGGACCAAGCCAGCAACAGGCACCTCTGCCTCCGATAGTACCATCTACATCTGCAGCCATCCAGCCAACAGCCTTGCGGGCCAGGAGGCTCAGAAGATGGAGAGAACCCATCTTCAAGTACTGTACATTGAAAGAATTGATGAAGGTCAAATTAAAACTGGATGACAATAAGAGGGAGCAAGCCAGCCTGTGGCACCAAGTGGACAGTATGGAGGATGACATGGTGCAGGTCTCCCAACTCTTATAAACTTTTTCACGGACAATGTTTTTTGTTTACATTTATAGTTTTGTATTGGATAGTTAGACATATAGTTAGCGATAAGAATAGATTTTAGCTTCTAACAGTTTTCATAAGTAAATATTTTTATATCTTTTTCTCTCTTTTTAAGGTTTTTAGTGGCTAGGGGGTTGATGTTTAAAAAAATAAAGATTCCAAAACAATATAAAAATAAAAATAGAAACAAATATATATTTATTTAGGTTTACATGTGTAGTTTTTTGTGTAGTTGCTAGTTCTATTGCGCCAGTCTATGGCCCTCATTACGACCCTGGCGGTTGGCGGAGAAGGGGCAGTCTTACTGCCAACAGGCTGGCGGTAAAAAAATTGGAATGATGACCATGGTGGTTACCGCCATGGTCATCTGGCACTTCTCCGGTCCGACCGCCAGGGCGGGGACGACCGCTTGGCTGGAGACTTTGGTCTCCAGCCTGGCGGCCATCACAAGACCACCGGCGGTTTCACGACCCAGCTGACCGCCATGGATTTCATAGGGTTGGGAACTGCCATGAAATCCATGGTGGTAAGGACTATCAGTGCCAGGGAAATCCTTCCCTGGCACTTATAGGGGTCTCCCCCACCCCCGCATCCTCCCCCCACACCCCCAGCTTGCCACCCCCCAACGGTGTCAGGATCCCCCTCCCCACCCCTACCCCCAACATCTCAACCCAGACACACACCGTACACCCATGCATACACCACCAACACACATACCCGCACACATACCACCAAACATGCCAACAGCCACACACACAGTCATACACGCACACCCACATACAGACATACACGCACATATCCATTCAGACATGCAGACAGACAGACATGCACACATTTCCAAACACAACACACCCCCCACATGCATACACGCACTCACACACCCCCTCTACATACTCACACGCACACCTCAATTCACGCACACACCACACAACACCCCCCAACCCCTCCTCTAAAGGACGATCAACTTACCTGGTCCGTTGATCTTCCAGGAGGGGATGGGATCCATGGGGCTGCTCCGCTGCCAGCCCCTCGTCAACAGAACACCGGCACGCCGAATCACGGAACGTGATTCGGTGGGCGGTGTTCTGTTGATGTGGCGTTGGAGGTGGAGCCACCTCCACTTCCCCACCGACCGCCAGTATGGCTGCTAGCGGCTCTCCATCCGGAAATTGACGGAGGGCTGCCAGCAGTCATTATTAGCTGAGCGGAAAACCAGCTGCACTGACGGTCTTCAGCATGGCGGTCCCTCGGCAGTCTTGCAAAAAGACCACTGAGGTTGTAATGACCACCTATGTGTATTAAGGGACTGTGGGTTGATGTTTAACACGTTATTTGTGTTTACTGTTTAAGATAGGTGAGAGAAAGTTAAGTTAGTGTTAGGTAGTGTTAAGGTTAGTTAGTTTAGGATAGGTAGATGTAAGTAGTTTAGGATATATTTAGATAGTATAAGGTAGTGTTTAGGTTAGTTAGTGCAGGATAGGCAGTTGTAGTTTCTTTAAATAGATGTGTTATAAGTAAAACTGTTAATACTTTCATATCATAATCATTGCATCATTGTGAGTTTGTAACATTGTGTATATTGAGCTGAGTACATAATGTAGGTATTGCCCTGCAGTCTTTAAATGTATATGTTGTTTTGTGAGAGGTCTACGGTCAACAGTTACTGTATCTCACACTTGAGTCACTTAAGGACTATTTGACATTCTAGATGCATTGTAACGGGTCATCTTATTGTGATTTGACAGAGTGCCCAACACAGATCGTCACCTTCAGTAGCATTGAGTGTGAAACCATACAACATACATAATTGGGATGGTTTGATGACAACAGATTACAGATTCCAGGCTGTGCGGGGACACACACTGGTGCCTTCCACTAACCCACATATCATTGCACCAAGGCGTTGTCAGCTGGTTACAAATCATGAATGTGACCCCATCTGGGTGGAGAACCTCAATCATCCTTAATATTGACTACTTCATAAGTGTGGCAATACATGCATGCAACTTTAGGCAACTACTTGCAAAGTTGGAAAACCACAAGCCTCCCATTTTTTCGCACCCTGGAAGGTGTTGTTTTGTGCCATGGTATTTGCTCTGGCTCCTAATCAGTAATATGTGTGTGTATTGTTAAATGTATGTCATGCGTGGATACACTCACACTCAAGGCCTCTCAGTGGCAGAGGAACACATTTACCCTGTGTATCCCAGTTGATTTTTCAACATAATGTATCATTTGAAACTGGCCCCAAAAAATAAGTAGTTGTATTAAATGCTGACTGACATCCAAGGTATTAAACTGACCTTGTACATTGTCAGTACACGCATAATTTAAGTTCTTTAGGGTCTCTTCAGTGTAAGCATTGAGGCTACCATATGTGCTTGATGACATTGTCATGTTCACTGAGCTAGAAATATGTTGGAGTGAAACAGTGTTATTGGCTCACATGCTTCACAGGCCCCATTTTGAACGGAAGGCATTTTGTGTTTAGTGTGGCCTTTTCACTGTGTGCCAGTACAGTAATTGAAGCTTATTGTCACACCATGGTGTTCAATAGGTAGATAAGACATTCTGCATAATCCCATGGCTGTGGATGCACATGATGTTTGGACATATACAACAAGAACAGGTGAGTGATAGTGACTTTAGCCCAATCTCCTTGAGATGCTAAGAAGCTGGTTTTGTATGTACACTTAAACTATGGTATAAGTACTTTTTTTTGGAACAGACATACAACACTCAGGTCTATAGGAGTACATTTATTTAAAATGTTGCTCAGCATAAACATTTTTACATTGTTGGAGGCAACAAGACTAAACATTGATAGTGAGCAAAGGATATCTGGACACAGTCCTCTTGGGAGACATGTCATGCGACATGTAAAGGAAATGAGAATTTCAGTGAGGAGATACAAATTGCCATTAGTAAGGTTGGCCACTTCACAAGTCCACAGGTGGATAAGATTAAGAGGTGCATAAACAAAAAGTGGCAGTTCTGGTTAAGAAGAGAGGTGGCATGATGATTGACACGGTATCACTGGGGAAGTGTCCGGGGGGCACAGACAAGTGTTATCTGGCAGTTCCCCAACAGAAATTGGCGAAGTCCACATCTTCCTCCTCCGATGAGTATTGTGTCTCAGCTGTAGTTGGTGGTGTTTGTTTGTGAGGCATCTGAGGCAAACATGCATCAGAAACCGTGTGTCTCCCCTGTCCCCAGCAACAATTGTCCAACTTGCGCGCCATGGATAACATGATATTAATGATTGTCTCCAGCTTGGTGGCAACCTCACTGGTGTCCGATGTTGAGGCCTGTTGTTCTTGTGTCTGCCTCATGACACCAGCAATGTCAACTAGGGGCTCACCCATACAATGGAGGCAAGCATAGGTGTCTTTTATTGCCTCAGATGTATTCGTATTGGGACTGATGCACTTACGGACTCCTTCTATGGTGCTCGCTATGGTCTCCATCCCCTCCCACACCTCATCAACCATCTGCTGCTGGACTCCTACCACTCATCATTTTAAGACAATTTGGGGGTCCTCAGAGTCCACAACTAGATTTGGACTGGCAGATGGTGCATTCCTCTAGAGACTCTGATACTCTGTCATCCCTTGGCATTCTGGTAAAAGGAGAGTCCGTGGAACCCAGGAGTTGATGGAATGTGTCATCATCCGTGGGGGTCAGGATGTCATCACCAACACGTTGGTAATTCAGGACAAAGTGCTGGACAGGAGGTGTTGTTTGTCCATTAGCAATGCAAATTAGATATTTTCTTAAAGATCTATGATAGATGTTGCCAATAGTAATTTTGTTTTATGGTACACAAAGATGTGTTAAATATGTGTTACTAAGAGTAAATGAAGCAAAGTTACATTATTTTTGCTTTCCAAAAAGCAATATCTGTACATTGTTCACACAACCACTGTGTGACAAAGGAGGCATTTTTGTGCTGACGTGTCCCGCATGTGAAGATCTCTTTAATCATGTTTCTGGACTTTTTATCATATCATGGGTATAATGATGTAATATTCACTTACTGACTCTACTACTGAAATCATTGCACCATGTCACCAGGGTACCTACATTCCCTCTAGCCATTACTTAGCCCACAGCTCCTAACAAAGTGATGTTAGTTTGGTCATTTCTTAGTTTTGGTCCATCACTCTGCCTTTCACACAGAACAACATGCCAATATGCCTTGCACATGCTGTATTGCATGCAATTTGTGCATTCATGTGGCCAAGGGCTCATAAGTGACACACATCTACACAGCAAGCAGCCTTGCTACACTGCAGGAATGGGTAAGGCCATGTACTTGCCATGGTTTTCTTATTTGTGAGAACTCCTGTGATTTCCTAGCATACTCAATCAAATCCAAAGTCCAGACTAATAGACATTGTGAACTATCACTGAAAGGGGATGAGCACTGTCACAGTTGTGAAAATACAACCACTGAAGCTTACCTAATTTTATCATTACCCAAGTTGGCCCTCTGCAGAGTAATACAGATATCTTCACTCAGCCTACCCACTTGTACCTGAACATGACTCCAGTGTTAATCATCATATGGGCCCATGGCCAGGACTTACTCTTGGACACTGATGACACCCAGATCATCCATTGACTCTCAGTAGACACGAACACAACCTACATTAGTTACAATATGCAATTGCCCAACATGCCTACCTTTATGTCAGAACTATCGCTCATGCTGAACCTCACAATAGAGTAGGGATGATAATCTGTAACATGTACCCGCCCTGGTTGCCCACATGACTAGACTCAGACACCCACCCTCTAACCATCCCCAAATCCTGCCCATCATCCTGGACAACTTACTCATCCCGTCACTTCACAATTTCCTGTTTAACATCCTCCTGCTTTGATATATGTAGCATAGTCAAATTTTTCAGCCTTTGCTTCCCTCCTGACACTTGTTTCACCTTCTGCCAGGCCCACATCACATGTCAAGTGTAATGCACTAATGCCCTCTTCTACACTATCCCTTCACAGCTACTACACAGGTACAACACTATCAACAATAAACAGTGCATGACTGTCACTCAGGCTACCCTGCGTCGCAAATATCACCCGTCTCCTCCTTGACTTCCATTCTCTCCCCATTCAAAGACACTGCCAGTTCAATGTGCTCAGCCACACCTACATGGCACTACACTACCAGGGACGCACCAAGCTCACACAACATCTATGCTTCCAACTAACACTCATGGACCTCTGGTGTACATCACTTGCATTTGCCCCGCCCCAAATATTCATTTGTTCAAGACAGGAGCTAGTGTGGTCTCTACCATGGCAGACATCACCTGTGAGATCACATCACATCAGGACAGATGTGTGCAATGTAGTTTCATGCCTGCAACTGTACACATGGCTCTTCGCATGATCCTACTTGGAGGTACTCGACATGCTCAAGCCCTGGATCCCCTCTCATGTAAAAACTTGATCCTCTGGCAAACCCATTTTATTCCATAAGCTCACAATCTACTTTTGGCTGTGTAGCCCCAAGACAAACACATTTACCTCATGGTGCAAGGGGCCTGTATTGTCATAGTAAGACTGGGCAGGCTTCTCATGTCCATGCATGATGTGCAGCTCAAATACAGGTTTTTTGTTTGTATCGTGGAATTTGTAGTTCTGGTCACTCATACTAGCCCAAAAGCTGCAGTATTCAAAGGATAACCGGGACTGGGACAGCACTTCATGCATGAACACAAGAAACAAATTGTTGCTGGGCAAAAAACTACCATGTATGTTATGTATGGGTTGACATGTTAGACATTCCTGCCCTTTCCCTTGCACACAGTGCAGTGCAGCACTGCAAACTGTGTTGCTTTATTGTACTACATGACATGTTTGACTGTATTGTTCTTTGATTACACTTACCCTGTAGATCATCCTGGTCCTCAACCACCACACTGTCCTGTCCAGCAACTCCTGCCTCCAACTCAGCTGGGAAGAGCAATGCCACCTGCTCCTGCAATGGGTCAAACTTCTCTTGGTCCTCTGGTTCTCCTCCCATCTGCCTGGATGCCCTGAGGTTTTTGGCCAGTTTCTCCTTGGTCCTGTGCTTATAGTCATGCCACCTTTTGTTTCAGCTGCAGCACTGTCCTTTTAGCTTGTGTAACACTGTTTATCGTATCCGCTGTGGACTACCAATTGGCTTCCTTCTTCCCTGATGGCAATTAAAAGGTGAAAAAAAGATGTTCATTTTTTGTAACCTCAGCTTTTAATATTTGGTTCTGCTTCTCACTGAAATTGCTCTTCCTCTTCCTCCTCCTCTGGGATGCTGTCTGGTCATCTTGGCTGCGGTTGGGATTTTTGCCCTTTGACTTGCAAATGCTGTTGCCTCCATTTTCTGTGTGTGTTGTGGTTTGCTGGTCAGATTTTTGAAATGTGTAATTTGTTTTATGCATCTTGCGATGCCATGCCTTCCTACATGTTACAATGCTTCGAAGTGCTTTACGACACACAACTCAGCTTTGGACACATAAGGGGCTGTTGCCTTACACCATGTGTGTCATTTTTTTTTAAACATCAACATTTTGGAATTTCAAACTTTACAACATGGTGCACCATTCCATAGATATGGTGTATACATATTGTATAAAAATGGCGCACCAAAGCAAAAATTCGTTTTTGATGCCACGCTTATACAGCACAGTGTTGCATTACTCTTCATAATTTTGGCCCTAAGCATCTATCAACAATCACTGAAAAGAAAGCCAATTAAAATCCAATCCTGTAAACTAAGCAGGCTTAGCACCATTATTTGGATCCACCTACTCTGTGCGCATCATTTTTGCGCCGGAGTATTCATAAGGCATTCGGGGGTTAGCGCCATATTGTGGACAGGAACGCCTACCTTGCATCTAATTAGTGCAAGTTAGTTTGCTGCATCCACAATATTCCGCTAAGCCCTATATTTTGATGCTAGATGGCTCTAGCATCAAAGTTTAAATAGAATATTAGGTTTGCGCCGTTTTAGTGTCACAATAAATTATGCTAAAATGGTGCAAACAGAGTATAAATATGCCCCTTGGTGCTTTATATCTTTTTCCCACTTGGCACCTCTAACCATCATAAACATTCATTGTTTAGCCAGTTTGCTCTTTCCTGCAAGCCTACGTCTTATATTCAAATTTAAAAAAATAAAACACTTAGGATTCATAGCTTTGCACATAAAGTCTACATGACTACACTAGTATTAGTGTCAGACTTAGACTGCGGAAACCAGCACTAGTCCAATCTGAGCATAGTATTAAATTACTACTCTGTTCAATTCACTGTTCACTGTTTTTGAGTACCAAGTTTTTCGCCAGTGTTTTATAAACAATACAAAGGGCCAGATTTATGAAAAGTGGCAAAATATGTCATGATGTACCCATTTTCTTGTACCCCATTGAGCCCCCCAATGCCTCCATGTGTGCTCCATATTTATGATACAGCACACCATGCCGCACATTAGGGAACTAGCATCAAAGATTTTGATGCAAGTTTGGCGTTTTGCAGGATTAGGTCCAAAAATGTTGATGCTAATCCTGCAAAGTGAAAGGAAACCCATTGGAAACTATGGGAGCGTCCTTTTAACAACTGCCTTAGGCAGGCATTAAAAATGACACAAAAAAATGGCACAGTGGAATCTCATGGATTACACTAAGCAATTTTTGGGCCTCCCATTGCCAGAACGCCCCCATTGAATACATTATTCCTGGCGTGGGCATAATATGGTGGAAGGAGTTACAAAGTGGCTCAATGCCTGCATTGCGCCACTCTGTAAGTATGGTGCGCCATTTTTGCAAACCTAACACCACATTAGCGTAAACAAAAATGATGCTAATGTGGCACAAGGTGGCAGAAGGGGCTCATAAATATGCCCCAAAGTTCCTTCTGTTGGTGGTATACATTATATCTGGTTGGGGTATCGCTAGGTGGCAGTTTGAACCAAGTATCTGCTATAATCTTGTAGATTTCATTGCGCTATTTTTGCAGGCCTCTTAAAACTGGAACGCCTCCGTTGCATACATTATGGCTGGCACAGGCATAATGTTGCACAAGGAGTTGCAAAGTGGCCCAATGCATGCATTGCGCCAGTTTGTAAATATGATGCAGCGAGTTTAGCCTCTTTGAGCCAGATTAGCGGTAAAATAATTACACTAATGTGGCATAAGGAGGTGCTAGGGCCTTGTAAATCTGACCCCTAATGCCTTCCAGAGGAGGAAGCAAAGTGCTTGGAAGCCCTCTGCAAGTAATTTTACACATGGGTTTCTATTTGGCCTCAAAGTATAGGTAAGTACAATTCATATTGCTTGCTAACTGTTCCAAAAACAGAGTAATCCAGAAACTATAAAATCATTGCAGAGTTGAGACCTTCTTCTTCTTCTACTTATGAGCTATCGTCAGTTTAGCCACTCATGTACATTGCAATCCATTTGATTTACAAAATATGCCTTGAATTCTGTGGGCTTCACCCTAGTAGCATTAAGTCCGAGGATGGAGGGGGTGGGTAACTCAGTATACTCCTCATCATATCAACTACTATTTTCCAAAAGGGACAAACTCTGCCATCAAACATGCAGCACATCGCCCACCACCCTACAGCTCCACCACCATTTAGGGTTTGCATTGGGGAACACTCGATGTATGCGTAGAGAGGTATAGGGCCAGTCAAAAACACACCTCCAAAAGGATCCTTGCCTCATATTAAAATGGGTGATTAATGTATGTCACTATTCAGCTTTTCCAATTGTTTCCCTGTTCACTGCTCCCCTAAATCGTGTTTCAAGTCCTTATGGTGTTTTCATGGCTAATGGGCCCTGTTTGCTCAGGTGGCAGCAAGGCAAACATCTGGGTTAGTAATAGAGGTGGGTGTACATGGTGCAATTCTTGCTAGCTTAAGTATTCCCAGACCTACTTAGTAATCTACTGTATAAGTCAAGCGTAATGCAGGCAGTCCTTCTCAAAGAGATGGAACGTAGCGCACATTGCAGGTATGTTTTGGTGAAAAAGGTGCGAAACATATCAGAAATCAGTAGGCATCCCCTATCCCCCAGTTCTGAAAAGCCTGGCCATGTAGAGCAGGAATAAAATAGCCATTACAGTGGATAGGGATGTCTGGTGAGGCATGCATCGCCAAGAACCTGAATTTTATCCCTCGAAGTCAGCAAAAAGAGCAGTGAATATGAAGCAGACCAAAGTACAGGTAAGGTACTTGAGCTGGGTAGGAGAATTCTTCCACCATGAATGAGATCCATTTGAGTTCCCATCAATTAGATCAGACTTTAGGCAACATGTTAGTTACAACACATTCATCTGCCAAGGCATTAGCCACCTCGATAAAGGGATTTGTGGGGAAACATTAAGAGTATAGCAAAACAGGAATCCACAAAAAGTCGGCCCCACAGTCTCCTCTCCAACTTGTCATATGGCGGAGCAGGTAATGCAGGAAAGGGAAGAGTGACATAGTGAAAGAAATTGTGATGATTAATCCCACCTATATTCATCCTCTTGTTTGATTCATTTTTCCCTTTTAAGTTTTGCTGTTTCTGAGGATGTTTCTGGAGTGGTGGGCAGGAACGAAGGGCATGAGGTGGAGAAGGAATTTTCTGTACTTGATGTGGATATTGCTGGTGGGATGACAGCTACAAATGTTGTCCTATCAGGACAGAATCCCCTGAGGGGCTACAATGTAATTCGACTCAGGCATCCACATGCTTAGGCCCCTCCCTAAGGTTGGATGCCCTTTTACTAATGCAACATATATTGCCTACTGGAATTGTCACATACAGAAAATGGCCTCTGAAATCATAGACTTGTATTTTAAAAGAGATCCTTTGTGAAATAAAGTCAATAAACTCATGTATGCCCTTGCTAGTAAGGCCTGTGCTCCCCCACCCCTCCCAAGATCCAGAGCCCCAGGAGGAGGGGTTAGCTGATCTTGGGGAGAGAGGGGAAGTACATATGGCAAATGTTGGTAAAGAGGGTGAGAATAAATTTGGTAGGAAGAAAAAGTACTTGGAAGCTCCCCAAGGAGTCTAGGAACACAAGTACTGTCAAGGAATTGGCTAAGACAGCTAGGTTACAAGCAATTGCAGTTATGAATTTAAGAGTAAAGACAGGAGAGAAGGGAAGGCAAGGAGTCAATAAGGTACATGGAGGGCAGACGTTCAACCCTATCAAGCTGGTTGCTAAAGCCAACTGTGAAGAATTTAACAGATTAAAAATTCACAGGGGATCCATGAATAAAAAGGCTCTTGACTTGTAGAAATGTCTTTCTACCCGGATTAGATAGTTATCAGTATGTATCCCCCCCACAGCCATCCACTGTGGCTAATGAAGCAGATCCTGAAACAGAGCAGAAATCATCTCAAGTCCAATGAGGCAACCCTAAATCCCCACAAGTGTATCTGGATGTTTTCGGTGAGGGAAAAGGGCAGATAAATGGAAATCTCTGAATAGATCTAACCTACTGAGGGTTTTTTCAAACTGTAAGGTATTTGAGGTGATCACAGCTAGAGATATAGGTCAAGTGGCATTCAAGAAATCCTTACTGGGAGAGAAGTTACAAAAGTTAGTTTCAGTGCCCCCATGTTCTTTGAATTGGATTTAAAAGTCAAATATGAGCTGAAGGAAATTGGCCTGTGTATAGTGCCTGAAATGAAAGTGTAGGCTTCTCAGTCTAACAAGCCCCTCCTGTAGAATGATGATGATTTCAATGTTAAGTTAAATCTGATATCCAGAGTGGCAGGCTCTCTTCCCTGAACCTGTTCAGTTTGGTATAAGTATGAAAGCCTAGAAGTAACTGTAGCCGCCTTCTCAAGAGAGAGAGTGGTGGACTCTCTTCTACTCCTTAATAGATTTGCTTGTATAAGTGCTGATCGGAAGGGCATCTCCTCATGGGGTAGGAAGGTTAACTAGGAAGAAGGCTCTCCTACTAACCTTGATGTTTTCTCCTGGAATGTACACAGGTTATAATGTTTAAAAAGGGCAGCTGATCTTACAAACGTTTTGCAGGAATATTTGATCATTTGCTTTCAGGACACTTGGTTAGCGTGAAAACTGTCAAATTTATGTGGCTTTAAGCAGTTTGTAAAATAGGCATCTAAAGCTGCACATGGCGCTTAAAAGGAGGGGTGCTGGCAACGATCTCAGTGAAATGTATAAAAAGGCAAGTGTGATTCACACAAATAGCGATTGGTTACTAGCATGCCTTTTAAACTTGTATGATGGGTATCTTTCAACAAATTGTTTGCTAATTGAAAATGTTTATGTGAGACAAGGGGAGGATCGGAAGGAGTTCCAACAATGGCAACTGTTTATAAAGGATTTGGCATCACTTTTGTAAATAACTCCTATTCTTTTGGTGGGTGACTTTAACCATTGTTTGCTTCCACTCCAGGCAGATGTCTTGTGCAATGAGATGCTGGTGAATTATGGGATTCCAAATGCAATATTTTTTAAATGCTCCCAGTCAAAGTAAAATCTGAATTAAATCAAGCAAATCTCAGGGTTAGGGTTTGTCTGCCTAAATGGACATTCTAAGGAGATTACCCTAACTGTTGTTCTTGGTAATCAGAGTTGACCCATAGAGTATATGTTCATACAGGTGTGATATTTTGAGGTTTGCAAAAGGTTCAATGTGGTAAGAATCCTAGGTAGTGACTATTGCGGCCTACAAATGTCTTTGAGTTCAGCTCCCCACTCAAGGGAAACTCTGATCCCTACGGAAGTGTCTTTCCCAAAATGATTGACAGCTAGAACAGGTACATCATGCTGTTAGCCAAATTCAAGTACTTAAGTGCTCTCTGATGGGAGCATTCTGAAACATTAATGTGTTAAATTGTTATTTCCAGACCACTGCAGAGGTGGGTAATTGATTGACTCACTAATCAAAAAGTGCAACCTTGTAGCTGAAAAAGTAAACCCCCTATCCCTGGTCTCTCAAGCAGCACAGGTTTGCTAAGAAATGTTTAGGATTAAAAAAGAGGTTGATGAAAGTTATTAAAAAAAGCATTGCCCTGTGGGAAAGAGAAATATTTAATAGAGCAAAGAAGGAATAAATGACCCTGATTAAAACAAAGAAACAAGATGTTTACAAATCAAATTGGGAAGTTACCCCCACCCTTTGCCAAAGATATGAAAAAACTTTGGAAGCTAGTTCAAGATGGGTGCAATAAGGTAAATAAACCTCTAGAGTGCATGGTTCCCGAAGATGTATGGATATTATACTTAAGTAGCATCCATATGGCCCAGGAGGTAACAGACTGAGATATGTGGATATCCCCAGAGAAGGGGATATTGAAATTATTTTCTCAACAGTCTTTAATGTCGTGCTTTAAACTAACAAAGGCCGCCAGTCCAAATAATCTTCAGGTAATTATTTTGAAATCTAATCCCAAATCTTGGTCTCACTTCTTTTCAAAGTTTTAATTTTTATAACAAAACTGAGAACTTTTCTGACTAGCTGGAATGGTGCGAAAATTAAACCCATACACAAGAAAAAGCAGATAACCCCAGTTATCGCTGAATAAGCTTCCTCAATCTTAGAAACAAAATATACTCCATAGAAATTTAACTGTACCTGCTTGAATGGGTAGAGACCAACAATTGTGTGCCCATGGAACAAGGAGGACTCAAGCATGACCGTTCCACAATAGAGCACTGCTTTAGCCTATGGGCCATTAGTCAGAAGTTCTGGCTTCGACCTTGTGAATCGAAATATCATGAGGGCAACACTGCAATATATCGGTATTACTGAAGACTTCTTGCTATCCTATAAGAATTACACCAAAAGAAATGGTCTCAAGTGGAGTTAGATTTAAGCGAGGCCTTATAAAGAAAAATCTCACTCGAAAATGGACTGAGACAGTGATGTGTTTTAGCTTCCAATTTATTTTCTCAACTTCTTGCAGACTTGCCACAAGTTCTTTCTGATCCTAAATTCTTCGCTCTGAAAATGGATGGGGAGAAGACATATTCCATGCCTTTTATATGAGGATGACCTGGCAATTATTGGTTTGACTTTGTTTGGCCTCCAAAGGAAATTTGAAATTTTTAGAAGTAGTATAAGTAGTATATGGCAAAAAGCATCCACATTGATAAGACAAAAATAATACATTTTGGGAAGAAATTGAAGCCTTACAAGTGGTTATCTGGGGATAAAGTTGTGGAGGTGATAACCTCCTACAAGTATATGGGGATGGCGTTTAATAATAAACTAAATTGGGCCCTTCAGAGAGAAATTGTGGATGCTCAAACCGTGTCTACAATCAGAGGGCTGGTAAATTCTAAAAACTCATATGGAGTAGCAACCATGATCCCCGTAGTTATTGCTTATAAAGCTATAGTGCCTACACAATGCCTATATGGGGCCAAATTACTGGGTCTTAGCTCCGAGTTAAAGTGGGGAAAGTGGGAAGGTATATGCTTAAAAAAATTGTTGGACTTACCTACAAGTGAAATGTGTCCCGTAATAAGATTTAAAGGGTATTTACCGCCTTGGAATTTTCTAGCCTGTAAATCTACTCTGCACTTTGGGATAAAGTTTGGGTTGCAGAGGAACATAAAATCTTAAGTTCTGTGCCAAGGAAGTAGTATCCATTGAGTTTAAATGGGCGGTGAGAAATAAAAACAGATTAGAAAATATAGCTGTTAAACTGAAAATTGGGAAATTTAAGGTCATTGAGCCCCTTCATCTTTCAAAGGGGATCTGAAAGAAGTTTACGAGAGGGAATCAAGGATTGCTGACTTACGCTACTTATCTTCAGCTAGTTATATGATAGAGCATTGAGATAGTAAGTAGTTGTACCCATATATATCCACATTGCTTAATCCCCACTTTCACATGCTGCTGTTGAAATTTTGTGTTGCCTTAAACATTCGGTTGTTAAAGTATGAGAAACTTTTTTTTTTTAATGTTCATTTATTAGTGGATTGTCTGCATTTTCGTAGAATTAAACATCATGGGCCAGATGTATCAAGCCTTTTTGCATTTGCAAATGGTGCAAATGCCCATTTGCGAATGCAAAAATGCCTTTCAGTATTTATGAAAGGCATTCACAACGCAAATTTAAGGAATCGCTAAAATAGCGATTCCTCAAATTTGCAAGCCTGTTTAGAGAATCGCAAATTGCGATTCTCTAAATAAGAAATCGCAAATAAGGAATCCTTATTTCTAAACCACATGTAACAAGCAAGTCCTTAATGCGAATTGGGCATTAAGGAATCGCTATTACCACCAAGTTGAACTTGGTGGTAACCATGTGCAAATTAAAAAAATGCATCATAAATGCATTTTGTAACTTGACATGTAACGCACACATGCCCCTTTGGCATGTGTGCGCCTTTACTGTCCTTAAAAAACGTCTTGGGGTGCAGCAGAGGGGGCCTTAGGCCCCCAGCACCCTGGGGTTTGCATTTCCAAAATGTGCTCATTCCAGTTAAAATATTCGCAAATATGGGCCTACAGGCCCATAGGTGCGAATGGGGCCGGTATCGCAATTTGCGATTCGGTAATAGCATTTGCGATCTTTAAGAAATCGCTATTACCGAATCGCAAGTATGATACATTGCATTTTGTGAATCAGAAATAGCGATTTCTTAAAAATCGCTATTTCTGAATCGCAAATGCCTTTTTTGTTACATCTGGCCCAATATTTTTAAACCGTTTAAAAAAAAAAAATACATTCACCATCGAAATGAGACTCTCTCCCTACTTTTAAACATGGTGTTTTTAAATGTGAGATGTGAATTGGCAACATATTGAAAAAGTATTGTGCTATTTGTTACTATGTTTTAAGTCTATAAATCCCCCTATTAGTAGTATCTCTACTACTGTGCAGTGTTAGACACGGTTTTTTAGTTTAGGTAAGGGGACAAATTGTAATGAGGGTTGACATATTTTGATCATGGTATTCCTGAGTTGAACCATGTAAAGTATTCTGTTTTTTTAAAGAATATTCTGGGCAAGTTGTGTAAGGCTGGGGCCATTGTATTTAAATACTGTTTCGAGTGTGCGTTGAATGTTTTGTAGACAAATGGCTTAATAATAAACAGTTTCTTATCTGATCTGACCCACCACACAAACTGCTACAATTGTTGTTGGATTCACTTCAAGTATTTCTTATTCAACAACACTGTGAGAGCCTGTAACATGCAGAGGAGCCTTCGAAGGACATTCATTTTGATGGTATTGTCGCAGCCAACCCATGAGAGTAACAGGTTCTCTCACGACTTCAAGTTGCATTTTCTGGTCACTATTAATAGGGGTTAAATAGCATTAAATGACTCCCCAGAAGTCTTGGATTTCTTAACCTATCACCGAAAAGGAAGCGTTAGCTCAACACGGTCATCTCAACTCCAGGAGTGTCAATTTTGATGACTCAGATTTTATACAATTGATTTTATGGCTCGAGAGTGACTCAAAAGTTGTGAGCAGTTCCAAAGCTATCAGGAAAGGGGATTGCAGGGATGGCAATTTAATCATAACATCATATATCTATAAGGAAATATTTTATTCCTGAGAGCCAAAAGGTGGCAGATTCACCACAAACAAAAACACAGTGGAAAACAGGGTTTGGAAGGGAAAACGCTCACCTCTACACACCCCACGAGGAACCAGGACGCCATGGAGCCGGAACTCCATATTCTACCAGCCATTGTCTTCCTGCTTCACTACCAGGAGCACGAACGCCGGCGGCGAAGACCACTGTGAGTACTGCACCTACGACACAGGGGAGGGGGGAAGGAAAAGAGAGTGACACACACACATGCAACACCCAACACCCCCACCTCCACCCTCAACCAGTACAACACACACACAAACACATGTTGATACATTACATATACACCCCCCATGCCCCCCTGGAAGAATGCAAGGACAAAAGGAAATGATTGTAACCATTATAATAATGAAAAATCCAGTACTCAAAAATATATATACACTATTAACAAAAATATACACCAAGAATTCAAGTCCATGTACTGCACATACATAGTCCGTGGTCCACTGGGCCCAAAATGCATGGGCGAGGCCCACACATGATACCCGATCCAAACGGAGAGAACACTGCAGGGGCATCAGACTGAAATAAAACAGGCACCTCAGGGGGAAGAGAAGGAGGGGCACCTCAGAACGATGAGTGCACAATGACAAATCCACGAGGGAGCTCCATGCCCACTGCTTTATCCTGGGGAGTACAAAGCCACAGTCTCATAAGTCTTTACAGTGGGTGGTTTGCCCACTGCTTTATCCTGGGGACTGCAAAGCCACAGTCTCACAAGTCTTTCCAGTGGGTGGTTTGTCCACTGCTGCATCCTGGGGAGTGCAAAGCCACAGTCCCACAAGTGAATAACAGTCTCCACTGGTTGTGGAGGGGGCTTTGTGCCCAGATTGCTTCATCCTGCCAAGGACTGAGGTAGTGGATGTCATTCTCCATTGGTTCTGGAGGGGGCTTTGTGCCCAGAGTGCTTCATCCTGCCAAGGACTGAGGTAGTGGATGGGACTCTCCACTGGTTCTGGAGGGGGCTTTGTGCCCAGATTGCTTCATCCTGCCAAGGACTGAGGTAGTGGGTGGGAATCTCCACTCACGGTGGGCCTACATGGAAGCTGTCCAGGCCCCTGAAAATGACGACCAGCTTCGTACGACTGACCACTGGGGATGGCAGCCATATCTGCGGTGGTGCCACTGGCACTGGATGTGGTGTGGCCGCTGTTTGTGGTGGCCTCAGTAGCGGCGGTGCTTGCGGCGCTTATTGCCCTGCGATGCTGGTGGGTGTCTCAGTGAGTGTGCTGGTGGCGGCGGTGCCCTTGGCAGCAGTGCTGGTGGCGGTGGTGTCCTTGGCAGTGGTGCTGGTGGCAGCGGTGTCCTTGGCAGTGGTGCTGGTGGCGGTGGTGTCCTGGGAAGCCGTGCTGGTGGTGGCAGTGTCCTTGGCAGCGGTGCTGGTGTCGGTCTTGTCTGCCGTGCATGTTGGCGGTGACTTCCCTTTCTTTCTGTGCCCCTTCCCCACCTTGGATGGTGGCGCAGCTGTCTTGCCATTCCCAACTGTAGTCCTGGGTGTGCCCTTCGTGGCAGTTGTTTTGCACTTTTCCCTCCGGCCTGTGGCCAACTTCTTGTGTGTCTGAGGTGGGGGACTGTCTGTGGTCTGGCTCCTTGGCACACTGGCTGCCCTGCTGCTTGGTGCACTCCAGAAGCCAGTTACTGCTGGCACCGCTGTTCCCGGTAATATGGTGGCTGAGGTGCTGGGTTGGAACCACAAAAGATGGGCCCTAGGGGACGGAAGTTGTGGGGGAGGTGAGGGGAAGAGGTCAAGGATTGACAGGAAAAGTTTCTTTGACACACTGGGACGGGTAGATGGAGTGGGTTTGTGAGTGGAGGAAGAGGTAGTGGTTGTAGGAGGTGTTTGTTTGCTGACTTTGGGTGAAGGTGCATGGGCTGGAGGCTGTCTTGAGGTGGATGGCTGTTGGGTGGGTGTGTGACTGCGTTTGTGTAGTTTTGGAGGTGGGCTCACAGACACACAGGGGATGTGTGAATGGATGTGGGGGTGGGGGTGGGGAGTGCACATGAGCGGGGTGTGGTGATGGGTGTGCTGGTGATGTACGTAGTGGCTGAAGATGTAGTGCATGCAGGTGTGAGTGGAGACGTGACAGGGAGGGAGGAGGGAGATGAGGAGGAGGGGGGCACAGTGGAGGCAGTGGATGTTGGTATGTGTGCATGGGTATGATGCTTGTGTGAGACCCTGTGGGATGTGTGGTGCTTATGTTTGCCAGAGCTACCCTTGTGTGTTGAGGTGTGTGCATGCTGGTCTGATGGTATGCTTGAGATAGGCAGAGGTACAGGGGTTTGGGTCTGGGTGGAGGAGGTTGGAGGGGGGAGTCTGGACACAGGGACAATGGCTGCCATCAGTGCTGAGGCCAGAGTTTGAGAAGCTCTCTGTTGGGCTGCCTGACCAGAATGAATGCCCTCCAGGTATGCATTTGTCTGTTCCAACTGCCTCTCTACACCCTGGATGGCATTCAGAATGCTAGACTGCCCAACAGTGAGGGATCTGAGGAGGTCAATGGCCTCCTCACTGAGGGCAGCAGGGGTGACAGGGGCAGGGGATGAGGTGTCTGGGGCGAAGGAGATGCCCACCCTCCTGGGTGAGTGGCCACGGAGCACATGCTAAGGGGCTGCTGGGAGGGCGGTGCTGGTAGGGGGTTGGCGGCTGTACCTGTTGATGCTGGGGACAGAGAGGGGCCCACCACCACAAGGGAGCTCCCATCAGAGGAGGAGACTGCGTTGCTGCTGTCACCTCCTGTCCCCGTCGTGGAGCTCCCCTCGCCGTCCGTCCCACTGGTGCCTTCAGACTCCGTTGTCTCGCCCTCCGGTGCCACTGCTCCTCCGCCTGATGATGCTATTGCACACAAGAACAGGGAGACCACAAAAAGGGGGGGAGACAGAAGAAAGACATGTTCAGTGCATGCAATACCACTATCGTTGGCGGACACTACAGACACAGCAGCCCTCTGCACTACGCCATGCACTTAGAGTTCCCTCATTAATCACAGGGCCATGGGGTACAAGGCCTATGCCCGATTGCTGCACACATGGAAGTCACCGGAGCCTGTCTAGGTGTAGTTGGCTCTTAACACTGGTGGGGTGGGGTGCCACATGGCCTGCCTTAAGAAGGGACCTTGCCTACAAAACTCACCCTGGCCTAGGGGTACCCACTGCCCACCTCCACCACCCTGACACCTCCAATTCGCGCAGATTCAGCTGAATGAAAGTGTACTCATACCCTTGTGGCTGCTATGATGCCCTCAAGCGCCCATCTAACTCCGGATACGCCACCACCAGGATCCGGAACACCAGAGGGGGTCATGGTGCAAAGGGCACCCCTCCCACATTGGGAGGCCATCCCCAGCTGGGCCTCCGCCGTCTTCTTGCTCCAGCGGCGAATGTCCTCCCATCTTTTTCGGCAGTGGGTGCTCCGTCTGTGGTGGACCCCCAGGGTCCGGACGTCCTTGGCGATGGCACGCCAAATGTCCTTCTTCTGGTGGGCGCTGACCAAGAGAAATAGTACAGGGGACAAGGAGAAGACATAACCATCCAGACCGTCACAGTCATTGGCCCGCGTTCCTACCCTTGCCATGATGCACATACACTCACTGTTGTTTCATGCACCCTCATTCTCCCCCGTATCTTCCATCCACACCACTCAACACTGGCATTGCCCATACAGCATGCTCACAGTGTACTTACCTGTTTGTCTGGAGGACCGTAGAGTAGTGTGTACTGGGGGAGGACCCCATCCACAAGTTTCTCCAACTCCTCAGTGGTGAAGGCAGGGGCCCTTTCCCCAGACATATGAGCCATTGTTGCTTCCAGACTGAGGTAAGAGCAGCACTTGCAGTGCACGTCCTCTCCTGTCGAAGATCAGATATCAAGTGAGTGAACAGATAGAAAATGGCGGTCACGTCCACAGCGGTGCGTACCCTCACCGCCGGCGTACATCGTCATTGGCTCCTGGTACCCATAGGGCCCAATGTTAACCAATACAGGATTGCACCGCGGTATTCGACTGCCTAAGGCGACGGTGTATTATGCCACCGCAGTTACCTCATATCCCCTTGTCCCACCTTACAGGTCAGGCAGCCGCCATTTCAGGGGGCCACATGTCATTAATTTTAAATGCGTCACACATATCTAGGCTTTGCATACACACTAAGACAGGCACATATCAGATTGAAAAATATGTGCAACAAAGTTGTGTTTTAGTACCTCAGTGTTGGCTGACCCTCTGCTCGCTGTTCTCCTCCATAGAGCACGTCCGCTGGGACAGGTGAGGAGATGGCGGCGTCCTCCGGTGCACAGACCGCTGGTAGACCTGTCAACAATGGAAGAGCGACATGTAATTATGACCTACAGATTGGACCGTGCCACAATCCATGAACTGTGTGCCCAGTTGGAGCCGGACCTGATGTCAGCTATCCGCCATCCCACAGGGATCCCCCCTTTAGTGCAGGTCCTGTCAGTACTCCATTTCCTGGCAAGTGGGCCTTTTCAAACAACAGTGGCCATAGCATCAGGGATGTCCCAGCCTATGTTCTCAAACGTGTTGTCCAGAGTGTTGTCTGCCCTGCTGAAACACATGCGCAGCTACATCGTGTTCCCTCAGGTGGAGGATTTGCCTACAGTGAAAGGTGACTTCTATGCTTTGGGACATATCCCCAACATCATAGGTGCCATTGATGGGACACATGTAGCCTCGGTCCCCCCGCAGGAGTGAAGAGGTGTACAGAAACCGGAAGAGTTACCATTCAATGACTGTGCAGATAGTGTGTTTGGCCGACCAGTACATCTCCCATGTGAATGCCAAATTTCCTGGCTCAGTGCATGACGCTTACATTTTGAGGAATAGCAGCATCCCTTATGTGATGGGGCAACTCCAGAGGCACCGTGTGTGGCTATTTGGTGAGGACATGGACCCTATACAGTGTGAATAGTTGTCTGGGTCTGGGGTTGTCCCTAAGGGTTACTGTATGTCTAACAGTTGTCCCTCGATATTGGCAGGTGACTCTGGTTAACCTAACCTGTCATGGCTACTGACCTCAGTGAGAAATTCCAGGACAAGGGCAGAGGAACGCTACAATGAGGCACATGGGCGAACTAGGAGGGTTATAGAGAGGACCTTCGGCCTCCTAAAGGCCAGTTTCAGGTGCCTCCATATGACGGGCGGTTCCCTATTCTACTCACCAAAGAAGGTGTGCCAGATCATCGTGGCCTGCTGTATGCTGCACAACTTGGCTTTGCGACGACAGGTGCCTTTTCTGCAGGATGATGGTCCAGAAGGAGGTCTTGTGGCAGCTGTGGACAGTAAAGAAGAGGAAGCAGAAGAAGAGGACATCAACAACAAAAACACCGTTATCCAGCAATACTTCCAGTGAGACACAGGTGAGAAGACATCACTGCCTGCTACATATGATACACTTGTTCTACCTCTCATCTGTCTGTCACTTACACCCAGTGTATGGACCCTGATTTGCCACTATCCCTTTCGATTTCACAGATGTAGGTCCCACTGTGTGATCTCTGCTATGTTTCCTCATGGACTAGAGCTGTGTGACATAGGCATGTTGACAATACAATGTATATTGCATTTTTCATCAGTTATTGCAAATACACTTTAGTGAAAACACAGACTGACTCCAGATAGTTTTGTGATTTAAGGATGTTTATTAAAGTGCAAAATAGTGGAGAGGGTTGTAAAATGGTCAGGGGTGATGGTGGAGGAATGTCCATGGTAGAGTCCAGTCTATTTGTTTCACAGGTGCAGGGTCCAAAGGGGCATAGAAAGTGGAGCAATGGCAGTTTAAGGATGGACAGGGTAACAAAGTGGGACAGAAGGATGACAATCAGGGTGGTCTCATTTCTTGGCGGGGTCTTGGCATTTTTCTCTGTCTTTGTCCTGGATCTCAGGGACCGCTTGCGGGGTGGTTCTCCATCTGCAGGGAGTGGATTGCTGGTGTCGTGGTCCTGTGGCGCTGCTGTCATCACTGTGGGCCTCTTCTGTGGGTGGAGTGGACATGTCTGGAACCTCCTGTCAGGTGACGTTGGGTAGGGGTCCTGCAGGGGAGTAAAGGCATAGTTTTAGTATCTGTGTGTGCCATGGTGTGCAATGGGTGGGTGACCCTGTACCCCAGTGCTTGCATTCCTGTGTAAGACCTTGTGTGCAAATTGTTTAGGGGTCTGTGTGGGTATGTGCAGTGGACATGCATTGGTGATGGGTGTCCATGCTTTGTTGTTGCATGCAGGGCCTGGTGTTGAGATGTGTGGTTTGTGATAGTGGGACGTGTGAGGAGTTGGAGTGAGGGTGAGGGTGGGGGTATGTGATAGCATGCAGGTAGGGTGGGGGATGAAGTAGTGAAAGCTTTGACTTACCAGAGTCCATTCCTCCAGCTACTCCTGCGAGGTCCTCAGGATGCATTATAGCCAAGACCTGCTCCTCCCATGTTGTTAGTTGTGGGGGAGGAGGTGGGGGTCTGCCACCAGTCCTCTGAGCCGCTATGTGGTGTCTTGAGACCACAGAAGGCACCTTCCCCCGTAGGTCGTTCCACCTCTTCCTGAGGTCATCCCGTGTTCTTGGGTGCTGTCCCACTGCGTTGACCCTGTCCACAATTCTGCGGCATAGCTCCATCTTCCTAGCTATGGTGGTGTGCTGCACCTGTGATCCGAATAGCTGTGGCTCTACCCGGATGATTTACTCCACCATGACCCTGAGCTCCTCCTCAGAAAACCTGGGGTGTCTTTGCGGTGCCATGGGGTGGTGTGGGTGATGTGTGAGGTGGTGTGTGTTGTGATGTGTGTGGTGATGTTTAGGGGTGTGTGGTGTTTTGTGCATGGATGTGCATGTGTGATGGTGTTGTGTGCCTCTGTATGGTGGTGTTGTCATTACTGTGCCTTCTCTCTGGCCTACATCAATATTTTAGGTCGTAAGGGTTTGTGGGTGATGTGGGCAAGTGTTTTATATTGTATTGGGTGTGTGGAAGTGGTGTGTGTATGTGTGGAATTGTCCAATGTTGTTGTGTTTTGGAAGAGTGTGTTTATTTTGAGCGTGGCGGTGTGTACTGCCAATGGAATGCCGCGGTTGAAAGACCACTGCGTGGATTCGTGGGTTGTGATAGTGTGGGTGTGTTCATGTAGGCGTGACGGTGTCGGTTTTGTTATCGCCAGTTTATCACTGACCTTTGGCGTGGCAAACTTGTGTGGGTGTCTGGATTTTGGTGGATTCCGAGCAATGGGTTGTGATAGCTGTAGCGGAATTCCACTGCTGCGGCGGTGTGTTGGCGGTCTTCTGCACGGCGGTAGGTGGCATTTACCGCCAATTTTGTAATGAGGGCCTTTATCTCTTCAAGGAACTCTTTGTGCACCAAAAATTGCTGCACACCCTGCCAGAGCAATGCAGAGCCGGCCTTGCAACAACAAAATCGTTGCACAGCTGAACCGATGCAGCCCTACTTCCGAGTGAATAATCGACGCAGCGCCTGCCTTGCGGCCAGAAATTCAACACACAGCCCTCCCGGATCGACGCACAGCCGAACTGGACGATCCAGCGTTCTTTGAGGGAAGAATCGATGCAGCTCCTGCCATGTGACAGAAGATTTGACACATCGCCATACGAGATCGACGCAATGCCTTTAACTTCGGCCCGCATACCCAGGATTTCCATGCATTGTCCCTGGGCATCAAAAAGATCCCTGTATTGCAGTGAGAAACCAAGACTGTGTGCCGGAAATTGACACAAAGCCCCTTGCAGCGTGGAAAGAAACAATGCGTCATCTGTGCCGTGTCAGAAAATCCGACACGCACCCATTTTTTCCACACATCTCCTCCTCCTCTGCGGTCTCTGTGCGTGTTATTATTGACACAAAACAGGTACTTTGTTCAAACAAGAGACAACTGTTGATTTCTAAGATTTAAGACTCTTGCAAAAGTGCTTATTGAATCTTTATCGTTTGACCTTAATTTAACCATATAAATATCCTATATCTTTCTAAGCTTGTGTGGTGTATTTCTGTGGTGTTTCACTGTGTTACTGTATGGTTTATTGCA
Source organism: Pleurodeles waltl (assembly GCF_031143425.1). Classification (NCBI taxonomy): domain Eukaryota; kingdom Metazoa; phylum Chordata; class Amphibia; order Caudata; family Salamandridae; genus Pleurodeles; species Pleurodeles waltl. The sequence goes on from NC_090440.1 coordinate 634,523,455, forward strand.
CAAGTACTTTACACATTGCCTTGTAAGTTAAGCCTGACTGCTCAGTGCCAAGCTACCAGAGGGTGGGCACAGGATAATTTGGATTGTGTGTGACTTACCCTGTGGTCCCTATTTGGACAAAGATGTATACCTCTGCCAACTAGAGACCCCATTTCTAAAAAGTCAAGCAATTTTTGATATAGCACATCACCGTCTCTCTGGCTCCATTGACTGCTCCTTTTGTGGGTGTAACTAGGGATCTGCGTGCTTGAGGGGTGGAATTTAAGCAGGGTTTACAACGTTTAATTGCTGCCTTAAACTGACCCACACTTCAATAAATCTCCTCCATTATCGTGTCCATTATATTTTTTGGAATCCCAGACCTTTTAAAACTCTGTTAATGTTTCATAAATGCTATTTTTGTACAGGAACAGATAACGTTTAAAATTGTAATTTATCCACACTGTACAAACAAATGTCAACATTCATTTCCACCATAAGACTGAATAAGTCGAAGCCCTCCCCAATAAGGAAGTATATAGCATGCCATTTCTGAAAATGTGAAGTCTGTGTCAGAAATACCAAAGAAAGAATTCTGAAAAGCATGTTTGTTTTTTGTTTGTTGCCCTGTCTTTTCCATTAGTGGATGTTTGTTGAATCTGTAACAGAAGAAGTTTCCACAAACAGATGGTTTGGGGAATTCCCCACAGGCTTGTTCCAGGAAGAACGGATGTACGGAAAACAGCAAATTGTAGAAGCATTTAACCACCAAGGAAATTAAAGCTCTCCTTCCATTTTCACAATACAATCATAATTCCAAAGTGAAAGAGTGGTGTCTAGTTTCTGTCGAGAACAATTAGATTCTATTCAATACCATGCCATATTTTGGGTATTGTAGTTTTTACTTTTAAAATTTTGACATAGGCTAAAGAAACCCAGCCTAGGAATGGCTGCAAGCTAAGAAAGAAGCAAGAGTATCTGAAGGTCTCACAAATCTTACTGCAGCTATTGGTGTTATTAAAATATACATGTTGAACTGTGTCCCTTGCATTTTCTGCACTACTGTCAGTTAAATAGTGGTCAGTTAAATAGTGGTTCACCTTGTGTGCATGCCTTAGAGCATTGATATGGATCAGATCAAGGACGTTTTGTTAATAGTGCCAAAACCTTCTAGGACAACTTCTATGGTGTGGCACCAAAAAGGTATTTCATATTTCAGCTCCATAGCCTCATTGTTGCCCCTTATCCCTGAGGCCATGGTTCTAGCACTGTTAAAGTTGAAATGGCCAAGACTTATCAAAGGTCTACCATTATTCAGGTTTGGCTAGAGATAGCTTCAAATCTATATACAAATGAATGCCATCAATTTTTCAACAAGTAAGAAAAGAAGTAAACAAATGGGATCAGTACTTTTATAGCTTTGGCTTTCATTTTTTTAATGATTTACTGTTGCTTGTGTGAGCTGTACATCAAGCACATGGTATTTTGTGGATGGTTACTTTGTTCTTTGTGTTTCTACTGAGTTTTGGTGATGGAGCATCAAGCCACTTTTATTTAGACAAGAAGTAAAGCTTCTGATTGAGCTTTGTCTTTGCTTAAAAACTCTGTTAGAAAAACACACACTTGATGTGAGCTGACTCAGAGGGTCGGTGATGTTGCAGGGTTCTCCATATGAAGGAGCTGCTCTCTACTAAAACTTGGAAACTACCCGAGTTCCGTGCTTCCGTTTTTGCTTAATTTATGACAGACTGTTAGCCTGAAAGGGTATTGTCGTGCACTTTTGTGTCTGGAGAAAGCTATACCTCTCTGATGGGCTCTAACTAGATATGTCAGGGGTTCCTTTTATCCATTTCAGGTTAGCATGTAAGGGATTTTACCAATCCAAAACTATAATTTGGAGACTGCAATGGTAAAAGGCTTTTGTAATTTTTCAGATCTACATTGATGGCACTGTGCTGATTCCATGCCTAAAGACTTTGCTCTAAAAATGGCAAACAGCTTTGGCACTTTTTAGCTTGGTGTGGATGGCACTGTGCTAATACTATACTTAAATATTCAGCTAGAAAATAGACATTTGAGGTCAGAAGTTTCGGAGTGTTCATGGGTGCTCCATTTAAAGAAGCTGCTCTCTGCCTAAACTTGGGAACTAATAATATTTGTGTGTGTGTGTGTGTGTGTGTGTGTGTGTGTATATATATATACCAGTCAGACAACCTTACGTATTAATAATGAAGTCAGTGAAAGCTCTGATATTGATGATGAAGAACTCTCATGCATGATTGTACATACATCTTTACAAGATGAATTTGATTTTTTGCGAAGACATCAAAAAACAAACCACAGGCCTTGGCGAGCTGTGAACAGGTCAAGAGGAAGAGGCAGAGGAAGAAGAGAAGAGGTGGTAAGAGAACAAGAAAGCCGCAGAGACATACAGGAGAAAGTGACACGCAGCAACAGGCAGTATTAAATTATTGCAAGACAATCTGCAATTTATCTGAAGTTGAATAAAGTGATGAAGAAATACAAAGTCTCAAATTAGGCCTCTCATATTGTGAAGCCAATAATGTTGATTATGCACAAACTAGGAGTGATCTGTTCCTGTTTATTAGAAAACTGAAATTAATGAAGATACACAAAATAAAAAATGACCAATCAACCAAAAAACAAAGTACTGAAAGAACAGGTGAATATGGCAATCTCTTGATCAACTATATTTTTTTTGAAGAAAGAACTTTGGGAGTTGCAAGAAGATGCTACGCAATCATTAGATGAAGCAGCAGTAATTGAAAGGTTGGAGCCGAAGGAATATCAATGAGTGAAGAAGGAGGCTCGCTTGGGTTGATTTCCTAAAATGTGAAAATTGTATTTCAATCATAAGAGTGAAGTGATACGTGGATTAATATGTAACACAGCATGGGGAACAAGGAGTTCATTGATTATGTTGAAATTGGTGAGGAGGTTTTTTCATCGTTTCCGTTTACTATTCAATGAAACGTAATGAAAATTGGGGTTTCTTCACATTCCTTTATATGATATAAATATTTTTATTTTCACATATTATTCTATTTTTCAAAATTTTTATAGAGCCCACAATATTGTTAGTAATGATTTAAATAGTATTTGAGGTGACATAGATTTGGTGAGATTATTCACGCAGGATGAATATTTTGCCATAGAGATTAGGCAGAGTATTGTTTAGCCGTTGTCATCACTATGCCGAATGTTTTGGGCGATTTCACTGAAGCATGGTAAATACGTGATGCGTTTATTTTTTACTGTATGATTTGGTATATGCACTATGAGTAATTATGGATTTAGATTGCACGAGTGTGAGGAAATAGATTGTAGTGTGAGATTGATTTGGTGAGAATATTCACCTAGGAAGAATGTTTTGCCTTAGAGACCAAGGCAGAGTATTGTTTAACAAACGTCATCATTATGCTGAGTATTTGGGCGATTTCACAGAAGTATTGTAAATATGTGATATATTAATTTTTATATAACGCTCACGATTTGGTATACACACTATGACTAATTATGTATTTAGATTGCACGAGTGTGAGGAAATAGATTGTAGTGTGAAATAGATTTGGCAAGAATATTCACCTAGGAAGAATGTTTTGCCTTAGAGATCAAGGCAAAGTATTCTTTAACAATTGTCATCATTATGCCGAGTGTTTGGGCAATTTCATGGAAGTAGTGTAAATACGTGATATATTCATTTTGACTGTATGATTTGGTATATACAGTATGAATAATTATGTATGTTGATTGCATGATGTGAGGAAATATATTGTAGTTGAATAGAAAGAAAAAAGACAATTGTATCAAATTGTATAAATAGTGAACAAAGATGGCGACCAGCAGGCCGATGAAGGCAGTCATGCCGAAATGCGTTCCTGTTCTTCTTGCACAATAAAATTCAAGAATACACACTCTGGAGTGCTGTTCCCCTGATTTAATATGAGAGGCAAGTGTGGATTGTAGAACGTGGTAGCGCACATTCAACACATGGCACCACCGGCGATTTGGTGCAGAGAGACCACGCCAGAGAACACCACAAAAATATACCACACAGTGTTTATAAAAATATGTAATATTTATCTGGTAAAATGCGGGTTAAAATTATTACGATGTGTTGGACTTTTTGCCTTACGCAGGGTCATCCCCAGTCTTTTTGCCTCCTGGTTTTTCTCACCTCTCGCTTTTGGCTCTAGGACTCTGAGCACCTCATCACTGCTGACCAGTGCTAAAGTGCAGGTGCTCTCCCATCTAAAGTTGGTATGACTGGCTTATACCTAATTGCCATATTTAATTTACCTATAAGTCCCTTGTACAGTGGTATTTCTATACCCAGGGCCTGTAAATTAAATACTACTAGTGGGCCTGCAGCGCTGCTTGCGCCACCCACTGAAGTAGACTTTTAAACCTGTCTCAGGCCTGCTAGCGCAGGGCCTGTGTGCGTAGTTTTCTGCCACAGGAACCTGGCATCTAAACTTACTTGCCAGGCCCAGGACTCCCCTTTTACTACATGTAAGTCACCCCTAAGGTACGCCCTAGCTAGCCTTATGGGCTGGGTGCCATGTATGTAGAAAGGCAGGACATGTGCCATATTGCATGGCCTGTCCTGGTAGTGACAAACAGCCTAACTTGGTGTCTCACTGATATGAGTGCTGCCTTCTCATAGGATTGCATTTGAAATGCCCTGCCTTATGTGTAAGGGGTATTGTCTGATTTATGAGGGGTAGCGTAGGTGTGTTTGGTATGGTTGTGATGGTGATAATAAATACTGCTTACTGGTGTAGGTGTATTTTTTATTACTATCACAGAAATGCCACTTCTAGAAATTGCGCATTTATCTGTACTTATGACTCTGGTGTTTTGCAGCTTGACTCCAATCCACGTCTGGGCAGAGTGACAGTTGGGGCTTTGTGCATACTTTTCACACAGCCTGTACACAGGGAGGGTGGAGGTGTCACAGAGGTGCATCTGCATAGTTAATAGTCTTCCTGGGCTGAGAGAAGGGAGAGGCGGGGCACACCTGCATTTGTAAAGACTGTGCCCTGGCCTCACACAATAGGGTCGTTAACCCCCCACTGATGTTTGGAGCCTGTGCTGAAAGGAGAGAGGGGGCACTCCCAGAACCAGTTGTAACTGGCTGGAACCTCCTCTCCCTACCATTGTAAAACACTGTAAGAACTGACTATAAGTACAGGGGAATTTTCCCCACAATTTGGAGACTCTTGGAATCATCTTGGAACTGGACACCAAAGGCTGAAAGGACTCACCAGGAACCGCCATGGAGTGCTGCTGCTGTGCTGACCTATGACCTGCCCGGTCACTGTGAAGGACTTGCCACTTGCTGCCTTTCCCTTGTGCTGGCCTTTAGCTGGGCCCTCCACCTGAGGACCTTGTCTTAAGATTCTGATCCCCAGGGGCAGGGTGCTGTGGCCCCTGACCCCTGCATCCATTTCTTCACGAGGGGTGCTTCTCCGTGGTTGCGGCTGCCATGGCGCTGATTGCAGCGCGCTTATAGAGCCTTGGGAGCTCGTAGGCTCCTTGCTGCATTGTGCCTCTTTAAATAAGATCACCGCAGTGGCCCAGGAAGCTGGAAGAACACTCGTGCACTGAATCGGGTGCAGGCGAGTGTCTGCTTGGGCCCCGGGAGGGGTCCGATCTTCTTGTGGCTTCACGGCAGGACCAGGGGTATGCCCCCTTCCCCCTGGCCTCTGCGTTAGGAGCAGGACGCTCCTTTTATTCTGTTAGGTAAAACTGACATTATTGTGGGCCCCCCCTTGGTGGAAGGGCCCTTGGAGGCCCGGGGGGGCCCCCAGAGATCGCAAGCTCCCGGGAGGGGCCTGTCATTAAACCGGAGGGGGTGCGTGGTGCCCCCCTCCTACCCTAAGTTGTTTTTGCTGGCTTTGGCCCCCTTCGTGAGGGCCGGTTGAGGCCCTGGGGGGCCCCCAGTAATCACGGTCCCCAGAGGGGCCTGTCTTTAAAAGAGAGGAGGTGCATGTCGCCCTCCTCTGACCCCAGAGTATAAGGGAGGCCCCCGTTTTGCGCATAGGAGCGCCAGGGGCCCCATTGTTCGCCTTCTAGGCACTGGAGGTGCCTTCATCCAACCAGTTACTGTTTAAAGGACTGATATAGTTGCAATCCAAAGTTCTTTCTACAGACTTTTGTTTGATTCATATATTACCTACCTGCGTTTGTTGTTTTTACATATGTGTATGCAAATGTTCCTTTTATGGACATGCTTGCTAATATGTTTTTCTAACTTGCCATATGTTTTCTAATGTTCCTACTATGGGCATTTTATGATATTCTTATGACAAGTGCTGTGATGTAATACGTGTTTTCCTGACTACTGCTAGTTGGCAGAGTAATTAATGTGTAACGTTCTGACAACTGCTAAGGTAGCAGGATAGTGCTGATATGTGATGTTTGGTCTGATAACTGCCTTGTGTACAATACAGTATATTTTCATATAATCTGGTGTTGTGTTTCCTTTGTGGTGGGAATATTGCATCGTGTGTGTTGTGCAAACGCTTTATACATTGCCTCTGGGTTAAGCTTGACTGCTCGTGCCAAGCTACCCAGGGCGTGAGCAGGGGTTATCTTGGATGTGTAACTCCCTTGCCCTGACTAGAGTTGGTAAGTTCTGCCTGGCTGAGGTGCATACCCTAGCCAACCAGAAACCCCATTTCTAACATTGGTTGTCAGCGGTGAGGATAGGACTTGTGCTTGCACAACACCATTGTGACTCATTATTTCACTACAAGGTTTGTGTTTAGACCATCACATGTTTGGCTTCTCTTAACTTTCTCTCTTTGGTCTTTTTTCCTGTTTTCAGTTCTCACGCTTGGGTATTGTGGTTGTCACATTTGAGTTATTTGCACCTTTTCAAGATGGGGCTTACCTTTGATTTAGAGGACCTGCCATTTTACATGCAGGAGGAATTAGAGGGGTTCTGTAGAGAGACAGGGCTGCCTGTAGAAGGGGACCTCCGGAGATCTTTGAATTTCTTTGAAAGGTTTGTGACATATACCCAGGGAGGGAGTGTGCTTAGGGGGTACCCAGAGGATCCTGAGTGTAGCGAGGGTTCCCAATGGGAGGGCTCCCAGACCTCATCCCTAAAGAGTGGTAGAGAGACTGATCAGGAGGGTGAGAATGACCGGTTGGGGACGCCAGATGACAGGGAAGGCCCCAGTGATAGGGAGTCCCTTGCTGGGTCCAGTGTAAGAATCAGGGCTAACTCTCATTCCTTGATGCCTGATGAGCTAAGAGATAGGCGGGAAGAGAGGGACCTGAAGTTGCAGTTAGCACGCCTAGCTGTTGAGGAGAGAAGGGCTGAGGTAGAGAAGGCCTTAGTACAGGAGAGGATGGCAGAGGCGGAGAGGGTCTTTGCCATAGAAAGACTTGCTCTAGAGCGCAGTCTGAAGGTTCTGGACTCACCAGTGCTGCAGGTGGAGTCCAGTGGTGGCATCAATGTACAGTGCTGTAGCAAAGATGTTCCTCACATACCCATAGATCTGGTACCTAGGTTCCAAGAGGGGGGTGACATACGTCAGTGGTTAAAGGAATATGAGAGGGCTCTGGTAGAGCGCAGGATCCCTGAGAAGGATTGGGGAACTGGCCTAGCGAGCTTTATTCCTGAGGAGGGGAGGGATGCCCTACTGACTCTAGAAGAGAGTAACAGGGAGGGGTACTCCACTGTAAAAAATGCACTGATTGTGAAGTATGGTTTTCCCCTGAGGAATATAGAAAAAGGTTTAGGGGTGGTAAGAAACTGTCCCACCAGTCTTGGGAGGAGTTTGTGGAGGATTGCGGCATTGCACTAGATGGATGGGTGAAGGGTAGCACAGTAAACAATTTTGAAGGCCTGTTTAATCTGATTGTCACAGAGCACCTGCTTCGTTGTTGTTTTTCAGAGTTACGCCAACACCTGTCAGTGTGTGAGCTCTATGACCCCAGGGAGCTTGCAAAGGAGGCAGACTTCTGGTCGTTTACCAGAGGGTCTGGTGTGACATTAGGGGGTGTTCCTAATGAGAGTGGCCTTGGTGTTTCCCAACCAGGTGTGGTGGGAAAGGCTTGTGTCCCTGGTAGGTCCCAGTGTATTGGGGCGGGTAAGGCACCCCATGTCCAGTCTCAGCTGAGAGGGAATGGGGTTGGGCTGAGGCCCAGGGTACCCGAGCTCTAGTCCCAGGTCCTGGAGGGTTCCATGAGTGAACGCCAGGAGGTGAGCCTAGCCTGTGCCATAGGGCCAGCTGTTCAGAAGGATCCCATTTTGTCATTAGGACTTGGGCGGGTGGCTGGTGATAGCGTTCCGCCGGTCCTGGTGGCTGTAGTCTCGCTCTACAGTGGAGGAGGCGGAAATCCAGGCATACGGTTGAGAGGGGGCTGCGGGCCTCAGTGCAGAACCTGGAGGGTCAGGGGTCAGCTCTGAGAGCAGAGCCCCCCAGGAATGACCTTGGAGAGACCATTTCTGGGCTGGGGGGAATCCAGACTCTGTCAGATGGGCAGAGGTCAGGAGACCAGCGCCAGCCAGACTCTTGTGTGGCCCTTGGGAAAGGTGTTTCCCTGGTGGGGGGTAGGTGTGCCCCCCAGGAAGTCCTGGTGCGCCAGGCAATGATTCCACCGCAGGGTGGCGACTCTGGGTTGGATGATCAGGTTCAGGGGGTAAACTCTGACCTGATGGGGAGTAGGTGTGCTCCCAAGGAAGTCCTGGTGCGCCAGGCAGTGGTTCAACTGCAGGGTAGTGACTCTGGGTTGGATTGCCAGATTCAGGGGGTAAGCTCTGATCTGGTAGGGGGTAGGTGTGCTTCCAAGGAAGTCCTGGTTCGCTGGGCAACTGTCCAGTCTAAGGGTGTCGTCCCTGGACTAGATAGACCGGTTCAGGGGGTAAACTCTGACCTGGTTGGGGGGGGGCGGTTAGTGTGCTCACCTCCCCGTGTGAAACTTCTGGTGGCTTCTCCCGAGGTGGGGAGACGCAGGACTCTGGAAGTGGGGTTCAGGGAGGGGGAAGCCTGTCCCGGACCCCGGTGCAACCCAAGGGTGTCATCCCTAGGTTGGGTGGTCAGTCACCAGGTAGTGATCCTGGGCTGGCGAGAGAGTTGTGCAGGGCTGCTGGACCCAGCACCCTGACAAGTGTGGATTCTGGTGATACCCCTCCTAGGAGAGGAGGGTGGGATCCTAGATGGAGGGGTAGAGGGAGGAGAGCCTCGCCTCTAGCCCCTGTAGAACCTATGGGTGCAGACCCTAGGTTGGTGGATCAGTGGCATGGTAGAGCCCCTGAACTGATTGGAAATGGAGTGGAGACAGATTGCTTTGCACCTGGGGCTACCGCCCCCCACTCGTTATGGTTTCAAAGACCAGAGGCCCCTAGATGGCGTGGGGCCTGGTTCTGGCCATTGGCAGCTAGAGAACCCCCGTGGGTTGGTCTAGGCTGCCTGGGAAGCATTAACAGAGAGATCCAAGTGGAGTCAGAAAGGCGTAGAACTGGAACATGCCCCTGCTGTTGTGGGCATGGGTCCTTGTTCTATCGCCCCAATCAGGGAAGTACATCAAGGTATTGATTGTTCTCCACTGGCTTTTGGCTGGTAGGGGGTTGTGTTGGACTCTTTGCCTCCTTCCTCCTGGTTTTCCTGACCTCTCGCTTTTGGCTCTAGGACTCTGAGCACTTCATCACTGCTGACCAGTGCTAAAGTGCAGGTGCTCTCCCATCTAAAGTTGGTATGATTGGCTTATACCTAATTGGCATATTTAATTTACCTATAAGTCCCTTGTACAGTGGTATCTCTATACCCAGGGCCTGTAAATTAAATACTACTAGTGGGCCTGCAGCGCTGCTTGCGCCACCCACTGAAGTAGACTTTTAAACCTGTCTCAGGCCTGCTAGCGCAGGGCCTGTGTGCGTAGTTTTCTGCCACAGTAACCAGGCATCTAAACTTACTTGCCAGGCCCAGGACTCCCCTTTTACTACATGTAAGTAACCCCTAAGGTACGCCCTAGCTAGCCTTCTGGGCAGGGTGCCATGTATGTAGAAAGGCAGGACATGTGCCATATTACATGGCCTGTCCTGGTAGTGACAAACAGCCTAACTTGGTGTCTAACTGCTGTGCGTGCTGCCTTCTCATAGGATTGCATTAGAAATGCCCTGCCTTATGTGTAAGGGGTATTGTCTGATTTATGAGGGGTAGCATAGGCGTGTTTGGTATGGTTGTAATGGTGATAATAAATACTGCTTACTTGTGTGGGTTTATTTTTTATTACTATCACAGAAATGCCACTTCTAGAAAGTGTGCATTTATCTGTACTTATGACTCTGGTGTTTTGCAGCTTGACTCCAATCCACGTCTGGGCAGAGTGACAGTTGGGGCTTTGTGCATACTTTTCACACAGCCTGTACACAGGGAGGGTGGAGGTGTCACAGGGGTGCATCTGCATAGTGAATAGTCTTCCTGGGCTGAGAGAAGGGAGAGGCGGGGCACACCTGCATTTGTAAAGACTGTGCCCTGGCCTCACACAATAGGGTCGTTAACCCCCCACTGATGTTCGGAGCCTGTGCTGAAAGGAGAGAGGGGGCACTCACAGAACCAGTTGTAACTGACTGGAACCTCCTCTCCCTACCATTGTAAAACACTGTAAGAACTGACTATAAGTACAGGGGAATTTTCCCCACAATTTGGAGACTCTTGGAATCATCTTGGAACTGGACACCAAAGGCTAAAAGGACTCACCAGGAACCGCCATGGAGTGCTGCTGCTGTGCTGACCTGTGACCTGCATGGTCACTGTGAAGGACTTGCCACTTGCTGCCTTTCCCTTGTGCTGGCCTTTAGCTGGGCCCTCCACCTGAGGACCTTGTCTTAAGATTCTGCTCCCCAGGGGCAGGGTGCTGTGACCCCTGACCCCTGCATCCATTTCTTCACGAGGGGTGCTTCTCCGTGGTTGCGGCTGCCATAGCGCTGATTGCAGCGCGCTTATAGAGCCTTGGGAGCTCGTAGGCTCCTTGCTGCATTGTGCCCCTTTAAATAAGATCACCGCTGCCGCCCAGGAAGCTGGAAGAACACTCGTGCACCGCATCGGGTGCAGGCGAGTGTCTGCTCGGGCCCCAGGAGGGGTCCGATCTTCTTGTGGCTTCACAGCAGGACCAGGGGAAGGCGCGGGCAGTGCCCCCTTCCCCCTGGCCTCTGCGTTAGGAGCAGGACGCTCCTTTTCTGCTGTTAGGTTAAACGGGCATTATTGTGGGCCCCCCTTGGTGGAAGGGCCAGTGGAGGCCCGGGGGGGCCCCCAGAGATTGCAAGCTCCTGGGAGGGGCCTGTCATTAAACCGGAGGGGGTGCGTGGTGCCCCCCTCCTGCCCTAAGTTGTTTTTGCTGGCTTTGGCCCCCCTGTGAGGGCTGGTTGAGGCCCTAGGGGGCCCCAGTAATCACGGTCCCCAGAGGGGCCTTTCTATAAAATAGAGGAGGTGCATGTCGCCCTCCTCTGACCCCAGAGTAAAAGGGAGGCCCCCGTTTTGCGCATAGGAGCGCCAGGGGCCCCATTGTTTGCCTTCTAGGCACTGGAGGTGCCTTCGTCCAACCAGGTACTGTTTAAAGGACCTATATAGTTGCAATCCAAAGTTCTTTGTACAGACTTTTGTTTGATTCATATATTACCTACCGGCGTTTGTTGTTTTTACATATGTGTATGCAAATATTCCTTTTATGGACATGCTTGCTAATATGTTTTTCTAACTTGCCATATGTTTTCTAATGTTCCTACTATGGGCATTTTATGATATTCTTATGACAAGTGCTGTGATGTAATACGTGTTTTCCTGACTATTGCTTATGTTACAGAATACTGAGTAACCTGTGTGTTATGTGTGACTACTGCTAGTTTGCAGAGTAACTAATGTGTAACGTTCTGACAACTGCTAAGGTAGCAGGATAGTACTGATATGTGATGTTTGGTATGATAACTGCCTTGTGTACAATACAGTATAGTTTCATATAATCTGGTGTTGTGTTTCCTTTGTGGTGGGGATATTGCGTCACATGTGTTGCGTGTGTTGTGCAAACGCTTTACACATTGCCTCTGGGTTAAGCCTGACTGCTCGTGCCAAGCTACCAAGGGGGTGAGCAGGGGTTATCTTGAACGTGTAACTCCCTTGCCCTGACTAAAGTGGGTAAGTTCTGCCTGGCTGAGGTGCATACCCTAGCCAACCAGAAACCCCATTTCTAACACGATGTAATAAGTATATGTTGGAGATATTACTGTAAAAATGATATAAACTGTCTTTAGTCTCTTAAAAGCAATAAATGTCTCTTGCAAGCACAAAGTACCTGGGTTGTGTTCAAAATCTCTGCAATGAAACGCAGACAAGGAGATATGTGGAAAACAGGGAAGTGTGTGTCAATTTCTCGGGCCGCACACGGCAAAGTGTCATTGATTTTTCACGCAGGGAAGGCTTTGAATCAATTTCCGGTGCTCAGTCTTGGATCATCTCAGGTTGCAGGGTTTTCGGACACCCCAGGGATGATGTGTTAAAATCCGGCACTGACAGGATGAAGTCAATCCGGTGGGCGTTGTGTGGAAAATTCTTCCACACGGCAGGGGCTGCGTTGATTCCTCTCTGGAAGTCGGGCTGCATCATTCCGGCTCGGCTGTGCATCTATCTAGTAGGCCGTGCACCAAATTTCCTGTCGCTACCCTGATGCTGCATCGATCTTCTTGTTGTAAAGTCAGGCTGTGTCATTCCGGTTCAGCGTGCAGTAAATTTTTCACCACGATGCAGGCTGTGCGGCATTTCTAGCAGGCTGTAAGTTGATTTTCACTGCACAAGGAGTTCTTCTTGCAGAGATGAAGTCTTTTTGGTCCTGAGAATATATGGAACAGGAGTTAAGCTCTAGCCAAGCCCTTGGAGAGCACTTCTCAGCACAGCCAGAGAGCAGCAAGGCAGAAGGGCAACAGCAAGGCAGCAGTCCTTCACAGAAATCAGTCAGGTGAGTCCTTTGGGCAGCCATGCAGTTCTTCTTGGCAGGTTGGAGGTTCAGGTTCTCTTCTCCAGGAAGTGTCTGTGACAAGAGTGTCTTGTCAAGAAGTGTCTGATGAAGGAGAGTGTCTACCTCAGAAGTGTCTGAGTTGGTAGGGACAGAGAACCTGGTTAAATACCCAAATGTGCCTTTGAAGTAGGGGGGAGATCAAAGAGTGGCTTAGAAGTGCACAAGGTCCCCTTTCATTTCCATCCTGTCTACCAGGGTCCCAGTAGGGGGTGTGGCAGTCCTTTATGTGAGGGCAGGCTACTGTCCTTTGACATGTAAGTATCCAGCCCTCCACCCTCCCAGCCCAGGGAGATCCATTCAATATCCAGATGTATGCAAGTGAGGCTGACCATCTTGTGTTTGGGGTTTGTCTGAGTGAATGCATAAGGAACAAGGGAGCTGTCAACTAAACCTAGCCAGACGTGGATTGAAAGGCACAGAAGGATTTAAGTGTAGAGAAATGTTCACTTTCTAAAAGTAGCATTTCTAAAATAGTAATCTAAAATCCAACTTCACCATTAAGCAGGATTCTGTATCACCATTCTGGCCATGCTAATTGTGACCCGGGTACTCCTTTCAGATCAGGATCTACCACTCAAACAGTATATGAGGGTAGCAGTGTAAAAACTAATTTAGGAGTTTTACACTACCAGGACATATAGAACACACATGTTCCTGTCCTGCCTTTTACCTACATAGCACCCTGCCCTATGGACTACCTAGGGCCTACCTTAGGGGTGACTTATATGTAGAAAATTGGGAGTTTTAGGCTTGACATGTACTTTTAAATGCCAAGTCGAATTTGGCAGTGAAACTGCACACACAGGCCCTGCAGTGGCAGGCCAGAGACATGGTTAGGGGGCTACTCATGTGGGTGGCACAACCAGTGCTGCAACCCACTAGTGAGGTTCAAGTAAATGAAAGAAGCCAATTGGGTAGGATCCAATGCCACCATGTTTTAAGGGGAGAGCATATGCACTTTACCACTGATTAGCGGTGACCCTGCAGAAAGGCCATTTCCAACATATATACACACTGAAAAAACAGGTTGCAGGGACTTTACAGTTAGGAAACAGAATTTAAAAAACGAAGAAATTCAGTGAAAAAAAAAGATCACAGGGATGATATAGTTAGACTCACATTTCACTTATACAAAACCAGTGAAATTCACTGAGCTGAGTTAGCTATAACTTGCACCCCCATAATGCACTGCTACTGAACTGATTTACATCAAATAATAAAAAGCGTAATCTACGTACTGAAGCTTACCTTTCTGTCAAATTTGGTGTAATTCCATTTAGCAGTTTGGGCTCTAGTCGTGGAAAATTTCCTGAAGATTCGTCAACCAACGCCAAAGATATAGGCAAGTAAAAAAAAAACTTTCCTATGGAAACATGATCCTAACTATAACCACCTATTGGTGACTGAAAAAACAAAGCTGAAGTGATCGTATAGTTATGGGAAAATGTCAGTTAAAACATAACATTTAAAACTTAAAAAGTGATGCTCCGGTGGCGCTAGGTGCTCTTAAATATGCCCCTATATTTCTCTTAGACATACATACTCCAGATTGGGCTACAAGCTGGTAAATAGAGGCCACGTGCAGTATGTGTTGTAGGTGATGCATAAGGAAAAAAGAACTCTCTGACCACTCTCCGGTGTGGGCGTCTTATTCTATTGCAGGACGTACAGCATGTAGGCATACATGGCTAACAGTGTCAGCCTTACATGATGCAGAATTCAGGCAGGGCATGCACCAAATAGTCACAGTGTATTCGAACTTGAATGACAATGAGAGTGCAGCCAGTACCAGAGCAATAGAATGGAATGCCCTGAAGGTGGTGCTGTGCACTTTTGCCAGCTTACGGGTAACTTCAATGATTAAGACTCTGGAAAAAGAAATCCAGGAAATGGATGGAGAACTTGTGCACCAACAAAACACTCCCAAGGGAGACCCCTGGACTGGAGCTTACTTAGAAACTACATGCGCAGATAAAACAAGGAAAACAATTGGTAAGGAACTGCTACAGAAACGTTTATTACACCAGGTAGTACACAGGGAGGGAGACAAGGCAAGTAGAATACTATCCTGGTTATTGAGATGAGAATAGACAACAGCATGCATTACGGTCATCAGAGGCATAAATGACATGATAGAGGATACACAGGAGAGAAAAAACAATACCTTTCATGCATACTATCATCAACTGTGCAAAAATCGACATCCTACAGACGCGGAGACTGCGTATCCAATACTGAAGGTAAAGGGCCTGCACAAACTGTTGCAGGACCAGAGAATGAAATTAGATGAGCCACTTACTATAGAGGAGCTCGAAAAGGCTGTGAAGGAGCCAGATGTATGAAAGCATTTTGCATTCGCAAACGGTGCGAATGCCCGTTTGCGAATGCAAAATGGCAGTTCAGAATGTATGAAATACATTCTGAACTCAATTTTAAGGAATCGCTAAAATAGCGATTCCTTAAAATTGCGACCCTGTTTAGAGAGTCGCAAATTGCGACTCTCTAGATTAGAAACACAAATAAGGATTCCTTATTTGCGATTTCTTAGCAGATGTATGAAGCAATTCCTAAATGCGATTTTGGCATTTAGGAATCGCTAATTACCACCAAGTTCAACTTGGTGGTAACCATGTGCAAAATTAAAAAATGCATTTAAAATGCATTTTTAAATTGTACATGTAAAGCACACATGCCCTTTTGGCATGTGTGCACCTTACATGTCCCCAAAACAAATTTTGGGGTGCAGCAGAGGGTGACTTAGCCCCCCAGCACCCTGGGGTTTTGCATTTCCAAAATTGGAATTTCTGGTTCAGAAATCGCAATTTTGGAAATGCAAAAAATTCGCAGATATGGACCAACAGGGGGGCCGGTATCGCAATTTGCGATTCGGTAATAGCATTTGCTATTACCGAATCGCAAATGTGATACATGGCACTTTGCGAGTCGTAAATAGCGATCTATCGCAAAGGGCTGTGATGATACATCTGGCCCTAAATGACAATAAAGCGCCAGGGCAGGACAAGCTGTGGATAGAATGGTCCAGTGTGTACAGTGACAAGCTTGCTGAGAAACTATAACAGATGTATCGGGAGAAGCTGGGAAGGAGCTCCCTCCCACGTTCTGATAAAGAGGATGTGATAGTAGTCAAGCCATAACCAAGAAAAGACCCACTACATTTCAAGGTGTATTGACTGCTTTCAATGCTAAATACTTATAAAAAACTGGGCCTATCGCCTGCAACATGTAATGGCCACCTAATTGTTCCTAACCAATGTGGTTTTATACTGTGTAGGTACACAGTGCTTAATAATAGAAGATTGAGACATATCCTTGCTAAAACACAGATGATGAATGAGCCCAGGGCCCTTGTGTCCCTAGTGGTAGTTAGGTAGACTGCAAAGGGCATATTTGGGCATGCAAGGAGGTGATATCCCAGCTGGATCCATTTTGGTGCTTCTCTTGTATTTCACAGGTATGAAGATAGCTGTGAGAGATAGAAAGCTAGACGCATGATGTCATATATGTAAGTTGCAGGCCCCTATCCACTGTGTCCTCCCAGAGTCTGGAATCTCTTCAGTCTGGGAAGTCAGTGGAAGTCAGTCAGTGGAAGATATGATATCAACCTCGATCTCAATGAGTAGTTGTCAAAGGACCCACAGGGGCAGCATGCCAAGGATATACTTAAATCTGGGGACTATGGTCATTTTGATCATCTGTACCCTCTCTCATAATGAATGTGCCCACTTCAAGGCATCCTGTTTCGATTGGAATATCAAAGGGAGGAGATTACCTTCTACCAAATCTAAAAGACCCATGTTGATGTAAATATCCAGAAAACAAAATCCGAAAGGGACCCAACTCATGTTGTAATACTTGAGAGCAATCATTGGGATTAATGGTCACTTTGGCTATAGGGCAAGCTTCACACTCTGACCTGTTGATATTATATAAGTGCAAAAAATCAGCAATGATTAATATGATAGCAGCTATAGGAGATAGGAGACGAGACAGGATAGGAGAAGCAAGATAACATCTGGCACATAGAGGAACCATTGCTGCATTGAACAAGGCCATCTGGGTGTAGGCACTGGATTATGCCACTGAGGTCTCATTCAGCTGCAGAGGTAAGCAGGTCCGATCGCTGGTTTTCAGGGGTGGACTGACCAAGGATGAGCCTAAGCAGGTAGGAAGGTGTCAGTGGTTCTTCTGGGCTTCAGCAGGAAGCTGATGTCAGAGTCGTCTCCTAGATTCACCCTCTATAATATTTGGGTCATTTAGGCCCTCAACATTCAGAGCAGTAATAATAGTCACCTGGGACCCAAAGAAGACAAGATTATCAGTGTGTTTGTAGGTAGATGGGCAGTGAATATAGATTGTAATGGCAGAACCTCCCCTGAAAAACCAAAACTAACATATAAGAAGCCAACAAAATACAACAAAAGGGTAATATGAGCCCCTTCAGGGTAACAGTGGTTAGGGGCCTATGTTTGCCCCTTCCTCCTCAGGCTGAATAACAGAGGTCCCCCCTTAACCTTGTAAGGCATTCAGGCAAGATAGTCTCAACCCAGACCAGCCACAGGATTCAAAGGAAATGATCCAGATACTCCCTTAGCCTAGCAGAGGATCGTTTATGTGTGCATACTGTATCCTGCCAGTGTCATCTGCCGTCAGTGGGATACATCCCATGCACTCAGTGAGATGTCCCAACACTGAACAGTCAGTCCAAATAGAAATCTCAAAGGGCAAGCACAAAAGATAGGAGAAATGTAAACAAAGACATCAAGCTAGTTAGAGGAGTGCTTTGTTGGCCCAACATCAGCCTCAGGCCATGTCTATTTCAGGTTTGGACCCGTTACTCATTACTAAGCCCCACTGCAAAGCAGCACCGGCCTTCGGGTGACTCCACTCATTCACGTCAGTCTTCTGTGTCAGCAAGGTGACTTCATACCACCACAGTGTAGACTCAGGAAGGTAGGGTGGAACTGGGAGGCCTAAGAGGTGGGCAGCCTGTAGCCTGTCCATCAAAAAGTGGCACTTACCTTCTAATTTTAATTTAATAAGAGACTAAAGGGGTATATCCAGCAGTATCGAGGTCCATCTTCTCTTAATTTCCTGGTAACTACCTTAATCTCAGCTCGGCCTTGAAGGGTTGCATGGGTGAAACCCAGATAAATGGAGCAAGTTGGGTCTTAAAAGGAGACATTGCCATGCTCTTACGCTTTTTTCAGAACACAGTCCTTCTCCTTCCTTTATTGTGTGAGTCTCTGGAGGCCAGTCTGATGACTTCTGTTGGAGTGTATCTTTTAAAAACATTATTAACATGAAAAGCTTGCAATATATTCTGTAATAAAGCTGCATAGAAATTGTGTTAACGTAGAAAATATTACACACGTTTGAAATGTGCCCACGGGGAGTGGCTACCAACGTATATGAAAACTAAAAACTAATTAAACTTATTAATGATGAATTAATAATGTACTAATGTTTGAATTTATATTAGCATATTATAATTAGAGCCATGTACTAGGGTTTTGTTAACTAAATTACTAGGCCTTAGTTAGCAAGTGTCTGGGCCTAGCTGCCTGGTCTCATATTAAACTGTGTTTTTCTAACGTGCAAGGTGCTGTTTTCCTGAAGGACACAAAGCTGTACTTTTCCAGAAGCTAGAGATATGTGTGTGTAGCCGTAGTAAATTCGTTCTCATGGGACCCGACTTGCTCAAGGAGACAATCTTGCCGAATGCAACAGTGTAATTCGTAACAGTTGCAAGGCTGTTTAGACTAGGAGAAGACTCAGTACTACTGACTGGAGCGTAAAGTGCAACTTTTCCTACCTGACATTCCAACCGATGAAGACGTCAATTACAGGAGCCAATCAACGGCATGAGAACTGTGTTTTGTGGAAAATTCTAGTAAGGTGAGTGGAGAATTATTGGACAGAGATAATGAAGCACCAAAATTGATCCAACAGGGAATTAAGGGGTAGTTCGACTGTTTTTATATAACCGCAGGACCCGAGAAGAAATCACCCTTACCTCACTTTGGGCCATTATTGGGACACTTTTGTCATTATTCTGACATTCTGCCATAAGCATCGTTCTTTTGAGACTTTGCTGCTCTGATACTTTGACCATCCACTTATTGAATTCTTACCTGATACTTCTCCTCCGTATGTGGAAAGAGCCTTATTCTTAGCGATGCCATATTGAGACTTTGCCTTGTCCTATCCTTGCTTGGTGGTTATTATGGCCCGTAGACACTAATGAGTGTCATCAACGTTTTGTCACCTCTTCAGGGGGGTTCAGGACTAGTAGAGCAGACCCTCCCTACATATCACCAGAACATGCCGATATCATTACTACATACAGCGTGGGAAAGCTTTGTCAGCAATTGTTAAAATCATCCACGCTGGATGCAGTTAAATCACATCTCACGTTACTGTCTAATGATACTGACTTACAAGATTTTTTGTCAGGACCTAAGGTGCCTCGGAAGAAACGTTTTTTATATGAAGTATATAATGAGATTTGGAAGCTTTCACAATAAGAGGCAGCGGCCCGGTTGAGACAAATTGATCAGGAAAACCTGATACAGGCTTTGTCTGTTGTGGATAA
Source organism: Pleurodeles waltl (assembly GCF_031143425.1). Lineage (NCBI taxonomy): Eukaryota > Metazoa > Chordata > Amphibia > Caudata > Salamandridae > Pleurodeles > Pleurodeles waltl. The sequence continues at coordinate 634,543,094 of NC_090440.1, forward strand.
TGGGATGCATACCCTTTCTGACCGTGTCTACACAATTGACAGCATTGTTTCCTCTGCTATAGACATTATTAAATCGGAAATGTCTTCTTTATATCATGGGCAGAGTCAGACGCGGTCCATCATGCAGCTGGGTTGGACTCTACAGACCTTGAAGGCAGGTTGCGTTCCGTGGCAGCACATTCGTGCCAGGGAGATCTTTGTTTCCTTTAATTTGACTCGTCAACAACAGCTGATGGCTAAAAAGGAAGCGACGTATGTCATGTTAAATATTGAGAAATTGGAGAAACTGCCTTTTACGGTTGCTGAGATTCCGTCAGCTGAATGGTTGATTCATGGGGTTATTAATTTGCCTATCTCTACTCTGCAATTTACTTCTTGTTTGAAGCACATTCCGGTGGGTAGATATGAACGGTTGGGAGACAGTTACATACACGAAGTGTGGGAGCTTCCCTTTCTATACAGATGTATTAATGGTTTGAGGGAGGTTTTTCTTAGCGGTAGTGAATGCGAAACTTCTGTCAGCCATTCCATGGTTTGTAAACAGCTGTCCTTGCACGGGGCGTGTTACGCTTAGATTGCTAACTTAGCTTGTTATCTGAAGGGAGTTCCAGTCCCGGTTATTAAAAACACTTTCCAGGTGCTTTCTAACGGCAGTTACATTGTTCTTAACAGCGAACGCTGCTATGGCATGCTTGCCGGAATAGTTTACGTAGTCGTTGTCACCAAGGCCGTTACGTGCTGCGGGAATTTGTTGTTTCCCCCCACTCAAATTAGGGAGGTAGCAGACATCTGGCCTCATATTGCTACTTCCAAGGTAAATTTCGACAAGTTGAGTCGACTAAAGGCTTTATTGTTTCAAAAGCATGTGGCCCTTACATCTGCTAGCGAGACCTACACACTTCAGGTGGCAAGGTCATCGGTGGAAATACAGTCCCTTTTGAATACTAACTTTCCGAGTCACTTTGGTGAACTTGTGGGACGTATATTTAATGCGTCCAGCACTCCTGGGATTGCACATTTTTTCAAAGCCGTTGGTGTTGGTTTTGCTCACACCTTCTCTTCTTTATTCAGTTTAATACCTTCGGCTATACACTCTATTTTCTGAAGCATTTTTGGGGGTTTCCCAATTACTTTGGCTTTATTGGCTGGAGTCTTGCTATTGCTGCTGTTCTTCCGTAATGGCTGTCCCGCCACGACGAGATCCTATATTGATGCTCCCGTCAGAGCAGCTGTGTCGTGAACGCATGTTGCAGCATTTTGGAGCGACACTCCTGGGACATTTGGAGTGTGACTGGTCTCTGACATTCCGGCCGGTTTTGGATTGTGTGCAACCCGTGTTTCGGTGCCTCTGGTGTTCGTTTGAACATGCACTGGCTCTCTGTCTCTCGCTGCAGTGCCCTCCAGTGGTCGATCATGATCTGTTGATGTTCCCGATTAGGGCTCATTCCCAGACTTGTGTACTACGCTTGCGTTTGCTTCGTGAGGCAGTTTATGAGATTCCCTTCCTGGAGGAAGATGGTATTGTCTCATTCATAGGCCCTGCACGGGGTGCCGCCCTGGATGGTTTTGGGGCTTTGGAACACACCTGCTCCATGGTACTTTTTGGCATGGATCTTCCGATATTGACATATATCGAAGTGGAGGAGCTCCTGCTTTCTATTGCTTCTGTCTGACAACTGGATTTTTATTTTTATTTTTCTCAAAAATTTACATTATATTGAATTTGGCTTTATCGTCACATGCTTCCCAAATTTATGACTTTGTTGTCCTCTGACCTTCCCACTTGGAAGGACCTCTGTTACACTAAATCCGGGTTTGCTCCGGCTAACTAGCAGTGCCTCATTTCTCCCATAGGGAAGAGATGATTGGGCAGCCGAGCGCATGACATCTTTGGAACTTCTCAGGGAAGTCGTGGTCACTCAGATCCAAACCAACTCTCTCCTTTACAGTATGATCTCATATACAAATGACAAAGGCAGTATAAGTTTTATATAATGTTTTAATAAAACAACTGCATTTTAGATAATAAGGCGTGAGCCGCAATAACCAGAACCATACAACACAGCAGGATTGAAATAGTCACCAGGAGAGTAAAACATAAGAACAACGCTATCATGGTGTTTAATAGTTTCTACTCTCCTTCTGCTAATTCTATTTCGAGCACAGCATGTTAAGCTTCTAACTTGCCCTTCTGAATCCCTGGGGAGACATCAGCCCTCATACCTGAGCAAAGGCCTGTGATCTTGGTTCAGCATCTGCAACTCGGCAGTCAGCATCTAGTTGTTGTTCCCTGGTCGGAATCTCCCTCTTGCGTGTATTGGGACAAGGAAGTGTTTTTATAACTAACATGTCAGCGTGATCACAAAATGTCCCTACGCAGGAATGTCAAAGACTAAACTCCTACCACGTCTATCGGCAATGTACCAGACTGTATCCTTGACTGAAGCACAGAGTGAACAAGAATGTGTTATGGAGAACTCCAGTGCTGAAGTAGGCTAAACATTGTGATATGAATATAAAACAAGACCGTAGAACTGGCTATTTGAAAAATAACAGTACGAAGCCGAATAAAAAGCATTTAGAGCAAAGTGCACAGCGGCTCTAAGCTGCGAGCAAATGAATAAAATACATCCAGGGCAAAGTGCACAAATGCCTAAAGCCTGAAGCTAATGCGCAAAGTATACGTAAAACTGACCACACTACAGTGGTGAATCGACTGATGTCCTGAGGACGAAGACTGACGCTGATTGCTGATTCGTTGGAGGGGTAACTATCTGATGAAATTGTAACTGTCTGTTTGCCTTTCCTTTTTTGGTACCAACTGCTCGTTTGATAGAGGCCATAGTTAGATGTTTTCCAAATTTGTGTTTGCTAAATTGTTTTGCATGAAGCCCCAACATGCCGATGCTAATTTGAAGTTAGTTAAGGTGTTCACCGAAATCTGACGGAAATAGACAAATGACTGAATTCTTACTTTGTTGAATCACGTATTATTGCAACTTCCTAAACTGTTTCTTACTAATGACATGTTAATGCTGGACGTATATGCTCTATACTTTGATTAATTGTGTTTTCATTACAAGTTGAAGAGTTACTAATGAGATTGATTGCTAATGAGATTAACGGAGATGATATTAGATTATAACAAATAGGCAAATAAATATCCTAACTCTTAACTAAATTGGTGTGGTTATTCATGGCTGGAAGGTCATGGTGTGTTCGCGCTATTGATCTTTTATTGAGTATTATCAACTAACTTGTTGAGTAGGTAATGCACATATTGATTGATTACTGAAATATTGATTTGTGATGCCAGAAAGGTACCTCGTATTGAAAAGTCTCTGAACGTGGTCAAAATGTTCATCGGCCTAGGCGTGTCTCCCTGTACGTTTACTTATCAAGTTTCTGACGCGCTTGCAGTTTTTTGTAGCAGAGGTAACGGTTTGGCCCTTTGGGGCCCCAGGACAAGGGACCACTGTTTGATGAGATTATTGGTTCCAAAGGTCTGAAGGTCTGGTAGAAATTGATGAGCATAGTTTGGAAGTAAGCAAGGTGTATCAGGAAACTTGGGTTTTGGGGAAATTGTTCCTTTCCGATGATGCAAATTGGAGAAATGATGTGCCCCTAAGTCCTGAATGACTGTCCCGGAATCTCGGAGCCTGCCGAAGTGAGTTGGGTATGTTCTCGGCGTTCTAGTGATAGTGTGATTGAAGTAGGTTTTGCGCTTGCATAGCTTATGCATATCGCAGGTGAAATGTGAAGTCTGTGAGGATTTTAGGCCAAATGATGATGTTTTAGTAGGAGTGTGCGTACTCCGCAGTATGAGAGTAGGGAAGTCGGTGAACTTCATGTGAGTGTGGCGCTTTGTGCTAAAAAAATGTCCATGTGGTTGTTGGTGATGTACTAACCCTGCGTGGTCTAAGACTCCGGAGTATATTGCTAAGTGTATGAGACACTAGGTTTATGTTGTAATTTGCGCGGTTTATTAGGTCAATCGGGCATGGTTGACGAGTCGAGTTTGAGTCAATGTGAGTGAATGGAAACTTTGATGTAGATTTGGTGAGTTCTAAAGTGCACTAGAACAACCCATTGACAAGTTGAGAGTAAAATGTGCGGGTCAAATTTTGCTTGCAAGTGCAGGATCTGAGAAGGAGAGAGTAGCGGCCGAGGCTAAGCAAAATCTCTGTAAAGTTCGGAAGCAATTGTGTTACCCTTTCCTGTAGTAAACCGGCAACTTTGAGTTTTATTGGTGCTCACAATATATTGCATTAGTTTTGTGTGAACGGAAAGTAAGGAAGACAAGCCGCAAGACTTTGTCAGCTGCAGTGTGTGTGAGTGTGACGTCATTGGCGCTGCGCTGGGATAGGTTGGTTAGTGAGAAGGGTCGTGCACATATTGGCATCCGTTCGTGAGAGGCAATTGGTTGAGAAGGTAGGCGAAGAGAGTTCTGGGAATTAAAGTCACTTCCTGATTCGATTGTAAACAAATTAAAAGACGAAAAATGACATTTTTCAAGGCTTTAAAGAGCGCCTTGAGGAGAAATACATATATTACCGCGAGTGTAGGGGAAGTTACACCGTCAGAGGATACACCGGCTTATGCCGTAATGGAGGAGAGGGGTGCCGCGCCATGCCTTTGGCTAAAGCAATGGTGCAAAGCGACAGAGAAAGAAGGGTGTTTGGCGTTTCCGGAGCACGGAAAGTTCAATATAAGGATTTTGGAAAATTTGCGGAGGGTGTTAAATGAGCTAAAACCACCTCCGAGGCCAGCACAGTTTGGGGCGTTAGCAATTTGATAGCTGATGGCAGTATGACAACATCAACAGAAATTTGAGAGGAGATTGAGGAAAGCAGAAAAGACACTGGCGGAGGCTAGGTGGGATAGTGCACAGAGAGTTTGGAGGAGAGAAACAATAGACAGAATTAGAATGTTTCCAGCAATAGCTCAAGAAGGTGAAGACAGAGGGGGAAAAGCAACTTGTAAGACTGATGAGAGTTCCTCAAAAGACAAAGAGGCTAAGAAGTCCTGGTCACAGATCGATGACTTAGACGATGATGAGTTCCTTAATCAGTTACTGAATGATCAACCACCGTCATATGCAATAGATGACAACAGAGCCAGTACTAGTACATGTCCTGTGAGTTCAACTCAAATCAAGGGGACAGTGAATCCGGTACAGATTACTCCTGTCACAACACCAATTCCGGTGCAGAGTACCATTAGTGTGTCCACTGCTCCAGAGACGCAACCTCAAATACAGCCACCGCAGGTACAGAGACTTTACCCTGATGTCCCAATACTATAGACTACCAAAAATTTGATGGTGCCATCAGATCGGGCATGTACGAGACCAAAGCTAATACAGACCGAGCCAACTCCACCTTTACTGCCCCAGCCACAACAGATGGTTCTTAATTACACTTCGGTCACAGGACTGCAGTCAGCCATAGCACCAGTAATGAACCAGAATATGGGAGTTAATGCTCCACAGGTTTTGGGAAACAGGCAGACGCCAGCCGCAATATCTTTGCTCATTACAGTTGGTCCACCAGTACCATTGTATGCACAGGCAAAGCCGATTGTATGTGATCAGGGAATAATTACTCAAGAAATGACAAGTGGAGGGTTCGTAGGGAGCTCTCAAGGGATGACTCCTGGGGAGCCAACGTTCTAAAGGTCCAGGTCTTTATTAGACTTCAGTCCGATTGGGGCTCCTCCAGATGCTATGTGGCAATTGAGTTTGGGACTGCTGACTCCGCAGATCTCAAGTGCGAATATATCACAAACACTGATAGTGCAGGCTGGCAATATCTCCTTGCAAGGTTTGACTGCGCAACAATTGAACGATTGGTTAGACAAGTTAAATTCACCACAGACTACTCCTGCAGTAGCAGGAAGGTCAGAAGGAGAGGAATACCTGAATTTTGTGAGGTTGGGCATGGAGGCAAATAAACTAGTTGAAGGAAGCATGGGAGTGAACAGGCTAGAATCATACACTGAAGCAGAATTGAGGTATTTGTGTCCAAAAATAACCAAAGAAGTGAGCAGGGTGCACCAGAGGTTGGCAAATTTGGCAGATAAATATGGAATAGACTTAGACAAGACCAAACATCTGAAGAGAAGTTACAGATTAGACTTTGAGCCTAAGGATTTTGAACACATGAGGTCTACTGGGATGAAGGTGAGAGAGCGTAGCTGATATCTATATTAACATGAATTTTATGAATTAATGTGTGATAATGCTGCATAGAAACTGTAATAATAATTTTTGCTTAAACGTGCACCTGAAATGTGACCACGGGGAGTGGCCGCCAATGTATACGTAGACTAATAATGATGACTAAAATGTTTTATGTATTATTATATTGAATAAGTTTATACTAATTAGTAATAATTGAGTTATTGAATTTGTGCTGAAATCCTTATAGGCCTTAATTTAGCATGAGCCGAAGCTTAGCTGCTTGGCTCTCATATTAAATGTATTTTTCCTATCTTGCAGTGTGCTGACTCACAAAAGGACACAACCTCTTTTTCTTCAAACTAGAAGACGAATGTAACCATGCTAGATCCGTTCCCATGCATTTTTCTTTGCTTGGAGGGTGATGTTAAAACAAAATGAAACAGTGTAGATTAATGTAATGTACAAGGTCACTCAAACTGGTGAAGACAATGGAGCTACTGACCAAAAGATGTGCAAAGAATTACAGAAAGATTAAATCATACCGGATGTGCCACCTCTGAAGACATCGAATAGGAGGACCAATGAGAGACTTGTAAAATAATATGGGGTGAAAGATAGGTGACCTAATGTGTTTTCTGATAGGTTAAAGATAGTGGGGTATAACAAATGTCCAATAGAATTTTGAGGGAATGTACCATGAAAAAGGGATGAAAACCCATGACACAGGGAGCAATTTAGAATTAGGTAGGGAATGCTATTGATTTTATCCAGAAACTTTGTCACTCTGTTTGGCGACTTACTTGGTTTTAATTAAACCATCCTTTTCCTTAGATTGCCCATTTTACACTTTACCTCCTTATGAGGGAAGTGCCCCTTTTTGCCCCGGAGCTGAGTTTTGACAGATGGCGATTTGACTGATGTCCTGAAGACGAAGACTGAACCTGTGTGCTGACCTAATCTTTTGAGGGTAAATAGGACAATGCATTTGTGATTTGTCTGTTTGCTTTTCCTTTCTTGGGTACCAACTGCTTACTTTTGACAGAGACCATAGTTAGATGTTTTCCAAATTGGTGTTCTAAATCGTTTTGCATGAAGCCCAATATGCTAATGCTAATCAGTGGTTAGGACAGGTGTTCACTAAACTGACGCAAATAGACAAATGACCGAATCTATGCTTTGTTGAACTGACGCGTTATTGACACTCTGCTAAATTAATCTATGTTCACGCCGCGTTATGTTCTGATGTTTGTGATTCTCGCTTTAATGAAATCTTACCAAAGTTGCCATATCGTGACTATGCTATTATGTTTCTTGGTTTTGAGATTGACGCACCTGCTTTTAGATTTATAAGCAATGGGGAATAAAACTCATAAAATTCTACTAAACTGGTGTGGTTATTCATGACTGAAAGGTCATGGTAGTGTTTTGAATTGATTAATGACTTTGACTAAAGTAAAATGTATTGTTGTGATAAATATTGATGACATCATAGACGTATTGATTGATAAATTGATTAGCTATCTCGTCCTAAGGTGTCTCTCAACTGGGTCAAAAGATTCATTGGCCTGAAAACGAGTCCTGATGTGTGATAAATTATCATAAAGGGACGCGTTAGCAGTTCTGGTGGCAGAGCGACGGTTTGACCCTTTGGGGCCCTAGGACGGAGAATTATTGTTTAGACAGTTTTTCTGAGATAAAGCAAATTGGAGGTATGATGTGTTTCTAAATTCACCATGACTTTCCTGGGATCTTGGAGCCTGCCTAAGTGAGTTGGGAATGTTCTCGGCGTCATAGCATGCGTGGTGTAGAATTTGCGCTTGCTCAGCTTATGCATTTTGCAGGTGATTTGTGAAGTTTGTGTGTATTTAGGCCAGGTAATGTTGTTTTAGTAGGAGTGGGCGAACTCCACAGTTTGAGATTAGGGAAGTCGGCGTACTTCATATGAGTGTGGCGCTTTGTGCTCAAAATTATCCACGTGGTTGTTTTTTCATGTACGGACCCGTCGTGGTCTAAGACTCCGGAGTATATTGACAAGTGTGGGAGAAACTTGGGTTTATGTTGTAATTTGTGCGGTTTAATTAGGTCAATCGGGCGTGGTTGACAAGTCGACTTTGAGTCAAATTGTATGTGTGAAACCTCCGATGGAGATTTGGCAAGTTCTAAAGTGCACTAGAGCAAACCATTGACAAGTCGAGAGTAGGATTTGCGGGTCGAATTCTGCTTACGGGTGCGGGAACTGAAAAGGAGAGAGTAGCGGGCGAAGCTTTGAGTGAAATCTCTGTAAAGTTCTGAAGCGAATGTGTTACCCTTCCTGTAGTAAACCGGCAAATTTGTGTTATTGTTTGTTAAGGTGTTCGCAGCAATTTTTGCATTAGTTAGGTGTGAATCCAGTGAGGGGCAGACGAGCCGCAAGACTTTGTCAGCTGCAGTGTGTGACGTCAGTGGTGCCACGCCAAGATAGGTCAGTTGTCGAGAGGGGTCGCGCACGGATTGGCTGCCGTCCGTGAGAGGCAAAAGGTTGAGAAAAAGGTGGGTGAAGAGTGTCCTGGGAATTAAAGTCACTTTCTGATTAAATACAACAAAAGAAAAGACGCAAAGATTAATTTTATAAAAGCTTTTTAGAGCGCTCTGAAAGGAGACGCATACATTATGGCGAGTGAAGGGGAGCCTACACCGCCTGAGGATACTCCAGCTTATATAGTCATGGAGAAAAAAGGTGTCTCACCTTGTTTATGGATGAAACAGTGGCACAGAGGGATGTTTGGCGTTTCCGGAACACGGGACGTTCAATACGAGAGTTCTAGAGAATTTAAGGTGGATGTTAAGTGTACAGAAGCCACCTCCGAGGCCAGCTCAGTATGAGGCTTTAGCAATTTGGGATTTAGTGGCTATTAAACAGATATAAGAAAAATTTCAAAGGAGAATAAAAAGGGTAGAAAAGACTTTAGCTGAGGCTAGATGGGACAACGAGAGTAAAATGTGGAGACGGGGAGTAGTTGACGGACTAAAATTGTTCCCAGCAATAACACAGGGAGATGAGACGCAGGGGAAGAAAGCCACATGTAAAACAGACAAGGACTCTAGTAAGCCTAAAGAGACTAAGAGATCTTGGGAAGAAGAAGATGATTCAGATAACGAAGAATTTCTAAATCAGTTATTGCATGATTGCCCGCCACCTTATGCAGTAAGCAACAATGTCCCGAGCACTAGTGCAGATCCTGGGAACCAGATGCAGGAGAAGGGAGTTACCGATACAGTGCAGACTAGTGATACGGTTTCGACACAAAATGGTGTCAGTGTACCCACTGTACCAGACATGCAGACACAGTTGCAATCTCCACCGCAGATACAGAGAATCTATCCAGATGTCCCAGTACTAGAGACTACTACGAATCTGATAGTGCTGCCTAACCCGATATATACAAAATCGAGGTTAGTGCAGCTTGAGCCAACTCCACAATTTCTACCCCAGCCGCAGCAAAAGCTAATACCAGGGTATAATCCAGCGGTAGGACTTCCATTAGTACCTGCCCCAGCTTCAGAGAATCAAGCTTTTGGAGTTGCTGCTCCACGGAGTTTGGGACCAGGTCAGACACCTGCTGCCATATCGTTGCCAATTACTCTTGGTCTACCTGTACCACTATATGCGCAGGGTAAACCTGAGACAACAAGTGATCAAGGAATGGGGACCCAGGAGATGATGAGAGAGGGATTCACAGGAACCCCACGATCAATATCGCCAAGATCACAAACAGCTGAACACCTCAGGTCTCTGTTAAGCCTTAGTCTGATTGGGGCTCCTATTGAGGTGATAAGACAAGCAGGGTCAAGTGTGTTAGCCCCACAGACAATGAGTGTGGAAACATCACAGACACCAATAATGCAGGCAGGAAATATCTTTTTGCAAGGTTTTTCTGTGCAGCAACTAAACGAGTGGCTGGGAAATAACAAACCTTCACAACCTGCTACAATAACCGCAGAGAGAGATGATTACCTGAACTTTGTGAGACTGGGTGTGGAAGCTGCTGAACTAGTGGAAGGGACAATAGGGGTAAACAGATTAGAGTTGTACACAGAAGCAGAGTTAAGGTATCTGTGCCCCAAGATTACTAAAGAGGTGGGCAAGGTGCACCAGAGGTTGGCGAACCTAGCAGACAAATACAATATTGACATTGAAAATACTAAACATTTGAAAAGAAGTTACAGGTTAGACTTTGACTCAAAAGACTTCGAGCATATGAGGTCTGCCGGAATGAAAGCGCATCTAAAGTAAATACTGCAAAGGCTCAGATCTGGGGAGCCTTAGAAAAGTGGGAAGGTAGATGGGCCAAAAAAAGAGATAAGGAGAAAAGTGACAGTCCGGGGTCAATTGAAACTAAAACTTCACCAGATATGGAATCAGTAAAGATGTTACCCATGAGAGAAACAGCTGCTGGGGTTCTAATCCATGTACCGTGGTCCAGGGGAGACATCCTATCTTTCACAAATGATTATCCCAGGTTGAGGGAGAAACTGCTAGAGTGGTATCAACAGACGGATAGGTTTGTGAAGCTTGCAAAGTGTCTCTGGGAAGACTTGAATACCTTGTTTGAGATCATTGTTCCGCCCGACTTATGGCTTGAGTGCAAGAGAGGGGTAGACTATCCGACAAAGGAGCCGGCAAGGGATAAGGTGACTGGAGCACCATCTGAGGAGGTGATGAAATATTATCACATAGTGATTGAGTTTTTTAAACAGAAAGTGTCGCCGAAAGTGACTGATTGTCAGAAAATCGACCGGACCTCACAGGAGGTTAAAGAATGGATAAATGCTCACTATGAGAGATTGTTGAAGGCATTCAAACATTACAGTGGTACTGAGACTATTGAGCCGAAAGACATGAACCATCTTGTGGTCAGATTTGTTGAAGGGTTGAGACCAGAGGTTAGCCAGATGATTAAAAAATCATTTGATCTGTTGGCAAGCAAAGCCGATTGATGAGGTGTTGCAGTATGCGAAATACTGTAGTGACGAGATCGAGCTGAAGCAGAGAAAGTTGAAGGAGAAAGTGATGGTGATGGAGATAAGGTCTGCGCAGGCAGGGATGCAGGGAAATGGAATCCAGCAGATGATACAGCAGCAACCGAAAGGGAATGGTGTGTTTCAGGCACAACCGAGAGGCCAAGGTCGAGGTCGAGGTTTTGTGAATCGCGTTCCAGATTTGAATACTGTTGTGGTTCAAAATGATGCGCAAGGGATGAAAAAGATGTCACCATGTCACGTGTGTGGGGCGTGGGGCATTGGAAGCGGGAATGCCCAAATGTGGTGCAGGATGGTGTCGTTCAACAAAGCACTAATGTCTGTACATTGCAAAATGTGAGATGTCCAAAATTGAGAAATCAAAATCCGAACTTCCAAAATAATATGGTTCAGATGCAAGGGCTACAGCCCATGCCGCAAATGCAAATGTTGCGTGTTCAGCCAGCGCAAATGCAGCAAGTACAACAGCAGGTTCCCATGGTACCTAGACAGCAAATGCAACTACCATTAGCTCCAATGGGACAGCAACAGGTGATGCTTCCTCAGCAAGTCACAGCTCAAGTGATGAGCCAAAATAATACAGTACAGCAATTCCCATTGCGTGGTAAAGATGGAATGAATGAGGAATGGTCAGATGACAGTTCAGACAGTGAAGAGTGCAGGCTTGCAATGTCCCTAGAAGTAGATCAGAGGGGACCCTATGTAGAGGGAAAGGTTATGGGTCACAAAGTTTCATTCTTGGTTGATACCGGAGCTCCACGCTCCACAGTCAGAAGTTCAGAGGTTCCAAAATTACCACTTTCATGGCATACCATAAGAGTGGTCGGAGTAGCAAACCAGTACTTGACAAATCCGATTACAGCTCCGGTGCAAGTTGAGATTGGCAACTTCCAGGGTCTGCATAAGTTTGTGGTCTGCGATTCAAGTCCTGTGTCCCTACTGGGAAGAGACTTACTGTCACGACTCACGTGCTGCTTGCGCCTGGAATTTGCAGATCTTGCGGCGTGGGTCTTCAGTGTTCGGCTTTGGCCCAGAAAGGGGCGACTCTTTCTGGTAGCCACGGTGCTGTAGGCAATGGAGACGCCAAGAACAGACCGTGCCCTTCAAAAAATAGCGCCAGAGGGAAAAAAAACCTTTAAAAAAGGGGAAAAAACCTCCAAACAGAATGATTCCTGAAAATAAGAACAAAAGAACAGGAATCAAAAAGAAAAAATTCAGGTAACACAGAATTGACAAATTCCAGAACCGAAAGGCAAGGAAATCAGGAGCGAAGACACTATCCGAACAGAAAGTGTTGCAGCGCAAAGAAAAGAAGAAAACACATCCCTTAAATACCAAAAAACAGGAAGTGACCCACAGGAAGTAAAAGGACACCATCTTAGATAGGGAAAAGTACATAGAACAGAATAGAGTAGGAACCATAGAGAATAGGGAACAAGGAATGCTGGGAAGAAAAAGGTAACCTGGGAAGGGGGAAAAGACATAAAGGAAGGTGCAACAAAAAGACCCAAGAAAGAAAAAAAAGAAAAAGAAGGAGCAAGAACAGGTAAGAGGGGTCAGGAGTCCCCAAAAATGCGGTGAGAAAAAGCAGAGCGAGGCCCCATGCCAATTCTGGGGCCTCGTAATGTGCAGGAAAGACTAGGGGCACTTACTGTGCAAAACAAAATGTTCAATTACCTGTTCCAATGATGGAATTGAGGTGCAGACAAACAGTGATGATGAAGGGGATGATGGTCAGTTCTCAGAGTTAGAGACAGAAACTGCGAATGAAAATTACCCTTTGATAACATTATTCCTGATGCTTACAGTGACTGACTTGCCCGCCGAGTTACAGGGAATGGTGACAGAGAAAGTGTGGGATTTGACAGGAAAGGAAGTGGGACTGATAAAAGGAGTGGAAGTTAAAGTTCAAGTGAAGCCAAATGCGGTGTTTCCCCAGGTGCCACAATATCACATGGCACAAGATGTCCTTATTCAGGTGTCACAAATAATCGCAGACTTTGTAAAACAAGGAGTCCTGAAGGAAGTATTGAGCAGCCCATGTAATTCACCGATAATGGGTCTGAAAAAGCCTTGTGGGAAGGTTCGAATTGTGCAGGATTTGAGAAAAATAAATGAGATTGTGGTGAAGTGTTGCCCCATAGCGCCAAACCCAGCAGTGATCATGTTTCAGGTTCCGTGTGATGCTGAATGGTTCACCATTGTAGACTTGTCACAAGCTTTCTTTTCGGTGCCTCTTCATGAGGACAGCCAGTTTTTATTCAGTTTCAAATTCCTGGGCAAAGTGTACAGCTGGTGCAGAATTCCTCAAGGGTTTTCTGAGTCACCGTCCATCTTCAATCAGATATTTTAAAAAAAGGACTTTGAATCCTTAGTACTGCCTTTCAGTTCGACTCTAGTGCAGTACATTGACGACTTGCTGATTGCGTCCAGGACAAAAGATGACTGCAGGTATGACACAGTTGCCTTACTGAATCACTTAGGAAGGAACGGACATAAAGTGTCGCCAAAGAAGCTGCAGTACTGTCAGAAAGAGGTAAAATACTTAGGACACTTGATTGAGAGAGGGTCCAGGAGAATATCAAAGGAAAGGGTGACAGCTATTTTGCAAATGAACCCCCCGACAACAAAGAGAGATGTCAGGATGTTTTTGGGAATGGTGGGCTACTGTCGCCAGTGGATACCCAAATTTTCGATTATCTCAAAACCATTGATAAAGCTGACAGACAAAGAGACTAAGGATGAACCGTATACCATAACCTTATCCAAGGAAGAGCTTGAGTCATTCATGGAATTGAGAGAGTGCATGTGCAGGGCACCAGCCTTGGGTATGCCTGATTACACTAAACCTTTCTACTGTTTTGTCATGAACGTGATGCTTGTTCTTTGTCTGTCTTAACAAAGGTCCATGGAGGTGCAAACCGCTCTGTAACATATTTTTCAGCTACCTTGGACCCCGTCGCAGCAGCCTTACCGGATTGTTTGTGCGCAGTTACAGCAGTTGGTCAAAGCCTCACGCAGTTTGAAGGCATAGTGATGGGACATCCCTTGACAGTAATGGTTCCACATTCAGTTGAAATTCTGTTGACTCAAACTAAAACTCAGCACATGACAAATGCCTGACTTACCCGATATGAGACAATCATTTTGGGGTCGCCTAATGTCTCTTTGAAGCGATGTACTGTATTGAACCCGGCAACTCTACTTCCTATTAAGAGTACTGAGGTTAATAATGAAGAGGAAGTGGGCCATGATTGTCTTGAGGTAACAGAACTATGTACCAAGCCCCGGCCTGACATTCAAGATACTCAGTTAAAGGAAAATGACTGCATTATGTTTGTTGATGGATCCTGTTTGAGAGACTCAGTCGGAATGCTGAGAGCTGGTCCAGCTGTGTGTACCAGAGCTGGTAGTATTGAAGCTTCCTGGCTCGAGAGAGTGTATTCTGCACAAGTGGCAGAGCTAATTGCCCTTACTAAGGCATGCCTCGCAGCTGAAAATCTGAGAGTCACTATCTATACTGACAGCAGATATGGATTTGGATTTGTACATGATTTTGGCCAATTGTGGTCACAGAGAGGTTTCATGACCTCTTCTGGTTCTCCTGTGAAAAATGGTGAACAAATTAAGGATTTGTTACATGCGATTCAGTTACCTCTTGAAATTGCCGTGGTGAACTGCAATGCTCATGTTTAGTCACAAGACTTTGTGTCCATGGGAAACGGCTATGCAGATCAAGTCGCAAGGTTTTGCGCATTGAACTGTATATCGTTCAAGGATCAATGGGAATTGTTACCGCAACTGAAAATGACACATGCATGGACTTTGCATTAAGGGTGGTTGATACACTAGATTAGCTAAAAACACTACAGGGTCGTGCTAACAGAGAGGAGAAACGCTCCTGGCAGAGAATGCAATGTGTACAAAGAGCTGATGACTTATGTGTTTCAGAGGAGGGGAAACCGGTTTTGCCAACAGTCTTCTGTCCCAATTTGCAAGGCTTTATCATGGACAGGCACATCTTGGGGGAGATGCAATGATCAAGTCATTTAAGATTGACTGGTTTAACCCAAAATTCAGACAGGCCGCAGAGGTTACTTGTCACAGGTGCATCATCTGTCAACAGATGAATGCAAGAAAAGGGACTGTGGTAACTTGAGCCACATAGGGAGAGCTGGCGGTCCATTTAGCAAGATGCAAATGGATTTCATTGAGATGCCTGTTTGTGGAGGATTAAAGTACGTGTTGGTGATTGTATGTGTTTTCAGTCACTTGATTGAAGCTTATCCCACACGTAGAAATGACAGTCTCACAGTTGCAAAGCTGTTGCTTAGAGAACTAATACCCAGGTCTGGTTTTCCGGTCTCTTTAGAATCAGATAGAGGCAGACACTTCGACAATGAGGTGATTAAGCTTTTGTGTGCCGCATTAGGCATTGAACAGAAGCTGCATTGTAGCTACTGCCCTGATGCATCAGGACTAGTAGAACAAATGAATGGTACCTTGAAGTCGAGAATGGCAAAGATGTGCGCAGCTACCAGTATGAAATGACCAGATGCATTGCCCTTAGTGCTGATGTCGATGAGGAACACCCCTGATAAGAAGACAGGACTATCACCCCATGAGATCCTTAGTGGTAGAGCTATGAGGCTGCCCGCAGGGCCTGCAAATACTCTTGTGAATATCACGGATGATATGGTGTTGGACTACTGCAAAGGTTTGGCTGATGTGGTTCGCTCTTTTTCTCACCAGGTGGAAGCCAACACATTGCCACCAATCAGTGATCCAGGTCACACCCTGCAAACCGGTGACTGGGTGGTTGTCAAGAAGCACGTGAGAAAGTCGTGTTTGGAGCCGCGCTGGAAGGGGCCATATCAAGTAATACTGACAACAACCACTGCTGTGAAATGTGCAGGCGTTCCAAATTGGATACATGCCAGTCACACAAAGAAGGTAATGAGTCCAACTGATGAGGAACTTGAAGTATGCGACTCAGCAAGTCCAGAGAAGGAAGTCTCAGGGCCTGAAAATAGCCAAGGGGGAACTGAGACTGTAGGAGAGCCCGCTGAGAACAGCCTAGTCCCTCAAACAGTAAATGAGTTCGCAAGAGGTGACAGTGTGCCTATCTCAGTAGAGGCAGCAGGAGAACTAAATCAAGGAGAGGTTGTCCCAGAAGTAGACGGATACGGGCTAGAGCTTGAACCTGTCACAGATCCAGAAGAGGAAGAAGGGGAAATAGTACAGAGTGATCAAAGCACACTGGCATACCCTGAGCCAGTTGCAGGTCCATCAAGAGAAAACACCATAACACAAGAGGAGGGTGCTGTTTAGCGTCCTGAAAGGACAAGCAGGAAGAAGACGCATAAGGGAGATAACTGGCCAGAGAAACAGGCTGCGAAAGAAAGGGTCGTACCAGGTGAAACAATAACATAAGAAACTGATACATCCTGAATAGAGGATCTAAGTGAAGGAGAATCGCAAGGCGAATGCAGATTGAAAAGAAAAAGAACCGCAAATAGAAGGTACGCAGGTCCTGAACTGGCATATACAACAATATCGGAATGGCAACAAGAATTCTTGGCGTTCTGTTTTGATAGAGAAGTACCAGGCCAACACTACGGTACCTGAAATCAATCAAAGAAAGAGACTTTGTTAAAACTAAAATTCGAAATTGAAAGCTGGAAAGCTGAGAAAGAGACTTATAAACTACCGGATGTGACACTGATAACCTGAATTGACTTTGAAAACCTGATTATGACAAGCTTCTAACCTGATTTGACAAAAGGGTCCTGGAGTGAGTGAAATGCTATAAATACACGCAGAGAGAAAGAGACTTTTGCATCAAGAAAAAAAAAGAGAGTTTTATATCGTCCTCAAGTTGATTGTTGTTCTGCTATCTCATTCTTTACAGACATGGCTTATAATAGAGGTAGTAACAAAAAGGGTAAGGTGTGTAGTTGGTTAAGTCTTATATTAGGTATTGTGTGTGCAATAATAATTGTAGGAGTGATTGTGGGAATGCCGTGGTTGGATAAGAAAGCAACTAACAATGCTTCAAAACCTGAGACTACAACACTAACACCGTGGGAAAAGTTTGAGCAGGATACAAAACACTTGCATGAGGGAACTAACTCAAAAGGGGAACTCTTCACTAATGTCTTCTATTGCTTGCTGAATGAGTATGTTGAAACCATGGATGCAAAGAACTGTTATGTGTGCACAAAGATTCCTTCATCAGTACAAGAGGGGGGTCACCTATCATAGTCTTCCATGAACCTACGGGATAAGTTGTAGTTTGCTACTAACACAATTCTATAACCAAGAGCATGTGCAATATTTTTATTCAAATTTGGATGTGGTGTTTTCTTTTGTGCCAGTGATTGAGTTTCTGAACAAGTTAGCTAAGGAGCATAGTATAAAATTAGTTAGAGGTTTCTTTGAACCGACGCTTACATTTGGGACAGCTTATTCTCACCGCAATAATCTGACTTACTTATTGACACCTGTAGAGAAAAGCTTCTTAGATCACACTGATGATAGATGCAAAGCATTGAAAGAAAGATTAGAAAAGGGGCTGGAGAAACGCACATATGCAAATGATTATGCTTACACTGCAGTAAAGACGCAAGGCAAACTAGCTATAGATGCATTACATGTAGGAAGGCTCTGTATATATAGGCCGAAATCTGAACATGACACTTTATTTGTGGGAACGAGTGAATGCAGGCATGTGTTTTTGTTTCAAAATAAATGGACATTCATGTTTAATGGACAGGATCCAGCGATCCCTGAGATCTATTTTATCTGTGGACTTAATGCTTATTACCGTCTCCCTAAGAGATGGTATGGGACATGTTATTTAGGAATAGTTTTCCCAAAGATTTACCAGATTGATGACTTAAAGCAAATACCTAAAACGTCTGAATTACAACGTGTTAGACAAAAACGAGAGACAACGGCTGCTGTCGTTGGTGACATATTTGGAGCCATAATTCCTTCAGTGGGGGTTATCTTAAACTCCATAAAGATTTGAAAGTTGTCTACTATTGTGGATAACATGCTGACAAATTTTACAGGGGCTATACTCCTGATGGATACTGAACTTGCTGCGGAAAGAGCTATGACTCTTCAAAATCGGCTTGCTTTAGACATTCTTTTAGCAAAGAGCGGCGGAGTCTGCAAGATGCTCAACGAGCGTCATTGTTGCTCATATATACCCGATAATAGTAAAAAGATTAGAGGTATGCTTACTAACCTAACTAAAGATAGTGCAGATTTGAAGGATTTAAAGGAACCTGGGGTGTGGGAGAAATTAGGAAAAGGAATTGCCAGAGTAGGGAGCTGGTTTAGCAATATTTGGAATGGGGTTCTTGCAAAAATATTAGGGGGTCTATTAATTGTTCTGGCCTGTTTATTAGGTTTATGGGGAGCATGCAAAATTAATGATAAAATTAAAAGAAATTGGACAAAGAGGAATAAGAAGAATGAAGAAAGTGAAAGGGAGAAAATGTTTAATGAAATTTGGGAAAGTTCACACAAGGGACAAGATGTTGAAAGGTGCATTATGCGCAAGGTGGAAAATTAAGTGAAAGGTTACAGGGAAAGGTTTGTGCAATGACGAATGTCATCAGAGGAGGGACTGAGAGAGCATAGCTTATATAATCTATATTAACATAAATGTTTATGAATTAATGTGTGATAATGCAGGATAGAAACTGTAATTATTTTAGCTTAAACGTGCACCTGAAATGTGACCATGGGGAGTGGCCGTCAATGTATACGTAGACTAATAATGATGACTAAAATGTTTTATGTATTATAATATTGAATAAGTTTATACTAATTAGTAATAATTGTGTTATTGAATTTGTGCTGAAATCCCTATAGGCCTTAAGTTAGCATGAGCCGAAGCTTAGCTGCTTGGCTCTCATATTAAATTTATTTTTCCTATCTTGCAGTGTGCTGACTCACAAAAGGACACAACCTCTTTTTCTTCAAACTAGAAGACGAATGTAACCATGCTAGATCCGTTCCCATGCATTTTTCATTGCTTGTAGGATGATGTTACTACAAAATGAAACAGTGTAGATTAATGTAATGTACAAGGTCACTCAAACCGGTGAAGACAATGGAGCTACTGACCAAATGATGTGCTAAGAATTACAGAAAGATGAAATCATATCGGACGTGCCACCTCTGAAGACATCAAATAGGATGACCAATGAGAGACTTGTAAAATAATATGGGGTGAAAGATAGGTGACCTAATGTGTTTTCTGATAGGTTAAAGATAGTGGGGTATAACAAATGTCCAAAAGAATTTTGGGGGAATGTACCACGAAAAAGGGATAAAAACACATGACACGGGAGCCATTTAGAATTAGGTAGGGAATGCTATTGATTTTATCCAGAAACTTTGTCACTCTGTTTGGCGACTTACTTGGTTTTACTTAAACCATCCTTTTCCTTAGATTGCCCATTTTACACTTTACCTCCTTATGAGGGAAGTGCCCCTTTTTGCCCCGGAGCTGAGTTTTGACAGATGGCGATTTGACTGATGTCCTGAAGACGAAGACTGAACCTGTGTGCTGACCTAAACTTTGGAGGGTAATTATGACAATGCATTTGTGATTTGTCTGTTTGCTTTTCCTTTTTTGGTACCAACTGCTTACTTTTGACAGAGACCATAGTTAGATGTTTTCCAAATTGGTGTTCTAAATTGTTTTGCATGAAGCCCAACATGCTAATCAGTGGTTAGGACAGGTGTTCACTAAACTGATGCAAATAGACAAACAACCGAATCTATGCTTTGTTGAACTGACGCGTTATTGACACTCTGCTAAATTAATCTATGTTCACGCCGCGTTATATTCTGATGTTTGTGATTTTCGCTTTAATGAAATCTTACCAAAGTTGCCATATCGTGACTATGCTATTATGTTTCTTGGTTTTGAGATTGACGCACCTGCTTTTAGATTTGTAAGCAATAGGGAATAAAACTCATAAAATTCTACTAAACTGGTGTGGGTATTCATGACTGAAAGGTCATGGTAGTGTTTTGAATTGATTAATGACTTTGACTAAAGTAAAATGTATTGTTGTGATAAATATTGATGACATCATAGACGTATTGATTGACATATTGGTTAGTTATCTCATCCTAAGGTGTCTCTCAACTGGGTCAAAAGATTCATTGGCCTGAAAACGAGTCCTGATGTGTGATAAATTATCAGAAAGGGACACGTTAGCAAACGCACACCTTAAAGAAATACTGCAGAGTGCACAAGTTTGGGGAGCCTTAGAGAAGTGGGAAGGCAGATGGGCCAAGAAAAGAGACAAGAGGAAAAGTGACTGCATAGGGCAGCCAGCAAAAACCTTACCGGATACCAGTACAGTAAAGATGTTACCAGTGAGAGAGACTGCTGGAAGGGTTCTTGTCCATGTGCCGTGGACTAGAGGTGATATTCTGTCATTTACAAATGACTTTCCCAGGCTGTGAGAAAAACCAATAGAGTGGTATCAGCAGACGGACAGGTTTGTGAAGCTTGAGAAATGTCTCTGGGAAGACCTGAATACTCTCTTTGAGATCATAGTTCCAGCTGATTTGTGGCTTGAGTGCAAGAGGAGTGTGGATTGGCAAACCGCAGAACCGGCAAGGGATAGAGTCACAGTAGCACCGTCTCCTGAGGTGATGGAGTACTTCTGTAAGGTGACGGAGACAGAGAGTTTCGCCGCAGAACGTTGATTGGCAAAAGATTGATTGGACCGCTCAGGAACCTAAGGAATCGATACATGCCTACTATGAGAGGTTGTTGAGAGCGTTAAAGAACTACAGCGGGACAGAGGTTGTTAAGGCGAAGGACATGAATCACCTTGTGTTCAGATTTGTTGAGGGGTTGAGACCTGAAATTAGTCAGATGATTAAGAATGACTTGATCTGTTGGCAAGCAAAGCCGATTGATGAAGTGTTGCAGTACGCAAAATACTGTAGAGACGAGATTGAGTTGAAGCAGACGAAGCTGATGGAGAAAGCGATGGTAATGCAAATTAAAGCAGCACAGTCAGGGATCCAGGTAGGTTGTCTGCAGCAGCCGCAAGGAAACTGAATGTTTCAGGCGCAAGTGAGAGGCAGAGGTCGAGGAGGTTTTGTGAACAGAAGCACAGACTTTAATACTATAATGGTTCAAAATGATGTGCAGGGGATGAAAAAGATGTTACCTTGTCATGCTTGCGGGTGTGTTGGACATTGGAAGCGGGAGTGCCCGACGATGGTGCAGGAGGGTGTTGTTCAACAAAGCAATGATGTCAGTGCGTTTCAAAATGTGAAGGGACCGAGGATGAGAGGTCCTAATTCGAATTTTCAGAACAACATGATGCAGATGCAGGGTCTCCAACCCATGCAGCAGGTGTAGATACCACATGTACAGCAGATGCAGCAAATGCAACAGCAGGTTCCTATGGTACCTAGACAGCAAATGCAATTGCCCTTAGCGCCAATGGAACAGCAACAGGTGATGCTTCCTCAACAGGTCACAGGTCAAAGAATAAGTAAAAGTAACACAATACACCAGTTCCCATTGCGTGGTGAGAATGGAATAAACGATGAATGGTCAGATGAGAGTTCAGATAGTGAGGAGTGCAAGCTTGCAGCATCCCTAGAAGTGGATCAGAAAGGGCCCTATGTGCAAGGGAAAGAAATGGGTCACAAGGTTTCATTTTTGGTTGACACAGGAGCTACATGATCTACATTCAGAAGTGCAGAGGTTCTGAAACTGCCCCTTTCGGACGTACAGTCAAGGTGGTAGGAGTGGCAAATCAACTCCTGACTAACCCGATCACAGATCCGGAGGAAGTGATGAGCAGTCCGTGCAACTCACCAATAATGGGCCTGAGAAAGCCCTGTGGGAAGGTTAGAATTGTCCAAGACTTGAGAAAGTTTAACAACATAGTAGTGAAATGACATCCAGCTGTGATTATGTACCAAGTTCCATGTGATGCAGAGTGGTTCACAGTAATTGATTTGTCACAAGCGTTCTTTTCTGTGCCTCTTCATGAGGACAGCCAATTTCTTTTCAGTTTCAGATTCCTGGATAAGGTTTACAATTGGTGTTGAAAAGAGAGGCAAACAGACGATACGCAGGTCCTGAATGGGCGTAAGCAGTATCAGCTGAATGGCAACAAGAGCTCTTTGTGTTCTGCTTTGATCGAGAAGTCCCAGGTCAGTACTTTGGTACTTGAGTCTGGCCAAAGAGGCTGAGTTGGCATGAAAATTGAACTAAGAAAGGGAAATTGAGAAAAGAGACAGATAACTAACCGGATGTGACACTGTTTACCTGAATTGACTTTTGAAAACTGATTTTGACAAGCTGCTAATCTGAATTGACAAGGATCCTGGGAGTGAATGTGAAAGATGAAAATAAATTGCTGAAGGAAGACTTTCGCTTGCCTTACCTTTGCTGAGAATTTTTCTTTTTTTATAAGCTTAACAATCCTCTGTTGGTTGTTGTTTGAACTAATCATCCTTCACTTTCTGATTCTTTACAGATCATGGCTAACAGTAGAGAGGATAATAGGGGAGGTAGGCGTTGTAAATGTTTGGGTGTTGGTTTGGGTGTTGTGTGTGTGATATTCATCATAGTTGTGATTGTGGGAATAACATTAGGGGGTAAAAGTGGAACTAAGAATGCTACAACTTCTGAGGTTGCCAGTGCACTAACAGCTTGGGAGAGGTTGACCAGGATACAAAATATTTGCATGAGGGAACTAACGCAAAAGGGGAATTATCGACTAATGTTTTCTATCGCTTGCTGAGTGAGTATGTTGACACAATGGATGCAAAAGATTGTTATGTGTATACACAGATTCCTGTTTCAGTACAGGAAGGGGTTACCTATCACAGTCTGCCACTAACACATGGGATAAATTGTAGTCTGGTACTAACAAGATTCTATAACCAGGAAGAGATCCAACATTTGTACCCCAATCACGACCTTGTGTTTTCTTATGTGCCTATCATAGAGGATTTGAGTAGTGTAGCTAAATACTTTAGCATAAAGTTAGTTAAGGGATTCTTTGAGGTGACATTATCCATTAGTACATCTTATGCACACCGCACTAATTTGACATGTTTGCTTACACCTGTAGAAAAAAGCTTTTCAGATCACACGGAAGACAGAAGAAGAGCACTGAAGGGTAAATTGGAGAAAGGATTGCAGCAGCAAGCTTTTGCTAGTAGTGAGAGTTATAGTGCGGTTAGGGAACAGGGGAAGCTAGATTTAGATGCACTACACGTAGGTAAGCTTTGCATATCTAGACCAAAGTCATATTGTGAAAATGCGTTTGTGGGAATGAGTGAATGTAAGCATGTGTTTTTGTTTCAGAGTAAGTGGACGTTCGTGTTAAATGGACAGGATCCAGTAATCCCTGGGATCTATTATATATGTGGACTTAATGCTTATTACCGTCTTCCGAAGGGATGGTATTGGACATGTTATTTGGGGATAGTTTTCCCAAAGATATATCAACTAGAGGACTTGAAAAGGTTTCCGAAATTGTTTGAATTACATCAAAATAGACAAAAGAGAGAGACTTCTGCTGGTGTAGTAGGAGACATATTTGGGGCGATAATTCCTTCAGTGGGAGCTATCTTAAACTACATAAAGATTCGAAAGTTATCTACTATTGTGGATAACATGCTGACAAATTTTACAGGGGCTATACTCTAGATGGATACTGAACTTGCTGCGGAGAGGGCTATAACTCTTCAAAACAGGCTTGTCAAAGTCACCAGATCCTCGGGTCTGCGCACGATCCCAACACGTCCACCACTGAACAGCTCCAAGACTCTGATAGATGAATCACAGAGGCTGAGAGAGTTCAAGAGGGGAAGAGGGGATTAGGAAGGGAACATCAGGGAAGGAGACCTGTGGGAAGCAAAAGATTAAACATCACAACATCAGATTCAAAACCACATTTAGATTCATAAAAACTCTCTGTTGAGTCTAGGGTTCAATGATACTTGGAACATGAAAGAACACTCTGTTGAGTCTAGAGTTCAATGACACTTGAAACATAATAAACACTCTGTTGAGTCTAGAGTTCAGTGATACTCTGAACATGAAATAACACTCTGTTGAGCCTAGAGTTCAGTGTTACCCAGAGCATGAAATAACACACTGTTGAGTCTAGAGTTCAGTGATACTTAAAACATGAAATAACACTCTGTTGAGTCTAGAGTTCAGTGATACTTGAAACATGAAATAACACTCTGTTGAGTCTATAGTTCAGTGATACTTGAAACATGAAATAACACTCTGTTGAGTCTAGAGCTCTGTGATACTTGGAACATGAAATAATACCTAAAACTAAGGAAACATGAAGGGCCTAGAAATAGGCTCTAGTTAGGCCTCACTAAATCTATGTACCTGGAAAAGAATCAAAAATGGTTAGTACAATGTTTCATATGGAATTTTCATGAGTTGAAAACATACTGTTCTAGGAATACAAGAACCTTCCAGAACAATGTCCCAGAACAAACACGGCCTCATTAGATGCACATAGAATATAACTTCCAGAATTCTAGCACTTTAGATCTTTAGAATGCAAGAACACGAATTGCGCACATTGCGGATTTCCACAAGAGTTTGTAAATGCCATGAAATAGTTGTGCACAATGAATATCATGAATTAAGCACAGGAAATGAATTGCGCGTCTTGCTGATTCGAATACCACCATGTGAATGCCATAAAATGGTAACGCACAATTAATATCATGAATTAGACACAAGAAATTAATTGCGCGTCTTGCCGATTCGAAGGCCACTATGTGAATGCCAAGAAATGGTAGCTCGCACAATGAGTAATATGAATTAAGCACAGGAAACGAATTGCGCGTCTGGCCGATTTGAATGCAACCTTGTAAATGCCATAAAATGATTGCGCACCATGAATATATAGATTTGTACGTGAGTAGAGAATTGCACGTCTTGCCAATTTGAAAGCAACCTTGCAAATGTTAGAAAATGCTTGCGCACAATGAATATCTAGATTTGCACATGAGTAAAGAATTGCGCGTCTTGCCGATTCGAATGCAACCTTGTTAATGTCAGAAGATGCTTGCACACAATGAATATCTAGATTTGCACATGAGTAAAGAATTGCGCGTCTTTCCGATTCGAATGCAACCTTGTAAATGTCAGAAAATGGTTGCGCACAATGAATATCTATACTTGTACAAGAGTAAAGAATCGCGCGTCTTGCCGATTCAAATGTCTGCATGTAAATGCCATTAAATGCCAAGCACACTTTCACACGCACAGGAGCAGAATAGATTTATCATACTAATTAGGCTTAAGAACTCGAAATCCTTCGAGAACGGGATTGGGGGCCCAGCCCGACCTCCGTCTTACCACCCTGATCAAGAATCACCCAGCCAAGTGAAAGGGCGAGGCCTGGAAGATCAAAGTAGGCCACCCGAACAGGAGCTCGGGAAGTAGCTGCTGCTCTGCACCGGGAACTCTGAATAGTGAGCACGTGGAGCTGGGCTGGCTCCCTTTGATAGAGTCTTAGCCCAACCCACAAACCACACCCAGGCATGCTGCAGAGGAAGTTTCTAGAAGGCCCTGGAAAGGGACCACACCCTGACACATTCTGAAAGCCTGCAGCAATACATTGCAAATGAACAGCATTTACAAGCACCTTAAATATAAGTCTTCAGGATTAAACTCTGCAATGCAAAAGGTTAAACAAAAGCATATCAACATAATGTATGAATTACGTCATCTCATAAGTGCTGGGTTTTTGCATTCCAGTCGCCCGTAGAGCACGCACTGCCCAGATGTTGACAAGGCTTGTTTTAGACATTCATTTAGCTAAAAATGGCGGTGTCTGCAAGATGCTTAATGAGCGTCACTGCTGTGCATATATACCAAACAATAGTAATGAGATTAGAAGTATGCATACTAACTTAACTAGGGATAGTACAGATTTGAAGGAACTGAACGAACCAGGTGTTTGGGAAAAGGTTGGGAAAGGATTTGCTTCAGTGGGAAATTGGTTTCGAAATATTTGACATGGAATATTGGCAAAAATAATATAGGGGATATTGATTGTTATAGCTTGCTTATTTGGATTATGGCTGTCATGTAAAATTAGTAAAAGAATAAAATTGAAGATGGCGAAAAATAATAAAAGGAGGGAAGAAAAACAAAGGGAAAAATTGTTTAGGGCAAAATCACAGGGGGAACGATTAAGGGAAGAAATTGAGATGAGAGAATTTTAAGGTGTAAAATATCTGGGGAAGTTTTGTGTGATGACAAGAGTCATCAGAGGAGGGATCGTTGGAGTGTGTCTTTTAAAAGCAATATTAACATGAAAAGCTTGTAATATATTCTGTAATGAAGCCGCATAGAAATTGTGCTAACGTAGAAAATAGTACACACGTTTGAAATATGCCCACGGGGAGTGGCTACCAACGTATATGAAAACTAATGAAACTTATTAATGATGAATTAATAATGTACTAATGTTTGAATTTGTATTAGCATATTATAATTAGAGCTATGTACTACGGTTTTGTTAACTAAATTACTAGGCCTTAGTTAGCAAGGGTTTGGGCCTAGCTGCCTGGTCTCATATTAAACTGTGTTTTTCTAACGTGCAATGTGCTGTTTTCCTGAAGGACACGAAGCTGTACTTTTCCAGAAGCTAGAGATATGTGTGTGTAGCCATAGTAAATTCTTTCTCATGGGACCCGACTTGCTCAAGGAGACATTTTTGTTGAATGCAACAGTGTCATTCGTAACAGGTGAAAGTCTATTTAGACTAGGTGAAGACAATGGGACTACTTACTGTAGCGTAAAGTCTAACTTTTCCTACCTGACATTCTACCCGATGAAGACGTCAATTACAGGAGCCAATCAACGGCATGAGAACTGTGATTTGTAGAAAATTCTAGTAAGGTGCGTGGAGATTTATTGGACAGAGATAATGGTGCACCAAAATTGATCCAATAGGGAATTGAGGGGTAGTTCGACTGTTTTGATATAACCGCAGGACCCGAGAAGAAATCACCCTTACCTCACTTTGGGCCATTATTGGGACACTTTTGCCATTATTCTGACATTCTGCCTTCAGCCATCATTCTTTTGAGACTTTGCTGTTCTGATACTTTGACCATCCTCTAATTGAATTCTTACTTGATACTCACTTCTCCTCCTTATGAGGGAAGAGCTTTAGTCTTAGCGATGCCATATTGAGACTTTGCCTTGTCCTATCCTTGCTGGTGGTGAATCGACTGATGTCCTGAGGACGAAGACTGACGCTGATTGCTGATTCGTTGGAGGGGTAACTATCTGATGAAATTGTAATTGTCTGTTTGCCTTTCCTTTCTAGGTACCAACTGCTCTTTTGATAGAGGCCATAGTTAGATGTTTTCCAAATTTGTGTTTCTAAATTGTTTTGCATTGTTTTGCATGAAGCCCAACTATGCTAATTTGAGGTTAGTTAAGGTGTTCACCGAAATCTGACGCAAATAGACAAATGACTGAATTCTTACTTTGTTGAATCCCGTATCATTGCAACTTGCTAAACTGTTTCTTACTAATGACATATTAATGCTGGACTTATATGCTCTATACTTTGATGAATTGTGTTTTAATTACAAGTTGAAGAGTTACTGATGAGATTGATTGCTAATGAGATTAACGGAGATGATATTAGATTGTGGGACAAATAGGGAAATAAATATCCTAACTCTTAACTAAATTGGTGTGGGTATTAATGGCATGAAGTTCATGGTGTGTTCGCTATTGATCTTTTATTGAGTGTTATCGACTAACTTGTTGAGTAGGTAATGCACATATTGATTGATTACTGAAATATTGATTTGTGATGCCAGAAAGGTACCTCGTATTGGGAAGTCTCCAAACATGGTCAAAAGGTCATGGTCATCGGCCTAGGCGTGTCTCCCTGTAAGTTTACTTATCAAGGTTCTATCACTTCTGTTCAGTTGAGAGTCCCTGTTGTTGTCCTCAGTTAGAATGGTTTAGTATGTTTTTACTCAGGCCACGAATTCTCAAGTTTTCTCTTGAGATCTAATCTCACCCATGGTCTCTTTCATTTGTTGCTCCTGGGTAGAACCACGAAAGGAGGCGATAGCCTGACCCACTTCAAACACAACTAGTTTGTCTTCAGCATCAAATATTCTCTGTTCTACTGAATTAATGTGTGGTTTTAAATCCAAAATTTTAGCTTTAAGGTCAGATCACATGTCGGCTGGGCTCTTATCAAAAACCTTGGCACAGTTTACCTCACAGCTCCAGTTCAACCATGCCGCAAGTAAGTCAGTCTGATTTGGATAGGGAGGGGCATAGTGATGGAATTATGCTGCGACAAGCGCATGGCAGGGCAGCCCTTAACTACTGGATTAGGGTTAGATTTGTCTAAATATGCCAGAAGGCCACCACTGACAGACTTTTCTTTGGGACCTATGGGTGCCCCCTGCCAGCCCCCTGCTGCACTAAGCCATCAAGGACAACACATTCCAGCTTCAAATTGAGGCTGAAGTATTATGAACAATGTTAGGGTATTTGCAAAGGAGAGAATGTACTGGTTTTCTAAGACTTCAGACTTCACCAGAGATTTCGCGGTCATATGGGCCAAATATCCTCTCCCTATAACTTGTTTTTCGCTGCCTCAAGATGTCCTCACATGCCCCAGGCCATCATGGTTTCTTATAGGCCCACTTAGTGCCCAATGAGTCTCAGTTCCATGTTGCGAGGCCTCACTAAAGCTTCCTAAATGCTACTGCCCCCCTTCTGGTTAACATATATGACATGCCTTCTTCGATTTACAAATTTTACCCGCCAGTCGCCATGGCTGTTTGATAAATTCCAAGGCCTACAACCCTCATTCAGTTTCATCATGTCCCACATGGATGACCGGGGCTCTCACCCGTCCTTGCAGTCACCCCTATTGGTTCACCTTATTGGGCTAGCCTACCCACATGCCACCGCCAGACAAGAGGCCCATCTCTAGTTCAACTCAGCTGCTGCCACCAGGTCACTGTCATCACCGGAGCATCCTTTTCAATCTCTGCTTTACCCTACAGCTATGGGACAGGGCAATCCGCACTGTGGACAGTTAGACAATAAAGCCCACTGCACTGAGTCAGACTGCTGAAAAAGGGAGCCACATTTTAAAAATCCCAATCTTATTTTTTTTCAGTAGAGACAACTGCTGACAATAGACATTGGTGCATTCGGAAAAATAATTTGCCTGCTGATTTTGATGTTTGAGATGATATATGTTTAATTACAAAAAGATGTAAAAGGTCAGCAAGAAATCTTGGTTAGCAATGATCTCAAACTCCTCTCTTCCCTCATGCCCCTAGTTGTTTGAAATGTCATAAGAGGCCGTTGAAAATGCAGCTCTTCAACATTCTCTGAAATGGCAATCGACACAACAAGTTTTAATAGTGTGTTCTAAAATAACGTTTCAGAAAATATAGCAAGCATTGGCATTGGGAAAGCCAATAGGTCAGTGTTGGAAAATGGGTTATTGGTAGGGCAGGTAGGTACCTACACCTAGCAACAAGCCACAAACCTCCACAAAAGTACAGTTAGGTCTCAGTAAATTAATCCCAGCTCTACCCTTGGTAGCTTGGCATCGAGCGTCAAGGCTTAACTTAGGAGACAAAGTGTAAAGCATTCAAATATCACACAACAGTAATTAAATAAAACACAGGAAACAGTTTAAAAATCCAAAACCAATTTATAAAAATAGCTTATATTTTTATCTTTAAAATGACACAAAAACGATTAAAATCGGTTCAGGGGAACCGGAGATATGAATTTTTAAAGTATTATTATTTTCTAGCGATTAGAAACAAAAAGCGCCAATCGGGTCATCTGGTTGCACCAGGACCGGGGCAAAGTCAAACTTTCAGGCCGACCGCGATGGAGCCCTGCTCGGCTACAGGTCGCGGGAGGCCTCGGTTAAAAAGTTACCTTCTGACTTAGTCTTTATTTTGAAGTTTTTCTTCACCGGGACGAACCTGCCAGTTGGATCCGACCTCCTGGAGCCCTTGTCCGGATACGCGAAGTCGGTTTCCTCGGTGGTGATTTTTACCTTCGGACTTAGTCGTTTTTTCGAGATGAAAATCCTTCGACCGGGGTAAACCTGGATCTTGATCCGACGTCCGTGGAGCCCTTCTCCGATACGATGGCTGGAAGGTCCCGGTCAACTTTTTACGTTCGGACTTAGTCTCTTTTTTGGATGTTTTTCTTTACCGGGACGAACCACGAAGTCAGGCCGGGTCGCGGTTGAGGCAAGCCGGCTAGAATTTCCGCGTCGGGTCGGTCACTTTATGGAGCTTTTTTTCAAAAATTCTCCAATCTTTTCCAAACTTCTGGGGCTTCACCCAGATGTTCTTTTAAGGTTCTTTTGGGGTCCACAGCTCACCCCAAGGGTCCAGAAGTTCTGTGATGGTCCTTGGGAAGTGCGGACTTCAACTCCCAGAATGCACCTGGCGCAAACTCCTTTTTGGCCACTGGACAGTGGTCAGCTGGTCACTTTTTCAGGAGTTGGTGCAGGGGACTCTGGTTAGCAATTTTTCACCTGTAGCAAACAGGGAGTCCCTCCTTGAACCAGTGGAAGCCAGGCAAAGTCCTTCTTGTGGTGAAGCCCAAGTGTGCAGCTGGTGCAGTCTTTCTGAGTGCAGGGTCCAGGTGCAGGCCAGGGGTCCAGCAGGGCAGTCCTTCTTCTTCTTGTAGTTCCTTCTTCTTGAAATTTGGTGGGGATCTGAGGCGTGGGTGCAGGTCTGCCAGTTTTATCCTTGCTCCTGGGTGAAAAGCAGGGGGGCCCTGGTTCTCCAATCAGGGACAGGGTCGTCCCCCTGTGATGACCACTTCCTGGGAAGTGTGGCAAAAATCCATCCCAGAAGGCAACAGTCTCTAAAAATCCAAAATGGATGAATCTGATTTTTGGAGGAGAGAATTGGCTGAGCCCACCCACTGGTGTGGCTAAAAATCATAAACACACCCCTCTCCTGCCCTCTCCTAATCTAATCAAGGGGGCACCTAGATGTCTGGGGTTGCAGGATGTGGGGGTGTTGCTGGGTGCTCCAGATGTCCTTCTCTGCCTTTGAAGACCAGTTTGGCAGCCCTCCCCCTTCCTGCCTCACCATCTGCTGAGGGGAGATTCTCTCCCCCAAGCACATTCCTTTGTGTGAAGCCAGGCCACTTCACACCTCATTAAAGTAGCCTGGCAGAAGCTGCTGCAGGCTGGCCAATCAGAGCACAGCAGCAAAAACAATGCAGAGCTGAAATTGGCAACTTTTTAGGTAAAGTCTAAACTTTTTACCTGAACTGGTTATATTAAATCCAACAACTGGAAGTTGTGGGATTTATTATAACAATCAATTTGATACCAAATTCTTGGTATGCAACATTTAAGGAGACTTTAAAATTTAAAATAAAGTCTGCCCATTCTAGCCTATGAAGGCCATTTACTTCAATGAGGGAAAAACGAATTTGGCTGTTTTTACCTCACCAGGGCTTATAAATCTATTTTTATAAAGTCCCTGCTTATAGTTACATGGCACCCAGCCCTAGGGGCACATAGGGCACACCTTAGGGGTGACTTATATGTAAAAATAAGGTAGTTTAAGACTTTGGAAGTACCTTTAATTCCAAAGTCGAATTTGCATATAACTTTAATTTAAAAGCAGCCAGCAAGGCAGGCTTGCTTTTAAAATGACACTGGGCACCTCAGCAATGCCCCTAGGTGTGCACCACCTATGTTGTGGTCCCTAAACCTACATGCCCTACCATATACTAGGGACTTATAGGTAGGTTAACTTAGCCAATTATAATTAGCCTAATTTGCATATCCATTTTACACAGAGCACAGGCCCTGGGACTGGTTAGCAGTACCCAGGGCACCATCAGAGTCAGGAAAACACCAGCATAAAGTGGAAAATGGGGGCAAAAAGTTATGGGGCCTCTGCAATCAGCCCTAGTTTCTCACACAACCCCCCCCCAGCCCACACGCCCAGGAGACTCAGCCCAACCCTGGGAGAGTCTTCCTGGCTTGTTAGGCGAGGAAGACAGTGAAGAAAACTGTCTGTCCCTTTGCAGGGCCTACTCTGCCTTATATCCTCCTGTCAGGGTCACTCCCTCTGGGTAGTGAAGCCATCCCAACAGTAAAAGGACCCAACTCAAACTGAAACTTCCCTCTAGGGGGGTCTTCCTCCTCTCTCTCTGTCAACTTGGGTAGTGAGGTGCCCACCTCCCCTACTCCAAACTTTGCTAGGGCAACACCTAGCTTACCCAAAGAAGTCACCCAACACTTGAGCAACCCCACCATGACCAATAGGGTCAGGGGGCCTACTTTGCTATTGGCCCTGGGGTCTGCCTCCCAGGCCAAGTACAGTGCTGCCAGGAAGGCTAGCACCCAGCAGAGGCTACTGACAGCTGTCAGTACCCAGAACCACACCCTAAGCTCTCCACTGACAGGTGGCTGAGCTGCTTTAGGGGCAACTTTGGGGTCCTGGCACCCCTCTTGCTGTCTAGAGTGGGGGGCTACCACCTCCTGTGGCAGACACCCTCCTTCCACTCTCCCTTCTGTCAGTGCAGGGGCAACACCTTGCATCTGGACAGCTGCCTGACTACTCAGGACTTCCTTGGGGTCAGGTGAGGCCTCACCAGTGCCAACTCTGGGCTCCCCCCTTACTGGGGCAGAGGGCCCTTGGCTCCCTGGAACTCTCTTTAAGAGTGGCCTACCCTTCCTTTTCTTCTTTCCTTTTCTTGGGGACCCCTGTCTCCTAACTGTAGGGACTGACTCCCCAGGACTTTGGGTTGGGGGGGCGCCCTGGGCGACCACCCCATCTGTGACCAGACTCACCTCTGGAAGGTCATTGCCCAGGATACAATCTAGGGGAAGGTCAGCACTGACTACCACCCTAATCCAGTCAAGGATACCCTCCCTCTCTAGGGGCACTATGGCTACAGGTTTGGAGGTGACCTCCCCTGTGGCTATCCTGACTTTCTTTGTCTTTCCTGGGACATACATGTCTGGGGTCACTAACCGGTCACTCACTACAGTGTGACTGGCACAGGTGTCTCTCAGGCCAGTGGTAGGGATCCCATTCACTTGAATGTGGTGGAAGTGCCTACTCCCACCCTCAGGGATCACCAGCTTACCATCTGGTCCTGTCTCCCAGCACAATGCTAGGAGGACTTCATCATCTGAGGAATCCTCCTCTATGGCTACACTGGACAGCCCAGTGCTAACCACCTTCTTTGGACAGGCTGCATCTCCTCTGAAGTGACCTGTCTGCTGACAGTCAAAGCAAGCCCTACTGTCCA
Source organism: Pleurodeles waltl (assembly GCF_031143425.1). Taxonomy (NCBI): domain Eukaryota; kingdom Metazoa; phylum Chordata; class Amphibia; order Caudata; family Salamandridae; genus Pleurodeles; species Pleurodeles waltl. The sequence goes on from NC_090440.1 coordinate 634,576,660, forward strand.
AGAGCTTTTTTAACCCTGGGTCTCCCTGTCTCTGCATGTCAGAGTGGGAGTGGGATTTACTCTCCTCCTTCTTAGGGTTCTGGGGTACAGAGGGAGTCTCTGTGGTGGGCTTACCACCTCCCTCCTTAGGTTTTTGGGGACCTGACCCCCCCTTCTTGGAGTCTCCCCCCTGGGACTTGACAACCACCCTGGTTCTCAACCACTCATCAGCTGCCTCCCCTAGCTCTCTAGGGTTGGTCTGCTTAGAGTCCACTAGATGCTGGCGTAACCTTTCTTGGATATAATTGGTCAAGATGTGCTCTCTCATGATCAGATTGTATAACCCCTCATAAGTATTTACTTTGTTGCCAATAATCCAGCCCTCTAGTGCCTTTAGTGAGGTGTCCACAAAGTCAACCCAAGACTGGGTACTGACCTTCTGGGTGTCCCTGAACTTCATTCTATATTGCTCTGGGGTCAGACCAAACTTCTTGACTAAGCACCTCTTCATACTAGGGTATGAATCTGCCTCCTCCCCCCTTAAGGTCAGAAGCCTATCCCTCCCTGAGTTGGGGACCAATTCCCACAAAAGGGAACCCCAGTATTGAGGCCTAACCCTTCTCATTTGGAGTGCCCTCTCAAAGGCCCCTAGCCACTTATCTATGTCATCCCCCTCTACATAAGCAGGAACCACCCCCTTGGGTAATCTGGGGCAAACTCCCCCACCCATGGACACCTCAGTTTCTTTCTCGCTGCCTCCATCTTTTTTTTCTTTGCTTGCCCACTTTTTCTTTTCCAGGGCAAGCTTATCTGCTTCCAAAGCTATGTAGGCCAGCTGGGCTTCCAGCTCTCTTTCCCTGATGGATGGGTTCTCTCCTCCTGAAAGGACCCTCTTCCTACCACTAGCTTTGGGTCTGCCCCTAGTGACTGTATCCATTGAGGACCGTTCCTCCTCTTCCTCACTTGGGGTCTGATGCCTTCCCTCCCCTGAGTGGTTAGAGTTAGCATCTTCCTCTTTTTCTTCCTCCTCTGGAGCTTCCTCTGTCTCTACCTCTTGGGCCTCAGCCCATGCTGTCAGGGATTTAATCAGGATTTGCTTCCTGAGATCAGGGGTTGCAGGCAACCCCCTCTCAATACACAACCCCCTAAGCTGGACTACTGTCAGTGTGGGTAGGCTAGCCAGATCAAGCTCCATGGTTCCCTAGTTTTGTGTCAACAAAAACTTTTTGCAAAAATTGGAAACAAGAATTTAGAAAAATTACAAAAATTCAATAATTGAAATTAATCCAAATTAATTTAAAAAAAAATTAAAATTAAAAATTAAAAACAATTTTTGCACTAGGACAATTTAAAGGATTTTTAATTTGTTTTATCTAAAACTGTAACGTGATATTGAACACAAGTACAGGATCCCGTCGCTGCTTCCAATTATGTTGGAAAATGGGTTATTGGTAGGGCAGGTAGGTACCTACACCTAGCAACAAGCCACAAACCTCCACAAAAGTACAGTTAGGTCTCAGTAAATTAATCCCAGCTCTACCCTTGGTAGCTTGGCATCGAGCGTCAAGGCTTAACTTAGGAGACAAAGTGTAAAGCATTCAAATATCACACAACAGTAATTAAATAAAACACAGGAAACAGTTTAAAAATCCAAAACCAATTTATAAAAATAGCTTATATTTTTATCTTTAAAATGACACAAAAACGATTAAAATCGGTTCAGGGGAACCGGAGATATGAATTTTTAAAGTATTATTATTTTCTAGCGCTTAGAAACAAAAAGCGCCAATCGGGTCATCTGGTTGCACCAGGACCGGGGCAAAGTCAAACTTTCAGGCCGACCGCGATGGAGCACTGCTCGGCTACAGGTCGCGGGAGGCCTCGGTTAAAAAGTTACCTTCTGACTTAGTCTTTATTTTGAAGTTTTTCTTCACCGGGACGAACCTGCCAGTTGGATCCGACCTCCTGGAGCCCTTGTCCGGATACGCGAAGTCGGTTTCCTCGGTGGTGATTTTTACCTTCGGACTTAGTAGTTTTTTCGAGATGAAAATCCTTCGACCGGGGTAAACCTGGATCTTGATCCGACGTCCGTGGAGCCCTTCTCGGATACGATGGCTGGAAGGTCCCGGTCAACTTTTTACGTTCGGACTTAGTCTCTTTTTTGGATGTTTTTCTTTACCGGGACGAACCACGAAGTCAGGCCGGGTCGCGGTTGAGGCAAGCCGGCTAGAATTTCCGCGTCGGGTCGGTCACTTTATGGAGCTTTTTTTCAAAAATTCTCCAATCTTTTCCAAACTTCTGGGGCTTCACCCAGATGTTCTTTTAAGGTTCTTTTGGGGTCCACAGCTCACCCCAAGGGTCCAGAAGTTCTGTGATGGTCCTTGGGAAGTGCGGACTTCAACTCCCAGAATGCACCTGGCGCAAACTCCTTTTTGGCCACTGGACAGTGGTCAGCTGGTCACTTTTTCAGGAGTTGGTGCAGGGGACTCTGGTTAGCAATTTTTCACCTGTAGCAAACAGGGAGTCCCTCCTTGAACCAGTGGAAGCCAGGCAAAGTCCTTCTTGTGGTGAAGCCCAAGTGTGCAGCTGGTGCAGTCTTTCTGAGTGCAGGGTCCAGGTGCAGGCCAGGGGTCCAGCAGGGCAGTCCTTCTTCTTCTTGTAGTTCCTTCTTCTTGAAATTTGGTGGGGATCTGAGGCGTGGGTGCAGGTCTGCCAGTTTTATCCTTGCTCCTGGGTGAAAAGCAGGGGGGCCCTGGTTCTCCAATCAGGGACAGGGTCGTCCCCCTGTGATGACCACTTCCTGGGAAGTGTGGCAAAAATCCATCCCAGAAGGCAACAGTCTCTAAAAATCCAAAATGGATGAATCTGATTTTTGGAGGAGAGAATTGGCTGAGCCCACCCACTGGTGTGGCTAAAAATCATAAACACACCCCTCTCCTGCCCTCTCCTAATCTAATCAAGGGGGCACCTAGCTGTCTGGGGTTGCAGGATGTGGGGGTGTTGCTGGGTGCTCCAGATGTCCTTCTCTGCCTTTGAAGACCAGTTTGGCAGCCCTCCCCCTTCCTGCCTCACCATCTGCTGAGGGGAGATTCTCTCCCCCAAGCACATTCCTTTGTGTGAAGCCAGGCCACTTCACACCTCATTAAAGTAGCCTGGCAGAAGCTGCTGCAGGCTGGCCAATCAGAGCACAGCAGCAAAAACAATGCAGAGCTGAAATTGGCAACTTTTTAGGTAAAGTCTAAACTTTTTACCTGAACTGGTTATATTAAATCCAACAACTGGAAGTTGTGGGATTTATTATAACAATCAATTTGATACCAAATTCTTGGTATGTAACATTTAAGGAGACTTTAAAATTTAAAATAAAGTCTGCCCATTCTAGCCTATGAAGGCCATTTACTTCAATGAGGGAAAAACGAATTTGGCTGTTTTTACCTCACCAGGGCTTATAAATCTATTTTTATAAAGTCCCTGCTTATAGTTACATGGCACCCAGCCCTAGGGGCACATAGGGCACACCTTAGGGGTGACTTATATGTAAAAATAAGGTAGTTTAAGACTTTGGAAGTACCTTTAATTCCAAAGTCGAATTTGCATATAACTTTAATTTAAAAGCAGCCAGCAAGGCAGGCTTGCTTTTAAAATGACACTGGGCACCTCAGCAATGCACCTAGGTGTGCACCACCTATGCTGTGGTCCCTAAACCTACATGCCCTACCATATACTAGGGACTTATAGGTAGGTTAACTTAGCCAATTATAATTAGCCTAATTTGCATATCCATTTTACACAGAGCACAGGCCCTGGGACTGGTTAGCAGTACCCAGGGCACCATCAGAGTCAGGAAAACACCAGCATAAAGTGGAAAATGGGGGCAAAAAGTTATGGGGCCTCTGCAATCAGCCCTAGTTTCTCACAGTCAGGCTTTGGCTGCCAGCCTTTTGGCTTTGGTAGTTCTTGTAAAAAACAATTTGGGAAAGCTGACGGGCTGTCATCAATCTAAAAAGAAAAAAAAAATCACGTTACCTGGCACAGCAAGAACTATTTTGTGTGTGGATGTGATCCTTGTGAAAGGGGAGCATGTTGTAAGTCAAAGTGATGTCAGCCAAAGGCTGAAGTGGGCCACCCTATTGTCTCATGATGCATCTTGAAGTGAGTGAAAGAAAATTGTGCATGACACTAGAACTCTGACTAAAAACCCTGATATCTAACTACGTTATAGTATAGACATAATTCTAGTAAATCAAAAATATCTTGGCTAACACCAGACCAAAAAAAAAACAATCGGTCTGACATTGGCTGCCAAGCTCTTGCCTTTCCAAATGCTTTTCGGTAATGATAGATAGATATATATAGATAGTTAAGTAGATGGATAGATAAATAGAAAGATAGATACATAGATTAGTAATATAATAGTTAAATATCTATATTAACACACTCCAGCAGAATTTGCAGGAGAGCAGCTGTAAGTACACTTCATTGCATGAATACTAAAAGATGTATTTTTAAATAGTGAGTTCAGAGACCCTAAACTCCAAATGTCTATCTGCTCCCAAAGGCAATCTATGCTTTAATCATATTTAAAGGCAGCCCCCATATTAACGTATGAGAGAGATAGGCCTTGCAACAGTGAAAACCGAATTTGGCAGTATTTCACTGTTAGAACATGTAAAACACAGAAGTACATGCCCCACCTTTTACAAACACTGCCCCCTGCCCCTGGGGCCACCTAGGTACTAGCTCAGGGGTGCCTTATGTGTATAAAAAGGGAAGTTGTGGGCCCGACAAGTGGGTACACTTGCCAAGTCAAATTGCCAGTTTAAATTTGCACTAACAGACATTGAAGGGGCTACTAAAGTGGGTGGCACAACCAGTGCTGCAGGCCCACTAATAGTATTTGATTTACAGGCTTTGGGCACCTCTAGTGCACTGTACTAGGGACTTATTGGTAAATCAAATATGCCAATCATAGATAAGCCAATCAACAATACAATTTACACAGAGAGCATATGCACTTTAGCACTGGTTAGAAGCGGTAAAGTGCTCAGAGTCAAAAAGCCAACAAAAACAGGTCAGAAAAATTAAGAGGAAGGAGACAAAATGATTGGAGATGACCCTGCAAAAGGTAAAAAGTCCAACACACATCCACACATAAACACACATTCCCTGCATGGACAGCGAAGGCCACACACACACTCATACAAACGTACCGTAACAGCACACGCATAGACACACACACATGTACACACAAAATACGTAAAAGCTAAGTACCTAATACACACACAAAGCCAAGCAGATACATGCCAAACTTACAGCACAACACACACATACACCACCAACACAGTAATACACATCCAAACACAGCACCCCCTAATCCCACAATGACAACTAGACCACATACACCTCAAAGCAGTCATAGAAAGGCATGTTGTGAAACACCACATATCCACACACACCATAAACTATATGTAGCAATGATACACAATCAATAGCAGTGAACATACATGAAAGCAATGGCACAGGTGATACATAATGTACAACCAACATACAAGGAGATCCACAGGTGCAGCACCATACACACGGATGCACACAACACCCCATACATTCCCACAAGCAAGCAGTCAGACACATAACAACATGCACATGGCACAACCCAGCTACCCAGAGCATGCAACGACACAGACACACCCCACACACAGACCTCACACAATGTTGCACACAGGTGTCACACCACCAAGTAGAAGGAAACCAGGACAAGCATGTCATCTTGCCAACAACAAAAATGTGAGCAGGTGTAATTGGAACCAAGAAAAATAATTGAAATATATACAAAATGTGCATAAATGCATAAAGTCCAAATATAATGGCCCCAACTTGACTCCTGACAGCAAATAGGCCTCCACGTCATAGGGGCATTAATTGGACATGCAGACACCTCAGGGGCTTGGAGGGGTGGTGGTGGTGGGGGTGGCTTGGAAGGGGAATGTCTTTGTTTGCGCTTGGGAGAGGGAACTTTGTCTCAGGGAGTGGTGGATTTTTTGCTGGGTGGAGGAGCAGGAGGGCATCAGAGGAATGGGAGGTGGAAGTGCCTGGGAGGGGCAGGGGGACATGATGTTTAGGGACAACACGGGTGGGAGAGGAGTAGGGAAGAGGTCAAGGGCAGCAAGGAAGACTTTTTTAGGTACACAGTGGCGGTCACATGAATGAGGGATGGGAGTGGAAATAGAGGGAGTACTCGTGTGATGTGTTGGTGTGCTGTACGTGGATGCTGGGTGTGTGCAATGCGTGCAAGTCTGTGGTGGGTGTATGTTGGGTGGGTGAGTGGGTGCATGTACATATCTTGGGAGGAGGGGGTAGAGATGCAGGTAGAGGGAATGGAAGACGTGTAAGTGAATGTTGGGGTGGTGTGTGCAAGTGAGGTGGATGTGCTGCAGGTGGCAGAGAAGGTGGTCGTTGTGAGTGCAGATGTGATGTGTGGGGTGGGTGTCTGTGAGTCTGCTGTTGTGGTGATTGAGGGTATGACAGGAATGCTAGCAGGACCAGTGTGTGATGATGCAGTGCTGGCAGGTGTGAGTGGTGATGTGACTGTAAAGGAGGCAGTCTGGGAAGTGTCTGTTGTTGTGTATGCAGATGTGTGTTGTGTGAGTGCATGCCCGTGGACAACTGGCTCGGGAGCTACAGGGAGGGTGGTGCTGGTAAGGGGGGTGGCAGACAAGGATGGTGCTGGAGTGGTCCCAGATGGGTCCTCCACTGCCACGGAGCCGCCATCAGAGGAGGAATCTGAATCAGATATGGTGGTAGCTCCAGTCTCCCTCGTGTTGCTCCCCTCACCCTCCGTCCCACTGGTCCCCTCGGCTTCGCTGGTGTCAGCCTCCTGGGTCCCATGGGCTGCTGCATCCCCACTCGCCAGTGTCCTTCCTGCTTCGCCAGATGATGCAAATGCACACATAGACAGAGGTGGAGAGAGAAGGAGGGTGGGAGAAACAGAAAGGGACGGAATGGTAAGAACCCACACACCCACTTCACATACAAACATTACATACATTTGATCCTGTCGGGAAAACAAGAGACCATATTACATTCATGAACAATAGAGTCCTGCAAGCTATACCCAAACTTATCACTGATTACCTCATCCTTGCAACCTAGACACCTGAATGGAAAGTTCTACATGCCTGCCGGCTAAATGACTAACTCAACAAATCAACCCATCAGCATACCCAACCACATGTCAGTCATGACAGGATGAGACAAATCTGACCTCAGAGTAACTGTGCACACAAACTAAATGACAAGAATGTGTGGAGTACATTTGGTACAAAGTTCCATTGATATTGCAATTGAAGCAATTGCAATATTAACGAAACACACCTGTCATTATCCAAATACAGTGCCAATAAGATCACCTTGTACTACTACAGTATACACAGAGATGGAGAATGCAGCCAGAGAAATGTGTGAACATTTGAGCAACCCATTTGTACAGTAGAATGTGCATCACAGTACCATCACTTCTGTTCCTGCATGGCTCTACATAGCTAACGTGTCACACTCCAACATGATTGGTGTGACTACCAGGACTGTACATTCCCCAAATTTCATCTGACCACGTAAATCCCAAGTCCAGTGAGGGTCCCAGTACACGACCATGCAGAAGTCACCTAACAGTCCGCACTTACACCTTTGTGGCTGCTGTGCTGCCCTCAAGCGCCCATCCAACTCTGGATAGGGCACAGCCAGCATGCAGCCCAATAGGGGAGTCAGGGTCCAACGAGCACCCCTTCCAGGTTGGGAGGCCGTCCCCAGCTGGGCCTCTGCGGTCTTCCGGGCCCAGCATATGAGGTCCTCCCACCGCTTCCTGCAGTGGGTGCTTGTCCAGCTATGGACCCTCAGGGTCCGCACTTCCTTGGCGATGGCTCTCCACAACCCTTTTTTCTGGTGGGTGCTGACCTGCATGGGAAACATTCCAAAAATGGGGGGCATGATGTAAATGATACCAGTAAAGATACAACCTTTGGCAACACACAACATACATGGACCATGCACACTGCAAATATACCACAAACATCATGTGCATGCGAAACCTCAAATCAGTCATGACATGTCAATGTGCACACACATTTATCGTCAAACACCACCCGAAATGTGGGACAAGGGACATTGCACTGATCTGTTGCCATGAAGCCCCATACAACCACCCATACAGTGGTAGGACCCCTTGAACCAGTTTTTCCAGATCCTCAGCTGTGAAGGTTGGGGCCCTATCCCCTGCAGTGTGTGCCGTCATTGCTCCAAGATTCAGGACACAGCAGCACATGAAGTGGAGGTCTTCCTTGCCCGAATGCCAGGAGTCAGCTTGCCCATACAAAATGGTGGTCACGACTGCAGCAGTCATTACCGTCAGTGCGAGCGGTGATCATCAGTGGTCCCAGTTTCCCATAAACGTCAATGTTGTCCAATGTGGAGTTGCACGGCAGTTCAGATCACCTTACGCCATGCCCACTGCCTCCAGCAGAATGAGGTCATTTCCATCTGTCCAATGCATGCAGGACAGGCAGATGCCATTTTAGTATGTTACATGACTGTCCTGGGTTCACACTGTGTCATTACCTGCAGATCGTCACATATTGATTCATTCAGGTTACATTCTATGGATAATCACATATGTAGTGAGTGTCAGGTAACATCACCACACTTGTCACTACATATGTCTGTATTGACAATCCGTAAGGTGGAACACATGGAAGGTGTATGTTCACATGTACTATCAATTGTCACAGGGATTATGTGGCATTGTCAATCAAGTGTGGAGTAATGTGTCTTTCCACAACATGAGAGCCAACTTACATGACCAATACTTTGTGATTGTCGTATATGGCATACTTCGTGCACAACATTGTGAGAGGTGCCCAGATTGTTGTTTGTCTCCCTGCCTAGATACTGCCAAAAAGGAGTGGTGCGGAATGCACCATGTTAGAAATGGGGTCTTTGGTTGGCAGTCAGGTTACCCCCCGTCCAAGCAAGGACCCTCACTCTAGTCATTGTAGTCACACACAATCCAAATTACCCTGTGCCCACCCTCTGGTAGCTTGGCACTGAGCAGTCAGGCTTAACTTTGAAGGCAATGTGGAAAGTATTTGTGCATTAAATCATACAAAATCACAATATAGCACCACAAAAATACACCACACAGTGTTTAGAAAAAGTATAATATTTATCTGGATACTTGCAGGTCAAAAACGATCAAAGATGTAATAAGTAACTGTAGAGATATCGCTGAAAAGTGATATAACGTGTCTTAAGTCTTTTAAAAGCAAACAAAGTCTCTTTCAAGCACAAAGTACCTGGTTCGCATGAAAATTCTCCACAAAGGGCCGCAGAGGAGGAGAAGCATAGAAACAAAGGGGTGTGCGTCGATTTTTGGGCCGCACATGGCAGTGCGTCATTTAGTTTCCACGCAGGGACAGCTGTGCATCGATTTCCAGTGCTCGGTCATGGATCCTCTTCGGGTTGCGGGGATTTCAGACGGCTGGGGTCTGTGTGTGGAATCCTGGGCTTGAAGAGCAAAGTCACAAGCGCTGTGTCGTTCCGGTGGGAGTTGCGTGGAAATTTCTTCAGCACGGCAGGCACTGCGTCGATTTCCTCTCTGGAAGTTGGGCTGCATCGTCCCAGGTTGGCTGTGCATCAATCCGGTGGGCCGTGTGTCAAAGTTCTGGTCACAATGCAGGTGCTGCGTCGATCTTCTCCTTGCGAAGTTGCGCTGCGTCGTACTGGTTCGGTGTGTGATAAATTTCTCAACAGGGGCAGGCTGTGCATCAGTTTTAGTAAGCTGTGCGTCAAAGTTTTGCCGCACAAGGAGTCCAGTTGCAAGAGAGAAGTCTTTTTGGTCCTGAAACCTCAGGAAACAGGAGGCAAGCTCTATCCAAGCCCTTGAAGAGCACTTCTTCACCATAGCCAGAGAGCAGCAAGGCAGCAGGCCAACAGTAAGGCAGCAGTCCTTCACAGTAAGCAGTCAGGTGAGTCCTTTGGGTAGCCAGGCAGTTGTTCTTGGCAGGATGAAGGTTATGGTCCCAGTTATCTTCTCCATGAAGTGTCTGAGTTGGAAGGGGCAGAGGCCCTGTTTATGAACCCAAATATGCCTTTGAAGTGGGGGAGACTTCAAAGAGTAGCTTAGAAGTGCACCAGGTCCCCTTTCAGTTCAATCCTGTCCGTCAGGGTCCCAGGAGGGAATGTGGCAGTCCTTTGTGTGATAGCAGGCCCTCCACCCTCCCAGCCCAGGAAGACCCATTCAAAATGCAGATGTATGCAAGTGAGGCTGAGTATCCTGTGCTTGGGGCGTGTCTGAGTGAATACACAATGAGCTGTCAACTAAACCCAGCCAGACGTGGATTGTAAGGCACAGAAAGATTTAAGTGCAGAGCAATGCTCACTTTACAAAAGTGGCATTTCTAAAATAGTAATATTAAATCCAACTTCACTATTTAGCAGGATTTTATGTCACCATTCTGTCCACACTAAATATGACCTTCCTACTCCTTTCAGATCAGCAGCTACCACTCAAACAATGTATGAGGGCTGCCCCAATGTTATCCTATGAAGGGAGCAGGCCCCACAGCAGTGTAAAAACGAATTTGTGAGTTTTGCACCACCAGGAAATGTAAACTACATAAGTACATGTCCTGCCTTTTGCCTACACAGCACCCTGCCCTATGGGTTACCTAGGGAATACCTTAGGGGTGTCTTATATGTCGAAAAAGGAGAGTTTTAGGCTTGGCAAGTACTATTAAATGCCAAGTCGAATTGGCAGTGAAACTGCACACACAGGCCTTGCAATGGCAAGCCTGAGACATGGTTAACGGGCTACTTAAATGAGTGTCACAATCAGTGCTGCAGGCCCACTAGTAGCATTTAATCTACAGGCCCTGGGTGCATATAGTGCACACTAATAGGGACTTATAAGTAAATCAAATAGTCCAATTGTGTATGATCCAATGTTACCATGTTTAAAGGGAGAGAGCAGATAACCTCTAGCACTGGTTAGCAGTGGTAAAGTGCGCAGAGTCTAAAAAACAGCAAAAACAGTGTCCAAAAAGTGGAGGGAGGCAGGCAAAAAGTTAGATTTGAGTACCCTAAGGTTGTCAGGTCTAACACACCAGTTTACTGGCCACTAGTAGATCTTGAAACTATGGAAGAGCACCACATCATTTCGACCTATTGCATAAAATGGTGTGCATCAGGGAACTGGTCGCCCAGTTGGAGCCAGACCTCCTGCCAGCTTTCAGAAATCCCCATGCCATCCCTCCAACAGTCCAGGTGTTGTCAGTCCTGCATTTTCTGATGATTGGCTCTTTTAAGGTGACTGTGGGACTGGCTGCAGGGATGTCACAGCCAAAGTTCAGTAAGGTGTGGCAGGATGTTCTGGTTCCCATATTCATGCATGTGAAAAGGTACACTAGGTTCCCACAGTGTGCTGAATTGACCACTGTTAAAGCAGCCTTCTACAATATATCACATGTTCCGCATATCATGGCGCCATTGATGGGACTCACATCACCACGGAACCTCCGAGGGCCAATGAACAGGTCTACAGAAACCGGAAGAGTACATTTTCGCTCAATGTACAAGTGACGTGTCTTGCAGGCGAGTACATAACACAACTAAAAGAAAATTTCCCTGGATTGGTACATGATGGCTACGTCCTGAGGAACAGCAGTGTCCCTGCATTGATGTTACATCTACAGGGAGAAAGGGCCTGGCTAATATGTACGTGCACAGCTCTCCACTGCCAATGGTTGTACCCCTCCCTACACAGTCTGCAAGTGGCTCCGACCTGACACATGTTAGACATCCAACTACAGGAGGGGAGAACAGGTACAATGAGGCACATGGCTGGATGAGGTGAGTAATTGAGAGGACTTTTGGTTGCTTGAAAGCTAGATTTTGTTGACATTGTTGGATGTCTGAGGGTGCTGTAGGATGTATGCTGTCTAGTGCCAGGTACTCTGACAGGTGTCTAACAGCCCCATGAGCACTGAGATGATTAGCGGCAGGTCGGCAGTTCATCAGGTCCTTGTGTCATGTGGGAGAAGAGTTGTATGCAAGGGTTGTGGCCACTAGTCAGGGGCATAGGCTTGACTATAGTTGTAGGTGATGCGTGTTGGTGTATAAGCTGGGTGGGAGTATGAGTGAACCAAATTTGTACATCCATTCAGGTATTTACATATATCTCTCTTGTTTTCTCTCCCCACCCCTGTACTCTTGTGTTGTCTGTGTACATCAGCATCATCTAGCGAGGAAGCAGTGGCACCGGCGAGTGGGGATGCAGCGGCCCACGGTTCCAAGGAGGCAGAGTCTACCGACGCCAAGGGGACTAGTGGGTTGGAGGGTGAGGGAAGTACCACGGAGGAGGCTACTACCACTGGCATTAGTGACTCTGATACCTCCTCGGATGGGAGCGCCCTGGTGGCGGTGGACTCTAGTGGGTCCACACATTCTTTGTCATCTTCCGCCACCCCCATACCATCACCGCCCTTCCAGTTGCTCCTCACCCAGTTGCCCGTGCCTGCTCACCCAGAAGGGTGGGCGTCTCTTTCACTCCAGGCACCTCATCCCCTCCCCCAGTCAGCCCTGCTGCCCTCACGGAGAAGGCTATTGACCTCCTGAGGACCATCTCTGCAGGGCAGCCACCATCGTGAATGCCACCCAGGGGCTAGCATCCCAGATGCAGCAGTGCAATGCATAACTGGAAGGCACTCACGGTGACATGTCTGGCCTACAGAGATCGTTTCAGGCTCTGGCCTCCTCTTTGACGGCCGCCAGTGTCCAGGGCCTTTCCGTCCCCCCTCCAACCACCTCTGTCCCTTCAGCAACCAACTCCCTTCACCCATTCAAAGCACACGTTCAGACAGTCATGTACACACCTCAACACACAAAAAACATATACAGAAACACAAGCACCACACTTCCCACCACAGGCATACACACAGCCAACATACAAAGGTACACACAACAACATCCACTTCCCCCAGTGTGTCCACCTCTCCCGCCTTCCTGTCACCTCAAGATGCACACTCACCAGCACTGCACCCTCATTCACTGGTGCAGGCCCCATTCTTACAGTAACCACAACATCAGACATCCAGTCATGCACCCCAAGCACCACACCTGCACTCACCACAACGACATTGACTGACACACGCAGCTCACTCACCAGACCTGCAGACATCGAGACAATATCCATGTACACTGACAGTCTGTCTTGTCCCACTGTGTCCACTCGACCTCCTCCTAAAACACTCAAACGTTCCCAGACACCCACCCAACACACATTACCACACCTCAGCTTACTGTACAGGCACCTGCACCCACATCCAGCACACCTACACCTGTTACAAACACTCCCTCTACCTCCACTCCCACACCTTCCACCATGTCCACCCCAACTGCCCCTAAAAAACTTTTCCTGCCCCATGTTGACCTTTTCGAACCCACTGGCCCACCCCGTCTCGTCCCTAAACGTGCCCACCACCTTGCCCTGTCCACTCCTTCAACATCTAAGTCCGCCACAGTCTGCCCTTCCCATTCCCATGCCCCTTCCCCAGTGAGCAGGAAGCCCCATGGTGGCCCAGGTCCATCTGCCACCCCCCTGTCCAAGCCCGCTCCCCCACCTTCCAAGAGCCAACCCAAACACCCACCACCTCCCAAACGTAAGCCCACGCCCCCCCCTACCAAAAGTAAGTCCCCACCGCAGCCACCCCCTGCCCCTGTTCCCTGAGGTGCCTGGCTGCCCCATTGATGTCCCTTTATGGTGGAGTACCATGTGCACAAGAGGGCGTCAAATTCAGGACATTCGGGCCCTTCAGCCTTTCTCTGCTGGGCTGGACAATGGTCTTATTTGGACATTGAATTTTCTATGATAATTAAAGTTTGAGGGCCCAGTGCTGCTGTTGGCACACTCCGGATACATGGTTCATCATTTCATTGTGGGGGGTTTTGCGTGCACATGTGTGTACTTTGGGCAGGTTGTATTGGCCTTGTGTCAGGTAAGTACCTCTTGTTCTGGTGTGTATGGCTTGTGATTGTGTGAGGGGATGGAGGTGTGTTACAGGGCAGGTGGGGTTGGTGGGTGTGTAACTGTGCCCTTTCTTCACTTGTTAACTAGGTTGCGGTACTTATAGTCATCATATTCATCGGCGGTCACAGTCGTGGAGGTATATGGCAAGGAGCAGCACTGGCATAATTTCCAATTCCTTTTCCATGTCTGCTTCGGCATGTTCTGTGTGCCTCCAGTGAGTGTTTCCTTTTATTTGGTTTGTTTCCACCAGGCTTTGCGTGGCGGTGGTTCCCACCCCGGAACTGACTTTGGTCTTGTGCTTCGTTATTTGTTTGGCGGGTGGGGCCTTTCTGTCGGCCTGTGGGCAGCCTCATCCGTTGATGTCGGCACTCCTCTGCTGGCAGTGAGTGGTTTTCAAGCTGGGTGTTTTTCATGTGCTTCATCATTTGGCGGTCCAGACCACCAGCATGTTGGCAGTACTTATCACCATTGCCAGTGGTGCGGTCTTTCCCGCCATGTTCATAATCACCACCTAAATCTTAGCATAGCGCTTAGAAACACAATAGCTCAAACTGGAACTATCACAACGTCTTGACGGAGACATTCCTAACAGTCTGGTGCCACTCACGAGGGAGTGCGGGCCAGTCCTGGAGTTTCACAGGCCCCGGATACAGTACCTTGTAAAGCGATGAGGAAACAAAGAAGTTGCACAGAGTTGGGGAGGTGAGGCGTCACTGAAGCCTGTGCGGCATCATTTACTTACTGGTACCTGGGAAGTGAGGCGTCGGTTTCTTACTGCTTGGCAAGCGGGTGAGACACCAGTTTCTTACAGTTGCAGGGGAGATAATCCGGCATCGGTGGTGAGGCATCAGTCCCTTACGACAAGGTGGAATCGATGAATCCAGCAGGTCAAGATGTCAGGCGTCGACTTTGTCATGTCGCAGTCACACCATGGAGGTTTTGGTAGAGTAGGAGTCGGTTGTTACGGATGTCAGTGACACAGCACTCAGAATTCATGCTGTGGCAGACTTTGGAGGCTCTGAGGTAGCATCAGGCATATGTTGCAGGTCACAGTAGTTCTGGTGCAGTTGGCGACGTGAAGTCAGAGAGCGGCGCCAGTTCCGAAGTCACTCTGGAGTCAATGTGCTTAGTTTCTTCTTGGTTGCACCGCAGCTCACTTCCAAGGGCCTAGGAAGTGGATTTGGCACCATTTGTCAAGTCAGCCCAGGCTCTGGCAGGTAATGTCTGTGATGGCCCTGAGATTTCTTAGCAGTAAGCAAGTTCAGTCCAAGTCCTTGGAGATTACTGCAAAGCAGAATGTAGAAAGTCAAGTCAAGTCTAGTCCTTTCTTTCCCAGTACAGAAGCAGAAAGCAGCAGACCAGCACAACAAAACAACAGGCAGAGTGGCAATCCGTCCTACAGCATCCAGGTCTTCTTCCTGGCAGAATGTCCTCAGTCCTTAAGTGTTCTAAGTTTGTGGGGTCAGAGGTCCAGTATTTATACTTATTTCTGTATATGAAGTAGGTAAACTCCAAAGAGAAGTGTTTGTAGTGCACACAACTTGCCCTTCCCTGGCCCCAGACACACTCCAGGGGATTGTCTACTGCTTTGTGTAAGGACAGGCACACCCCTATTTATGTGCAAGTGTCAAGTCCTCCCACAACTCTAGCTCTGGAAGACCCATCAAGAAATGCATGGCACACCACAGCTCCCTTTGTGTGACTGTCTGGAGTCAATGCACAAACAGCTCAACTATCATCCTGACCAAGATATGTATTCCACAGACAGGCATAGTTACAGAATTGTTAAGCAAGAAAATTGCCACTTTCTAAAAGTTGCATTTTCAAACTTACAATTCAAAAACAAACTTCACCAAAAGATGTATTTTTAAATTGTGAGTTTAGAGACCCCAGACTCCACATCTCTATCTGTTCCTAATCGGAAGTTACACTTAAAATATATTTCAAGGCAATCTCCATGTTACCTTATTGGAGAGATAGTCCTTTCAATAGTGAAAAATGAATTTAGCAGTATTTCACCATCAGGACATGGAAAACACACCAGTACATGGTCTACTTTGTAAATACACTGCACCCTGTCCATGGGAATGCCTTGGGCCTACTTTAGGGGTGATGTACATGTAGCAAAAGGGAAGGCTTGGGTATGGCAAGTGGGTGCACTTGCCTGGTTGAATTGGCAGTTAACAACTGCACACACAGACATTGCAGAGGCAGGCCTGAGGCATGTTTGCAGGGCTACTCATGTGGGTGGCACAATCAGTGCTGCAGGCCCACTAGTAACATTTGATTTACAGGCCCTGGGCACCCCTGGTGGACAGTACTAGGTACCTTCTAGTAAATCAAATATGCCAATCATGGAGAAAAAATTCACCAATACATTTTACACAGGGAGCACTTGCGCTTGAGTACTGTTTAGCAGTGGTAAAGTGCCCAGAGTCCTAAAGCCAGAGAAAACAAAATTTAGCACAGGATCAAAAGTAGAAGGTCAGCAGCAAAAACACAGGAAAACACACATCAAGATCTGACAGGTTTAACAGACATAACTAGGACACTAGGGGCCCAATTATGTGTTTAACAGACGGGAACAATGGTCTGCCAAACTCCTGACGGGGTGGTTGCTACCAGGCTGGCTATTTCCCCGCTGGTCCCATTAAGACTTTCCTGCTGGGCTGAACGGTGGAAACCAAGGTTTCTGCCAGTCAGCCTAGCAGGAAAGTGGCAGCAGCATTGTCACCCGCTCGTAATTGAGCCTCTGCAATGCAGCCACCCACAGGTGGCACAAGTGCCCTTGTAAAGCGCACTGTCTTCTCAGCAGACACTGTGCATTACAAGGGTGCTAGGCAGGAGCCCCACTGAGGACCCTTGCATTGGTCTCCGCCAGCCTTTTCATGGAAGTGAAACCACCATGTAGAGGGTGGCAGAGAACCAGGTTGTAAGCTCTGATCCTTGCGGAGACGGCAGTAGGTTGTCAAGGCTGCCCATCAACCCCATAATGTGGTGGTCGGACTGCCACAACTGCGGCGGTCCAACAGCTACTGTGAGTGTAGCCATCCAAAGACTGCCACTCGTAATTAGGCCCTACCTCTATATATGCACCCTTGCCTCCAAACATCAATGTGCACAAGATGTTTCTCAGACAATTATAATGTTATCGTGAAAATGGCATTAATTTATGCAGCTTATAGGTTGAAATCTTTTGAAAGAAAGTAATATATAAGCCAAGAAAGTTTTTCATACGTGAAATGTTTGTTATAAGTTGAAAAGTTCATGTATTAAACACTAGCTTCTACACATTATATTATGTTTAATGCAATGCTGTACGTAAACTACAAATCTTGTGCAGCGCTGTCTGAAGGTGATGGAGCTATGTTTCTATGTGTAACCCAATATATGGCTTTTCTGCCCTATGTCTACACTTTTGCTTGCCTGTTATAGAAGGCACCCTTATAACATGCAACAAGGCTGCCTTCACTGAAATTTATGCATATTTTTAATACATGAAGTTTTATTTTTGGTGCGAAATCAAGTCTCCTAGCGTCGTACTCCTCTTTCTTTTTGTTCAGCAAAAGCAGTGAATCTGGAATAAAATTCACCTTTCTAGGACATTATTCTTAGCTAATTTAAAAATAGCTAGTTAAAATCATACATTGTTGGATGCACGTGAAGGCATTTGTTCAAGCCATTTTATGGTGTCCTGTTTGTAGGTACTGCTCTCTGTTATGTTTGGTCACCCATGGCAGTGTTCATAATTCTTACAGGCTTAATTACATGACTGCTCAAAATTTGAGGTGTTTCTGAGTCCATCAGCAGATGCTACCACAACAATAACTGCACCCACTACTGGAAAAACATGCGTTCATACATATATCTCAAATGTATGCAGATGATAGTCATTGACCTACATGTTTTAACAATTTAGACAGTGTTGGAATATTTACACATCACACAAATCATCACTATCATTTCATAACAGTATTTAAATATATTATGCTATGATTGCATACATGAATAACTTTCTCATGCATTGTTTCTTCAAACCCTCCCTATTTGAATTTATTTTGAACATACATCAATGTAACTTTGTTTTCCATATATTTACTTTTCTCATTGTTTAGATAATACTGCATATATAGTTTCTCTCCATTCTTAGACTTCTCGTTGAAGTATGGGATTTATTTCGCATATCTTATTATTTCTAGAAATATTTTATTAATATACCTTTTAGAGAACCAAGGATATGGCCTTCAGGCCTGGATGATGACCCCATTTGCACAACCCCAGACTGATGCACAGAATCAATTCAACGTATCTTTAAAGAAAACACACATTGTTGTGAAGTGGGCTTTTGGGTCCTAAAATTCATATTTCTTTGTTCAGACTAGTCAGGAGGTGATAGCTGTACATTCCGTAAATGGTGCATAAAATGATTTTTTTGTTCGCTGTGCTGCAAAGCATTTGCATGCAGTCAAATCTGAAATGGGAAAGTTAGACAGAAATATCATCAACTGATAAAATAGATGTTCAATAAATCGTGTGTGGTTCAAAAGAAGGATATTGGAGGCAAAATGAAGCGATTGGCAATTTTTTCCTGAATGTTTCTAAAAACGTCTGCACTAATTTCTATTGTAGAGATTTTTGGAGGTGACAATTGTGTTTAACCAGCACATTATTCAATGTCTCACTAAAGAAGGAGATTATGGGCCTCATTACCGCCCTGCGGCCGACGGAACACTGGCGGTAATACCGGCAACAGGCTGGTGGTGTTCTGCCAGTGTATTATGACCGTGGCACATTAGCCATGGCCATACCGCTGGCCCCTCATAATCCCCAGGACAGCCCTGCCCTGGGGATTATGAGTCCCCAAACACCGGCCTGTCCATGGCGGTAAACACCACCATGGAAAGGCTGGCGGTAAGGGGACTGGGGGTGCCCCTGGGGGCCTGTGCACTGCCCATGCATTTGACATGGGCAGGGCAGGGGACCCCAGGCACAGCCCCCATCGCGCATTTCACTGCCCAAATTCCAGGCAGTGAAATGCGCGACGGGTGCTGCTGCTACACCCACTGCACATCAACCTTGCCGCTGGCTCTATTATGAGCCGGCTTCAATGTTGATGTGACTTTTCCACCGGGCCAGCGGACGGAAACGCACTGGTGGTATGTTGGCTCCCGTGGCTTTGGCGGTCGGGCCTATGTGTATTGACAATATCATTGTTATGTAATAAATTATGTGTAAATGTGTACAATCTGTTTCCATTGCCTCTTCTACAGTGAAATCTTGTACATAAATATGATTTTGTTTTTATTTTTAGTAATGCAGTTTATATATCATCTTTATGTACTTTATAGACCTGTGTCAAATTATGATATATTTGATATAAAAATATGTGTTGGTGAAATTATACCACTCTTATTCAAGGGTGTAGCCAGAATTAAAACAGCACACCCATTTTAAAATAATTAACAATAGCAGTAAGCAATATAAGCAGGTGAGGTCAATGACCCCTACAAACTGTCACTTGTAACATTATTCTAAACAGATCTACCAGCATACGTTCATTCTCCATCCACTTCATGATATGGACCAATTTGCGTTTACATTCTGTCATTCAGTCATCCTTTTGTCTGTTATTCAGTATGTGTCTGTTACAGCCAACAACCCATCTGTCTTTTTATACATCCACCTTTCAGTCATTCCTTCATCCATAGACCTGTTCACCCATGTATCCTTTCGCTCATCCACAAATTATTCTAGCAATGCACTCATTCAAGCATCCTTCCTGACTTTCCATATTGTTGTACATTTTGTAGTGACACATTTGGTTTTAAAATACCATTATGACCTTTTTGTCTGTGAGTTTCAGAAAAAATGCCCTTAATAATCTCAAGCCCTTTGTAACTGCTAAAGCATGGTGTTCAATAAGTCTTTTTCAACTCTACTAAATACCTATTTGTTAGAACCTATCAAATACACTCGGGCAACCCAATATTCTCCTAGGAAACTGGGAATAAACCCTCTAACAATGTGTTCCTGAAGGAGTCACTTGTATATATACTTACAATTAGACTGGTTTTACTAAAGCAACTATTATTGAACCAAGCAAATAACAAAATAAGATGTCCCAACAAAGAAATGACATTGTTTTTAAACACTTTTTTCAACACAAATTACAATAAATGATGCATTCTATTTCTTAGTATTCAATCAGTGCTCATGATACAATATTATCCAACATAATAACAGCCCACATTGAACATAAAAGTCAATTTCTGTGTTTTGAAATAGTCATTGGGGAATGATGTATACACCTAAGACATTACACAATTCTTTAATTCATAGTGCATTCCTCTGTGAGAGAAAATGGATGTAAAGGTAGATTACTCGATCTTGGAGAGGATAGAATGTCTACTTTGTGGCCTCTAGGGGCAAATCAGTCTACAAGACCATCATGAGGACTCAAAGAAGTAATCAAAGTAAAATTGAACAATCACCCTTAGAGATCAACAACTTACCTCTGAACACTTTTTCCCAATAAATGGAAAATTTTGCACTATCACAAATTCTCTAGATTCAATAAAAATTCCTCAAAGTGTGCAGTCCCAAAAAGCTCAGACCAGCCTGGTTCCATCAATAAATTAGGAATGTATTGTATATTAAACATCAACAGGTGGCTAGGCAGTGAAGGTGCATTCCCCTCAGTGTCAAAGCGTTTAATGTATTGACTCATAAATGATACTCAAAAGGAGAAAAAGAGACCACAAAACACTTTTATTGATTCTGTTCATAAACAAATCCTCCAGGAGGACCCTAAGTTGTAAAAGGTTCAATGGTCAAATCCAATAAGGACCCACTATTCTTTATTTCAATCTCCAGAGCAGATCCAATTGTTCCTTCCAGTTCACAAGCCCTCACAATTCCATGATTCACAAGCCCTTACAATTTCATGAAAACATTAAATCAACACATGTTTTGTCATTATGGCAATTGCTCCTTCAACTTTATCGGGGGTATTACGAAATAATATTATTCTATCCATCACATCTAATCAAAACTATTCATCCCTCGGTGTGTCTCCTATGAACAAGAATGATTATCACAGTTAATCCATGTAAGTGGCACACAGAGAGTACTCCCAATCGATGTGTGTAGTCGACGTGATTGTAGATTACATTTGTTTTAATCAAACCTCTATTTTAATGTATTTGATTAAGAATAAATTCAATATTCACTATTAAAAAAAATGTAACATCAAGTTGTAAAGAAATTAGATAACTAATATTTAGGTATTTATACAAAGACAGTGTTTGATGAATATTTACAAACCTAATAAAATCAATATAAATTTTGAATAAAGTGAAATTGAAAATATGTTTGATATAGAGATTAGTAGAAACATTAATAAGCATAAATTAATTCAACTATATATTTAATTTTACTCAAATTTATTTGTGCAATTTAAAAATGTTTATTTTTTAAATCAACTTTCAAACATTTTTATAATATGAAATTTAATCTGTGGAGTTGATTAAAAAATCAATGGAATTCCGCGGAGATCCATGCGCTGCGGAGTCCTGAATGTGCCTGATCTCAGAAGCTCTAGCGCATTCAGGAGAGGACCGTAGGCAGCGAAAGCTGTCATGTAAGACCCCTTGTGCACCGGCCTGTCCCATGTGCACTGCACACGGGGTTAGGGCATTGCACAAGAGGTCTGCAAACTGCAGCTTTCTTTCGTTGCCTACAGCCCTGGCCTGAATTCAGGGCCGTAGGCAGCAAAAGTTGCCATTTCAGGCCTCTTGTGCACCAGTGTGCACAAAAGGAAAAAAAGAAACAAGGACACACCTGGCTCCTCTAGGAGGTCCTCGTCGTCCTCTCCTCCACCTTCCCAGTGGCCTGGCTCTCTGCCTCCCTCTGCCACCTGCCCCTGGGCTGCTGGCAGAGGAAGACCTTGATCCATCGCTGGTGCGCAAGTCTGCCTAGTTATGCCCAAACGCTGTGTAGCCCATAACTTAGCTGCAGTGCACACCAGGTGAGCTCTGGTCCACTGGCGGGACTAGCAGAATTTTTGGCAACTCTGCACTCCCAGTGGAGCGTGGAGTGCCAAAACCTTTGTTAGCTCCACCAGCAAACCGGAGCCCGCCACCCACCCCTAATAAGATTACATTTGCATTTTTATGCGTTACTTATCCCAAAACATTGTGATGTATATTCTAATTCCATGCCATTGCACAGGGAACGTCATGCATTACTACGCATAAAGCCATGATGCTGTACGTAATTGATGCAAATACCAGAAATGATTGGAACCACATCTCTGCTGATTGGTTTCAATTGTCTACTTGTGTGGCTGTGAGTTGATGTAGAGTTGGTGTTTGGCTGTCTTTGGAGTTGTTGGAGGAGCTTGTGCTGTGCAATGGCAGCTGATACCTTTTGTAAGGAATGGGGCATGTAAATAATACCTTTAAATGTGTTCAACTCTGCAAAAAACATAACTTACCCTGTTTCGAAGTCTTCTCCAGCAGCACTTGTTCTGCTACAAACACACTTGAGGTTCCTCCTACCTCATAGTTGGCTTTAGAGCCAATTACCTTTCCCAATCTGGTTTAGATTGGAGTGGGAAAAATAAATGTCACCCCTTGATTGTCCAACACCTTTCCCAATTCGGTTTAGGTTAGAGTGGGAATAGTAAATGTCTACCCTGTAGTGTCCAAACCCTTCCCCAAATTTGTATAAATTGAAAACACAGTGCTCCATCACAGACCAATTGGGCTGTGTCTCTGCTCTTTCAGCTGCCTGTCAGCTATTGATTGTGAAAGCCTTAAGTAGACATGTCAGTCCAGCCACAGGGACCACACTGGCCACTCTGAGATGCACAGTTGTGTTAACACAGGTTCAGGTTGTCACATCCTAGCACTAGGAGACACCCACTACTTTGTTCTATCTGTTGTGGTCCTACACCTAAAGGAAGTAAATAAATTATGGTGCAAGGGGAAACATTTTAAGGGAAAATGTATGTTTGTCTGTTTTTTTGGGTCTGATTATGAGTTTGGCGGTCTGACCACCAGACCTCCATGTTGGCAGTCCTAAAAAGAGTGCTGTTCTGGCAGTCTCTAGCCTGCCATACAATGATGGAAACAGAGAGATGGCTGCCCAGCAAGAAAAAAGGCAGACTACCAGCATCAATGTGGTCTTGTACCTAGGTGGTCTGACCTTAGGTGATATCAGCGCCGCAGCCAACCACTAAGCCTACTACAAACACACAGTCACCGCGGCGTTCCCCTTGCAGTGGTTAGCCAATGGCAGTCGACCACCACACTACGCACTCAGCAAACTGACAGACAAGTGCACATTGGATGAATTAAAAAACAACACAGCTGACACACTGTGGTCTAGTGAACACACCTGCAAATCACACTATAAAATACATCCTTTCACAGACCACAATTCTTTGTATCTCCTCTGATAGAAAGACACCAGAGATCACCACTTTGTTAATATTGATAGATAAGGCACCCCTTTTTTCACCATCCCATTTTACACCTTGCACACACTTTTGCCCATTCACTCCATATTGCATGTCCTTCGTTAAGTAAATGCCTGTCATCCACTTTAGTTGTCCACCATGTTCCAAAAATCCTCGTTTCTCTGAAGGTGAGTTGAGAGTCATGGTGGATGAAATCCTAAGAGTAGAGCCACAGTTGTTTGGAGCCCAAGTACAGCATACTCCCCTTAGTAGGAAAATGGAATTGTGGTAAAGGATCGTCAACAGAGTGAAGTCACCACTCCGCGCACAAATGAGTACATTAGAAAGAGTCTGAGGCTAACCTCATTCTGGGCCAATGGAAGTGGGTTAAAGTTCTTGTCTTTGCCCAGATGTCCTGCCAGGGGAATGACGTGAGCCAGACCCAGTAGGAAGGCCTGTTAACACTGGCGGACCACCAGCACACGTGCTGCCCAGGATCTGGAACCTTAGGCTGACTGTAAAGGAGATCATTCTCCCAGGAAATATGGTGAGTGCCAGAGGCGTCACTTGCGGCTTGGGCTGTGGCCTGTCGTCTCAGACCATCAAGGGTGGGGCATTCCTTCTGCGCTTTGCAGAATTCTGTCCTGGTTGGCCCACTCTCTACTTGACAGCCAGAATGTTCAGGTAGGTTACCCAGGTCACTATTTCTTCCGCAGTTGGCTCAGGGGCCTCCTCCTCCTCAGGGGCCCCGTCCACCACCGTGGGAACATCTGAGGTGAGTTTCCCACGCCTCTTGCCCTTTCTCTTTGCAGCTGTCTGGGCCATTGTTACAGGCTCCAAACGCCCTTGACCCCCTTCCGGGGCAGCCATGGACCGTGTAGTCATGCAGACCCACACAGGCAAACCTAACATCTACAGGTGGGATCTGAGCTCTACCTCTTTCCAGGCAGCATGCTCAAGATCATTGCTTAACAGACAATCTACAGGCATGGCAGGACTCACAGCCACTTTCAGAGTACCAGAGACCCCCCACTCATAGGGAACCAGAGCCACGAGTAGGTGACTCTCGTGATTGTCAGCGACTATGACCTGGTGGAATGTATTAGGGACTATCTGCTCTGATGACACCAGCTGACTCTTGACAGTAGTCATACTGGCTTCTGTGCCACGCAAGGCCTTCACCCTTTGCCCATCAATGGTGACCCACTGCCTATACTTGGAAGTATTTTCTGGCATGTAGGTTTTAGGCTCCATTTCTCTTTCTCCCAGGGACACTAGCGAAACCTATGCCTGCTCCCCAAAGCTAACTGGGACTGACTCCCCCCACGAGCACTACACTAGCCAACTCAGGTGTTTGTCCAGCGGTGGACTGTGCCTTCTTGGAACACTGGGAGTCGCCCTTATAGTGCCCATGCTGGAAGCACTCTAAGCATTTGGGGATGAATTTCCCTAATGTTTTATCAAAGTACCATGGCTTCTTCCCAAATCTAGAAGAGGAATGGTGATCACCCCCCCCCCCCTTGGGATTTCATTTGGGGGCCTTTTGAGAAATCCTTATCTTTAAGTTTTTCTCCCCCCTCTTTCTTCTGTTGGGAAGGCTGACCACCTTTGTGGGAGTCCCCTCCAGATGCCTTCTTGGACACTCTGGTGCTAACCCAGAGGTCCGCCTCCTCAGCAAGCTTCCTGGGGTCAGTTAGCTTACTATCTACCAAGTGCTGGCGCAACTCTGTAAAAGAAATATTGAGCATATGCTCTCTCAGAATCAAGTCATATAACCCTTTATAATCATCCACTTTGCTGCCTGCACCCTTCCATCCAGTGCCTTGTTGGAGAAATCATAACAATCCACCAAAGTTTGTGTTGAAAGTTTGGTGCTGTCCCTGAACCTTTGACGGTATCTCTCAGGGGTCAGCTAAAACTTGGCCAGTAAAGCGGCTTTCATGTCTGAGTAGTCATTTCTATTCTGTGGAGCAAGTGTGAGGAGTGTGTCCCTCCCTAAGGATGCTACATAAAACCACAAAAAGACACTTATCAATGACATCTCCCACCACAAAACTTGGCACCACATTCTTGGGTATACAAACCTGTTTGTGCCCAACTGTTCCTGCAAGTATGCTGCTGCCATCATTGCTGGACTCAGACTGTCAGCCAACAACAGTTTTTTCTCAGCTAAGGCTCTCTCAGCTGCGGCTTCAGCTCTTTCAGCTTCAATCTGTTTGACTACTCTTTCAGCCTCAGCTTGCTTGGCTTCTCTCTCTGCCCTCCTTTCCTCCTAGCCTCAATTTTTAACTTTAACTTTGTCATCTCCAAATTAAACTCTCTCTCCTTTCCTCTGCGGTCAGGCCTTGATCAGAGATACTGCTCCCTGGTTTTGCAGGGTGCACAATTTCAGCACTAATCTCATCTAATGAGGGCAAACAATCCTCTGAGGGGCCATTCTCTGGACCCTCCTCTTCAACATCCTCCTCATCAGGGGCTTCTGCCCAGGCCCTCAACAACCTTTGGAATGCCTCCTTCCTGGAGGCTTTCTAATAAGGTACACCGATATCCCTGCAGAATGCCCTCAGCTGTTTAACAGTGTAGGACTCCAGCATAGCCATATCAAAATCTTCACCTCCTGCCTGAGACCCAGCTACAGACATGTTGATTGAGGATTTTATTTAAAAATTGACAGGAAAAACGGAATTGCAGAAAAGAGCTAAACATCAATTTGACCTTCAACTGTGGGTAGGTAGTGAAATACTTAGCTAATGTATGTCACTGCACAAATACAAGTCATACCCTGACCGCTGATCCCCAATGTTAGAAATGGGGTCTTTGGTTGGCAGTAAGGTCCAAGCAAGGACCATCAATCTAATCAGGGTAAGTCACACACAATCCAAATTATCCTGTGCCCATCCACTGCTAGCTTGGCACTGAGAAGTCAGGCTTAACTTAGAAGGCAATGTGTAAAGTATTTCTGCATTAAATCATACAATAACACAATATAGCACCACAAACATACACCATACAGTCTTTAGAAAAATATATAATATTTACCTGGATATTTGCAGGTCAAAGCAATGAAAGATGTAGTAACTAAAGGTAGAGAGATCACTGAAAAGTGATATGAATGCCCTCATTACAACATTGGCGGTAAAAGCTGCTTACCGCCGTGCAGAAGACCGCCAACACACCGCCGCAGCCGAGGAATTCCGCCACAGCTATTATGACCCACATTTCGGAATCCGCCAAAATTCAGACACCCACACAAGTCCGCCACACCAAAGGTCAGTGATAAACTGGCGAAAACAAAACCACTGTCACACCCACAGAAAAACGCCCACACTATCAAGACACACTAATCCACACAGCGGTCTTTCAACCGCTGTATTCGATTGGCGGTACACACCGCCGCGCTCAAAATACACACACTCTTACAAAACACAGCCACATTGGACAATTCCAAATACACACACCTGATACACATACAGACACCACTCCCACATACCCATTACATTATAAAACACACACCCACATCACCCACAAACCCGACGACCAAAAATTCTGAAAGAAGGCCAGAGAGAGACAGCACCAGCAAGAACAACAGCATCCACAGGCACACAACACCATCACCCACAGAACTTCCACGCACCTCACACAACACACAACTACATATCAGCACACTTATCACCACACACTCCACCCCACACATCACCTACACCATCCCAAGGCATGGCAAAGACACCCTAGGTTCTCGGAGGAGGAGCTCAGGGTCATGGTAGAGGAAAACGTCCGGATAGAGCCACCGCTATTCGGATCACAGGTGCAGCACACCTCAACTGCAAGGAAGATAGAGCTCTGGCGAAGAATAGTGGACATGGTCAAAGCAGTGGGACAGCACCCAAGAAATCGGGAGGACATCAGGAAGCGGTGGAACAACCTACGGGGGAAGGTGCGTTCCGTGGTATCAAGACACCACCAGGCGGTTCAGCGGACTGGCGGCAGACCCCCACCTCCTCACCCACAACTAACAACATGGGAGGAGCAGGTCTTGGTCAATTCTGCATCCTGAGTGCCTCGCAGGAGTAGGTGGAGGAATGGACTCTGGTAAGACAAATCTTAATTATTACATCCCCCACCCTACCTGCATGCCAGCATATACCCCCACCCTCACCTTCACCCCCAGCACTCCAACTCCTCACATATGTCCCAACATCACATCCCAACACCAAGCCCTGCATGCAACAACAAAGCATGGACACCCATCACTAAAGCATGCCCACTGCACATACCCATACAACCCCCTAAACCCTCATCACACAAGGTCCCACAAAGGAATGCAAGCACTGGGGTACACGGTCACTCACCCATTGCACACCATGCCACACACAGATGTAATAACCATCCTTTTATACCCCTGCAGGACTCCTACCCAATGTCACTGGACAGGAGGGTTCACACATGTCCTCACCACCAACAGAAGAGGCCCACAGTGATGACAGCAGCTCTGTCCAACTGGATCTAGATGACCAGCTCGACCCATCGGGGACCTCGGGACAGTTGGTTCCCCTCACCCGGTCACAGGCCACCACAGACCTTCCCCCTTCTGGAAACACCAGCACAGCACCCACCCAGCGGGCCCATACCTCCGTCCCCAGGACACGCCAATCAGCTGTGTGTCCGCTACTACAGGGAACCCAGGCTAACCCACCACCCCAACAACAACAGGGACCTGGGGTAGTGCGACAGGCGGACAGGCCAAGGGAACCCACTCTCCACAAGGCCCTATCCTCCATCATGGGATCCTGCCACCACTCCCAGGAGACGATGGCAACGGTACTGGCCACGTTTCAGGAGACCCAGCGCCTGCAGGAGGAACAGTGTATGGGCTTCAGGGAGGAACTCAGAACCATCAGCTCCACCCTGGGCACCATCATAGGGGTGCTGAAGGAACTTGTGAACACCAGGAGGGACACTGTGGCACTATAAGGGGCCCCTGACACTAGCATGGATGATGAACTGCCCACCACCTCCGCCGGCGCTAGTGGACAGGATGCCCCACCACAGGACCACCACACCAGCACCCCACCCCCTGCAGAGCGAGAACCACCCTGCAAACGGTCCCTGAGATCCAGGAACAAGACAGAGCACGATGCCAAGACCCCGCCAAGAAATTAGACCACCCTGATTGTCATCCTACTGTCCGACTTTGTCACCCTGTCCATACTAAAACTGTACCAGCTCCACTTCCTATGCCCATATGGGCAATGCACCCTGTGAGACTAATAGACTGGACATGGACATTCCTCCGCCATCACCCCTCACCCTTTCACTACCCCCTCAAATATTGAGCACTTAAATAAACACACTTAAAGCACAAAACAATCTGCTGCCTGTCTGTGATTTCGAAATAGTGTATTATCAATTACAGTGACAAAATGCTTTTTCAATTGTAATGTCAACATACCTATGTCACACAGCTCTAGTCCATGAGGAATCTAAGCAGATGTCACACAGTGGGACCCACATCTGTGAAATCGTAAGGGAAAGTGACAACTCAGTGACCATACACTGGGTGGAAACGACAGACAGTAGAGAGGTAGTAGTGTTAAAGTACATGTAGTAGGAAGGTCTGTACTCTTACATGTGTCTCACTGGAAATATTGCTGGATCACTGAGTCCCTGTTGTTCATGTCTTCTTCCTCTGTTCCTCATCTTCATTTTCCACAGGCTCCACAGCTGTCACAACACCACCATCTGGACCATCCTCCTGCAGAAAAGGCACCTGTCGTTGCAAAGCCAAGTCGTGAAGCATACAGTAGGCCACGATGATCTGGCACACCTTCTTTGGTGAGTAGAATAGGGATCCACTGGTCATATGGAGGCACCTGAACCTGGCCTTCAGGAGGCCGAAGGTCCGCTCAATCACCCTTCTAGTTCGCCCATGTGCCTCATTGTAGCGTTCCTCTGCCCTTGTCCTGGGATTCCTCACTGGGGTCTTTAGCCATGACAGGTTGGGGTAACCAGAGTCACCTGCAAATGGCGAGGGACAACTGTTAGACACGCACTAACCTGGAGGGATATCCCCAGACCCAGACAACCATTCTCACTGTCTTGCTCCCAGCTGCTCACCTAATAGCCACACACGGTGCCTCTGGAGTTGACCCATCACGTAAGGGATGCTGCTATTCCATAGGATGTAGGCGTCATGCACTGAGCCAGGGAACATGGCATTCACATAGGAGATGTACTGCCAAACATACCATCTGTACATTCATGGAATGATAACTTTTCAGGTTTCTGTACACCTGTTCACTCCTGTGGGGTGGTCCAAAGCCACATGTGTCCCATCAATGGCACCTATGATGTTGGGGATGTGTCCCAGGGCATAGAAATCACCTTTAACTGTGGGCCAATCCTCCACCTGAGGAAAAATGATGTAGCTCTGCATGTGTTTCAGAAGGGCAGACAACACTCTGGACAATACGTTGGAAAACATAGGCTGGGACATCCCTGATGCTATGGCCACTGTTGTTTGAAAAGACCCACTTGCAAGGAAATGGAGCACTGACAGCACCTGCACTTGAGGGGGGATTCCTGTGGGATGGTGGATTGCTGACATCAGGTCTGGCTCCAACTGGGTACACAGTTCCTGGATTGTGGCACGGTCAAGCCTGTATGTGATAATCACATGTCGCTCCCCCATTGTCGACAGGTCCACCAACGGTCGGTACACCGGAGGATGCCGCCATCTCCTCACATGTCCCAGCGGACGGTGCCTATGAAGGACAACAGCGAGCACAGAGTCAAACAAGTCAGAGGTACGTACCCACAGTTTACACAGAAGACCATTCATACACAAAAGGTGGCCTGTATGTGTGTAGAGCCTAGGCCTAGGTATGTGTGACGCAGTTGAAAATGAAACCATGTGGGCCCCTGAAATGGCGACTGCCTGACCTGTAAAGTGGGTCAATGGTATGTGAGGTAACTGCGCTGGCGTTGTACACCGTCGCGGTAGGCGGTCGCAGACGCGGCGCAATGCTGCATTGGTTAACATTGGACCGTATGGGTCCCAGGAGCCAATGACGGTGTACGCCGGCGGTGACGGTACGCACCGCCGTGGACGTGACCGCCATTTTCTATCTGTTCAATCACTCGATACCTGATCTTCGACAGGAGAGGACCTAAACTGCAAGTGCTGCTGTGACCGCGGTCAGGAAGAGACAATGGCTTGAGTGTCTGGGGAAAGGGCCCCTGCCTTCACACCGGAGGAGTTGGAGAAACTCGTGGATGGGGCCCTGCCCTAGTACACGCTACTCTACGGTCCTCCAGACAAACAGGTAAGTACACAGGGAGCATGTTGTGTGGGCTATGCCTGTGTGGAGAGGGCTGGATGTAAGAAGGAAGAGGGGAAAGTGCTGCGTGCATGAAAGACGGTGAATGCATGTGCCACATGGCAAGGAAAGGGATGGGGGCCAATCACTTTGATGGTGCAGTTGGTAATAACTTCTCTTTTTCCCCTGTGCATTTCATGTAGGTCAGCGCCCACCAGAAAAAAGATATTTGGCGTGCCATCACCAAGGACGTCCGGACCCTGGGGTTCTACCACAGACGGAGCACCCGCTGCTGGAAAAGATGGGAGGACATTCGCCGCTGGAGCAAAAAGACGGTGGAGGCTCAGCTGGGGATGGCCTCCCAACGTGGGAGGGGTGCCCGTCGCACCATGACCCCCTTGATGTTCAGGATCCTGGCGGTGGCCTACCCGGAGTTGGATGGGCACTTGAGGGCATCACAGCAGCCACAAGGGGGTGAGTACACTCATTCTGCTGACTTTGCGTGCAGTGGAGGTGTCTGGGTGGGGGAGGTGGCCTGTGGGTTTCCCTAGGCCAGGGCGAGTTCCGTAGGCAAGGCCCCTCCATAAGGCAGGCCATGTGGCACCCCACCCCACCTCTGTAGAGTGCCAAGTATACCTAGTCATGCCCCTGTGTCATCTATGTGTGCAGATGTCGTCCATAGCCTTGTAGGCCATTTCACAGGAATTGAACAGTGGAGCCCAAGAGCGCGGCGTAGTGCAGGGGGCTTCTGTGTCTGTCGTGTCCTCCAACTGTAGCGGTAATGCATGCACTCAACATGTCTTTCTTCTGTCGCCCCCCCCCCCTTTTTGTGGTCTCCCTGTTCTTGTGTGCATTAGCATCATCAGCCGGAGGAGCAGTGGGACGGAGGGTGAGGGGAGCTCCATGGCGGGGACAGGAGCTGAGACCAGTGACACAGACTCGTCCTCTGATGGGAGCTCCCTTGTGGTGGCAGCAACATCTGTGCCCCCCCCCATCTACAGGTACAGCCACCACCCCCCCTTCCAGCACCGCCCTCCCAGCAGCCCCTCAGCCTTCACCCCGTGCCCTCTCACCCAGGAGGGTGGGCATCACCTTCACCCCAGGCACCTCAGGCCCTGCCCCAGTCACCCTTGCTGCCCTCAGTGAGGAGGCCATTGACCTCCTCAGGTCACTCACTGTTGGGCAGTCTACCATTTTGAATGCCATCCAGGGTGTAGAAAGGCAGTTGCAACAAACCAATGCATTCCTGAAGGGCATTCATTCTGGTCGGGCGGCCCTTCAGCAAGCTTTTCAGACTCTGGCCTCAGCACTGATAGCAGCCATTATCCTTGTGTCTAGCCTCCCCCCTCCAACTTCCTCCACCCCGACCCAGTCCCCTGTACCTCAGCCTATCCCAAGCACACCTACAGACCAGCATGCACACACGTCAACACACAAGGGAAGCTCAGGCAAACATAAGCACCACATATCCGACAGGCACTCACGCAAGCATCACACACATGCAGACCCACCTAACATCCACTGCCTCCACTGCGTCCCCCTCCTCCTCGTCTCCCTCCTACCTCCCAGTCTTGTCTACACTCACACCTGCATGCACTACCTCTACAGCCACTACGTCCCTCTCCAGCACACCCACCACCACACCCCGCTCACGTGCAGTCACCACCCCCACTACCATTCACACGTCCCCTGTGTCCTCTCCCAGTGTGTCTGTGACGCCCCCTCCCAAGATACACAAACTCAGGCACACACCCACCCAACAGCCATCCACCTCACGACAGTCTCTAGCGCATGCACCTTCACCCAAAGTCACCAAACGTTCACCTCCTACAACCACCACCTCTTCCTCCTTTCCCAAACCCCCTCCAGCTACCCGTCCCAGTGTGTCCAAAAACCGTTTCCTGTCCAACCTTGACCTCTTTCCCACACCTCCCCCACCCCGTCCGTCTGCTAGGTCCCGAACTAGCACCTCAGCCACAACATCTCCTGGACCAGTGGTGCCTGTAGTCACCGGAATCTGGAGTGCACCGGCCACCAGGGCAGCCAGAGTGGCACGGAGCAACAGCACAGACAGCCCCCCAACTGTGAAGCATCAGAAGTTGGCCAGTGCCTGGCGGGAGAGGGGGAAGACTCCAGCCACCAAAGCCGCTCCCAGGGGTCCCGGTGGGAGTGTGGAGTCAGCTGTGACACCTTCCAAGGTGGGGAAGGGCCACAAGAAACCCGGCAAGTCTGGGAAGAGCAGCACAGAGGAGAAGACTGCCATCATCCCCGCTGCCCAGGAGGCCACCTCCAGCACAAGCCCAGCTGGCCATTACAGGCCTACCAGCACAAGCCCAGCTGCCCAGGACAGGCCCGCCAGCACAAGCCCAGCTGCCCAGGACAGGCTCGCCAGCACTAGCCCACCTGCCCAGGACAGGACCGCCAGCACAAGCCCAGCTGCCCAGGACAGGCCCGCCAGCACAATCCCAGCTGCCCAGGACAGGCCCGCCAGCTCTAGCCCACCTGCCCAGGAGGCACCCGCCAGCACCAGCCCAGCTGCCCAGGAGGCCACCGCCAGCACAAGCCCAGCTGCCCAGGACAGGCCAGCCAACACAAGCCCAGCTGCCCAGGACAGGCACCCCAACACAAGCCCCGCTGGGCCATGAAGGACCGCCAGGAAAAGCCCCACTGGGCCATGAAGGACCACCAGCAAAAGCCCTGCTGGGCCATGAAGGACCGCCAGCAGCTGAGACCCTGCAATGGAGACAGCCATCTCAAGCCCAGCTGAACAGGGCACCGCCGTCTCAAGCACCGCTGAACAGGGCACCGCCTTCTCAAGCACCGCTGAACAGGGCACCACCGTCTCAAGCACCGCTGAACAGGGCACCGCCATCTCAAGCACTGCTGAACAGGGCACCGCTGTCTCAACCACCGCTGGCCCATGAGCGGCAAGGGCACTGACGCAACTGAGTCCGTCACGGGGTGAATGATGCACTCTGGGCACCATGCCCCCTCCAGAACCAGTGGAGACTGTTATCCACTACCGCTGTCCTGAGCAGGATGAAGCACTCTGGGCACCATGCCCCCTCCAGAACCAGTGGAGACTGTTATCCACTTGTGAGACTGGGGCTGTGCACTCCCCAGGATTGAACAGTGGGCAAACCACCCACTGTAGAGACTTGAGAGACTGTGGCTTTGCACTCCCCAGGATGGAACAGTGGGCATGTGGCCCCCTCGTGGATTTGGCGTCGTGCACTCAAGCGGCTTACGCTCCCCCTGATGTGCCTGTTTAGTTGCTCTCTGATGCCCCTGCAGTGTTCTCTCCGTCATGGTCGGGGATCTTGTGTGGGCCTCGCCCATACCGTGTGGTCCCAGTGTTCCACGGACTTTCTTAGAGCACTACCTGGACTACTATGCTTGGTATATATTTTGTACATGGTGTATATATATATATTTCTGCCTACTTGCTTTTAATATATTGCAATGGTTACACTCATTTTCTATTGTCTTTGCATTCTTCGAGGGGGTTTGGGGTGTGTAACTGTGATGTATTGATATGCATTAGTGTGTCTGTTGCACAGGGTGAGGGTGGGGGAGTTGCGTGTGTGTCCCTGTTTTTTCCCTCCCCCTCCACTGTGTCGTAGGTGCAGTACTCACCGTGGTCTACGCCGCCGGCGTTCGTGCTCCTGGTAGAGGAGCAGGATGACTATTGCAGGTAGAATTTGGACTTCCGGATCCATGGTGTCCTCGTTCCTCGTGTGGTGTGTAGTGGTGAGTGTTTTCCCTTCGGGATTCCTGTTTACGCCGTGTTTTTATCCGCTGTGAATCCGCCCCACAAAAGGTGGCTGATTGGCCTGTCATAATAGTGTGGGTGGTACATTGTCTCCCGCCTGTCTGTTGGCGGTGACTGCCATGCTGTTTGTTTGTACCGCCGCGCCGGTCTGAGTGTTAAAGTGGCTGTCTTTGTTGGCGGTTTCCACCACGGTCGTAATTGCAATTTTTTTACCGCCGGCCTGTTGGCGGTCTTACCGCCGCTTTAACACCGACCGCCAGGGTTGTAATGACCATCAAAGTGTCTTAAGTCTTTTTAAAACAAAAAAAATATCTTTCAAGCACATAGTACCTGGTTCGTGTGAAAAATCTCCTAAAAGGGCCACAGAGGAGGAGAAGCATGGAAACAAAGGGATGTGCGTCGATTCTGTGGGCAGCACACAGAGATGCTTCATTTAGTTTCCACGTGTCGATTTCCAGCATTCGGTCGTGAATCCTGTTCAGGTTGCAGGGTTTTCAGATGCCCTGGGGTCTGTGTGTGGACTCCTGGGCTTGCGGAGCGAAGTCACAAGTGCTATTTCGTTCTGGTGGGCGTTGCATGGAAGTTTCTTCCACACAGCAGGTGCTGCGTCGATTTCCCCTCTGGAAGTCGGGCTCCATCGTCCCAGGTTGGCTGATAGTCAATCCGGTGGGGCGTGCTTCGAAGTTCCGGTCACAACGCAGGCACTGCGTCAATCTTTTCTGTGCTAAGTTGCTCTGCATTGTTTCAGTTTGGCGTGCGGTGAATTTCTCGCTGCGGGGCAGGATGTATGTCGGTTTTATCAAGCTGTGCGTCAAATTTTCACCACAAAAGGAGTCCAGTTGCAAGAGAGAAGTCTTTTTGGTCCTGAGACTTCAGGGAACAGGAGGCAAGCTTTATCCAAGCCCTTGGAGAGCATTTCTTCACCACAGCCAGAGAGCAGCAAGGCAGCAGGTCAGCACCAAGGCAGCAGTCCTTCACAGAAAGCAGTCAGGTGAGTCCTTTGGGGAGCCAGGCAGTTCTTCTTGGCAGGATGAAGGTTCTGGTTCCAGTTATCTTCTACAGGAAGTGTCTGAGTTGGAAGGGGCAGAGGCCCTGTTTATATACCCAAATGTGCCTTTGAAGTGGGGGAGACTTCAAAAAGTGGCTTAGAAGTGCACCAGGTCCCCTTTCCATTCAATCCTGTCTGTCAGGGTCCCAGTAAGGGGTATGGCAGGCCCTCCACCCTCCCAGTCCAGGGAGACCCATTCAAAATGCAGATGTATGCAAGGGAGTCTTAGTATCCTGTGTTTGGGGTGTGTCTGGGTGAATGCACAAGGAGCTTTTCAACTAAACCCAGCCAGATGTGGATTGTAAGGCACACAAAGATGTAAGGGCAGAGAAATGCTCACTTTCTAAAAGTGGCATTTCTAAAATAGTAATATTAAATCCAACTTCACCAGCCAGCAGGATTTTATATCACCATTCTGGCCATACTAAATATGACCTTCCTACTCCTTTCAGATCAGCAGCTACCATTCAAACAATATATGAGGGCAGCCCCAGTGTTAGCCTAGGAAGGGAGCAGGTCTCACAGCAGTGTAAAAACGAATTTGGGACTTTTACACTAGCAGGACATGTCAACTACATAGGTACGTGTCCTGCCTTTTGCCTACACAGCACCATGCCCTATGGGTTACCTAGGGCATACCTTAGGGGTGTCTTATATGTAGAAAAAGGGGAGTTTTAAGCTTGGCAAGTACTTTTAAATGCCAAGCTTCATTGTCAATGAAACTGCACCCACAGGTCTGAGACAATGTTTAAGGGGCTACTTAAATGGGTGGCACAACCAGTGCTGAAGGCCCACTAGTAGCATTTAATTTACAGGCCCTGGGCACATATAGTGCACACTACTAGGGACTTATAAGTAAATCAAATAGTCCAATTGGGCATGATCCAATGTTAACATGTTTAAAGGGAGAGAGCATATGTACTTTAGCACTGGTTAGCAGTGATAAAGTACACAGAGTCTAAAAACCAGCAAAAACAATGTCTAAAAAGTGGTGGGAGGCAGGCAAAAAGTTAGGGGTGACCACCCTAAGGCTGTCAGGTCTAACAGAGGTGGAATGTCCTGAGGGGCAAGGTGCTTTCCCTGGCCTATAAGCAATAGATAGAGGCCATCAAGACTACCAGTGGTCCTCCAAGTGCCCTCTTAAGACTCTTTCCTTGTGAGAAGCCCCTGGCTATCCTGAATCCTGAGGGCTTGAGGGGAATACCTGGGGAGTGGAATCTGGTAACTTACCACACAAAAACTGTTGTAAACATGCAATGTCCTGCATGCTCACACCTCACCTTTTGCCACTGTGCTGTTCATGTACTTCACCAACATTCAATACCCAGAGTATCTGAGATGTAACACTGTCAATGTGTATTGTTGAACCCAGCATCACAGCTAGCAAGTCCCATCACATGGTATAAATCTGAATGGTGCCTATAAGTCTTTTCATATAAACAAATCAACCCAGTTATCATGGTATGTCTCAACATGTAAATGCATGCTCAAACATAAATGCAGTCTGCCGACAGATATGTAATACCCAATATCTGTCTAGAGTGTGAAGTACAGGGGGTGGCCTGACTGCAACTTCCAGGAGGCCCTGTGTCTGTAATTTCAACCTCCAGCCCAGGGGTAACTTGCCCATATATACATTTTTTTAACTCTCAACTGAAGTGCACTCAGCTAGGAAGATACCATTTGTCAAGTGTAGGAAGTAGAGGGAGTGACCTGACTGGAACTCTCAGGGGGCACTGTGTCTGTAATTCCAACCACCAGCCCAGTGCCACTTGCACATAAACACCTGCTTGCGAACTCTCAATTGAAGTCTACTCACTTGGTAGTGAGCAATGTACAGATCATGAAGAACTCAGAGACGTGTTTGTCTAGCTAGTTCCATCTTGACCTGCTAACCCAAGATTAAACTATTGAGGACAGGAATGACACATTACCAAATATGTACATCAAGTATTCCTAAGGCCTCAGGCTGCATCCATGGATTGGTATCAGCAGCAAACACATTGGAACAGCACTGCACACATGATGACTGCAGTTACACATACAACAAAGTTCTGCATTTGCCTGTATCTCGCTCAGCTAGGCCTCCAAATGGTCAAAGGCATATGTTGCCTCTTCACTGTGGTGGCTTCACTGTTGGTAAGATGTCATTTTCATTCCATCATCCAATGTGCACATCTCATCAGCTGCTTGAGTCAAATAGTTTACGAAAGCTTCACACATGTCATGTCAAATACTCCAATACCATGTTAACATGGCATAATAGGTGAGCCAACAATTTAAGAATGTCCAATGTCTCTGCTTACTGTAACACAAAACCTTTGGAGGTAGAAGTCACACTTTAACCAGTAACAATGCATTTCCTTCATTAACAGGTCGGGCTGCTGCTTGGCACACCGAGGTCCCCGAACAGACGCTCACTACCCCCCTGGATAAAGCCCTCAGTGATGACAACACTCCTGGACTTGTGGACATGGAGGACGGTACTGGTCCATCTGGGCAGCCTGGTCAGATGGAAACAGTGAGCCTCACTGTGCCCACAACATCACCTCCCAGCCCTGTTGCATCAACATCCCATGCAACAAAGCATCCCACAACCTGTGTACCTAGCACAGTTTCCACCATCTTGTGCTCCCCAGTCCTGGATCCCAAGGTGGAACTCAACACTCCTGACACTGAAGGTCCAGGACCCAGTTTGTAGTGAATCCTAGTTTGTTTTAATGGGATGCAGGAGTTAGCTTAGCCTTTGGCTTGTAGGCTCCTGCCCCCATCATCTAGTGACTTTTACCCTATTTAGCTTGCTCTGTTTTAGCACAGTTATTTAATTAAATCTTTTAAGATGGCTGCCTTGTTTTTAGTTAGGCCCATGTTTTACTTTTGTGATATCAGTGCCACTGTGTTCAGGTGTCAATATCAAGTGACAAAGATAAACAAACTGTAGGTGTTTTCACATTAGGTATTTTTCCTCTTCACGCTTTCAAGGGAATTGTTTATATAAATTACCGTCCCAAGCATGTCTTGTCATCTATTATTTGGGAACAGACTTACGTCAAAGTGTCCAAGCAGATCTGTGTAAATACTCCTCACTTAAACAAATAGTCAGAGGGATTCCGACCAGATGCCATTGCTGCTATTGATGCTGCATGTCGCCTTGACGCTGACTGAGTCTTCGTGTCCCTACAGAGTCTGAGCAAGAGACCTCATTCCAAGATAACGAGGATTGGGGGGCTCCTCTCATGGACATGGCATTGACAGATTAGGTTTAACACGCCTAGCTCTCGTTTAGGCTAGAGAATAGGTCCACATTATTAGGGTATCAGGACATATCCCATTCTTTTCATGATATTGCAAGATCGTGGGGGTCTTTGTGTTGATGACTCTTGTCTTTACCATTCTGTTTCTTGCACTGTGCATTATCCTAATCATTGCAACTCATGCAACTTATTGCAGATGGCAGTTTGCTAAATAAAACCTATTGGAACTTTACTGCATCTTCTTCATTCCCTGTGCTTGATTGAGACATCTTGTTTATGTGAGAAAGGGGTAGTCTCCATTTAAGCATGACACTCCATGAGATGTCACACTCTTGAGTCCATGCGTAAAGGCTGCCATAAAATCACCTTTTACTGTTTATGTTTTTGGTGTGGTGCTGCTGGGAGGGTTGGGACGACAGTTGCAACTTGTTGTAGGACTGGCATAATCACCTACAAACATAAGTACTGTCATCCTGAAACCAGCAGTCTTGCCTAGAGCAAGAGTCCAACTACGACATGGCACCGCCAACGATGGTGTTTAGGCACTAATTTACAGGTACCCGACTATCAGTGTCCCACTTACTTCAGGTACGCTAAGTACCATTATACGGAGATGTCCGTGGTCTTGGGGAAGATACTCCTCAACTGAACAGGGAGCACCTAATTAGGCTGTAGGCTGTGAGATCGAACTCTTAAAAGGACTATACTTATCATTTGGTGTTCCATCTCTTTACCCATTTCATAATATGGCTAACGCCATAGACATTCCTGTTAGATAAGCATTAACTCTACACCTAGTTGCGCATGGTTTAACAGAAGAAGGCGGGGATGTCACATTCATAGTAGAAACTAGTGAATCCTACAAAACAGAAACATTCTACTCTTAGATCACCTTTCCTGAGGAAGACCAAAGATCATTTACTTTTCATACATACAGAATTGCAAACGTACCTCAACGGTACCAAGCATACCAGTATCTTGAGATTCCGATTACTTAGCAAGAACATCAGAACTGGTTTGATTGTGCCCTACCACATGTAATACAACCAGTGAGATTAGGTCCCTTAGGTAATGATGGACCAACATGGCCTATGAGATGGACCTGGTGCCAAGGGCACAGGCTTGTGGAGGTAGGGTGTGTGGAAAAGATGCTGAGGGCCAGCGAGTGAGGCCACTGGGGCAGCTGTCGACCAGGACACCATCAGCCATGTCTTGGGGTATATCAGGACTCACAGGGCGTGAAGGGCCAGGTGTTGACTGAACTCCAGTAAATGAAGCAGCTTGAGAGGGTTATGATTGAAAAAAATGGATGCCCATAACAACTAAATGGGCACCCTAACAGGGGTGCTGAAAGAAATCAACACCACTCTGAGCAGTTCTTTCACCCCACCATCTACCCCTTCCTGTGCGTCAACTACATCACACCAACATACATCTGCTGCAGCCATAGGACTGGAGGCCTTGCCAGAGGCACATCCACCCACAGATACCCCTGCCTCTGCAGCAATTGATCCATGGGGACATCCAGCAAAGAATCCAGGAGGTGTATATGGCAAGATACCCTCCACTGCCAGCAAAAAAACTCTTATTTAATGTCCTCATTTATGTCACTCATACACTCTGTGGACTGATCTTGACCCACAAACCATATCCAATAGGAAGGACACGTTGGACTTTGGACTTCCAATGGTGTGACTCTGCTCATTTCATTCACCATGACTGACCCCTTCACTTTACATTTTCTGTTAGTAGTAGCATTGCAATAAATTCATCAGTCACAAGCTCAATGTATTTTGTCTTTAATTTCACATTTGGCCATGTAGTTATGTCAGACCATGTGAACCATATGATGATGATCTAAGGTTCTTGTGCAAGCAGGGATATGTGGCATGCGTACTGTATCCAGCTCAGGATTATAACCATTCCACACAAACACATACATGCAAGTGTCTTGTCTTGTCAAAAAAGGAATTTTATTACATTGTTCAGTGCACAGGCTGTCAATATGACTGGAACATAGCAAATCACACAAGTTTGAATCATACTCGGTAAGTGATGAAATTTACAGATTCAGACCTCCAGACCATGGAAGGAAGGGATTTATCAGACATTGTCCTGTAGAATAGGCAACCATTAAGGTGGTTGATATAATCAGCTGGAGCCATATCGCCTACCAGTCAAAAGTAATCCAACATCATATCATGCAAGATTTAGACTGATGGCAGTACAACAGTTTCCGATCACAGGATAATTACAATCCAGTGCTTCAGCTTCTGGTGGTATGACACAAACAAATGTAGTGATGCGGCACAGGCACTTTTGCCTACAATGATGACACACATCAACCGCTACATACAGTTCAGACCAAAAGAGTGTTTAGCCAATGTGAAGGGAAACTAATATGATTTTGGCCTATGACTACAAATTTTTTGTTCACATGATGACACACATAATGCTTCAAGGCCACCACACAACAAGTAAGAAGTCCACTGGATTCTTCTAAACTTCCATGCTAATTCTCTGTAAGATGTCTTGGCACAGGTCTTCCACAACCCAAATCTGTGACCTATATTCCCTGTATGTCCAAACAGCATCACATACCTGCCAATGTCACAACTCTGAAATGCCCACATGGAGGTGTCATGGTGAAAGTACCTGAACAAAGATCAAAATGAGGAGTGTGGGTAGGAAACCATAAATATGACACGTCACATAGCAAACATCTGGTGAACAAAGTACATTACAATAAATCTAACACAAGGAAAGCAACATCATCAAGATGTGGATGAGTCAAAAGCTACCTCATCAAACACCCTTTGGCTGATTTTGCCTGAGCATTAGCTCCCTATTTCCAACCTTTTACTAGACACATTATCACAACTACAGATCATTGACATATTTACACTCATGAGAAGAAGCTGTCGATGAAATCTTGTCGCAAGTCAGCTCCTTCCTCAATATCGCTTTCATCTTTATTTGGCATTTCAGGATTCTCACCCGGTGGCACCGCAGGCTCTACCACTTTTGGGATGTAATGGATATTCCTCTGCAGGATGATGTTATGGAGAATGCAGCATGCCACAGTGATCTGACACAATTTCCTGGGTGAGTGGAGAAGGACTCCACCAGTGCTGTCCAGACATCTACATCTTGCCTGCAGGAGCCAAAATCCCACTCCACTGCCCGCCATGTTCTTCCATGGG
Source organism: Pleurodeles waltl (assembly GCF_031143425.1). Classification (NCBI taxonomy): domain Eukaryota; kingdom Metazoa; phylum Chordata; class Amphibia; order Caudata; family Salamandridae; genus Pleurodeles; species Pleurodeles waltl. The sequence goes on from NC_090440.1 coordinate 634,618,766, forward strand.
CTTCATTGAAGCGTTCTTCCCCTGGCAAGGTTGGATTCCTCAGCGGCGTCAAAAACCAAGGACGGTTTGGATATGCGGAGTCTCTTGTTTAGGAATGAGACGTTAGTGCAACAATGAATCACTCACTTCATGGTTGTAGCTCTTGGTATTGCTCACACAAAATCAGGACAGATGTGACATACCAACCAGCCACGTCCTCTCTGGTTGCAGTTGTGACATCAGCTTGGGGATGGTGCTTTTCCACATTACAAAGGAATCATGGGTTGCACCAGGAAAATGGGCACAGATGTTTGAAATAAAGAGATCCGACAAGCAGACAACTTGCATGTTGAAAGAATGGAAGTTTTTCCTGTTGCAATAGACTTGTTCACTGCCCTGTGGTGGCACCAGGGCAACATGTGTGCCATCAATGGCTCTCACCACATGTGGGAGGCGAGCAAAACCATAGACGTCAGCCTCCACATTGGCTAAATCCTCATGCTGGGGAACCTCATATAGCTGTCAATGGATTTCATAATCTCTTAACACAAGACTGAACATAGGTTGGAACATACCACCAGATATTGCCACTGTATATTGAAAGGACCTTGTGGCCAGGAAGTGAAATACTGTCATTAGTTGAACAACGGGTGGTGTGCAGGTGGGATTACTATTTTCAGGCATAAGGTATGGCGCCAATCAACTACATAAATCCACAACTATTTACCTATTCAAACAGTACTGTTTTATGATGTGACATTCTTCCATGGTTGAAGGTCTGGCAATGGACGGTACACTGGAAGCTGCTGCCTCCTCGCTCTCCCAGGATACCTATGTGTGAAGATACATCAGTTGGAGCATTATTCACTGTGTCCACACCAGCATACATAATGTATAGCAACAAAGTCAGCTGACAAAGCATTTCTGACTGGAAATACATCACTGTGCCACTGGAGTCAAGCTAGCCTGGCTGATGAAGGGTGATACCCTGAAATTGGTTCCAGGATGCTTGTTTCCGGTCCAGGGAGGACCTGGACTAGCAGTTTGGGCTGGACAGTTCCCATGAGGAACTGGGTTAAGATTGATTTGCATATGGCTGGGTCCAAACTGGGGTGGCATGGTGAGCAAAAGAACGATGGATTAAACCCAGATCTGTGACTGGGGGTGAGTGTTTGCATTGTTCAGCACTCCGTCCATCATCCTTTTGTGTTGCTAGATATACATTGCACCCAGTACACATCACAGCTGTCAACTACACAAAGGTCCAATGTGACCACTGTGCTTGTCAACACGTGTCCACAACATGGATTTTGGCAACACCCAACTATCTGTTCCTCAAATGCCCCTTGAAATGTAATAGTCTGTTCCAACCACCAAAAATACCGTCAGCAGCATTGGACATTGCATCGCCATCATATGCCATCTGTTCTCAGCAACACACTACACTGGTGATGGTGTAGTATAACCTACACAACAAGGCTGCTTTAGAATGTTTGTGATGATCTGACACATATATTGATGTTGTGACACATTTATCAGGGCCCAGTACTGTATTTCCAACTTCAAGATGGTGAATGCCTGACCTATATCACTGCACATTAGGAAACCCCCACGGATACCGGCAGAAGGTCACTGTATGGTGGGCAGTTCCAACCGTGGCTGACACAGCCTGAGGCTAATGTTGTTGCCTGTGACAGTCGTGGACCAACGGCTGTGGCTGTCAGTGGTGATGACTGCATTTGTGTTGCACACCTAGACCGCGTTTTGCAAGTTCACTCACTAGAATCCTTACAGTGCTGCCATCAACACCTGCCCTACTTCAGCTGCTGTGTGCCGCCTCTGGGAGCAATAATGCCAAGCAGGTGAAAGGGCCACTGCCTTCTCTCCTGAGGAGCTGGAGAGGCTCGTTGAGGAGGTCCTTCCCCTGTCAGGTCAGCTCTATGGCTCACCATAGGAGCAAGTAAGAACCTCATAGGCCTATTTGATTCTGTTCAACACCATCCTTTCCTTCCTCTTAGGCTACAGTGTGCCTCTGTGTGCCAGTAGGACTGTTGTCACATTTTGTGTGCCATACATAGGATTTACATTGTGCAGATCATGTAGAATATCACAATGTAATTTAGACTAACATTGTGTTCTGTGGTGTGTGATAAGGCCTAGATCCTTATTCTGTTGCAGTCATATATCTAGGCAGGATACTTTACAGCCATACAATGGCATTTCTGTATGATGTTTGTAGATGTCAAATGATATATATGTGCATCATAGCATGAGCTGTATATGTGTACTGTTTGAGTCACTTGAGGATCTTGTTAGCGATGTGTATAGTGCCACAGAGCATTCAGCCCACATCTGGCCTCGGCAAACTTGTATTAGAACCATATGAAAATCATTGTACCCTTCAGAGTGCCACAAAAGCCACAGCCCACATAGGGATTAGGCATATGATGTACTGTCATGCATGGAAGTGATGGAAATGTGAGTGTAATGTAGGTTCTGTATGCTCAGCCTGCAGAGACCAGGGCCTGTCATATATATGTCCCAGTATGGGACGTAGGCACGCTGGGGTAGAGTAACTGTGGCTATGCTACTGTGCACCAGGTCCACTCCTTGCAGACCTGCAGATCCTGGCATGTGACCACAAAGAGTCTCCATTGGCAAGACGTGGACGGAAAGCATTTGTCCATTGACTACATTAGGGATGTCTACTGAGGTTACTTCATGGCCTAGTACATATGTGCATTTTCCCTCATTGTCAATGTGTGTCATTGGCTTATGACACCTTACTACCACAACTCTGTTGTCACCTTTACATAATGTATGAAATGGAGTCTTTGGTTGGTAGTTGGGTTACCCCCGGTCCAAGCAAGGACCCTCAATCTAGTCAGGGTAAAGGAAAATCACTCTCAATTAATCTATACTCACCCCCTTGGTAGCTTGGAACGAGCAGGCAGGCTTAACTTCAGAAGCAAGGTGTAAAGTATTTGTACCAACACACACAGTAACTTAGTGAAAACACTACAAAATGATACAACACAGGTTTGGAAAAATAGGTAATATTTATCTAAACAAAACAAGACCAAAATGACAAAAATCCAACATACAAAAGTCAAGTTATGAAAAAAGAGTCTTAAATCCTTTAGAAAACAGCGAGAACGTTGTTAGCGTACAAAAGTAGCTCTCGCATCAAAATAAAGCCGCATGGGCAAGTGTGCATCAGAAAAGGCCAGCGATGCGTTGATTTCTCACTTGCAAGCAAGAACGTACATCGTTGCTCCTCTGGTCGGGTTGACGGGCATCATTTCTTCTCTCCTGCAAGACAGCGATGTGTCAATCTGAATGGGCACCTCTGGTCCGGGAGGCTTTGCACTGATTTTCCGTGCCCAGCGATGTTACGTCGAAATCTGGCTGCAAGGTGTCAAGAAACTGTGCTGTGTTGGGGCTTGCGTCGTTAACAGCAGCCACTGTGGGTGTTGTGTGTCGTTTCTCCAGTCACATTGCGTCAATCGTCCAGTGGTGATGCAGGTGGGGCATCGATGTTAGCCACAAGGCTGTTGGTGCATCATTTTTCAGCTGCCAGGCGGGTGGTGCGTCAAATGTTTCCCCACATGGTGGTCTTTGCATGGATTTCAGTTCTTTTCCACCAGCTGCACCTTTCAAGGGCCCAGAGACAGGTGAGGGCACCACTTGACAGGCAGTACTCTCAGCAGAAAGCCCAAGTGCTGGCAGAGAGAAATCTTTGATGTCCCTGAGACTTCAATAACAGGAGGCAAGCTCATTTCAAACCCTTGGACATTCCTCACCAGTGGGAGGTCACACAAAATCCAGTCTTTGTTCTCTCTCAGGCAGAAGCAGCTACTGCAGGCCAACCAGGCAAAGCACAGTCACAAGCAAAGGGGCAGTACTCCCCCTCCAACTTCCAGCTCTTCTCCTTTGCAGAGGTTCCTCTTGGTTCCAGAAGTAATCTGAAATTTCAGTGGGTTTGGGTACTCTTCTTATACACCTTTCTCCCTTTGAAGTAGGCCTACTTCAAAGAGAACTCTATGTTGTTTTCAAGATCCTGCCTTGCTTTCAGGTGTAAGTGATCACTCCTCCCCTCCCCTCAGCCCAGATAGCCTATCAGGATAATCAGACTACACCCCAGCTCCCTTTGTGTCACTGTCTAGAGGAGAGGTACAAACAACCCAACTGTCAAACTGACCCAGACAGGGAATCCACAAACAAGCAGAGTCTCAGAATGGTTTAAGTTAAGCAAGAAAATGCCTACTTTCTAAAAATGGTATTTTGAAACACAAAATCTAAAATCTAACTTCATTAAAAGATATATTTTTAAATTGTGAGTCTAGATACTCAACTCGTCTATCTGCTCCCAAAGGGAATCTGTGCTTTAATCATATTTAAAGGCCTTGCAATAGTGAAAAATGAATTTGGCAGAATTTCACTGCCAGGACATGTAAAACACATAAGTATATGTTCCACCTTTAACATACACTGTACTCTGCCCATGGGGCTTCCTAGGGTCTACCTTAGGGGTGCCTTTCATTTATAAAAAGGAAAGGTTTAGGCCTGGCAAGTGGGTAAATTTGCCAAGTCGAACTGACAGTTTAGAACTGCACTCACATACATTGCAGTGGCAGGTCTGACCCATGTTTACAGGGGTCCTAATGTGGGTGGCACAACCAGTGCTGCAGGCCCACTAGTAGCATTTTATTTACAGGCCCTGGGCACCTCTAGTGCACTTTACTAGGGACATACCAGTAAATCAAATATGCCCATCATGGATAAGCCAATGTACGCATACAATTTATACAGGGAAGACTTACACTTTAGCACGGGTCAGCAATGGTAAAGTGTCCAGAGCAACCAAAACAGCAAAAACAGAGTCCAGAACACAGAAACAACCTGGAATGTAGAGGCACAAATGTAGGAGAGGCTATACCAATGATGCCAAGTCTAACACATAAGTGTTATGCGTCTGGTACATGCATATTGCACAAGTACCAAACAAACAATGCAGATATTTCATTGAGTTTGAGAGGGAATGACACGTGACTCAATAGTTTAGTTACATGCAACTGATCAGACCAAACTGACCTAAGTATGTTGATGGCATCTCTGCAGGATTGCCACGTATGATAAACGATGTGTTGTGTGTTACAGGTACATACCCCAGAAACCCACCCCAAAGTGGTATGAGTTAAAAATGAGTAGCCCACATGTCCACACATGCACAGGGAAACAACTTTCTGTGCCACCCATGGCAGCCCTTTTATTGTCACTTAAGTGTTAGGGTAAGGTAGTTGCCTGGAGGCACTGTATGCATTGAGTCAATGTTGCTGGCTGTACATTTGTCTGTCCAGTCCGGTCCAAGGACTTTACCCTTCTGAAGGCCACATTGGTATGTTTTGCGTTATTGTGGTTCATTGTTGTCAGTAGGCTTGCTTAGTCAGTGTAGGCTATGAGCAGGGTAGTGGGTTAGTCTGCAGCTGAATCAAAACGTGTGTAGTCATGTCCATTTACTTATCAGCATGTGTGCTTTATACTTGTGTTGTGTTTACAATTATAACACATATATCTGGTGTTTTTGAAATGTGTGAGACACAACCATTTGGGCAAAAAATGGATTTGTAACCTTTTGATTTGTCTCTTGTATCCATACAGGTCAACACCGATCAGAGGTAGGGAATTTGGAGAGCCGTTGCCCGAAAGGTGAGGACCCCAGGGGTCCATAGTCAGTGGAGCACCCACTGTCGAAAAGAGGTGGGAGGTGCTGTGTCGCTGGGCCCCACAGATTGTAGAGGTCTAGCTGGGGCTGTCCTTCCAATGTGGGCACAGCTCACATCAGACCCTGACCGCCCTAATGGCCCGATTTCTGGTGGTGGCCTACCCTGAGCCTGATGGGCATTAGAGGGGAGCACAGCAGCAACCCGGGGGTGAGTCCTGGACATATTTCTGCCTGTTACATTGCCATGTTGATGTGTAGGAGTCTGCCATTTCCGACTGAAGATTGGAGACAGGCCATGTATGAACACAAGATGAGTGGTTGTTTGTGTAGGTATGGTATTTGGTGCATGCTGATGTGCCTTGCCTGTTGGACCAGCGACGCAGGACACAATCAAATATACAGTCCATAGCTAATTAACTGTCCAGGGCCAAAACATGGCTGAGTACAGTGATCAATCAGGTCATGTTGTTTGTTGTTGTGGGTGTCCTTTGTACCCAACAATCGACTTGTCTTCAGTGTGTCAGCCCAAATAACATGGAGTAATAGATCACTGTACTCATCCATGTGTCTGCTCAGTGAGTCTATTGGCGTTTGTCCCCTACGGCCACTTGTCTCTTGTGTGTGCGACTGCTGATGCCTTACTACTGTCTGTCATGTGAAGGTTGCCATCATACATTTGACGCAGCATACATTGCCCTTTGGGTGCAGTCTCTAATCTGTACTTTCCCTTGGTAAGTAGTGATTGTCCAGTGATACGATTTTGGTGACATCACTGTTGCCATCATTTCTTGGGGCTACATGTTAATATTTGTACCTTTCACTTTTGCCATATCATTTTAACTGCTGCTTCATGCATGGTCTACCTCTCGTCATGGGATGATGCCTGATTCCCTCACAGATGTGTACATGCCAACATATCTGATGGGGCTACAGTACCTGTGGTGCCACAGACAAGAGTGTTTCACCATTGATTGGTGGCTCACACATACCCTCACCTGTCATTCCATGTAATTTGGCATGTACAACTGCAGTAGCAATGAAGGACATTACAGGTAGGACTACAGTTTTTACCCACAATGTGCTTTTCCATGCCATTGATGTAGGTTCATTTAGCAATATGCTTACTACATGTTCAATGATAAAGGTTCATTACCTAAGTGTGATATGCATCAGGGAGTTACTCGCAGCAATGTAGGAATCATATGTGGTTGTGTACAACATTCATCCAAGAGAATATGTCTTTGCATGACAAAAACAGACAGAGATATGGCTTCCCGTTGAACAACATTTTAAGGGCCTTCTACAGGTACTTGAGAATCCCTGGGCCCCTACAACATTCAATGGGTTATTGGCTTTGCTGATGCAATCAGAATATTGTATGTGTTATCTATCTGGGCAACATTAGTACAACCTCCAGGAGTCCATTTAGACAGTGTACATATAGTGAAGTGACCATTGTTGATTTTTTTCCAGCTTGACATGGGTGTTTCTAGGTCACCTTCTTCCGGCTACTGTACTTCTCTCAGCAACATGGCTGGAATAGTTGGCCATCATTTATTCATGATGTGACATTGGGTATGTGAAGAATAGCTATATGATTGACATTGTGTGGGACCTGCGGCATTGAACTTGCCATTGCCCTACTATTGTGTGACAACAGATAGCCGAGAGATGCTTCATGAGGCAAACCATTGAATGTGATGAGGTCTCCAACTTGTTAAGTGGATTCTATGATTGCACAACTTCACCCATGAGATTGGAGTTGTCTATGATTCTGAATTTCCTGTGGGCAACGTTCATGTAGCATGCATGCATAAGGTGTTGCAAATGTTGGAGCCACTTGGGGGGAGCTTGTGGCTGATAAGGGCTGTTAAAAATCAGATCCTATCATAATTTAAATTACAATTCCCAGACACTCATTTAGACTTTAATGAAATGTTGGTGTACCTGCAATCTGTGATGTTTTGCTACAGCTCGTTGTCTGTTCTGGTTCAGTGTGTCTAAATAAATCATAGTTACATCTATAATTCAATGATAAATCACAGTGATTGTCCTTTGACTCCTACCATGCTATAACATCACTTGCTACATTTTGTTTTCTACTGGCTCATTAGTCTATTTCCTACACTTATAAATCAAACACACTACATCAACATATTTAACCCCTTCGCTGCCAGGCCTTTTCCCCCTCCTGTGCCGAGCCTTTTTTTGGCTATTTGGGGCAGTTCGCGCTTAGGCCCTCATAACTTTTTGTTCACATGAGCTACCCACGCCAAATTTACGTCCTTTTTTTCCAACATCCTAGGGATTCTAGAGGTACCCAGACTTTGTGGGCTCCCCAAAATGAGGCCAAGAAATTAGCCAAAATACAGTGAAAATTTAGTTTTTTTTTTTAAACTGGGAAAAGGGGGCTGCAGAATAAGGCTTGTGTTTTTTTCCCTGAAAATGGCATCAACATGGGGTTTGCGGTGCTAAAATCACCAGCTTCAAAGCTTTCAGGAACAGGCAGACTTGAACCAGAAAACCCCTTTTTTTCAGCACAATTTTGGCATTTTACTGGGACATACCCCATTTTTAAGATTTTGTGTGCTTTCAGCCTCCTTCCAGTCAGTGACAGAAATGGGTGTGAAACCAATGCTGGATCCCAGAAACCGAAACATTTCTGAAAAGTAGACAAAATTCTGAATCCAGCAAGGGGTAACATCTCTCAAAAAACAAACAAACAAACCAAAATAAAAATTAGCCCTGGCACCTAGAGGTTTCTGCCCCCAGGAGGGGCAGATCGGCCTAATAACAATAGGCCGATGCGCCCCCAGGGGGGGCAGAAATGGCCTAAAATAAAGTTGCCCTCCCACCCCCCCGGGGATCGACCCTTGCCTACGGGGTCGCTCCCCTTGTGTGACGGCGCAAAAAAAAAGATCCCTGGTGCCTAGTGGTTTCTGCCCCGCTTGGGGCAGATTGACCTAAAATCAGCAGGCAGAAATGGCCTAAATACAATTTGCCTCTCCAGGGGAGCGACCCTTGCCTAAGGGGTTGCTCCCCATCTGTAAAACAACAACAACAACGAAAATCCCCGGTGCCTAGTGGTTTCTTCCCTCCCCTGGGGGCAGATCGGCCTAATTAAAATAGGCTGATCTGCCCCACTGGGGGGCAGAACTGGCCTAAAATAAATGTTCTCCCCAGGGGAACGACCTTTGCCTAAGGGGTCGCTCCCCTTACGTGAAATTCACGGAAAAAAAACTCCCTGGTGTCTAGTGGTTTCTGTCCCCCTTGGGGGCAGATTGGCCTCATAAAAATAGGCCAATCTGCCCCAAAAAGAGGCAGAAATGGCCTAAATATAATTTGCACCCTATGGGAGCGACCCTTGCCAAAGGGGTCGCTCCCCACCTCTGAAAGAAAAAATAAAAAATAAAAAAAATGTATCCCTGGTGCCTAGAGGTTTAAAGGCCTTAAAAATGCCCCCCCTGCGAGCAACCCTTGCCCAAGGGGTCGCTCTCTCATGGCAGTTTCATTTTAAAAAATAAATCCCTGGTGTCTAGTGGGCATGTCAAAAGTCAAATTGCTTTGCAATCCGGCTTTTGAAACGCTCAGAGAGACTTCAAAGGGAAGGAAATTCCTTTCCTTCCCTTTGAAGCCTCTCTGGGCCTACCTCTCGTGATCGGAAGAGAAATGCAAAGCATTTCTCTACTGACTGCGCTGGAAGTCGAGCTTCCAGTGCGATGGGAGGAGGCCCTGTGACAATCAACGCACGATCGCGTGCTGACGTCACAGGAGGGGTGGGGGGCCGGGAGTGGAAGGGGAAGGGCTTTCCCTTCCATCCCTGTCTTTGGGGGGAACCCAACAGAGAGAGCGCTAGCGCTCCCTCTGGGCTCTGTGCCCAGGACGTAATGGTTACGTCCTGGGCACAGCAGCACTGTGCCCCAGGACGTAACTATTATGTCCTGGGCACAGAAGGGGATAATAAATTGACTGTCCGGGAGTGCACCAGATTCATGCAAATCATCAAATGTTGTAAGGTACTACCAAGCCTGCAGCACATCAAAAGTGCCTATCCAAATAAAATCAAACAAGTGTGTTAATGTGACACTTGTTGCATCTTAATTATGTTCATCGTTGCACCATCATGTGAGGTTCTATGCATGCAGTTTCACTGTCTAGATGCATCTCATTCACATCCTCCAACAGTATTACAACAGCAACACCAGTCACAAGCCAAATGTTTGTTGATGCTTGGCTTCTCAACAGCAAAGAGACCAAAGGGCCTCCAATGTCATTGCCAGAAATACAAGGCACCTCCTTAAGATTTTACAACATACATCATTAGGATATCCATTGCAGATGAGAGAACACTTTTTGTAACACGTGCAACACTGAGATGAACCGCTGTGTTGCTCAGCTACAGTTAATCTACTACCCACAGCATACTCACATTAAATTTAAGAACTGTGCATTCAGATTTATTGTAAACAATGTTGACATTTATAGCAATAATAATTATCTTCAAAATAACAAACTATCAGGGTTAGAGTATCATTTTGTACAGGGCTGAATTTACATATTCAGGAGAAGGGATCTTGTTTCAAAATGAGTTAGTTACCTCGGTATGCAGCGTTTCTAACAAGATTTGAATCCCAAAATTTCAGAATCCCTATGATACAGCAAAAAAACATCCTCAAATCCACATTCAGTAGTAGCTGAGTCACATGTTCTCTCTTTTTTTTTTCATGTTCTATGAATACACATGATTGAACAGTATGTATTATCATTTGTAATATGCCCAGAAATATTTCCAGTATATGACCCCCATCAGTAGTCAATTTTTGCATATGGACTAGAACATCATCCACAAATAGGGACATCTGGTCAATAAACCCATAACGCGCTACTCCTCTGTCCATCCCCTCTCCATGTACCATGCCCTCAGTCAGATCCATAGCCTCTCTGGATCTCTCAAAATACTGACTATTTTGAATGTTGGCTATTGAAGCAAAGTACAAGAATGGGGATGAATACAAGTTTGGCGGTCCGAGGACCGCCATGTTGGTGGTGACGGTCTGACCGCCAAGGGCCCGTCATACCACCATATTTCGAGTGCGCTGCCACAGCCAGGCAGCACAGACCACCATAGTCACCTGGAAGCACCATTACGAGGTTGCACACCACCAATGTGACTATGGTGGTCCAACCAGCATGTAGAAGCTGTCAGGAATGGAGACAATAAAGGGAGATACTCGCCTGCAGACAGCTACACACGTCTGGAGTGGCCATGGAGCCCTTTGAAAATGTCATGCCGCTGCTCCTGCTCACCGAAAAACAACAAAATCAACGCTGCCATGGATGACAGCAACCGTAACTACATACACCTACCTTTAACATTAACCCTTTAAAAACAGCATGCTGTGCCGGCAAACACATGGGGGGTACACCATGGGCAGCAGCTACATGTTTCATACGACACACACTCCTTGACATACATCAACACAGACCCATACACACACACAATATGCACACTTCGGCTATCACTCACTGCACAGGAGCACTACACAATTACACATGGCCACACTGCTCAGGCACAGCGACACTGAAGGTGACACAACATTCTCACACACAGCAACAACAACACAACTACTGCACATATACAAATAACACACACACATTCACACCCAACACTGGCCATGGACTGTCCACACATATAACACACATATCTATTGATGCCATGGACCACATACAACACCACCATGAAACAACCCTGCAATAGACACACACATCACACCACAATGGGGGCACAATGGCATTCACAATACATGGAGAGACAAATGGACAAAATAAACAAAATGCACCAGGACAACAAAACCTACAAAGCTAGGATGGGAGCATATGGACCATACATGGAAGGAGGGTGCACTTGGACACATATCACTTTGAACAGGGGCCTCAAACCATAGGCACATAGGAAATAGCTGTACATGGGTCTCAGGGAGAAGCAATACCAAAAGAATTTGTCATGCACAACTACACCACCGCGAAGGGGAAGTCAACAAAGCAGACACAATCCGCACACCATGGGGCAAACCCCTACACAAACCAGCAGCAAGGGACACACCCCTAAATGGACACATGCACACTCAAATGCAAAGTAATCTCGCACAGCTGAACACGCTCCATGTCTGCACTGACAAAACTCAAGATTATACACATCACATGTTTACAATAGTCATTTCAGGGGGACAAGTCCAACACCATATATGACCACACGGCACAACACAAAAAGAAGTACCAAAACAAACACTACACAATCCCATGACACCAACATTGCTTCTACATACACACACCCATAACACAACAGAAGTGCTTCTCTTGGGGTACAACAGCACTGCACACAAACTCACATATTGCAAACAACACCACATGGAGCAGCAAGCAGGCACAAACACACATGACTACAGGAACACAACCAAAATCAATCAGGGACAACAGAAAGCTAGGAAAGGAATAGCAGGACAAAGATGTACCCAACAAATCAACAACTGGTTTGGTTTATTAAATGACCAGTTCATTAAGTCCAAGGCCATAGGCCAGTCCATTCTGGATGCCCAAATGGAACAGTGTTGGGATTCAATTGACTCATGACTACCATGTAACCTCTACAGGAAGGGTCATCAAGGGGGCAGGCAGACAGGTACCTCAGGAATTATCCGAGGGGGAGCTTGGGGGTTATTGGATCTGGGCTTGGGAAGGGGGGTTCCTTCTTAGAAATGGTGGACTTCTTCTTGGCGGGTAGGGGCATGGGTTCTTGCAGGGGGGGCAGGGGAGGCCTTGGTGGCGGAAGGGATGGCCTTGGAGAGGGTTGTGCTCATTTTGGTTGGGGCACCGGGGGACTAACAGTGGTAAGGCAAGTTCACATAGAAAAAGGTTCTTTGACACACGGGGACAGGAATCAGAAGGGGGTTGGGATTTGGAGGTTGAGGTAGTGGTTGTCTGATGTGTAGTAGTGGATATCTTGGGTGCGTGCTTGTGGAAAGTATGCTTGTGTGTGGTGGGTGTCTGTTGGGTGAGTGAGTGAGGGCGTTTATGTGTCTTGGGCTGAGGGTGGTGGGGGTACTGGGGATGCCGCGGTGGGTGGGTGGCTTTCTATTGGGGTGGTGACTGCAGTTATGGTGGATGTGGTGCATGTAGGTCTGTCTGTAGTTGTGGTGTCTGTGGGTGTGGTGACTGGGGTGGATGTTTGAGGGTCTGCTGGGGTGGTGTCTGTGGGTAGGATGGGTGTGGTGGCTGTATCAGTGACTGATGACGTGATTACTGTAGGTATGCCAGATGTTGTGTGTGTGATGCTGGGGGTGGGGGGTGTCAGGGCAAGTTGTGACTGTTACTGTGTATGTGGGTAGATGTTGTTTGTGTGTGTGCCAGTGTGTCTTGTGGTGCTTGTGTTTGTGTGCACTACCTTTGTTGGGTTGGATGCATGAAAATCTGTCTGAATGCTTTGGTTAGGAAGTGGGGATTTGGACTGGGAAGAGGAAGGTGGACGAGGATCGGAAGACAAGGGGTGACTAGTTGCTGTCAGAGTGGAGACCACAATGTGAAAAGACCTCTGTAGGCCAGCCATTGCACTGTGAATGCCCTCCAGGAACGCGTTGGTCTACTGGACCTGGGTTGCCAGTCCCTGGATGGCATTCACAATGGCAGATTGACCCACAGAGATTGACCTCAGGTGCAATACCCTCTTCACTGAGGGCAGCAACGGTAACAGGGGCTGGGGCTGAAGTGCCTGTGGCATAGGAGGTGCCCACCCTTTTGGACAAGCAGGCACAGCCAACTGAGTGGGGAACAACAGGGAGGTCAGTGATAGAACGGGGGTGGCAGACAAGGATGGTGCTGAGGGGTCCCTGATGGGTCACACACCACTAGGGAGTGACCACTGGAGGAGGAATTTGAGGATGTTGATGCAGATCCAGTCCCCCCCATGGCACTCCCCATGACCTCTGGGCCTTTGGGTCTCTCTGTGTCAGTGGTGTCTTGTCCTGAGGTCCCATGGCCAGATGCTTCCCCACTCGGCTCGACCCCGACTGCTTTACCTGCCTGTGCTGATGCAGCCAGAAGAAAGAGGAATGGGGTAACAACATGGACATGAAAACATGTCAATCACTACTCTGAGAGACAAACCATACCATTATGTCAAGTAGCTTCCCACAAAAAATGCCAGCTAAGTGGCACAATCATGCTCCAATACAAAACCATGCATGCCAAATGGACTTTCAAAAGTAACACATGCAAAATCTAGGCTCCCAGACAACTACAGTAGCATGGACGAAGTCCAGCACCCGCACTAAGGTCATTCAAATGTGCCCCACATGTGGCGTTGCAAGGTGCAACAATGAAGGTCCTAAATCTTATGGAGAGATGTCTCCAGAATGCACACAACAATGAATTTATAAGTTCCAGGATAGACACCATCAATGTCTGACACCCATCAGAATTACATCATCTGAGTGTATTAGTATTAGACAACTGTACAATGCAGGAAGGGGAGACACAGACCTTGCAATCACTAACAGAAGGACCCCAATTTTTTGTTCACAGAGAAGCAACATCACTACCCACATTTCAGACATGGCAAGCATGGCATCTGTCTGCAGATGAATCCGTGACCTCAAACACATGTGATGCAACCATCAAGGCAAGTCAATCCATGATACATCTTAACAGTTAGGGCACAATGTCCAATCATGACGTATGTGCAGTGCACCTCCAAACATGATTCAACGTCAAGGGTACATATGAACATTAAGGCCCTCATTACAACCTTGGCGGTCGGTGTGAAAGAGGCGGTAATACCGCCACCAGGCCGGCAAAAAAAAAAAATTTGAATTACGACCATGGCGGTTACCGCCATGCAAAACCGCCACTTCTACACATTGACCACCAGGGTGGTAACGAACGCTGGGCTGGAGACTTCGGTCTCCAGCCCGGCGGCCATCACTAGACCGCTGGCGGTATCAGGACCCCTCATACTGCCATGGATTTCGTGGGGTTTTGTACCGCCACTCAATCCATGGCAGTAGGCACTATTCCCTGGCACTGTTTGGGGTCTCCCCCACCCCCCTCCCTCTCCCCGGAGCCCTCCCCAACACCCACGACCCCCTTTCCACCCCCCAAAGGTGGTAGTACCCCTCCCCCATTCCCCTCTCCCACAGACACACCCACACACTCCCCACACACCCCTACACGCACGCTCACACCACTCATACACATACACGCACACATACATGCACACATGCACACAGATATATATGTCACATTCCCATACACACAATACACCCCCGCATGCATACACACACTCACACAACCACTCTACACACTCACACGCGCACCCCCATGCACACATACAACAAACAACACTTCCCACCCCCTCTCCTAACGGATAATCACCTTACCTGTTCCGGTGATCCTCTGGTAGGGAACAGGATCCATGGGGGCTGCTCTGCTGCCAGCACCCTGTCACCAGAACACCGCCACGCTGAGTACTGTGATGTAATTCGGTGGGCGGTGTTCTGATGACGTGGTGGTGGAGCAGCCTCCACTTCACCGCTGACCGCCAGTATGGCTGCTGGCAGCTCTTCGTCCGAAAAAGGCCGGAAGGCTGCCAGCAATCATGATACGGTTGGCGGAAGACCGCCACCACTGGTGGTTTTCGGCCTGGAGTAACCTAGGCGGTCTTCAAAGAAGACCACCGAGGTTGAAATGAGGGCCTAAGTGGATATACACTTTGGCCCTACCTGTCATGTCCCTCATTGCTACCGCAGTTCTACATGACTAATTACAAATTATGAGGCATATATGAACCTGTCAGATGATATACGATGGTGACATACTGCTGTCTGTGGCACCCCAAGAAATAGACAACCATTGTAGATGTACCATCACAACAAAAGTACTCTGTGCACATATATTTGAGAGACTCCAGACATCATCCATCACACATTGAATGACGACTATACTCTAATTTTATCCCACATAGTTACCCTTCGAGGGGAAGGATCCCACAACCTCCTGTTTACCATCCTCTGTCAGATCTTTAGGCCGTGGAGGACAGACTTATAATCCAGATCCATTGTGGATCTTTGTTGTCAGTTTGAGCCAGATCTGATGCTAGCAATCAACCATCTAAAGAGCATACCTCCCATCACTCAAGTCATGGCAGTGTTGCACTTCATGGCCACATGGCCCTTCCAAAATACAGCAGCCCTGTCTACTGGGGTGTCCCAGCTCATGTTCAGTCTGGTCTTAAAGGATGTACTTTCAGCAAAGTTGAAACACCTGGACTGTTACATCCGGTTTCCTTGATGTGAGGATTTTCCACATGCAAAGACTGACTTCTATGGTTTGGCACACAAACCACATGTGGTGGGAGTCATTGGTGGTACACATGTAGCCTTGGTTCAACCACATGGCAATGAACAAGTCTATCGGAACAGGAAGAACTTCCATTCTATGAATGTCCAAGTTGTTTGTTTGGTGGACCTCTACATTCCCCAAGAGTGTGCCCATTATCCGGTTTCAATCCATGATGCCTTCATCATGCGGAACAGTCCTATTCCCCAGCTGATGTGACAACTGTACCCAGAGAGGGCCTGGATGTTTGGTAAGTCACATATGTCATGTGTTTGAATGCTATGTCTGCTGCTAGTGAGAGAATGCTCAGGACTCATGGTTGCACATATGTTGCCTTCCCTTACAGGGGACCAAACACTCCATGGTTGTTGACACCAGTGAGGACTCCCAACTACGCTAGGGGAAGTCCACTTCAACCAGGCTCTTAGAAGGACACAGCGTGTCGTGGAGCAGGCTTTTGGGCTCCTTAAAGACAGATTTCATAGCATTGACAAGACAGGTGGAGCCCTCCTCTCCTTATCCGGAAAAGTGTGTAAGATCATTGTGGCCTGCTGCATGCTCCACAACATTGCCCTGAGTAGAAATATCCAAAATATTCCAGATGAGGTCGAGCTACCAGTGACACCTGGTGAGTCTCCTGAAACGCCAAGTGAGTATAGCAGTGATGTGGATGAAGGGGGAGAAATGTGGGCAGATCTCATCAATCACTACTTCACTTGAGTGTAAAATATGTGATGTGATGTGACTGTATGGGAAACTGTAGGGCTCCGGATGTGTTCAGACGGGTATCCGTTTTTAGGAGACAGGGCATTTCATGCTATGCATCATACAGCCAAGGTTTGCTAGCTTAGTCAGACTTGAAAATATGACTCTCATGTGGATCTTCTGTGTTTTGGTCAGTCACATTGCACTGTCAGTGGATCAACTGAAGTTTTAAATGAGGTTTTGGTCTTATGTATGCCTTTACCGGCCAAACCTCCTTGTATATTGTTCTTTTTTTCAGCTGCCTTCACCATGCCATCCTGATGTGGGCATTACAGAGTTGTGTCATTGACAGGTAGCTGTTGCTGATCTAACATGTGAAGTGGACATGGATTGATTCAGGTAATGTTGGTCACAAAGTTTGGATGTATGATTCCTATGCCCAAGCTGCCTGGACAGTGGGTGGGCAGGAATCAGAGATACACAATAAACTTATTAGCTGTGGTGTGTTGGTCCAATGGTGTAATGTATGTGATCATGTGGCCTTGTAACATGTCATCCTGCACAATCCTTGCCTTCTACCTTCACATTGTGTTGGCATTGATCCAATATGGTCTGTTAGTGGCTGACAAAGTGTTTCCTCACTGCAGGTCAGTGTGCCCTTGACACATCACTGACACAGGTTTGTGACATTCCACCAGATGCTTGCTCATTGTAATGGAAAGGACGTGGGCTCAGGGTATGCTGTACTGCCCTCTATCTGTGCCATGGTGTATGTTAAGTTGTCAGACCTGGTTTTGGTATGTGATAAGGGTCAAACTGGTGACAAAATCCCAGACTCTTAGCCTAATCTACGGGACAAGGTCTGGCGAAGCCCTTGCTTGTGTGGTGTGGGGGACTTTACATTTGGTATATCTGACCTGACTCAAAATGGCAAAGATACTCTTGGCTATGACTGTCCAGAAATCTTTTAACATCCTATGTGCAATACAGTAAAATAAACATTGTGTTGCTGGTTATCCTCAGCATGACACTACCTGAGACATCTCCCTCTATCCATTCCCATCTTATTTCTTATTCATGTGCTTCATATGTGATTAATATTCAACATTTTAGACAGTTAAAAAAGAGAGATAGTAGGAAGTGTTTTATTGATGGGTGCGTTTATTTACATTACTACAGAAATCAATAGTGACACTAGAATAAAAAAAAGTAAGGTGAAGGGATCAGTCATGGTGAATGCAATCAATAGAGTAGAGGCCACAACATTTGAAGTCCAAAGTTCAGTGTCCTACTCGCATGGAAAATGGAAAGTGATCAAAGAAAAGTCAACAGAGTGAATCCGTGGCACACAAAGGAGTGACGTGAGGAAGTGGTCACTTGCTGGCAGTGGTTGTTGTCTTGTCATCCGCACATTCTGGATGCTTGGTAGGACGTCTCTGCTTGCGGGAGGGGTTCAGTAACTACAATCAATCATTCAATCAATCAAATAATTTCCTTAAGTGCACTACTCACCCGGTAGGGTCTCAAGGTGCTTGGGGAGGGGCCGGTTACTGCTCGAAAAAACATGTTTTTAGGTGCTTTCGGAAGGTTAGGAGGTCCTGGGTCTTGCATAGGTTGGTGGGGAGGGAGTTCCAGGTCTTGGCGGTGAGGTGGGAGAAGGATCTGCCACCGGAGGTGGTGCGTTGGATGCAAGGGACTGTAGCGAGGGCAAGGTCGGCGGAGCAGAGCTGGCGAGTTGGTATGTGGAAGTTTACTTGTTCGTTAAGGTAGGCCGGTCCAGTGTCGTGGAGGGCTTTGTGAGCATGGACAAGGATCTTGAAAGTGATCCTTTTGTTGATGGGCAGCCAGTGTAGGGATCTGAGGTGGGTGGATATGAGTTTGTGGTGAGGGAGGTTGAGGATGAGCCGTGTGGCTGCGTTCTGGATTCGCTGGAGTTTTCTTTGAAGTTTGGCTGTGGTCCCTGCGTAGAGGGCGTTTACCGTAGTCCAGTCTACTGCTGATGAGGGCGTGGGTGACTGTTTTTCTTGTTTCTAAGGGTATCCATTTGAAAGACTTGCGTAGCATGCGAAGGGTGTTGAAGCAGGAGGATGAAATGGCGTTGATTTGCTGGGTCATGGAGATGGATGAGTCCAGTATGATGCCAAGGTTGCATGCGTGGGTGGTGGGTGTTGGGGGTGGTTCGAGGGCGGTGGACCACCAGGAGTCGTTCCATGCTGTCTTGTTGGGGCCGAAGATGATGACCTCTGTTTTGTTTGAGTTCAATTGAAGGTGGCTTGTTGTCATCCATTTGGCGATGTCGAGGAGTCCGGCGTGCAGGTTAATCTTGCCGGTGGCTGGGTTCCTGGTGACGGAGATGATGAGCTGGGTGTCATCAGCATAAGAAATGATGGTGATGCAGTGGGGACGGAGGATGTTGGTGAGAGGAGCCATGTAGATGTTGAAGAGTGTGGGGCTGAGGGAAGATCCTTGGGGGACCCCACAGATGATCTTGGTGGCTGAAGACCAGAAAAGAGGGAGGTGAACTCTTTGGGTTCTTTGGGCGAGGAAGGAGGTGAGCCAGTCCAGGGCCTTGTGGTGAATTCCAGCATTGAACAGGCGTGTGCGGAGAGTTTGGTGGCATACAGTGTCAAAAGCTGCAGAGAGGTCTAGGAGGATGAGGGCGACGGTCTCGCCCTTGTCCACTCTGGTCCTGATATCATCTGTGCAGGCGATGAGGGCGGTCTCAGTACTGTGGTTCTTGCGGAATCCAGATTGGGAGGCGTCGAGTATGTTGTTTTCTTCAAGGAAGTGAGGCAGTTGTGCGTTGACTATCTTCTTGGCGACCTTTGCGGGGAAGGGGAGAAGAGAAATGGGTCTGAAGTTTGTGAGGTCTCCCGGGTCTGCTTTGGGGTTTTTGAGAAGAGCGTTGACTTCGGCATGCTTCCAAATATCTGGGAAGGTTGCGGTGTTGAAGGAACTATTGATGACGGCACGGAGCTGTGGAGAAATGATTTGTCCGGCCTTGTTGAAAATGTGGTGGGGACAGGGTCTGTTGGGGAGCCTGAGTGGGTGGAGTTCATGGTTTTGCCGATTTCTTTGTCATTGGTGGGGGTCCGGGTGTTCAGTCAGTTGGTGCGGCAGGGTTGCGGCAGGGTGTTGTAGTGTTGGTTATGTCGGTTGCTGTAGGCGCTGTTGATGAGAAGCTGTTGTGTATGTCTCCGATTTTGGTCTGGAAGTAGTTGGAGAGGGAGTTGCAGAGGCCTTGGGAGTGTGGGGGGTCGATGGTGCAGGATTTTGGTTTGGTGAGTTCTTTGATGATGGCAAAGAGTTCCTTGCTGTTGTGTGTGTTGTTGTCTATGCGTTCTTTGTAGAAGGATCGTTTGGTGGTCCGGATGAGTTGGTGGTGTTTCCACATGACTGTTTTGAGGGTGGAGAAGTTGCTCATTGAGGGTCTTGGCGCCAGGCTTTCTCAATTTTTCGGCATTCTCATTTGGAAGATTGAAGTTCTGTGGTGAACCAGGGGGCAGTCTTGATGGTATGGGTGTTGTTGTTTGTTTTCAAAGTGGCAAGGGAGTCTGTGCAGGTTTCTAACCATCATGGGAGGTTGTGGGCGGCAGTGTTGGGGTCGTTGGTGATGGGCGGTGGAGCTTGTGCGAGGTTGGAGATTAGGTGTTCCTTGGAGATCTTGTTCCACATGCGGTAGGGTGTAGTGTGTTGTTGGTGTTTGCTGGTGGGTTTCATGAAGGAGACATGGATGCAGTGGTGCTCAGTCCAGTGGAGTTCGGTGGTGTGAGTGAAGGTGATGTGGCTACTGAAGGTGAAGATGGAGTCTAGCATGTGTCCCGCTGAGTGGGTGGGTGAGGTGACCAGTTGCTTGAGGCCGAGGTTTGTGAGGTTGTCCTGCAGGGCTGTGGTGTTGCGGTCCTGGGAGCTTTCCAGGTGAAAGTTGAGGTCACCAAGGAGTATGTGGTCTGTGGAGGAGAGGGCATGGGAGCTGATGGTATCGGTGATGGTGTCACAGAATGGGAGCGGGGTCCTGGTGGTTTGTAGATGAGGGTTCCTCTAAGGGTGGTGTTAGGGTTTATGTGTATTTGAAAGTGTAGGTGTTCTGCGTTGTCTAGGGAGTCGTTGGTGTTGGTGGAGATTTTGATGGAGTTTTTGTGTATTATGGCGATACCTCCTACAGTGGCAGGGCCCCCCTTCCAGTAGCTGGCACAGATGAAGGGCCTTGTATAGATGTGCCAATTGAAGAGGTGCGATGTTGTTGTCGATCCCTGCTCAGGACAGTGTTGATGCCCCTCAGCACCCCTGTTAGGGAGGCTATGTTAGTATTGTGGACCTCCCACGGTTCACGCATTTCTCAATGGAAATCCATCTGTAGCTCCTTGATTTCCCTGAGTTCAGTTAGTACCTGGCCCACCATGCCTTGGGAATGTTGGTAGGCTCCCAAGACCTGACTGATAGGATCCTGGCCAGCGGCATCACCACCAGCCTCTTGCCGCTGTGTCACTTCATCCCTCCCACGCACCTTACCCCCACAAGTCTGTGCCCTTGGTGCAGCCTGCCCCCTACCACTTGTTCCAGGTCCTTCATTGTCGGAGTTGGCTGACTGTGACTCAGGAAACTGGACTGGGGTGCACTAGATGGTGGTGACTGTCCTCGGGGACAGGTTTGGGGGCAACTCGCTGCCTGCGATGTAGGGGCTGCGGGTTGAGAAAACTCGATGTGGTCAGGCTGAGGCTGACCGATGTTGTCTGACCAGGTTGCCCGGATGTACCAGGACTGTCCTCAACGTCCAGGGGTCCAGGAGTAAGGGCTTCATCCATGGGGGCAGTGGCAGTCTCCTCAGTGCTGTCAGTAGTTGCAACGGCAGTTCAACATGTTGATGTGAGGGTGACAATGTTAGTGGTTGTATTGTGACATCCACCTTCAATAGTTAACAATGACATTGGGCTAGGGACATGTTCAAATTGGATCTACTGATTTCCCTTATGTGACAGCTACACATCTTCTCATTTGTAATAACGTGACAATGGAGTCACATACCAATTCTAGTTCAGCGACTTAGCCTCAAACTGTCTGGAATTATTATCTGTTGGAGGGATGGTAATGGACTCATATGTTGCCAGCAGTGCAGGCAGAATAGTGGCTGGGCAGGATGTTGTTGTGTCATTTTGAAACCTAGTTGTCTGTCACGCAGGCATTACACGAACCTTGGATAAAAAGTGATAATTGTCATTCTGTGGTCAGTGTATTGTGGATGTGACTAGTGCCAATGTTATACAGATGGCACATCTTGGGGCCTTAGATCTGTCTTAGATGTTCTTTCCAGACATTTTGAGCTGTCCTTCCTGTCTACACTATTTTCATCTTGGCATTGCATCCCAAGATGGATCTGGGCATGTGGCCACATCAAAGGGTGTACAATGACCTGCATCCTTGTCCCTCCCAGGTGTGTCAAGTTCATTATGCAGACAGTGAAAAGTGCAACGGGTGCAACTGCACCCGTCGCACGGCCGCAACACCGCCGGCTCCATTTGGAGCCAGCTCCGGTATTGCGGCCCAGCGGGGATCTCATAATGACCGCGACGGGAGTGTGCCCACATTGGCGGCCGCCTGGCACCAAGGTCATAATGAGGGCCAATGTCATATGGACACTGGCCTCATGTTTGGGGTTGCATGGCCTGGCCCTCCTGGGATTTATAGTGACGTTACTCACATCACAACTCACAGTTCATATTGTCTGTCCTCTGAGGTGAGTAGACTTCCACAGCAAGTAAACCAACAAGGTTATATGAACATATGCAGTTTGGACGGGGTCACTGGATTTGGTAGAGAGGGCCTCCTGGCCTTAGCAGTAATGTGGCTCCCTGTACTACGTGCAGTTGTTCAATGTGACTCACCCAGGTGTATACACCTCATGTGTGTATTCCCAGGAAAAGGTATTTTGGCAGGTGTAAAGTGGACTGTTGCTAGGAGTGAAAGTAAGGGATCCACCTATGAGCCATTTCTCTCCCTGTATCACACACACTGTAGAGTGGTCCTCCTATCAGGTGAGTACAGTTCAATGAGTGAGTAGAGGAAGAAGGGTGTTTTCTATCAGGGTACACTGTGTTGTCTGGGGGGATACTAGTACTTCCCCCTGGCCTTGGCCTTCCTGTCAGTGCCTGACCTACTCCCACACACTGTTGAATTGTCTTCCTGTCAGGTGAGTACAGTTCAGTGGGTGAGTAGAGGGACAAGGGTGCTTTGTATCAGGGTACATTGTGTTGGCTGAGTGGTCACACTAATATTGCCCCCTGGCCTTGACATTCCTGTCAGTGCCTGACCTATTCCCACATACTGTAGAGTTGTCCTCCTTTCAGGTGAGTACAGTTCAATGGGTGGGTAGAAGGGCAAGGGTGTTTAATTTCAGGGTACACTGTATTGGCTAGGGGAGGGGTTTGATACTAGTAATGTTCCCTGGCCTTAGCATTCCTGTCAAGGCCTGACCTACTCCCACACACTGTACAGTTGTTCTCCTTTCAGGTGAGTACTGTTCTTCAGGGAATTCAGGACAAGGAATTTCTGGTTTTGGTAATAGTAGAACAGTGACTGCTGGGAATTGTGGTGCTGTCATTTCCCTGTGCTACATACAGTATACAGAGATGTGGTTCCCCCAGGTAAGTCGAGTTCCCATGTGAAATGGCAGATAGTGGTTTTTGGACAGGTGGTAACAGTCTGGTGAGTGGGTTGACAGTGAAGGTGGGTAAAGGTGATCAGTGAGCGTGCATGACAATACATTTGTATGCCATTTTTATTGTTCTGACTTAGACAACTTGACTCTTCAGGTATTGTTGTCAAGCCCTCAGGATGCAGGATGGCCAAGACCTACTCCAATGATGTGAGGTGTAGGTGAGAAGGAAGGGGACCACCGTCAGTCTTCAGGACCCCAAGCTGGTGCCTAGACACCATAGATGGACCTTGCCCCTGAGGTTATTCCACCTCTTCCTGATGTTGCCCCTTGTGTGCGGGCAGCTGCCTGCAGAATTCACTCTGTTGACAATCTTTGCCAAATTTCAATTTTCCTTCCAATAGTAGTTTCTTGAACTTGGGCTTCAAATATTTGAGGCTCTACTCTAATGATTTCATCCACCATGCCTCTTTACTCGTGATCTGTGAAGTGGGGATTTTTTCTGGGGTGACATGGTGGTGATGGAATAAAACGAATGGGTGCTGGGTGATAAACAGCTGACAGGGAGTGTATAGAGTGGGGAGATGCAACTGGATGCAATGGGTGTGTGTTGAGGATGTGGGATATGTGCTTGTGATAGTTGGAGGGGCGCATAATCTATCATTCGGAATATCTCTTTTTTGAGCTGCCTTGTTGCGTCTTGCAGTGGGCAATGCAAAGGATTATGGTGTGTGAAGGAGTGTGTTTTAAAGTTTGCTTTGCAGGTGTGTCGGTGTGCCGATGTGTGTCAGATGTGTTGTTTTCAAATGTAACTAGTGTGCTGTAGTATGTGACTTTGGTGACCGCCAACCGCCGTGGTTCGGACCGCCAATGGAAGACCGCCTTGGTAGGAGCTCCATTGTGATTTTTGAATTGTAATACAGTCGGTGGTTGGTTGATGGGCTGGTTGTGCTGGTGGTCAGACCGCCTATTTCCTGCCCTACAGAGTCATGGTGGGGTCAGTTTTTTGGCTGAGTTTTGCGGGTCCTAGCTGTGTAACTCGGAAAACAGCAGTCTGTGTGGCTGCTATCATGGCAGTCTTTCGACGGCTGCCACTATGGCGGTCTGACCGCCAAACTCGTAATGAGGCCCAATGTAATCAATGTCATTATTTCCTTGTCACTTGCTACTGGCTCCAGTGTGAGAAACAAACATGTTCTGCAGAGGATATCAAAAGCCTTTGGCATGTCTATAGAGGTCAGTGTCACCAGCAGCCAGTACACAAGGGATTATTATGTACATTTTCAACACATTTCACTGCATTATTTAATTCAAGAAGAAGTCATGAGAGATCACACCACACCTGGTTTGTGTGGTTCAGACATACCCTTTTAAACATTGTCTTTAATAAAACCTTTAAATCAAAATTCAGTTGGGACAGAGCCATGTTTTATGTACTTCAAAAATAACTCTTCAAGGCAAATCTCTATTAGTTGTGTTTTTAAGCAACACAAGTGATGAAATCTACCTTGTAGAATTATACTGAATGAAAAGTATGAATTAGGTGTGTAATTCCTAATTGAAGGATTATCTACTTTCATGATCATAATCCATAGTACTGTATTTATAATTTTATATCTAAGCTTTAATTTTTAATTTCAAAAGATTTTGCTATAAAAATACATTTTAATGTTGTTTTTATTTAATATGATAAATTAACCTCAATCCAATGTTTTCATTTCGCAAAAGAAATCTGAATAAAGCTGAAAAAAATGAAAAGATAAACAAATGGTGTTGTAACACTAACAATATCAAAGACTACTAAAGCAAGCACTATAGGATCACAACCAGCAAGCATAAACAACAGAGGAAACAAAGAAAATGGAGCTCCTTCAACAATTATAGGCTTTTAGCAAAAAACAATAAAATGTTAAAAGTATTATGCAAATATATCCGAACAATTCACAAAGAACTAAAAACTATAAATATACTTTTTTTAAGGGTGTCAAAAGACACTGTACATTATTGCCGACATATAATTTTATAAGCAATGTCACATTTTTAATGTCTTTTAAAATGAAATGCTTATAGGCAGAGCAACAGAGCAACAAAGCAATGTCAATCATTTAGGGCCTGATTCTGAGTTTGACGGTCCCATGACCGCCATGTTGGTGGTGGTGATCCGACCGCCAACGATCTGGCCGACTGGGCCATGGTCTAACAAAAAGAGGACCACCAGCGGTCCGTCGGCGCTGCCAGGCAGCACAGACCGTCACAGCCACAAGGATGCATAAACAGGACAGCGGAGACAGTGTTTTGGCCGGACCCATTACGAGGTTGCACACCGTCTATGTGACCATGGCGGTCCACCTACTATGTAGAAGCTGGAGAAAATGGTCAGTATAAAGGGAGACACTCACCTACAGGCAGGTTTACATGTCCAGGGCCACCATGTAGTCATTCACAACGACATGCTGCTGCTGCTCATCAAAGACCATGAAATCAATGTCGACATGGACGCAATCAACCTACGTGTATCATAACCTTTAAAAACAGCTTGTAGTGCCAGCAAACACATCATTGGGGGGGTATGCCACGAGCAGCAGTCACACATCACATTAACACACACTGACATGCATCAACACCGACACGTACGCACACACACACATGGCGCACACTTTGGCAAAACTCACACTGCACTGAAACAGTATACAAATACACACGGCCACACAGATCAGGAACAGGGAAACAGAAGGGTACACAACATTGTCACACACAGCAACAACAACACACCTACAGCACATATACAAATGGAGCTCACACAACCACATTCCACACTGGTCAGGGACTATCCACACATACAACTCACATATCTATCGATGTGGCATGGAACATAAACACCACCACCAGTAAACAGCCCTTCAATGGGTACACACATCACAGCACATTGGAAGCACAATGGCATGCATAAAACACAGAGAGACAAATACACCTAGAACAACATAATAACCATACCTACACAATTAGGATAGGACCATCTGGGACTCACAGGAAAGGAGACTGCACTGGGACATATAACACTTTGAACAGGACCTTCAAACAACATTTCCACAGGAAATGACTTACATGGGCCTTAGGGACAAACAATACCAAAACCAATTGTCATGCACATCTAAACAATGGGGTAGGGAAAGTCAACAAAGCACATACAACTCCTATTGGATGAGATATATCTCTACAGGAACCATTTGTAAGGGGCACACACCTAAAGGGACACATGCACGGTCAAATGCAAACAAAGTTAGGACGAATCAACACAATCCATGTCTGCACATACAAAACTAAAGATGACACACATCTCATGAATAAGCAAGCCAGAACAGGGGGACATGTCTAACACCATACATGCTCACATTGGACACCACAATAAGAAATACTTTCCCTACCAACCAGTGCACAATGCCATGACACCACCATTCCTATACACACCAAATATACCCTTATACTGGGGAACAACAGCACTGCACACAAACTCGCATCTGCTAACAACAGCAACTGGAGCAGCAAGTAGTCTCAAACACACACAACTGCAGTTACACAACCAAAGTCACTTAGGTACAACAGAAAGCTAGATAAGGAATTGAAGGGCAAAGGTATACCCAAAACAAAACAACTGTTGGGTTTATTTATAGGAACAAGTATGATTGTCCAAAGGCCATTGGTCAGCCAATGATTTTTGGCACACTATTATTCCCAAAATTGACACCTGACTACCATGTAAACTCCACAGGAAGGGGGATCAAGGGGGGCAGGCAGGCACCTCAGGGATTATCGGGAGTGGGGTATCAGATTTGGGAGGGGGATGGGCTGGGGAGGGGTAGTCTTCTTCTTGGGAGGGGTAGGCTTCTTTTGGGAGGGGTGGGCATCTTGGGGGGGAAGGAATGGCTACTTGCAGGGGGAAGGGGTAGCCTTAGAGGTGGAAAGGACAGGCAAGGAGCTGGGTGGGGTCTTTCTGGGTGTGGTTCAGGGGGAGAACAAGGGTAAGGCCAAGGTCATAGAGGAAGAGTTTTTTGGAAACACAGGACGGTCATCAGAAGGGGGCGAGATTTGGAGAATGAGGAAGTAGTTGTGGGCTGTGAGGATGTGGATGTCTTTGGTGGGTGCTTATGGGAAGTATGCTTGTGTTTAGTGGGTGTCTGTTGGGTGGGTGAGTGAGGACATTTCTGTGTATTGAACTTGGGGGTGGAGGTGCTGGGGGATGCTGTGGTATGTTGGGGTAGTGACTGCAGGTATGGTTGATGTGGTGGATACATGTGTGTCAGTAGTTGTGGGGTCCGCGGGTGTGGTGCTTGTGGTGGATATCTGAGTGTCTGCTGAGGTGGTATCTGCGGGTAGGGTTGGTGGGGTGACTGTGTCATTGACTGTTGTGATAGTGTCTTGTGGTGCTTGTGTTTCTGTGTGCTATGTTTGTCTGTTGAGGTGGATGCATGAGATTCTGTTTGTGTGCTTTCAGTAGGTAGGGGAAGGGGGATTTGGACTGGGAAGAGGGAGGTGGAGGGGGTGGAAGATTGTGGGGGACTGGCTGCTGTCATTGCACCATGAATGCTTTCTAGGAATCCATTAGTCAATTGTAGCTGACCTTTCAGTCCCTTGATGGCATTCACAATGGCAGTCTGACCCACTGAGATTGTTCTCTGGAGGTCAATAGCCTCCTCACTGAGGGCAGCAGGGGTAACAGGGGTTCACCCAGAGGTGCCTGTGGCAAAGGAGACACCCACCCTATTGGGTGAGCAGAGACAGACAAGAGGGTGGGAAGCAACAGCGATAATAGTGATAGAACAGGGGGTGGCGGACAAAGGTGGTACTGGGGGACCCCAATGGGTCCACCACCACTAGGGAGCAGCCACTGGAGAAGAATCCAAGGATGAGTATGTGGATTCCATCTCCCCTCTGGCACTCCCCTCTGCCTCCAGGCCACTGGGTCCCTCTGTATCGGGGGAATCTTGACCTTAGATCCCATGGTCAGATACTTCCCCACTGCCCGTCTCCCTTGCCTGCTTCTGCTGCTGCTGTAAAAGAATGGGAAATGGAGTAATAACATATACATGAAAACGCCTCAATCACAACTCTGATTGACAAACAATACCATCATGTCAAGTAGACTCCATCAAAAAATGTGACCAAAGTGGCCATACCATATTGTGCATGCCATCTGGACTTATCAAAGTTACCCACAGGCTAATCAAGATCCTAGACAACTGCAATGGCATGGCTGAAGTTTTACAACCATAATGACCATACTACAACTAGGTGACCTCTCCATCCTCACAGCTGACCCCAGTTTACTTGCAGCCATCAATACTATCCCTTTGTAAATTAACTTCCCATATTTCATACACAAGTATATGCACACATCTATTTTGCACATACATGATGTACCCACAATTTGAGATGATGCTAATGAAATCCAGCTATCTCAGATACAAAAGTGAAATATATTAGAATACTGGACATGGAAATATACATGTCACAATGGACATATTTCAACAATGTACAGCTCACAAAGTGACACTTGTCCACGCATGGCAGAGGACAGTGATCTATAACCCACTTACCTTTTGTCTGTGACTTTCAGGGAAAGTTATCTGTGGGTCACAAATTACACCCACTACAACAACAAAAAGTACATAAAAGATCATTGTACACAGCCATTTGTGATCCCTGTAGAGAAAGTTGTTTGAGGATCCCCCCATGTTTGTACTAGATCCCAGGTTCAGAAGGCAACATAGATTAGTTTGATAAACATGACATGTCAACACAAACAATCTCCCATCTACTGTGTGACACATGGTTCATCCTTAATTTCCAGGGGGTGCAGTCAGTGCCCCACTCAATCACCTGAAAATGGGACAGGCAGGAAATTGCTGTCACCTCACCCCCTTGTGGCTGCTGTGCTGCTCTCAAATGCCCATCCGGCTCCAGGTAGGCCACTGCCAGAATGCTAGCCATTAAGGGGGGCATGGTCTGACGGGCATCCCGCCCATGTGGGAGTAAATCCCTCGCTGGGCATCTGCAATCGTCCAGGCCCAGGGTTTCAGGTCCTCCCACCTCTTTCTGCAGTGGGCGCTCCGCTGGTTGTGGACTGCTCAGGCCCTCCACTGACTAGGTAGGCCAAATGACATCTTCTAGGACATGCACTAGCAATCTAACTGAGAGCTGAGGAACCATGAGACACCTCACACCTCTGTGGCTTCTGAATGGTACACTCCTAAGGCATGAATTAATTAATACACACACACTTTGTAAGAATAATTTTCTGCATACAGTTCATACAGGTTACTGCCAGAGTACAAACTCAAACATTACACATGGGTAACAATGAAGGGACTGGCATGTTGGGTATAGAAGATGTCTAACCTGTCCATGTCTGGACCTGTGGACTGACAAATGCATATTTATGCCACCTCAGGTGGTGAGGGTTCTGTATCATGTACATATGCCACCCAACATGCTTCTGGACATAATAGTCCATCCTACAGAGATGGCATTCAACAAACAAAGACATGCATTGTCCATTTTCCGCTATGTGCCGAAACCAATGAGTCACATATCATGAGTTCCCAGGATTCATCACACTGTCTGCACTGTGAGACTACCATGTATGCAATAAACCTGCACAGGACAAATATTACCTGTGTGATGCTGTCAACAGAGCTTGGGGAGTAAGGGACCTGTCAGGGGTCAGAGACGCACATTGACAGTGATGCCAGGTGCAGATTATACACAGTCCATTGTCTCCCTACTAAAACCATTTTCCATTTACATACTCATCAGGGAAAGAACCTCAATAAGCTACATTTTCGCACTGAGCCTAGATTGGTTCACATAACATGAGATACTTGGATACAGGGTGTAAACACAGTATCACAATTGCACATTTAACGGGCACTGGTCTCCCCAGGCTGAGCAGACAGAACCTACATGGAGCTCCATTCCCATCACTTCCATGCATGGCATGGCATGGTCACTAGACCCGACGTTGCAGCCTCACTTCCGGTCCTCGCACCGGTCTTCACCAAAAACCTGGGCTTGTGGCAGTAAAGACGCTCTTTTTATGCCCCAGCTAACCTTCGCCTACAATAAAAAGACCTCCTTTCCCTGGATCATTCTAGCAAGCTGTCCAGGGAGAGGACGGTGTAGGCGCACAGCCAGCACCCCCTTTGAAGCAGTGAGTGGCCGTATCGGAGAGCTCCATGCACAGATAAGATGCATTCCCTGTGTTGTCTCACCCTCCTTGTACTGTTCGTTTTTTTTCCTTTGTGATGAAACTATATGTGCACTCTCTTGCGCTGTGTTACTCCCTTTATGATTATTACCAGGTCATTTTGCCTGTGTTCTTTGTCTATTATCTTCCCAGCCCTCGGGTCATAACTTTTGCGGGCCCAGATAATTCCCTGTAACCAGCTCTTCTACTTATAGGTGTAGGTATCCGCTGGGTCATTCTCACATATGTATGGACCCTCAGTCCATTCTCAATTAATTCTATTTTTGTGTGTTTATTTTTAGTGTTTGACAATAAGGGGACACTCCCCCTCCTGGATACCAAAGGCTAGTAGCCTTGAGGGATTGGGTAAGATTTTCTACCTCTTTTTAGCGTTAGATTGGTTTACCACACATATACAGTGCTTGAACATATTTTTTTTCTCTGTCACGTTTGTGTGTGGTTTGCTGTGCAGTGTTGTGTTTCACAATCCATTTGTTTTATTGGCTTTGCTTATTTGCTTTGTTTTCCTTAGGCCCCCTCAAGGTATTGCCTTGTGTAAGGTAGGCCTTTTATTTTATTTTATTTCCTTCACTCTCCATAGTTTTGGAGCAGGTGCTCTCTCTCACTAAGTTGAGAATTAGGGATTCGAGGCCCTGACGAATGCCCCGAGACCTTCCTTGGCTCATTACAGAGGGCAGAAACATGTTGGCAACTGACTTTTAGATAGGTGACCCTGTGAGTCCTTGTTCTCATGGAGGTGTCCCATTTTTTGCTTTTAACTACACCAAACAGACACCATTATTAAAATTGTAACTTTACATAGGTGACTGGTTAGCTGTTTTTATTTATCTCCTGGGTTAGCTGGATCCCACATCTTTCCAGACCAGAATAAATGTACGCACTCCCACCTGTTCTTTTAACAGTAAGGTTGAGTCCGCCCAGGTGGCACTGTCCTACCCGGGTCGAACTAGGTGGTCAAATGATGAAGCATGACACTATATAGTGTGTGAGACCACCTAGTCTGTAAAGGAAATTCCCCCATCTCTTTCCAATTCTCCACAGCATCTCATCATCCGCATTCTCCTAGTAAGGACTAAGAGCGGCAGGGGGTCTAAGTGTATTTCTCCTGTGAGCACTCCTCTATATATGAGTGAATCCCGTACTTCTTGGTGTGATTTTTTGTGATGTCATCTCACCTAGTTGTGTGCATCCTAAATAAAATACAAAAGGGTACACTCACCAAAGTCTAAGGACCCAACATCTGGCACTGAACACAGTTACATGAACATTGACTGTCACACAAACTCCACCTCCATGACCTTGATATTACATTCTGGTACACATGGGCACAATCTAGCCTCTGAGGAGGGAACAAAAGGTGAAGTACAGTGAAAAAAGTGGACATGAGGTGCTTACCTGCTCCTCTGATGCACCATAGAGCTGTCCATACAGGACTAGGACCTCCTTCAGTAGCCTCCACAGCTTCTCTGGAGAGAAAGCAGGGTCCTATCACCTGTTAGACATGGCATGGTTGCTCCCAGAGGTGGTACACAGAAGTTCAGGTCCTGGAGATCTTGCTAGCAGCAATGTCAGAAGTAAAGTGGAGGATTTGTTTAGAACATGGTGGTCACATCCACCATGTCCACATTTCTCACTGCCTGCAGACACAGCCAGTGGCCTATACCTGCCACTGCTAACAACTTTAGCCCATGGTTGTGTCCGCCACAGTAACAAATGCCTTCTGCCATGATGACTTCCACTGATGGTTGTGGGCTGTTCAAAATGTCCAGTGGAGTAGGTCAGGCATCCTCCATTTTAGAGGCATGAAATGTGTTATATGGCTAAGATAAATGTGTCACAACTGAAATGTTGTTAATACCAACGATAAGTGCTTGTCTTGTCCTGTAATTTGGGTCCTCCCATTGGACACCACTTTCGTACATTGCTTCGCATATATGACAACTTTCTTTGTGGCACAGCTCCCTGTAATGATATGTGAGTTTTGACCACTGACTGACACATTAGTGACCACCAGCTTCATTTTGCCTATTGACTTTATCTTAGCATTAGACGCTGCTTCTTTAAAAGCTGCAAATAGTTTTCCACAATGTACAATGTGCACATGTTTTTAGTCTTCATATTTTTCCCACAAAGGGTGTAATCTGATAAGAATGTACTCAGACAGCAGGGAACTGACTTGTTTTGGATTGGCACCTTGAGATTGTGGCCATGTCCCGATGAGTTATTTTCAAAGTAGGCCTAAAGCAATCAACATTTTTTTAAATAAATAAACTCATGCAGGGAAAGGGAAGTTCTAGAATTTTCCTTTCTTGTTTGTTCAAAGTATAAGAAGCCGAGACCAGATGGACTGGGGACAGAGAGAGTTTGCAGATCTCAGGCACATCCAGGACACTGGAGTGGGCCATCCTTCCCATGAGGATAATTGATCTCTCTCGCCTCGATCTATTCTGGGATCTGGCAATCTAATGCTGAATAGGAGGGAGATGAAGCAGTGATGCCCTTTTCTCATGGTGATGCATAATTTTTTATTCATTTTTTGCTTTGCATTATAATATAGATACATATATTTTCTGTGTATATTGCAGTGGAGAATCATTTGTACATTATTTCATGTCATTGCTGTGACCATTTTTAAACTTGTGCTTTCAGCAAGCTAATCTCCTTTTAGGAACCTTGCGTAGTGAAATAATAAATGACTTCTTTGTACTAAGAAGTGCATTCCAGGGATTTTTGTCAGTACATGAGTGTTTCAGCTCGGTCAGTAGTGAAGCAAAACACTCTCCTCCCCCAATAATGTAAGTCCTGGGACATCAAGTGACAGTCTGAGTGGCAAGTACATGTTTGTGGCAAAGCAAGGGTGAAACATGTTGATTCTGTGCCACTGACAGTGTTATTTGTACTGTGTATCATGTCCTCAACTTATGACATGCCTTGTCACAGTTTGTCATTGACATGCCTAAAGTATACTGCAAGGAACAAATTGAGTGATGGCTGAAGTGATACTGAGGGGAAGGATCAGACATCCTCCTGTCTACCGTCCATACCAGACCTTCAGGCCATGGAAGAAACACACATTATCCAGATCTACGGTCTGAATCCGGAAATAATTGTGAATCTCTAACATCAGTTGGAGCCAGATCAGATGCCCGCCATTCGGCATCCAAATAGCATCTCACCCATTGTACAAGTTATGGCAGTGTTGCACTTCCTGGCCACAGGGACCTTCCACAATACAGTGGCCCTATCTTCTGGCATGTCCCAGCCTATGTTTAGTCTTTTATTGAAGGATGTACTCTCAGTTTGTGGCAAAGCAAGGGTGAAACATGTTGATTCTGTGCCACTGACAGTGTGATGTGTACTGTGTATCACGTCCTCAACTTATGACATGCCTTGTCACAGTTTGTCATTGACATGCCTAATGTATGCTGCAAGGGACAAATTGAGTGATGGCTGAAGTGATACTGAGGGGAAGGATCAGACATCCTCCTGTCTACCGTCCATACCAGACCTTCAGGCCATGGAAGAAACACACATTATCCAGATCTACGGTCTGAATCCGGAAATAATTGTGAATCTCTAATATCAGTTGGAGCCAGATCAGATGCCTACCATTCGGCATCCAAATAGCATCTCACCCATTGTACAAGTTATGGCAGAGTTGCACTTCCTGGCCACAGGGACCTTCCAAAATACAGTTGCCCTATCTTCTGGCATGTCCCAACCTATGTTTAGTCTTTTATTGAAGGATGCACTCTCAGCAATGTTAACACACCAGGACAGCTAAATCCGGTTTCCTCAATGTGAAAATTTCACACATGTGAAGGTTAACCGCTATAGTTTGGCACACATCCCACATGCTGTGAGAGCCATTGATGGTACATATATTGTCCTGCTTACACCGCATGAATGAACCAGTCTATCATAACAGGAAGTACTTTTATTCCACCAATGTCCAAGTTGTTTGTCTGGCAGACCTCTACGTATCACAGGTCTGTGACCATGCCTTCATCATGCGGATAAGCGCAATTCCACAGCTGATGTCACGGCTGTACTCAGAGAGGGCCTGGCTATTTGGTAAGTGACATATGTCCTGTTTGTTTGTATGCAATGTCTGCAGCAACAATTTGGATAAGAGGGACTCATAGTTGCACATATGTCCCATTCCATTACAGGGGACTCTGCATACCCAAATCATCCATGGTTCTTGACACCGTTGAGGAACCCAATTACGCCAGGGGAAGTCGGCTTCAATGATGCTCATGGAAGAACACAAAATTTCATGGCGAGGGCTTTTGGGCTCCTGAAAGCCAGATTTAGGTGCATGAACAGAACTGGTAGAGCTCTCCTCTACTCACCCGAACAAGTTAGTAAGATCATTGTAGCCTGCTGCATGCTCCCCAACATTGCCCTGAGGAGAGATATCCCATATTTTCCAGATGAGAAGGAGCTAGCAGTACCACAGGGTGAGAATCAAGAAATGACAAGTTAGGATGACAGTGATAAAGAGGAAGGTGAAGACTTGCAGGCAGAGCTCATTAATCACTACCTCACTTGAGTGTAAGTATATACTGTTTTGTAATACTGTGACTGTAGGAGGAACTGTAGGGGTTCGGATGTGTTTAGTTGGGTATTTGTTTCCAATAGATCTCAAGCTATGCAGTAAACAGCCAAGGGGTTTGCTTGCCAAGTCAGACTTGGAAATGTTGCTACCTTGAAGATCTGCTTTGTTTGTGTCAGTCTCATTGCAATGTGAGTGGATCTACCGAAGTTTGATATGAGGTTTAGGTCATATGTATGATTTTTCCTGCCTAAACACCTAGTATTATGTTTTATTCAGGTCTCTTCACCATGCCATCCTTATGTGGGCATTTCAGAGAATTGGACATTAGCAAGTAGCTGTTGCTGCTCTGACATATGAAGTGGACTTGGATTGTCATAGGGCGTATGAGTCCTGTGTCAAAACAACCTGGACAGTGGGTGGATGGAATTCTGAAGTGGACTTGTTTGATGTGGTGAGTTGGTCCGATTGCCTCATATGCATGATCATGTGCCCTTGCAACATGTCATCCAGAACAATCCATTAATTCTCCCATAACATTGTATTGACAATTATTCTGTATGAAATTTGTGTAGCTGTCTATATGTTCCCTCATTGCAGGCAACAGTGCCTATGCCACAACACTGATAAAGGTTTGTGTAATGCCACCAGATGCTTTCTCATTGTAGTAGTATGAACCAACGATCATGGACGGTTGTACTATCCTCTTTCTGTGCCAGGGCATATGTTAAGTTGGCAGACTGTTTTTGGTGTGTGATTAGGCTCTAGCTAGTGACAAGGCACACTCATTTTCTCCATAATCATAGTAATCCAAACAGATTGCACGAACAGAGTCCAATCTTGGCATACGATCCAATTGCGATTGTCGTGAAGTAGAAACAAACAGCACCAAATATGTATGATCCTAATCAGCCCTCGCGTACACGCTGTGGGGGAGTGAAAGGGAATCTCCAGTACTGATTTATATATTTGTTGCTGTGGCTGCCACAGATGTTGAAGGGGCTGCTGTTGCTTGGCCAAAGGAAGGGGTGTGGTGTTGCTCACAGTCCTTGATCAGGGTACTACTGATCTCCCTAAACCCCCCTGTTATGGAGGCCAGGTTGGTGGCATCCCCCTTTTGCAGAGACTTACAATAAAAGTCCTGCTGCAGATGCTTCATCTTCCTGAGTTCGGCAAGTACCTGGCCAATCATGCCTTGGGATTGTTGGTAGGCTCTCAAGACTTTGTTGATGGTGTCCTGACTAGGGTCATCCTCATCAGCCTCATGCTGCAGGCCCACACCATCCCTCCTATGCACCCAACCCCCACATGCCTGTTCCCTTGGCAAAGTTTGCCCCCTACCACTGGTTCCAGGACCTTCACTATTGGGGGTGTTTTGGTGTGACCTAGGATCCTGTACTGGGACATACAAGATGGTAGTCACAGTCCTCGGGACACAGGATTGGGTTGACTGGCTGCCTGAGATGTTGAAGCAATAGGGCTGGGAGGAGTCGATGTGTCAATGTGTCAATGTGACTAATCTCTTGCACAACGAAACACGTGTTGGCTGTTGACTGTTGGCTATTGCTGTTTGGTACATCTGCAAATAAATAATAAGAAGATTGGATTAAAGCTGTTGACCGTTGGCTATTGTATTTTTGGGACATTTCTATGACAAGAAGAAGATTGGATCTATCACAAGACAAGGACATTCACCTATTTATTCACACGGGTGCCTCAGATAGTTTGAACATTGGTTCTCTTCTTGAGAAGTGTGGAGGCGTTGGGAGGATCCTCCTTCTGGGAGCACCGTGATATTGACATTTTGCTTACTGATGATGTATGGTGGATTTGTCGTGAGAGCCAGCCCTAAATAAATAAGTCCCCCATTTTCAATTGACATACTAATTTGCTAGCCTATTCAATGGGACACGGTCCGACAAAGCCCTTTCTTCTATGGTCTGGGGGATGGTACCTTTGTGATATCTAGACTGACTCAAGATGGTTCTGCCATTCTTGGCTATGACAGTCCAAGCATTTTAACAACCTATGTGCTGTACTGTTCAATAAAATGTTTGGTGTGACCAGACATGTGTCAGTGTGTTGCTAAC
Source organism: Pleurodeles waltl (assembly GCF_031143425.1). Taxonomy (NCBI): domain Eukaryota; kingdom Metazoa; phylum Chordata; class Amphibia; order Caudata; family Salamandridae; genus Pleurodeles; species Pleurodeles waltl. The sequence goes on from NC_090440.1 coordinate 634,656,128, forward strand.
TCTCCTCAGCATTGCACTACCTGAGTTATATCCCTCCTTCCAGTGCCACCTTATGTCTTCCTCATTTTCATCACATGGGTTTACAATTCAACCTTTCAAAATGTAGGAAATGGTAGTAAGGCAGTGTTTTCGTGATAGGTGTGCTTATTTACACATGTACAGAACAGAATTGTGAGATTCTAATAAAAACGTAAAGTGAAGGGATTAGTCATGGTGGATGAAATCGAATTAGTACATGCCACAACATTTGAAGACCAAAGTCTAGTGCCCTACAACCATGGAAAATGGAAAGTGGTTAAAGAACAGTCAACAGAGTGAATCTGTGGCAAACAAATGATTTCCTTCAGGAAGAGGTCACTTGCTGGCAGTGGTTGATGTCTTGCCATCCCCACTTCTTAGAGTCTTGGGTGGACATCCCCGTTTGTGGGGGATCTGCTACTACAGAGGCAAGGGTGTCTGAGGCAGGTGCTTCCCAAGACAGGGCCTCCCTTCCAGTGGCTGTCACAGATGTTGAAGGGGCTGCTGTTGCTTGGCCAAAGGAAGGGGTGTGGTGTTGCTCACAGTCCTTGATCAGGGTACTACTGATCTCCCTAAACCCCCCGTTATGGAGGCCAGGTTGGTGGCATCCCCCTTTTGCAGAGACTTACAATCGAAGTCCTGCTGCAGCTGCTTCATCTTCCTGAGTTCGGCAAGTACCTGGCCAATCATGCCTTGGGATTGTTGGTAGGCTCTTAAGACTTGGTTGATGGTGTCCTGGCTAGGGTCATCCTCATCAGCCTCATGCTGCAGGCCCACACCATCCCTCCTATGCACCCAACCCCCACATGCCTGTTCCCTTGGCAAAGTTTGCCCCCTACCACTGGTTCCAGGACCTTCACTATTGGGGGTGTTTTGGTGTGACCTAGGATCCTGTACTGGGACATACAAGATGGTAGGCACAGTCCTCGGGACACAGGATTGGGTTGACTGGCTGCCTGAGATGTTGAAGCAATAGGGCTGGGAGGAGTCGATGTGGTCACTGTGAGGCTCAGTGGTGTCATCCAACCAGGTTGCCCGGATGGGCCAGAACTGTCCTCAATGTCCATACATCCAGGAGTGTTGTCCTCACAGAGAACTTCATCCATGGGGTAGTGGCAGTCTTGTCAGTGGGGATGGAACTCACAGTGGCAGCTAGACCTGTTGATGTGAGAAATACAATGTTAAAGGTTATATTGTGACATCTACCTCCAGTAGTAAACAGTGACATTTGGCTAAGGCCATATACACATTGTATTTGCAGATTTACCTTATGTGACAGGTACACATGCTAAAAGTTGTATTGACCTGACATTTGGGTAACATATCAATTCCATTTCAGTCAACTAGCTTCAGAATGTCTCAGTTTATTAGCACGTGGAAGGATGGTCATATACCCATTTGTTGCCAGCAGTGCAGGCAAAACAGCAGCTGGGAAGGATGTGGTTTAGGTAATTTTAAGACCTAGTTGACTGTTATGCAGTCAGAGCCAGAACCTTGTTGTACACATGGTCAGTGCATTTTGAATGTGTCTGCTGCCAATACCATTCATATGAAACATCTTGGGGTCTTTGTTCTGTCTCAAATTGTTTTGGCGCACAGGTTTCCTTCCTGCCCACAATATTTTAATTTTGGCATAGCTGATCTAGATGGATCTTTCCTTAAGGCATTAAAAGTGCTGAAAAATGACGCAAAGAAATCTCCTAGTTTTCTTTGGCCCATTTTTTCATTCCCCCAATGGGGCGCAGGCATAATGTAGCGCAAAGGGTTACAAAGTAGCGCAATGAATACATTGTGCCACTTTGTAAATCTGGTGTGGCGATTTTGGCCTAATTGGGAAATATTAGCGTGAAAAGTGAATGTGGCGCAACGAGGCACTAGGGGCTCTTACATCACACAGAGTACCCTCTTCTCTGTACCTTGGTCCCTCCCAGGTGGGAAAACTTCATTTGCGAGTTCACAGACAGATGCTCAATGTTATATAGACACTGACCTGGTTATTGGAGTTACAGAGACTGGCCCTCTTGAGATCTAGTCATGTTAGTCCAAGTACTACACACAGGCCCTCATTACAACATTGGCGGTAAAAGGCGCTTACCGGTGTGCAGAAGACCGCCAACACACCGCTGTGGCCGCCGAATTCCTCCACAGCTATTATGACACACATCTCGGCATCCGCCAAAAGTCAGACACCCACACAAGTCCGCCACACCAAAGGTCAGTGATAAACTGGCGAAAACAAAACCGACACCGCCACGCCAACAGAAATACGCCCACACTATCACAACACACAAATCCACGGTATTCCATTGGCGGTACACACCGCCGCGCTCAAAATACACACACTCTGACAAAACACAGCCACATTGGACAATTCAAAATACACACACCTGATACACATACACACACCACTCCCACACACCCAATACAATTTAAAACACACACCCACATCACCCACAAACCCCTACTACCAAAAATCCCGAAAGAAGGCCAGAGAGAGACACCACCAGCAAGAACAACAGCATCCACAGGCACACAACACCATCACCCACAGAACTTCCACGCACCTCACACAACACACCACTACATATCACCACACACATCACCACACACTCCACCCCACACATCACCTACACCACCCCATGGCACGGCAAAGACACCCCAGGTTCTCCGAGGAGGAGCCCAGGGTCATGGTGGAGGAAATCGTCCGGGTAGAGCCACAGCTATTTGGATCACAGGTGCAGCACACCTCCATAGCTAGGAAGATTGGAGCTATGGCGAAGAATAGTGGACAGGGTCAACGCAGTGGGACAACACCCAAGAAATCGGGAGGACATCAGGAAGAGGTGGAGCGACCTACGGAGGAAGGTGCGTTCCGTGGTCACAAGACACCACCCGGCGGTTCAGCGGACTGGCGGCGGTCCCCCACCTCCTCCCCCTCAACTAACAACATGGGAGGAGCAGGTCTTGGTGATTCTGCATCCTGAGGGCCTCGCAGGAGTAGCTGGAGTAATGGACTCTGGTAAGACAAAGCTTTACTATTACATCCACCACCCTACCTGCATGCTATTACATACCCCCACCCTCACCCTCACCCCCAGCACCCCAACTCCTCACAAATGTCCCAACATCACAACCCACACATCCCAACACCAAGTCCTGCATGCAACAACAAAGCATGGACACCCATCACCAAAGCATGCCCACTACACATACCCAGCCACCCCCCTAAACCATCATCACACAAACTCCCACACAGGAATGCTAGCACTGGGGTACACGGTCACCCACCCATTGCACACCATCACACACACAGATTTAATAAACATCCTTTTATACCACTGCAGGACCTCTAACCAACGTCACCGGACAGGAGGGTCCACACATGTCCACACCACCAACAGAAGAGGCCCACAGTGATGACAGCAGCTCTGTCCAACTGGATCTGGATGACCAGCACGGACCATCGGGGACCTATGGACAGTCGGTTCCCCTCACACAGGTACAGGCCACCACAGACCTTCCCCCCTCTGGCAACACCAGCACAGCACCCACCCAGCGGGCCCATACCTCCGTTCCCAGGACACGTCAATCAGCTGTGTGTCCACCACTACAGGGAACCCAGGATAACCCACCACCCCAACAACAACAGGGACCTGGAGTCAGTGGTAGTGGGCACACGGTCCAGGGGACGGAGGCCCAGGAACACTGGGGCACTGGGAGGGCTGCTGTGCGACAGGGGGCGGACAGGCCAAGGGAATCCACTCTCCACGAGGCCCTCTCCTCTTTTATGGGAGCCTACCACCACTCTCAGGAGACGATGGCAACAGTACTGGCCAAGTTTCAGGAGACCCAGTGCATGCAGGAGGAACAGTATATGGGCTTCAGGGAGGAACTCAGAACCATCAGCTCCACCCTGGGCACCATCGTAGGGGTGCTGATGGAACTACTCAACACCAGGAAGGACACTGTCGCACTACAAGGGGCCCCTGACACTAGCATGGACCATGAACTGCCCACCACCTCCGCCGGCGCTAGTGGACAGGACACCCCACCACAGGACCACCACACCAGCACCCCACCCCCTGCAGAGGGAGAACCACCCCGCAAACGGTCCCTGTGATCCAGGACAAAGACAGTGCATGATGCCAAGACCCCGCCAAGAAATGAGACCACCCTGATTGTTATCCTACTGTCTCACTTTGTCACCCTGTCCATAATTAAACTGCCCCAGCTCCACTTCATATGCCCATATGGGCAATGCACCTGTGAGACTAATAGACTGGACTCTGCCATGGACACTCCTCCGCAATCACCCCTCACCATTTCACTACCCCCTCCAATATTGGGCATTTAAATAAACACACCTAAAGCACAAAGGGCCAGATGTATCATTACGGCCCTTTGCGATTCCGAAATTGCGATTTTTAAGAAATCTCTATTTCCGACTCGCAAAGTGCCATGTATCACATTTGCGATTCGGTAATAGCGATTTCCTAAAAATCGCAAATGCTATTACCGAATCGCAAATTGCGATACCGGCCCCATTCGCAGCTATGGGCCTGTTGGCCCATAGCTGCAAATTTTTTGCATTTCCAAAATTGCGATTTCTGAACCAGAAATCGCAATTTTGGAAATGCAAAAGCCCAGGGTGCTGAGGGCCTAAGGCCCCCTCTGCTGCACCCCAAAATCATTTTTTGCAACATGTAAGGAACACACATGCCAAAAGGACATGTGTGCTTTACATGTTCAATTTAAAAATGCAGTTTAATTGCATTTTTAAATTTTGCACCAGGTTACTACCTGGTTTCATATCATGGTATTTTGCATGTGCAAAATGCCATTCTGCAAAAAAATCGCAATTTGCGATTTTTTGCAGCATCGCCTTGCAATGTGGATTTAGCAAATCGCAAATTGCGACTCGCAAAATCCAGGTCGCAATGCAAGAAATCGCAATTTTAGCGATCTCTGCTTTGTGGTCTGCGAATGCCGTTCATGCATTGCAGACCACTTTTTTGCACTCGCTAACGGCCGAATTTAGCGATTCGCACTGTTTACGAGTGCAAAATATTTTCATGCATCTGGCCCAAAATGATCTGTAGTCTGTCTGTGATTTCGAAATAGTGTATTAGCAATTACAGTGACAAAATGTTTTTTAAATAGTAATGTCAACAAACCTATGTCACACAGCTCTAGTCCATGAGGAATATAAGCTGATGTCACACAGTGGGACCCACATCTGTGAAATCGTAAGGGAAAGTGACAACTCAGTGACCATACACTGGGTGAAAACGACAGACAGGAGAGAGGTAGTAGTGTCAAAGTACATGTAGTAGGCAGGTTTGTATTCCTACCTGTGTCTCACTGGAAATATTGCTGGATCACTGAGTCCCTGTTCTGCATGTCTTCTTCCTCTGCTTCCTCCTCATCACTGTCCACAGGCTCCACAGATGCAACAACACCGCCATCTGGACCATCCTCCTGCAGAAAAGGCACCTGTCGTTGCAAAGCCAAGTTGTGAAGCATACAGCAGGCCACAATGATCTGGCACACCTTCTTTGGTGAGTAGAATAGGGATCCACCTGCCATATGGAGGCACCGGAACCTAGCCTTCAATAGGCAGAAGGTCCGCTCGATCACCCTCCTAGTTCGCCCATGGGCCTCATTGTAGCGTTCCTCTGCCCTTGTCCTGGGATTCCTCACTGGGGTCAGTAGCCATGACAGGTTGGGGTAACCAGAGTCACCTGCAAATGGCGAGGGACAACTGTTAGACACGCACTAACCTGGAGGGATATCCCCAGACCAAGACAACCATTCCCACTGTCTTGCTCCCAGCTGCTCACCTAATAGCAACACACGGTGCCTCTGGAGTTGACCCATCACATAAGGGATGCTGCTATCCCGCAGGATGTAGGCGTCATGCACTGAGCCAGGGAACATGGCATTCACATGGGAGATGTACTGGTCTGCCAAACATACCATCTGCACATTCATAGAATGATAACTCTTCCGGTTTCTGTACACCTGTTCACTCCTGTGGGGGGGCACCAAAGCCACATGGGTCTCATCAATGGCACCTATGATGTTGGGGATATGTCCCTGGGCATAGAAATCACCTTTCACTGTAGGCAAATCCTCCACCTGAGGGAAAACTATGTAGGTCCGCTTGTGTTTCAGAAGGGCAGACAACAATCTGGACAATACGTTGGAAAACATTGGCTGGGACATCCCTGATGCCATGGCCACAGTTGTTTGAAATTACCCACTTGCAAGGAAATGGAGCACTGACAGCACCTGCACTTGAGGGGGGATTCCTGTGGGATGGCGGATTGCTGACATCAGGTCTGGCTCCAACTGGGTACACAGTTCCTGGATTGTGGCACGGTCAAGCCTGTAGGTGATTATCAAATGTCGCTCCTCCATTGTCGAAAGGTCCACCAACGGTCGGTACACCGGAGGATGCTGCCATCTCCTCACATGTCCCAGCGGACAGTGCCTATGAAGGACAACAGTGAGCCCAGAGTCAAACAACTCAGAGGGACGCACCCACAGTTTACCCAGAACACCAAACATACACAAAAGGTGGCCTTTATGTGTGTTGAATCTAGGCCTAGGTATGTGTGACGCAGTTGAAAATGAAGCCATGTGGGCCCCTGAAATGGCGGCTGCCTGACCTCTAAAGCGGGACAATGGGATGTGAGGTAACTTGCCTGGCGTTGTACACCGTCGCAGTAGGCGGTCGAAGACCGCGTCGCAATGCTGCATTGGTTAACATTGGACCCTATGGGTCCCAGGAGCCAATGAAGATGTGCGCCTGTGGTGACGGTACGCACCACCGCGCACATGACCGCCATTTTCTATCTGTTCAATCACTCAATATCTGATCTTCGACAGGAGAGGACCTGCACTGCAAGTGCTGCTGTGACCTTGGTCTGGAAGAGACAATGGCTCGTGTGTCTGGGGAAAGGGCCCCTGCCTTCACATCGGAGGAGTTGGAGAAGCTCGTGGATAGGGTCCTCCCCCAGTACACGCTACTCTACAGTCCTCCAGACAAACAGGTAAGTACACAGGGAGCATGTTGTATGAGCTATGCCTGTGTGGAGAGGGCTGGATGTAAGAAGGAAGGGGGCTGAGTGCTGCGTGCATGAAAGACGGTGAATGATTGTGCCACATGGCAAGGGTAGGGATGGGGGCCAATCACTTTGACGTTGCAGTTGGTAATGACTTCTCTTCTTCCCCTGTACATTTCATTTAGGTCAGCGCCCACCAGAAGAAAGATATTTGGCGTGCCATCGCCAAGGACGTCCGGACCCTGGGGGTCTACCACAGATGGAGCACCCACTGCCGGAAAAGATGGGAGGACATTCGCCGCAGGAGCAAGAAGACGGCGGAGGCTCAGCTGGGGATGGCCTCCCAACATGGGAGGGGTGCCCGTCGCACCATGACCCCCCTGATGTTCAGGATATTAGCGGTGGCCTACCCGGAGTTGGATGGGCGCTTGAGGGCATCACAGCAGACACAAGGGGGTGAGTACACTCTCATTCTGCTGACTTTGCGTGCAGTGGAGGTGTCTGGGTGGAGGAGGAGGGCTGTGGGTTTTCCTATGCCAGGGCGAGTTCCGTAGGCAAGGCCCCTCCGTAAGGCAGGCCATGAGGCACCCCACCCCACCTCTGTAGAGTGCCAAGTACAGCTATTCATGCCCCTGTGTCATCTATGTGTGCAGATGTCGTCCATAGCCGTGTAGGCCATTTCCCAGGAATTGAACAGTGGAGCCCAAGAGCGTGGCTTAGTGCAGGGGGCTTCTGTGTCTGTTGTGTCCGCCAACGGTAGCGGTAATCCATGCACTCAACATGTCTTTCTTCTGTCTTCCCCCCCCTTTTTGTGGTCTCCCTGTTCTTGTGTGCGTTAGCATCATCAGGCGGAGGAGCAGTGGCACCGGAGCACGAGGAAGCTGCATCCCACATGGCCCTGGAGGGCGAGACTACGGAGTCTGAACTCACCAGTGGGACAGAGGGTGAGGGGAGCTCCACAGCGGGGACAGGAGCTGACACCAGCGACACGGAATCGTCCTCCAATGGGAGCTCCCTTGTGGTGGCAGCAACATCTGTGCCCCCCGCATCTACAGGTACAGTCGCCACCCCCGACCATCACCGCCCTCCCAGCAGCCCCTCAGCCTTCGCCCTGTGACCGCTCACCCAGGAGGGTGGGCATCACCTTCGCCCCAGGCACCTCAGGCTCTGCCCCGTCACCCCTGCTGCCCTCAGTGAGGAGGCCATTGACCTCCTCAGGTCCCTCACTGTTGGGCAGTCTACCATTTTGAATGCCATCCAGGGTGGAGAAAGGTAGTTGCAACAAACTAATGCATTCCTGGAGGGCATTCATTCTGGTCAGGTGGCCCTTCACCGAGCTTTTCAAACTCAGCCCAACAGAGACCATTTCAGGCTCTGGCATCAGCACTGATGGCAGCCATTGTCCCCATCTCTAGCCTCCCCCCTCCAACTTCCTCCACCCAGACCCAATCCCCTGTACCTCTGCCTATCCCAAGCACACCATCAGACCAGACTGCACACAACTCAACACACAAGGGAAGCTCAGGCAAACATAAGCACCACACATCCCACAGGCACTCACGCAAGCAACACGCACATGCAGACACACCAACATCCACTGCCTCCACTGTGTCCCCCTCCTCATCGTCTCCCTCCTCCCTCCCAGTCTCATCTACACTCACACCTGCATGCACAACCTCTACAGCCACTACGTCCCTCTCCAGCACACCCACCACCACACACCGCTCACGTGCAGTCACCACCCCCACTACCATTCACACGTCCCCTGTGTCCTCTCCCAGTGTGTCTGTGACGCCCCCTCCCACGATACACAAACGCAGGCACACACCCACCCAACAGCCATCCACCTCACGACAGCCTCCAGCGTATGCACCTTCACCCAAAGTCAGCAAACAAACACCTCCTACAACCACCACCTCTTCCTCCCCTCCCAAACCCCCTTCAGATACCCGTCCCAGTGTGTCCCAAAAACTTTTCCTGTCCACCCTTGACCTTTTTCCGACACCTCCCCCACCCCGTCCATCACATTGGTCCCGTAGTAGCACCTCAGCCAAAACATCTCCGGGACCAGTGGTGTCTGTAGTCACCGGTATGTGGAGTGCACCAGCCACCAGGACAGCCAGTGTGGCACGGAGCCACAGCACAGACGGCCCCCCACCTGTGAAGCATCAGAAGTTGGCCAGTGCCTTGCGGGAGAGGGGGAATACTCCGGCTACCAAAGCCGCTCCCAGGGGTCCCGGTGGGAGTGTGGAGTCAGCTGTGACACCTTCCAAGGTGGGGAAGGGCCACAAGAAATCCGGCAAGTCTGGGATGAGCTGCACAACGGAGAAGACCACCATCATCCCTGCTGCCCAGGAGGCCACCGCCAGCCCCAGCCCAGCTGCCCAAGAGGCCACCGCCAGCCCCAGCCCAGCTGCCCAGGAGCCCACCGCCTGCCACAGCCCAGCTGCCCAGGAGGCCACCGCCAGCCCAGCTGCCCAGGAGGCCACTGCCAGCCCCAGCCCAGCTGCCCCGGAGGCCACCGCCAGCCCCAGCCCAGCTGCCCAGGAGGACCCTGCCAGCCTAGCCCAGCTGCCCAGGAGGCCACCGCCAGCAAAAGCCCCGCTGCCCAGGAGGCCACCGCCAGTAAAAAGCCCCGCTGGGCCATAAAGGACCACCAGCAAAAGCCCCACTGGGCCATGAAGGACTGCCAGCAAAAGCCCGCTGGGCCATGAAGGACCACCAGCAAAAGCCCCGCTAGGCCATGAAGGACCGCCAGCAAAAGCCCCGCTGGGCCATGAAGGACCGCCAGCAATAGCCCCGCTGGGCCATGAAGGACCGCCGTCTCAAGCACCGCTGAACAGGGCACCGCCAACTCAAGCACCGCTGAACAGGGCACCGCCAACTCAAGCACCGCTGAACAGGGCACCGCCAACTCAAGCACCGCTGAACAGGGCATCGCCAACTCAAGCACCGCTAGCCCATGAGCGGCAGGGGCACTGACTCAACTGGGTCCGTCACAGGGTGAATGATGCACTTTGGGCACCAGTCCCCCTCCAGAACCAGTGGAGACATCCATCCACTACCTCTGTCCTTCACACGATGAAGCACTCTGGGCACCATGCCCCCTCCAGAACCAGTAGAGACTGTTATCCACTACCTCTGTCCTCTACAGGATGAAGCACTCTGGGCACCAGTCCCCCTCCAGAACCAGTGGAGACATCCATCCACTACCTCTGTCCTTCACAGGATGAAGCACTCTGGGCACCAGTCCCCCTCGAGAACCAGTGGAGACTGTCATCCACTACCTCTGTCCTTCACAGGATGAAGAAGTCTGGGCACCAGTCCCCCTCCAGAACCAGTGGAGACATCCATCCACTACCTCTGTCCTTCACAGGATGAAGCACTCTGGGCACCATGCCCCCTCCAGAACCAGTGGAGACTGTTATCCACTACCTCTGTCCTTCACAGGATGAAGCACTCTGGGCACCAGTCCCCCTCCAGAACCAGTGGAGACATCCATCCACTACCTCTGTCCTTCACAGGATGAAGCACTCTGGGCACCATGCCCCCTCCAGAACCAGTGGAGACTGTTATCCACTTGAGAGACTGTGGCTTTGCACTCCCCAGGATGTAGCAGTGGGCAACCCACCCACTTGGGAGACTTGAGAGACTGTGGCTTTGCACTCCCTAGAATTGAACAGTTGGCAAACCACCCACTTGGGAGACTTGAGAGTCTGTGGCTTTGCACTCCCCAGGATGTAACAGTGGACAAACCACCCCCTGTAGAGACTTGAGAGACTGTTACTTTGCACTCCCCAGGATGTAACAGTGGGCAACCCACCCACTTGGGAGACTTGAGAGACTGTGACTTTGCACTCCCAGGATTGAACAGTGGGCAACCCACCCACTTGGGAGACTTGAGAGACTGTGGCTTAGCACTCCCCAGGATGTAACAGTGGGCATGTGGCCCCCTCGTGGATTTGTCGTTGTGTACTCAAGCGGCTGAGGTGCCCCTGCTTTCCCTCCCCCTGAGGTGCCTGTTTTCTTGCTGTCCGATGCCCCTGCAGTGTTCTCTCCGTCATGGTCGGGGATGTTGTGTGGGCCTCGCCCATACCGTGTGGTCCCAGTGTTCCACAGACTTTCTTTGTGCAGTACCTGGACTACTGTGCCTGGTATATATTTTGTACATGGTGTATATATATATATATATATATATATATATATATATATATATTTCTGCCTACTTGTTTGCAATATATTCCGATGGTTACACTCATTTTCTTTGGTCTTTGCATTCTTTCGGAGGGGTTTGGGGGGTGTAACTGTGATGTATTGATATGCATTAGTGTGTGTGTTGTAGTGGGTGAGGGTGGGGGTATTGTGTGTGTGTGTCCCTGTTTTTTTCCTCCCCCTCCCCTTTGTCGTAGGTGCAGTACTCACCGTGGTCTTCGCCGCCGGCGTTCGTGCTCCTGGTAGAGGAGCAGGAAGACTATCGCAGGTAGGATTTGGAGTTCCAGTTCCATGGTGTCCTTGTTCCTCGTGGAGTGTGTAGAGGTGAGCGTTTTCCCTTCGAAATTCTTGTTTCCGCCGTGTTTTTATCCGCGGTGAATCCGCCCCGGAAAAGGTGGCAGATTGGCCTGTCATAATAGTGTGGGCGGTACATTGTCTCCCGCCTGTCTGTTGGCGGTGTCCGCCACGCTGTTTGTTTGTACCGCCGTGGCGGTCAGAGTGTTAAAGTGGCTGTCTTTGTTGGTGGTTTCCGCCACGGTCGTAATTGCTATTTTTTTACTGCTGGCCTGTTGGCGGTCTTACCGCCGCTCAACTCCGTCCGCCAGGGTTGTAATGACCACCACAGTATACAGATGTCATTCTCTCAGATGAAGACAATTTAAAGGATGAGTAGAGAGAGAAGGGTCATTGGAACAGAGAACACTTATGTGGCTGAGTGGAGTGACAGTAGCAGTGCCTCCTGGCCTTAGCATTTCTGTCAGTAGCTGTACTACCCACACAGTATACATATGGCTTCCTCTCAGGTGAGTACAGTTCAAAGGCTGAGTAGAGGGAGAGGGGTCATTGGAGCAGAGGACACTGGAGTGGCTGAGTAGAGTGACAATAACAGTGCCTCCTGGCCTTACCATTCCTGTCAGTGCCTGTTCTACTCACACAGTATACAGATGGCTTCCTCTCAGGTGAGTACAGTTCAAAGGCTGAGTAGACGGAGAGGGGTCTTTGGAGCAAAGGACACTGGAGTGGCTGAGTAGAGTGACAGTAACAGTGCCCTCTGGCGTTACGATTCTTGTCAGTGCTTGTTCTACCCACACAGTAAACAGATAGCATCCTCTTAGTTGTGTACATTCCAATGTGAAGGTGACAATCAAGGTACTTTTGAGTAAGATACACTGATCAGGTTTTTGTAATGGTGGAAAAGTGCCTGATGGGAATTGTAGTGCTGTCAATCCTTGTACTACACACACTACACAGGGTTGTTATTGCCCCAAGTGAGCATAGTTCACATGTTGGAGTCCAGAGAGGGTTCTATGGACAGCTGAACACTGGGCTGTTAAGTGGGTTGAGAATGAAGTTGTCAAAAGGTGATCAGTAAACATGCATGACAATACAATTTGCTGATACTTTGTTGTTGTGACTTACCCAACTGCACTTATCCAGGTATTCCTGTTGAGCCCTCAGGATGCAGGATGTCCAAGACCTTCCCCTCCCAGGATGTGAGTTGTAACTGAGCAGATAGGGACCCACCAGCAGTCTTCTGGACATACAGCTGATGCCCAGATGCCATGGAATGGACCTTCAACCTGAGGTCATTCAACCTCTTCCTGATGTTGTCCTTTGTGTGCAGGGTGGTGCCCACAGCATTCCCTCTATCAACTATCCTTTGCCACATTTCCATTTTCCTGGCGCTACTTAAGTGCTGGACCTGGTCTCTAAATAGATCTGACTGCTCTCTAATGAATTCATCCACCATGACTCTTGACTCATCTTCAGTGAAACAGGGATTTTTCTCGAGTGATATGGTGGTGATAAAAAATTTGATAAGTGGTAGGAATTAAACAGGTGACAGGGGTAAATGGAGTAGTGAGGTGCAAACGGTTGTGATAGAAATGTGTTGAGGGTGTGGGTTATATTCTTAGTGAAAGCTGGTGGGGTACTTATTCTATGTTTTTATCTTTTTTCATCATATATTTGGCGTTGTGGATGCAAAGGATTGTGGTGTGTGAAGGGGGGTGTTTTACAGGAGCGGCTCCTCCAGTAGGGCAGAGGAGTGTCGCCCCCGCAAGCAGCAGAAGCTGCAAACCTTTTACCAAAAAACAATAATAAACTGTTTATTATCATTTATTGGTAAAAGAGGCAGGGCCACAGGCTGTGACGAGACCTGAGGGGGAGTGCAGATCACTTCCCCTCAGTGCTCATGTATGTCTGGCTGGCTGTCTCAAGCCGGTCAAACACACATGCGCAATAGGCTTTCTACAGCCTAGCAAAACAGTTGCCAGGCTGGAGAGAGCAAGCACAGGCTCCCAGTCTGCCTGGGAGCACCCTGGCTGGGCACTCCCAGCCAATCCTGACACTGCTCTGAGCAACGTCAGGATTGGCAGCAGGGCAGGCTTGGAGCCTGTGTCTGCAGCCAGCAGAGGAGTGGATGGAGCAGTGCAGCTGTGGCGATGGAGGTAAGTGTTTTAATTTATTTTGTTACTAATTTAGTTTTCCCCCGTGTGCCGCCCCACCCTTTCTGCACGCTATGAGCATCGACTGGTGTTTTATACTGTGATTTACAGGTGTGTAGGGTGTGGCAATGTGTGCCAGCTGTCTTGTTTTCAAATCCATCCAATGTGGTGTTGTGTTTTACTTTGTTGACAGAGAACCACCATGGCTCAGAGCGCCATTGGTGGACCAGCATGGCTGACCGCCACTGCAACTTTGTACTTATGATAGGTCCGGTGGTTGGTTGACGGGCTATCAGTGCTGGTTGTAAGACCTCCTATTTCCTACCCTCAAAATTACTGGTGGTGTTGGAGTTTTGGTTAATGTTTGTCATCACTGCCTGTGTGACTTGTAATACAGCAGTCTGTATGAGCACTAGCATGGCTGTCTTTCAGCGGTCGTGTTTTTAAGAAAGTCTTGCACATCAAGGTTGATGCAGTGAGTCAAACACAGGTACCTGAAATGCCACCATCGGCCATGGCCTAGAATGTTACTGCCATTTTCTGTGGCAACAAATCCAAATCGAAGACCTCTGGGTCTCAGCCATTGAGACACCTTGCTACTAAATTTGTCCAAAATGTTTGCAGCTATGTCTGATCTCTCCATGGTGAACATGGCTACTGTGGTATGCTGCTGAAAGCTCTTAAATATTTCTTGAGGGCCAAGACCTGTAGATAGCTTTTGCTATAGGCCCACAAAAGAGATCCAGTGTGCATTGATGCCCATGTAATCAGTCACCTCACAACAAGTCAACATGCTTGTCCAAACAATTGCAGCAAATCGTGATGCAGTGCTGGAACTGCAACTTTGGCAAAATAGGTCTGACTTGGAACCTTCCATTTCTGGCACAGGGCTGCCACAATCTCTAAGAATCACACTCCTTCCACAAAAAAAAGGGAGGACGTCTAGCACTAACATTTTTGCCAGCTTCCCATTGTACAAACGTGCTATTGGGTGGTTGTGGCCATAGGGCCTTTCCTGCCTAAACATGTCCATATTTGTAGCATGGATTTTCTTCGTTTGTGGGTTTGCTGATGCAGGAGGCGTTTGAGATATAGGTGGTGGTAGGATCAATGTGCGTCGTGGTGCAGTCACTGTGTGCCATGGTGTCTCCAACTGACTCTGAGGGCCTGATTACAAGTTTGGTGGTCAGGCAAGCCAACCACCAAACACAAGGGGAGGATGCCACCATCATTTGGTTGGTGTCCCCCCCCAAGCTCATTACAATGTCAGCCTGGCGGGAACACTGTATTAACCTTTCCCGCCAGGCTGACCAGCAAGAACAGTGCTACAATATTGGTCTCAGCTCCCTTGAGGGAGCCAATATTGTAGCATACCAGCACCATCGAAATACACCCTGTTGGCAAACAAATAGTGGGCATTCCTATGGTGCTCGGCAGGGGGGCCCAGCACTGGCTTTCTGCCAGCCTTTCCTGGTGTGGTCCCTGGCATAAAAAGGCTGGTGAAAAGCTGAGTAGTAATCAGCCAGGCGGAGCAGAGTTCAGTTCCGCCATAGCAGAGTACAACTCAGATCGTCGTCAGCTCATCGGGAACTATGTTCTTTTCAGGAATGGTGGTCTCCGGGTGAGTCCACCTGCCAGGGTCCTAATGTGGCGGTTGGACCACCTGAAGTGCAGCGGTCTGACTGTCACCATGAGTGTGCAGTTTTCAGGCGCCACACTTGTAATGAGGCCCTGAGTATTTCTCTGCATTGTGAGGTTCCACTACTGGGGACATGGCTGCTTTGAGTAAGGGTGTGATCCTCTTCCTCCTCACCTTCCACCATGATTTGACCAGTTGTAGCTGATGTTCCTTGGCTCACCTCACCTTCACCACTGTGACCACGTTCAGCGATTTTTAAGGTACTCTTCCCACCGGATTGCGTGATGATTTTCCATCTGGCCTCCAGTGCCATAATGTGAAACATGCTTACCTTGACTAACACTCCCGTGGCAAATGGAGCATATGGCAATGTTCTCCTCCTGTTTGCCAACCATAAAAATGTCCCAAACTGGATAGGGGTACTTTCTTATTGGGCCATTGCCAATGCCTGAATAAGAACCAGAGGTAGGTGGTTGTGTTGATTGCCTCTCAGCAGTGCATACTTCTACTGAGGTATGGATTGGTGCAGGTCTCTGATGGGGCCTTACAAATATGGAAGCTGGCGATGCCGCCTGTGCCACATCCCTCAGTGCAGGTTGGATAGTAATGTCAGCCTCTTCTGTGCCAGCTTCCACAATGACTGGCTTGTTGTCATCATCCTCATCCTGATCATCCCCTTCTACGATTCTAAGGCTTTCTGGAACTTTTCTTTTCCCTTGCCTCTCCTGATGTCTCCAGTACTCTGCCGGGGGCCACTCCATGTCCCTATCATCGTCATCTGTATTCTTCCTTTTTTCTTGCTGGTGATCTGGAAGCCATTGATTCTAAAGAAAGAGGTTCTTGCTTGGCAGAAAGCTTGATATCCAGTTATGTTCCAACTTCAGGAATGTCTGGCTGCTGTCCACTTTGCTCTGTTTCCTGAAACTATTAGGTACTGCTTTGCAGAAGGGGCAAATCCAATTCAACATCACCGCTTGTCAGGGTCGCCATGATTGCAGTGGCTGTCTTGCTGACAGACATGGTCTTGGACTTAGGTTGGGGTAGTGCTGTTGATGTGGGAGTGCTGCTCCCAGGTTCCTCCCCAGAGGCTGGTGTGGCAGGCACGCGTCTCCCGAAAAGGTTGCAGTTGGCACACCACTGGCGGTAAGCTGCTTTTTCTTCTCACTGGCCACTTTCTTGGGAGCAACTTTCTTTGGGGCTGACTTAAGCTCTAGGTTGGCAGTGGCACTAAGATGCACAAGGAAAAGAGTTTGGTTAACCAAAGTAACTGTAAGGTCTTCTTTTTGGCAGTGCTGTGGGGGATATGGGGCTTCTTCTCTTGTGCACCTAAAAACAACCAAGCAAGTAAAACATGTAGTTAGTGAAAAGTGGCATTGTTGCAGGTTGAAATAGTGCAGATAAATGCAATCTTATGTGGCTGGGTATTTATGTAATAAATACCAATTTAATCAAACATTGTAAAGGCAAACCACACCACCACACCGTAAAAATTACATTTCAAATCAGAGAGCACAACAGGCAGATCTGGCCCTTTGCTTTATTTCCATCTGTTTTAAATTTAAAGGAGGCACCTGGGTAGTCTGCGAGAATTGCAAGAATAAATTGAATATTCACTTAAATAACCTATGGCATAAAGGTGGTCCAGGAGAAATGGAAAAATCAGTTTCAAAATTAATTATGCTGTTGATTTGTCTGCAGTGCTCAGCAGAATGGATGGATCAAGCCAAAATGCAGAAATAAATACAAATTAAAATAAAAAAATAGAAAAAACATTAAAAAAATTCAATATAAAAATTAGAATAAAACCAAAATGTAAAAAAAAAGAAAATGGGAAAAAAATTGAAAATTTTAAAAAATGTCAAAACATAAAAAAGAAAATATAAAAAATAAAATGAACAAAGAAATTCAAAAAGAAAGAAAACATTAATATAAAAATAAAAGAGAAAATAAAAATTAAAATGGAAAATATAAAAAATAAAAACAGGAACTTAAAAAACAAATGATCAATAATGAATGTGGTTTGTATTTAAGCCTATGTCAAAGACACACTGGCTGCATGCACAATATCACTGCCAGCCAGCCACATGGTCAAACAGCAACAACAAGGAGCAAGGAGACGTGGAAAACAAAGAACACATGTAACCCTGTGGCAAAGGTACACTTGCTGCCTACACAAAATGGCTGTCAGACACATGGTCAAACAACAACTATAAGGAGCAAGGAGAACCAAGAAGAACACATGAAGCCTATGGCAAAAGGACACTGGCTAGATGGACAAAATGCCCGCCAGCCACATGTTCAAACAACAACGGTGAACAAGGAGACATGGGGAACAAATAACACATGCAAGCCTTTGGCAAAGAGAGACTATCTGGATGGACAAAACAGCTACCAGCCACATGGTCAAACAACAACTGCAAACAAGGAGGCATGGAGAAAAAAAAACACATGGAAGCCTATGGACAGAAAATGGCTCCTGGCCATACTGCATGGAGAACAAAGAGAAATGATGGTTGATGACAAACTCACACACACACAAACTGGCCATAAGGAGGCACGATGGTGGTAACAGTGAAGGAAAGTGACCAACATTAATTCAGCAATGCAAAACGTTAGAAAATTAACTGAACTATAACAATTTCAAAACAACACACATCCTCCTATATCATCAAATATTACCCAACAACGCATATACTTTTTTTTAAAAAAATTGAAATGGAACCAGTAGGCTAATTTTTTTATAAATCATATGCCATCCCTGCCCTAAATAAGGTTTTAAAAACATATACCACTGAAACATTTATTTCATACACTGATGACTACTAGTGCTTGCTCTTACTGGCTAGATGGCCGTGTTGCAAATCTAGGCCACATACTAAAATAACATTTCAAGTGTTAAAACATGCAGAAAAGGTTCTGAGCTGTGCAAAAATGTTCCTTTGCAAAAGGTAAAAAAATCATTTAAATGCAAAATAAATAATAACTAGGCCAATACTAAATCTCCAGGCCACTCGCCACTATAAAATTTACAAATCTAATTAAAGTACAAAGAAATACTGGTGAATGCCCAAGCAAAAAAACACACCCTTATACAATAGTTTTTGAACTCACTTGTGTGATTCAACAAAAATAAAGTCCTTAAATCTAAAGTTATATCCAGGAGACAAAGACAGTGACCCTTCCAAACCAAAATCCAAGTGAAAAGTGACCAGGAGATGGAGAAAGCACTGAGAGGAGCCTGCTGTGCTGCGACAGGAAGATGGAGTCTCTGATGCACTTCCTTCCTGTTGAAAAAAAAAGGCTTCTTAATCTGAAAAACAAATTGCAGGGTCCATTTGAGAAAAAAATCTGGTCAAAAATCTCTTTTTGACTAGATATAAGGTCACCTGGAGTAGAAAATCTACTCCAGAAATTAATTTGTGCTCGCAAGGGGCACTGTTGTGGCTGCTGGTGTGGCTGGCAGCAGTGCGAGTGAACGCAAAGTCTCACGTGAGCTCGCTAGCAGCCTGGAAGTATTGCGGAGCTCTCTCATGAAATAGCGCCATAGCCTAATCTCATGACCATGAATAAACTCTGCTCCACATGGATTACTCGAATGCCTCAATCTCTGCCGGTGGAGCAAAATTCTACACATGGGCTACTCCAAACCCCTTTGACAGTGCAAGGAGAAGTGTTTCAAGTGTAAACAAGGTTGACCACAGAGCATGGCCTCAAGGCTCACTGTACGATGTGGGTCTGGGTGGGTCTGGGTGGTTATAGGGTGTTGGCTAGTGTTTGTGTTCGACTTGGCCCTCTCTGCAGGGTCACTTTTCAAACGTTTTTTCTTTACCCTCCACTTTTTGCTGTATTTCATTTTTTCTGGCTCTAGGACTCTGCATGATTTACCACTGCTAACGGGTACTAAAGTGCTTGTGCTCTTTCCCTTAAACATGGTAAAATTGGCTTATACCTGATTGGCATATTTAAATTATTTTGAAGTACCCTGTAGAGTGGTATATCATATATCCAGGGCCTGTAAATTAAATGCTGCTAGTGGGCATGCAGTACTTATTGTGCCACTAACTCAAGTAGCCACTTAAAACATGTACCAGACCTGCCACTGCATCATGAATGCAGTTTTAAACGGCAAATTAGACGTGGCACCCGAACGCCTTTCCAAGCCTTAAACTCCCCTCATATTCTATATAACACCCCTAAAGTAGGCTCTAGGTAGCCCATAGAGCAGTAATCAAAAGAGTATGTACTTTTTACAGTTTTATATATATTGGCAGTGAAACCCCCTATATTTGTTTTTCACAAATATGTGGCCCACTCCACCCTTAGGGTAACATTGGGTTGCCTTAATACTGCTAACATTTGATTGGGGTTTCACGTTTGGGGTCTGAAAAAATGTAATAAAAAATACTTATGGTAAAGTCAGACTTTAGGTTACAATTTTGAAAATGCCACTTTTAGAAAGTTGATATTTTCCTGTGCTAACTATTTGGTGTCTGTAACCTGCTCCTGGGTCACATGACTGGGTGTAGTAGGCAGTCGTACTTTCTCTATTCCACCCAGAAAGCCATTCAATAGAGGAATTAAGTGTTCCTCGATAGCACACCGACTGGCAAGATGGGGGGCAGAGCTGGCCACAGCCCCACTTGCAACTGAATAGGCTGTGCTCTGCCTTCACACAAGCATTGTTCATATAGACAGCCAGGTCAGAGGAATCTTGAAACTTCAAGCACTTCAAATGGAATTCTTTAGAAACTTCTCTGACTTCAAATACAACACCAGATATAAAAATAATACCCTCAGACTCACTCTTCAGTTCATTTTCTGTGGCATGCTGTGTACTTAGCAAGACTTCTTTGCTGCACCTGTAAAGACTACTTTGCTGCCTGCAGCCTGCCTGAACTCTCAGAGGCCTGCTCTGCAGCTTGAGCCCTGTTCCTCTGCTTAGACCCAAGACTACCAGAGTGATTCCAAGGGTTAGTTAGATGAACTTCTAATCAGAGTCTCCGGGACAGAGGAAGCTCCAAGCCTGGATGAATTCTAACACCCTCCCAAGTGGTGCCCTCCAGTCCTGGACCCTTGGTGCTAAAGTTGCCCAGAAAGGCAAAAGCCAAAGTTTGGTACTTGGAAACGTTTTGGCTAAAAACTACTGTGAGAATGGAGGGAAGACTGAGAGCAACCTGCTTGTCTGTCTGGCCAAGGTTTATCGACGGTCGGTCTGACTTTGTGGTAGTTCCTGCCATGTTATTCTCTGCAGGAGAAAATGCTGTTCCATCGTCCTTTTGCTCCGCTAGAAAGAAGACAGCGTCTGATTGCTGTTGAAGGTGTTAAAAATATCCAACACTTTGGATTGAAGGGTGGATGTGATGTTACCACAAAGAGATTGAGAGCTCACGGTCTTTCCCTGATCTTCATAACTGGCAAACTTGTTGACAGTAGAGAAGAGTTCTTAAGAGAAATTATTAGCTGCTTTTATAATTTTATGCACAAAATAAGCAGATTTCTCCACCAGAATTGCTGTTGTGTACTCCTACTACTACTACTATTGATATTGATAGTAATAATAGTAGCAGTTCTGCATGTGGGTAGTGTTAGAAATGGGGTCTTTGGTTGGCAGTCAAAGCAAGGACCCTCACTCTTGTTAGGGTAAGTCACACACAATCCAAATTATCCTGTGCCCACCCTCTGGTAGCTTAGCACTGAGCAGTCAGGCTTAACTTAGAAGGCAATGTGTAAATTATTTGTGCAATAAATCATACAATAACACCATATAGCACCACAAAAATACACCACACAGTGTTTAGAAAAATATATAATATTTATCTGGATATTTATAGGTCAAAACGATCAAATATGCAATAAGTAAATGTAGAGATATCACTGAAAAGTGATATAAAGGGCCTCATTTCAACCTTGGTGGGTGGCAGAGCCCGCCAGCCAAGGTTAAATCACCAAACGGCCGCCTATGTGGGCACAAACCCGCCGGCCGTATTTCAACATCCACGCTGGGCCGACAGGTGGAAACAGAGTTTCCGCCCACCGGCCCAGTGGGGATGTGGGCTGTAACATTGCAGCCGGCTCCTAATGGAGCCGGCGGCAATATGGCGGTGCGGCGGGTGCAGCAGCACCCGTTGCATTTTCCACTGTCTGCCAAGGAGACAGTGGAAATCGCGATGGGGCTGTGCCAGGCGTTCCCGCGCTCACAAAGTCTGGGAAAATGGTCCTGGATGATGTGGGGGCACTCCTGCTAGTACTGGGGTGCCCTCACACACAGAGACTCAGCACCCAGCCTTCAGGGTAGGAAGGCCTGTTATATGGGTGACTTATAAGTGACCTGGTGCAGTGTAAATGGCTGTGAAAGGGTACATGCTGCAATGACAGCCCTGTAGAAGTCTTTGCATGGGTTCTCTATGGGTGCCAAAAGAAATGCTGCAGCCTATAGGGATCCCCTGGAACCCCAGTGCCCTGGGTACCCAAGTGCCATATACTAAGGACTTATAAGGGGTGACCAGTATGCCAATTTGGGACGAAATACTGGGTTACCAGTATGCAATGACAACATTTAAAGGAGAGAGAGCATAAGCACTGGGGTCCTGATTGGCAGGATCCCAGTGACACAGTCAAACACACTGACATCAGGCAGAAATTTGGAGTAACATGCCAAAAAGGGGATACTTTCCTATGCTACCTGTTAGACCTGACAGCCTTAGGGTGGTCACCCCTAACTTTTTCCCTGCCTCCCTCTACTTTTTGGACACTGTTTTTGCTGGTTTTTAGACTGATAACTAGTGCTAAAGTGCATATGTTCTCTCCCTTTAAACATGGTAACATTGGATCATACCCAAGTCCCTAGTAGAGTGCACTATATGTGCCCAGGGTCTGTAGATTAAATGCTACTAGTGGGCCTGCAGCGCTGATTGTGCCACCCACTTCATAGCCTCTTAACCTTGTCTCAGGCCTGCCATTGCAAGGCCTGTGTGTGCAGTTTCACTGCTAATTCGACTTGGCATTTAAAAGTACTTGCCAAGCCTCAACCTCCCCTTTTCCAACATATAAGACACCCCTAAGGTATGCCCTCAGTAACCCATAGGGCAGGGTGCTGTGCAGGCAAAAGGCAGGACCTATGTAGTTTACATGTCCTGGTAGTGTAAAACTCCTAAATTCATTTTTACACTGCTGTGAGACCTGCTCCCTTCATAGGCTAACATTGGGGATGCCCTCATACATTGTTAGAGTGGCAGCTGCTGATTTGAAAGGAGTAGGAAGGCCATATTTAGTATGGCCAGAATAGTAATATAAAATCCTGCTGACTGGTGAAGTTGGATTCAATATTACTATTTTAGAAATGCCACTTTTAGAAAGTGAGGATTTCTCTTCACTTAAATCATTCTGTGCCTTCCAATCCACACCTGGCTCGGTTTAGTTGACAGCTCCTTGTGCATTCACTCAAACACACCCCACACACATGATACTCAGCCTCACCTGCATACATCTACATTTTGAATGGGTCTTCCTGGGCCAGGAGGGTGGAGGGCCTGCCTCACACAAAGGACTGCCACACCCTACTGGGACACTGGCAGACAGGATTGAACTGAAAGGGGACTTGGGACACTTCTAAGCCACTCTTTGAAGTCTCTCCCCACTTCAAAGGCACATTTAGGTATATAAACAGGGCCACTGCCCCTACCAACTCAGACACTTCCTGGAGAAGAAACTTGTAACTAGAACCTGCATCCTGCCAAGAACAGCCTGGCTGCCCAAAGGACTCACATGACTGCTTTCTGTGAAGGACTGCTGCCTTGCTGTTGCCCTGCTGCCTTGCTGTTCTCTAGCTGAGGTGAAGAAGTGCTCTCCAAGGGCTTTGATAGAGCTTGCCTCCTATTCCCTGAAGTCTCAGGACCAAAAATACGTCATCTCTTCAAGAAGGACTCCTTGTGTGGTGAAATTCGACACACAGCCTGCCAGAAACGAAGCACAGCCCGTCCCGCTGTGAAAATTTAATTGCACGCCGAACCGGAACAACGCAGCCCGACTTCGCAAGGAGAAGAACAACGCAGAGCTAGTGTAACGACCGGAAATTGGACGCACAGCCCACTGGATCGACGCACAGCCGAGCCAGAATGACGCAGCCTGACTTCCAGAGAGGAATTAACACAGTGCCTGCCGTGCAGTAGATAATTCGACGCAATGCCCACCGGATCAGCGCAGCTCCTGTGACTTCGCCCTGCCAGTGCAGGAAATCCATATACCGTCCCCGGGGCGTCTGAAAACCCCGCAACCCGAAAAGGATCAATGACCGAGCACCAGGAAATCGATGCACAGCCATCCCTGTGTGAAAACTAAATGACACATCACCATGTGCGGCCCGAGAAATCGATGCACACCCCTTTGTTTCCATTCTTCTCCTCCTATGCGGTTCTTTGCGGAGATTGTTCACGCGATCCACATATTTTGTGCTTCCAAGAGACTTTGGCCCTCATTACAACCCTGGCGGTCGGTGTTAAAGCGGCAGTAATACCGCAATCAGGCCGCGGAAAAAAAAATGGAATCACGATCACTGCGGAAACCGCCAACATAGACAGCCACTTTAACACTCCGACAGCCATGGCGGTACAAACAAACAGCGCAGCGGTAACTGCCAACAGACAGGCGGAAGACAATGTACCACCCACCCTATCACAACCCGGCAATCCGCCACCTTTTCCGGGACAGAACCAACGTGAATAAAAACACGGCGGAAACAGTACACAGAAGGGAAAATCACACACCTCTCCACACCCGACGAGGAACCAGGACGCCATGGAGCCAGAACTGCAGATCCTGCTGGCGATGGTCTTCCTGCCCCTCTATCAGGAGCTCCAACGACAGAGGCGGCGACCACGGTGAGTACTGCACCTACAACACAGGGGAGGGGGAAGGGAAAAGAGAGTGACACACACACGCAACACGCAACACCCCCACCCTCACCAACAACACCATACACACAAATACATGCTGCAACATTACATTTACACCTCCACCCCCCCTTGAATAACGCAAGGACAAAAGGAAATGATCTGAACGATTGTAATCAATAAAAATCCAGTAGTCAAAACTCCAAATCCAGTTTATACAATTATGTACACCAACTACACAAGTCCGGATAGTGCACCAATCATTGTCCGTTGACCACTGGGCCCAAAATGCATGGGCGAGGCCCACACTAGATACCTGACTCCAAACGGAGAGAACACTGCTGGGGCATCAGACCAAAAATATACAGGCACCTCAGGGAGAGGGGGGGCACCTCAGCCTGATGAACGCACAATGCCACTGCTCCTCGGTGGGGCTCCATGCCCATTGATGTATTCTGGGGAGTGCAAAGCCACAGTCTGTCAAGTCTTTTTAGTGGGTGGTTTGCCCACTGCTTTATCCTGGGGAGTGCAAAGCCACCGTCTCACAAGTCTCTCCAGTGGGTGGGTTGCCCACTGCTGTATCCTGGGGATTGCAAAACCACAGTCTCTCCAGTGGGTGGATTGCCCACTGCTTTATCCTGGGGAGTGCAAAGCCACAGTCTCTCAAGTGGATAACAGTCTCCACTGGTTCTGGAGGGGGCTTTGTGCCCAGAGTGCTTCATCCTGCCAAGGACAGAGGTAGTGTATGTATCTCTCCACTGGTTCTGGAGGCGGCTTTGTGCCCAGAGTGCTTCATCCTGCCAAGGACAGAGGTAGTGGATGTGATACTCCACTGGTTCTGGAGGGGTCTTTGTGCCCAGAGTGCATCATCCTGCCAAGGACAGAGGTAGTGTATGTATCTCTCCACTGGTTCTGGAGGGGCTTTGTGCCCAGAGTGTTTCATCCTGCCAAGGACAGAGGTAGTGAATGTGATAATCCACTGGTTCTGGAGGGGGCTTTGTGCCCAGAGTGCTTCATCCTGCCAAGGACAGAGGTAGTGGATGTATCTCTCCACTGGTTCTGGAGGGGGCTTTGTGCCCAGAGTGCTGCATCCTGCCAAGGACAGAGGTAGTGGATGTGATACTCCACTGGTTCTGGAGGGGGCTTTGTGCCCAGAGTGCTTCATCCTGCCAAGGACTGAGGTAGTGGATGCCTTTCTCCACTGAAAGTGATGCTTCATGGAAGCTGCCCAGGCTCCTGGAGTTCACCACCAGCCTCGGAAGACTGACCACTGGGGATGGCAGCCATGTCTGCGGTGGTGCCACTGGCTCAGGATGTCGTCAAGCCACTGGTAGTGCTTGCGGCAGTGTTAGTCGTGGCGGTGCTTGCAGCAAACTCTGTGGCAGCGGCGCTGGTTTTGGGCTCTGTGGCAACGGTGCTGGTTGCGGGCTCTGTGGCAACAGTGCTGGCAGCGGTGCAGTTGGCGATGCAGGTGGCGGTCTTCTTCGCCGTGCAGGTTGGTGTCAACATGGAAAGAAGGTGTGACACGGGTTCCTCAGTCGGTGCCACCATGCCCTCTCCTGACCTGCCCTTCAGTTTCTGGCCCTTCCCCACCTTTGATGATGGCGCAGCTGTCTTGCCACTCTCCCCTTTCGTTTTCCCTGATCCCTTGGTGGTAGGTGTTTTCTGCTTCTCCCTCCAGGATGTAGGCAACTTTTTTAGCTTGGCAGGTGGCTGAATGTCTTTGCCCTCGCTCCGTGGCACACTGGCAGCCCTGATGGTTGGCACACTCCAATAGCCTGCAGTTTCTGGCACCACTGTGCCTGGGGATGTGGTGGCTGAGGTTCTGGGTTGGGACCTGGAAAGTCTGGCCCTAGGGGAAGGACAGGAGGTATAGGGAAGAGGTCAATATTAGCCAGGAAACGTTTTTTAGACACACTGGTACTGGTAGATGGAGGGGGGCTGGGAGTGGAGGAAGAGGTGGTGTTTGTAGGAGGTGTACGTCTGCTGAATTTGGGTGAGGGTGCATGGGCTGGAGGCTGTTGTGAGGTGGATGGCTGTTGGGTGGGTGTGTGCCTTCGTTTGTGTACCTTGGGAGGAGGGCTCACTGACACACTGGGAGAGGACACAGGGGACGTGTGAATGGTAGTGGGGTTGGTGAGTGTACGTGAGTGGTGTGTGGTGACCTCCATCACCAGCATGCTCATCACCA
Source organism: Pleurodeles waltl (assembly GCF_031143425.1). Lineage (NCBI taxonomy): Eukaryota > Metazoa > Chordata > Amphibia > Caudata > Salamandridae > Pleurodeles > Pleurodeles waltl. Next base: position 634,682,590 of record NC_090440.1, read on the forward strand.
CACACCGCTCATGTGCACTCACCACCCCCACTACCATTCACACATCCCCCGTGTCCTCTCCCAGTGTGTCTGTGAGCCCTCCTCCCAAAGTACACAAACGCAGCCACACACCCACCCAACAGCCATCCACCTCACAACAGCCTCCAGCACATGCACCTTCACCCAAATTCAGCAAACGTACACCTCCTACATCCACTACCTCTTCCTACACTCCCAAACCCCGTCCATCTACCCATCCCAATGTGTCTAAAAAGCTTTTACTATCAAATGTTGACCTCTTCCCTACACCTCACCACCCCCGTTCGTCCCCTAGGGCCCGTCTTTCTAGGTCCCAACCCAGCACCTCAGCCATCACATCACCAGGCACAGTGGTGCCAGAAATAGCGGGATTTTGGAGTGCACCAAGCAACAGGGCTGCCAGTGTCCCACGGAGTGAAGGAAGGACATTCCGCCACTTCCAAAAGTCAAAACGTGGCCCACATCCCGGAGGAAGAAGGGGAAAACACCTGCCACCAAGGGCTCAAGCAAAGCAAAAGTGGAAAGTGGCAAGACAGCTGTGCCACCATCCAAGGTGGGGAAGGGCCAGAAAGTCAAGGGCAGGTCCACATCGACGCCAACCTACACGGGGGACAAGACCGCCACCAGCACCGCCACCTGCACTGCCACCACAGAGACTGCCGCCAGCACCGCAGACACTGAGCCCACCACCAGCACCGCAGTCACTGATCCCGCCACCAGCACCACAATCACTGAACCCGCCACCAGCACCGCCGCCACAAAGACCGCCACCAGCATCGATTCCACAGAGGCCGCCGCCAGCACAGATTCCACAGAGGCCGCCGCCAGCACCGATGCCTCAGAGTCCGCCGCAAGCACCGCTGCGACTTTCACCGTCGCCAGCACTGATGCCACTGAGGCAGCTGCAAGCACCGCCGCAACTAACACAGCCGCCAGCACTGCCAGCGGCCCTGCGACATCCTGAGCCAGTGGCACCACCGCAGATACGGCTGCCATCCGCAGTGGTCAGTCGTCCAAGGCTGGTGGTCAGTTACTGGAGCCTGGGCAGCTTGCATTTTGCAACACCCTCAGTGGAGTGTCACATCCACTACCTCAGTCCTTGGCAGGATCAAGCACCCTGGGCACAAAGCCCTCTCCTGAACCAGTGGAGTATCACATCCACTACCTCAGTCCTTGGCAGGATGAAGCACTCTGGGCACAAAGCCCCCTCCAGAACCAGTGGAGAAAGGCATCCACTACCTCAGTCCTTGGCAGGATGAAGCACTCTAGGCACAAAGCCCCCTCCAGAACCAGTGGAGAAAGGCATCCACTACCTCTGTCCTTGGCAGGATGAAGCACTCTGTGCACAAAGCCCCCTCCAGAACCAGTGGAGTATCACATCCACTACCTCTGTCCTTGGCAGGATGAAGCACTCTGGACACAAAGCCCCCTCCAGAACCAGTGGAGAGATGCATCCACTACCTCAGTCCTTGGCAGGATGAAGCACTCTGGGCACAGAGCCCCCTCCAGAACCAGTGGAGACTGTTATCCACTTGAGAGACTGTGGCTTTGCACTCCCCAGGATGTAGCAGTGGGCAAACCACCCACTGGAGAGACTTGAGAGACTGTGGCTTTGCACTCCCCAGGATGCAGCAGTGGGCAATCCACCCACTGAAAGGACCTGAGAGACTGTGGCTTTGCACTCCCCAGGATAAAGCATTGGGCAAAGCCCCACTGGAGAGACTTGAGAGACTGTGGCTTTGCACTCCCCAGGATACATCAATGGGCATGGAGCCCCCTCGTGGAGCTGGCGTCGTGCACTCATCCGGCTGAGGTGCCCCCCCTTCCCTTCCCCCTGAGGTTCCTGTTTCATTTTTATCTGATGCCCCAGCAGTGTTCTCTCCATTTGGAGTCTGGTATCGAGTGTGGGCCTTGCCCATGCATTTTGGGCCCAGTGGTCCACGGACTATGAATGGTGAACTATCCGGACTTGTATAGTTGGTGTACATAATTGTTTATACTGTATTTAAAGTTTTGACTAATGGATTTTTATTGATTACAATCGTTCAAAACATTTCCTTTTGTCCTTGTGTTCTTCCAGGGGGAGCTGGAGGGTGTAAATGCAATGTTGCAGCATGTATTAGTGTGTATGTTGTTGTAGGTGAGGGTGGAGGTGTTGCGTGTTGCGTGTGTGTGTCACTCTCTTTTACCTCCCTCCTCCCCTGTGTTGTAGGTGCAGTACTCGTCACCGCCGTCATTCGTGCTCCTGGTAGAGGAGCAGGAATACTATCGCAGGGAGGATTTGGAGTATTGGCTCTATGGCGTCCTGGTTCCTCGTGGGTTGGTGAGTGTTTTCCCTTCCAAGTCCTGTTTCCGCCGTATTTTTGTTTGCGTTGGTTCCGCCACGGAAATGGTGGCGGATTGGCCTCTCATAATAGTGTGGGCGGTACATTGTATTCCGCCTGTCTGTTGGCGGTGACCGCCATGCAGTTTGTTTGTACCGCCGTGGCAGTCGGAGTGTTAAAGTGGCTCTCTATGTTGGCGGTTTCCGCCATGGTCGTGATTTTTTACCACCGGCCTGTTGGCGGTCTTACCGCCGCTTTAACACCAACCGCCAGGGTTGTAATGAGGGCCTTTATATCACCTTTCAGTGATATCCCTACTTATGCTTATTGCATTTTAAGCATTTTGACTTGCATCTTACCAGATAAATATTAAATATTTTTCAACACTGTGTGGTATATTTTTGTGGTGCTATATAGAGTTATTGTATGACTTATTGCACAAATACTTTACACATTGCCTTCTAAGTTAAGCCTGACTGCTCCATGCCAAGCTACCAGAGGTTGGGCACAGGATACTTTGGATTGTGTGTCACTTACCCCGACCAGAGTGAGGGTCCTTGCTTGGACAGGGGGTAACCTGTCTGCCAAGCAAAGACCCCATTTCTAACAAGCAGGTACTGGTACTGGGTGTACAATAAAAAATGAGACAGTTGTATATTAAAAAAAAGTAGGATCCTTCAGTAACCATACAGAGGATACACACGGAATATGATCTAGGCCTGTGAGATCCTTTGTAAATGTGCAAAAGTTCTACATGTCCCTCAGACGGGCCTGTCACGCAGGAGTTGACAGTCCAATCCCGATAGGAGGGACAGCAAACCCTAATCTGAATATTCTATTGAACTCAGATGGTTCATTCCTCTCCATTAAGGTTGACCTGTCAATCAAAGTGGTGTATTGTTTGGCACCTACAAAGAATTTCACAACTTGTTACAGACAGGGCAGCAGCTCTCAACTAGCGCCAATTAGCCTGCAATGATAGGTAACTACAAGTAACTTTTCTGAATGTAACATTGGCTAACTAGTTGAAACAAATCCAACTTTACTATGGGCATGGATTTTTTAAAACGTTTTATTGTCTTTTTTCTGTAGCTCATGCAAAAATAGCAGTTGAATCTGTTTTGCCAGCATTTCCATAAACTCAATACTCTGAAAATGGCTTTAAGTATTTTTAATTGTATGTACATTCTAACATGCATTTAGTTATGTACCACATCTAGGCACTACGCACCCTACATTATGGGCAACACAATATCTTTAGGATTGTGTTATGTAGCACTTGGAAGCAGATTTCTGGGCCTGTAAAAGAGCTTATTTTTACAGTTATATCTGTAACCATGAAAAAGTGCAGCCATAAGGGCAGCAGGTCTCACTGTAGGCCTGTGCCATGTTTTTAGGTTCCCAAAGTGGATGGCAAAATACATTGCTTCAGTCCCTATGTGTCATGACCAGCCCTGCCTTTTTAGTTGAAGTCCATCTTGCTCACCTGCAATCACAGCAACAACCATGCACATTTGCAAATGTAGTTGAAGTACTATACTGACTGTAAAAGGAGACAGTAGGCCACCTGCACTAGACTCAGAACAGATTATCTTTGTCATCCAAAAAGAAGCAGTTGAAGATCACAAGATTGGGTTTGCCCTGTGACTTTTAGAATCTAGGAAAAACTGGAAAGAGAATATTTGTGTTTACCACATACCTGAATTCTAATTTTACATTTATAATTTCAGGAATAAAAAGCTCACTTTGCATGACGACCTTAGTCAGGACTAAATCCTACCAAAAACAGGAACAAGCAACAAGATCCTGGGAGAACCAAGGGAAATCCCATTGGCAGTCTTGGAAAACTGAATCCTATGAGAGGGAGGCACACCCTACCCACACTGCTTGCTGTTTTAGCCATTTTGGGAAAACAGTGAGCTCCATCCCAAACCAGATGAGCCATAGCCCCAAGGGTTATTAATGCCTCATGAAAGCTTTTGATTATGGAAGAGCTGCTGATACATAATTATCTGCAAATATTGCTGTAGCCAATATAGGTAGGATTTAAATAAACGTTATTGAGAACCTGTGTGTTTGATGTCTTAACTTGTGCTGACGGATGCTTAAACAGTAAGGCTGTATGTTCCCAGTTAAAAGAGATGAGTGAGAACACATATTATTAGAGCAATAAAGAACCTTGAGTAATAAACTAGAATTTCAAGACTCACAAACTTTGTGCAGAACAATCCCATGGGAGTTACATATACAGTAAAGAAAAATAAGTCTGTGAAGGAATTCTTGCTGAGACTTTTTTGCCAAGAAAAAATTACAGACGATAAATCATCTTTGGTTAATAGAGGAATTGTTCATGATCATGATCTAAAGGAAGATACCAAAAGCATGAACAGATGATTCTGATTTGACACAAATTGTAGTAGAAGATAACCTTTTTTCCACAAGTATATGAAACTGTTTAGTAGATTGCTTATCATAAAATACAAGGGATTGTTGGTATACAGCTACTAACTCACAGTGGTGTTTAGTTCTTGATCCCCTTCTCTGCAGTACACTCACTAGTTCCCCACACCTAATCTGGTCACTCAAAAAACTCTGGTAATACTATTACAGACTAGGTGCTCCTGGAAAGTGGGCTTTTGAGGTGCTACTCTTGAGGAAATCTGATTCCCTGTCAATATGTGACATTTAATTTTACATACCATTGATGATGTTTTTATACCAAAACCAATTGCCTTATATTAAAATGGAATATGCCAAATGGGGTTTAAGCTAATTTTGACTTTAGGGGTCAGAGCACATACACTGGGAAATGGATAGTTGTGTCCATTGCTTTAGTTCAATATTACCCACATGTGAGGCCTAAAAATCTAACAACTGGGGGTAACTACTCTACAAAGGATCACTTTGCAACAGTCTGCCCTTCAGCTCTCACGCTATTTCAATTTGTTTTGATAGACAGTTTATCATGTAGTTCTGGGTGATTTTTGATCTTCTGTCAGCTTTCGGCATTGTGAGGTGGCTGCATTATTTAATAATTGGTCCGCCCTGCTGATCTTCCTGTGTTTGGTTTGGTCTGAATTCCATTTGTATGCAGAAGCCATAATAGGTAGTTAAATTAATCTCAAATGTTAATAGTAGAAAATCATTTTCAGAAACAGAATTACAGACACACACTAAGCAAAATTATCTTTAGGAGGAAGAACTGAAATGGGTTTTCTGGACCATCTTGTTTTAATCAGTTATTCTAAACAATCTTTTTGACAGGCTCTCCAAACTCAATATTTGACATTTTAAACTTTGAAAGCTCAACCTCAAATATTTTTCACTAATTCAGCCTTGTACACAGAGTCCTTCTTTCATCTGATATTTTCTTTCTCTGATTGATGAGACTATGTAAAATGGTGAGTATAGCAATTTAGGGCCAGATGTAGCAACATTTTGCAAGTCGCAAATGGCCCGAAACGCTATTTGCGACCCCGCAAAATCGGGAATGGGATGCAAAAAACCCCATTTCCGAATCGCAAATAGCGACGCGAGCCAATGGCCAACTCGCAAAATTTGCGACCCCATTGTGCGACCCACAAATAGGAAGTCGCCATTTACGAGTCGCAAACCATATGAAAAAGCCACTCGCAAATTGCGACTAGTCGCAAAAAGCCCATTTTGCACACCCAATTTACCACTAATTCAGAGCAGGTGGTAACCAGAACCAAAGTATAAAAGGAGACCCAGAAGGCACCTGGGTTACTCAAGATGGCAGAGATATATGGGATAGCAAGGAGGAGGAGAGCCCACGCCGCACAGCAGATGAGGAGGAGGAGCCAGAGACAGGAGAGGATATACAGAACCAGGCAGACACTTTTCCAACAAACTGAGGAGGAGATTTATGACAAATACAGACTCAGCAGTGCAGCAATATTAGAATTAATAGATCTACTCAATCTGCAGCTTCAACGCCAGACTGTGCGCGGCAGCACCATCCCCACACATGTGCAAGTGCTATGCTCACTGCACCTCTTGGCCTCGGGTAGCTATCAGGGGGTCATTGCTGTGGCAGGTGGGGTATCCCAAAGTGCACTCTCATGGTTCTTCAGATGTTTCTTAGATGCCATACTCACACACACGTCCAGATACATATACCTACCCAGGAATGAGGCAGAAATCAACAGCACCAAGTTGGAATTCTACAGGATTGCCAACTTCCCTCATGTAATAGGGTGTGTAGACGGGACACATATACAAATATGCCCTCCTGCAAATCTGGAATATCTGTTCCGCAACCTGAAGTGTACCCACTCACTGAACATCCAGGTGGTATGTGACGCCCATTATGTCATCACTGACATGGTAGCCAAATTTCCTGGGAGTACACATGACTCGTACATTTTCAGGCACAGCGGGATACACCAACGCCTAGAACGTGGGGAGTTTGGAGATGGATCTCTCCTAGGTATAGCTGAATACACCTTGAAGACATACACACAGGTCAATGTGGAAACCATCCATGCCCTGCTAACATTGTTAATTTTTGCCAAACAGGTGACAGTGCATATGCGCTATGACCATGGATACTTACCCCGTACTTAACACCCAGCAATGAGACTGAGAGGGGATACAACAGTGCACATAGGAGGACCCGAAATGTTATAGAGAGGACCTTTGGACTGTTGAAGGCAAGATTCAGATGCCTCCACAGAAGTGGAGGAGCCCTCCAGTATGCCCCAATAACAGCATTCAAGATCGTTGGCGCATGCGCTATACTGCACAACATTGCCTCCAGACGTGGGCTACATCTCACCCCTGAAGACCCAGATTCTGAGGATGATGAGCAAGAGCTACCACATCGCCATCATGGGGATAGAAGCATTGCAAATCAAGGCAGACAGAGACGGGACCACATTGCAAACCAATAATTTGGAAGGTGTGTGCTGCCTGTCACCACACACATGAATGTCACACACAAAGAGCCCAGGTGTGAAGTGGAACAAACAAGAACTTTTATTAAATGAACCAAATAACTATAAAACTGAACTATTGGTCAGGGGCTGTAAATGTCCACCTGCTATGAGGACACATTAACCTCATGTGCCTCAATTGTCCGTAAGTGCGTAGCTCAAACCCTACACCGGGGATGCCCAGCATGGCTAGTGCCTGGAGTGTCAGCAGATCCCTGCCGTGCACTGCCACTCCTCAATACCCTGGTGTCCATGGCAGATGCACTACTGATAGTGGAGCTCTCCTCACTATCTTGAGGCATGTCTGCCGTACCCCTAGCCACCTGTCTTACCTCTATCATGACCACAGTGTGGCTTATCCGTCCCAGGCCGCGAGCCACATCGCCTGCAAAGTGGCCCATGTCTACTTGTAGACTGACTGTCCGGCGTGACAGCCCTGTAGTATTTACAGCCAGGCGGACAATTGAGGCAGCCATGCGGTTCAATTGGTGGATAAGATGGCGTTCATGGCGCCTTGCACTCTCTCTCTCTGTAACAAGTTCAGTCACTAGTTGCCTGATGGAGAGTGCAAGGTCACCAACATGACTGTTCAGGTTCTGAAAGTCTGTGTGGATCTGTGCCAGCCCTGTTGTGTGATTTCTCTCCATTCGCCGCATGGTCCCTGATATCACTCTCATCTGCCTTGTTTGCAGGCGCTGACCTCTGATGAGAACTGCCTCGGCGGCGGACATGGAGGACTCCCCTATATCTCCCTGGGACACTGCAGGGACATCAACACGTCGTCTGCGACGCGGTGGAGCATCAGGGTCCTGTTGGCTGGCACTGTGGCTGGGACCGGGTGCTGGGCCAATCTCCACTATGTCCACTGGTGCATCTGTAGGAGACTGTGGTCGGATGGTGCAGGGCCCTGTGGTGGCTGCTCCTGGGTCCTGTGCTGCCTGTTGGCTGACCTCTGCACCCTGGACGGTGTGGCTGGTGGTGGTGTCTTATGGGAGACCTGTGGGACATAGGGGACACACTGTCAGTATCTAACATCTGTTGTATGCTTCCTAATAAACTGTTACCTATCAGCTGCCTACTGTACTACATTGCCCATAATGCACCATTCTTGTGGTTGCTAGTCTGAAATGGAGCTAATTGGGTTGTGCATGCTGCTGTGTACTGGGTGGTTGGGGGTATTGCAGATATGGGTGTACATGCATGTTTCATGGTACTCACTGGTTGATGGTCCTGGCGCTGACGTGTCCAGCTCTCCTATTCCAGCCACTGCCTCTGGCTCCAGGGTCTCTTGCACTCGTTCCTCCATGGGTGTGGGTGGTGGGACGGTAGATGGGCCTCCTCCTGTGCCCCTCATCTCCCGGAGGCGCTCTGCCACCCTCTCCTTGGTCCTGGGGCCAGGTCGTACCATCTCTTTTTCAGTTCGTCTATGCTCCTATGGCTCACCCCGATTGCATTCACTTTCTCCTGGATGTCCGTCCAAATCCTCCTTTTGTCAGACTCAGGCACACTGAGGGGAACCCTTCCAAAGAGTTGATCATGGTGCTGGCAGCATTCATCTGTCAGCACCTCCAGTTCTTTCTCTGAAAATAAGAGTTTCCTCTTCCTGCCTGAGTCCTCCATTGTAGCTACTGTTCCTCCTGGTGGTTGTTCAGCAGTTGGAAATGGGTGTGGTCCTCCCTCCTCCCAGGTGTATTTGTAAACTTCCTGGCTGTGATGTCATCAGCAGGAGCCAGGAAGTGTTTTCCAGAGTGTTCTGCTGCACCTGCATGCAATTTGCGGCACAGTCGCAATTTGCGACCTCGCAAACAGCGGACTCACAATCTGAGGTGCGACTTCATTTGCGAGTCGCAAAATGAAGACGCTTCTTCTTGTTGGATACATGTTTGCGAGTCGGAAATTGGGAGTCGCAAAGACTCGCAATTTCCGACTCACAATTTTGTAGCTACCTACATCTGGCCCCTAGAGAACATCTGCCTTTTCTGCATGCTCACCCCTGATTTATTACTTTTTGGACCCTATTGAGGCTGCTACTGTGGACTGTGTACTCTGTGATACTGATATTCAGTACCAGAATGTTCCTGCCCTGGGCATTAAATTGTATTGATAAAACTAGGTTCATCCAATTACTCTATTTTACTTTTTGCATGGTCATAGTAGATGGTGCAGAAAAATGCAGGAATGACGTGGAAGTTAAATGTAACTTGGGCCCTGCAGTGTGTATTTACACCACAAACATACATAACAAATATATGTGGCTGCCAGGAACAGTAAAGTTATCTTGCTGGGCTGCTGCTTCAAGGCAATGCTGTAACTAACATACGGGAAAGTAAAGTGTCCTGATCATGTAAGAAAACCTGCTTTATATATTGCTAATCCACCCCTAAAGTGAACCTTATTGTCTAAAATATATGAGAGGTGGGATACTTAGGGGCAGCTTTAGGAGCCGCTAGCACCTCCTTGCACCACATTAGCGTAATTTGTTTTAAAGCTAATGTGGCCAAACAAGACAGAAATCACTCTGCCAAATTTACAAAGTGGCACAATGCATGCATTGCAACACTTTGGTAGCCCTTGTGCCAACTTATGCCTGCACCAGGCATAATGTATGCAAGGGGGGTGTTCCCCCATTAGGGGGCCTGAAAAGATGGTGCAAAGAAATCTTAGAGATTTTTTGCGTAACTTTTTCTGCACTTTTAACGCCTGCTCAAAGTGCACTGTTGTTTACAAGGGGCTATGCAGGATTAGCGTCAACATTTTTTATGCTAATCCCGCAAAGCTCCGAACTAGCATCAAAGATTTCCCTAACTACCACAATGGCCAGTCATGGTGGCGTTAATGGGGGTGCTAAGGAGCGCAAGAAAAGTGGAGCTACACTGGGTGCAGCAACACGTTTCTTAAATCTGACCATTATTTTATATCTCTATACGAAAAATGCTGGATACATAATTCAAGGTTATTTTCTGCTTAGTTTTCAAAATCTGATTTAATGCTAAAATGTTGTTCTACCTTTAGTGGAAAAGTAACTTTATAAAAATGCACTTTGAACTGCATGAGACTGAACTGCCATTAAGACAGTTCTGACACTCATCACCCCTCTAAAGGGCAATTCACATTTCTGGTTGGAGTTTAAATATCGTCCGCCAGAGAACAATAGCCCTGCCTCTTGACCCAGGAAAGTAAACATGTTATCAACAACTGGCCACTTCACAGGGATTAGCCATCTGGGAGTAGTACAAGAGAGCTGGCAGAATGAATGAGTGCCTTACCACTTTTTCTTTTGACTTGCTATTCTCAGATAGAGGTGATGGGATCTGCTCCTAATCATTCCGAGAACCCTCCTAGTCTATTTGGGCCCAACCACAGGAAGAGTGAGAACCAGTTCAGAGCCTTGCAGAGTGGAGAAGAGATCATTCAAACAACAGTGTGGCTAGAGGCCTGTTGAAAGACCTTTCAGAAGGAAGAAGGGTTTCATCATCTTCAATGTAAGGGTTTAGGACATTTTTACACTGAAGCCAAAAAGAAGTACTGCAAATGGAGGTAAGCATAGGACAAGAAAGTTGATAGGCTTGGGTAGGGAAAATTCTCTAATCACTGACTAGTGCACAGGATAACATTGTCACTTCATCACCATCTCAGTGCATTAATGGACCTGAGAAGACTACACATGAGGAAGAACTCTCTACAGTAAGAAAAAAAGACTTCTGACTTCTGCTTGGCACTGAGGGACTGTGACTTCACTGCAAGGTTTGGGTGGCTGACCTCCTGTTTGCCTGTCCCATGCAATTAAAAAGTAGAAGGACTGCAGGCACTAACAAGGCCTCGATGACCACAGAGGACAGGACACTACAGGACTCTTGGCTAGAGAGAGACCTGTTGCCTAGAAGCCTGCCTGGAGGAGGTAAACTCTGTAGGAGTGCTCAATAAGAACATTTCCAGCACTTTTAGAAAAGTATGTCTTAGTAATTTACCCATCTCCCGTGGACTGGGATATTGGACAGAGTATTTCCTAGTAAGGGTGCACCGAAGATGGACAACTAAACCAGGGTTTGTCCACTTCATAGCTCTTTTTAAGGACAAGAAAACTGACTCACATAAAAAGTATCCAGCTTTGTGGAGCCCTGCCTGACTACTGCTTCTAGACTTGCTTCACTGGAAGAACGTAAGAACAAAAAAACACAACTAAATCCAAGGTAAAGCTTGAACCCGGGCAAGGCAGCAAATCCACGGTAGCAACAAAGCAAGATCTGTCTTTATGAAACCCAGCTTTTTCCCGCTCTGAGCTTTTAGTTGCAAAACCAACAGCTTTAGTGGGAACTCCATGATGATATATCTGTTTGACATTTCTAATTTCAAGGGACCATTACTGGCCTCAGCACTTACCTTGCCCAGCTGAAGGTTTTTGTTTTTCAATTCAGAGATAACAGGCCTGATTTAGAGATTGGATGAGGATTACTGAATTACAAAATTGAGGAATATCCAGGATTATAAGCGCCATATTTAAACTTTTTGTTGCAAAACTGCGCAAAAATTTTACTGCCAGCTAACGCCATTTCTTTGCGCCACTCGGGTGTCAAATTTATACTTTGACGCTCCGTGGCACAAACCACGGCTTAGAGTCATTTTTGTTTTTACTCTAACCATTGCGCCACGTCGTAAAGAAAAACAACGTTAATGCAGCGAAAATGACTTTTATTCGGTTTACGACGTTGCAAATCAGATACGTGCCTTTTTTTTGTTGCAATAGCTTCAAAAAGCAGCGCAAACACAGCAATATGTGCAAAGGAGCCCCAAAATGGATCCCAGAAGCCATGAGAGACCCCAGGAAGACTACAACCGACCAGGAACCAGACAGGAGGATCCAGACAAGACCCAGGAGAGGGAGAAGTAGAAAAGGAAGTGTTGGTTCAGTGCAGAGGAGCAGGAAATACTGGTGAAAGAGGTGAAGGAACACCAGCATCAACTGTTTGTCACCTCAAAATTGCCAATTGGGAGGAGAGTAGCAATTTAGCAGCAAAATGTTGATAAGATCAACAGTGTGGCATAAGTACGGAGAACAGTCACGGAGTGCAAGAAACACAGACATTAATGCAAGTGCAGGACCAAGGAAAAGATGACAAGGAACAGGAAGGCAGCACTGCAGACTGATGGTGGGAGTCTAGCACCGCCGGAGGCCCTGGACCACATGGAGGAGATGGTGGCAGCCGTCAGCCCTGAGGAGATCGTCACAGGGATTCAAGAACAGGACAGCGCAGACTACCAGGAAACAACACAGATGCAGGGTAAGTTGCATGGAGGACAAAAATGCCTAAATGTTAACTGCAAGCGGGGGGGGGGACATACCTACTACACAATGCATGTCAGCCATGATAATCAGATAGTGGAAAGGGCAAAGGGGCACGGCACTGGTGAATGGGCTGTTCAGGGGAAACCTGGGGCATAGCACAACACTACACCAACAACCTTTGCATGGGGGTACTCTGCCATGCCAAGGCTGTTGGAAAGGCAAAGCCAGGACAGGAGGGTAGGGTAGGGTACAACGTAAAACAGGCCTGCTGTCACACAACAGCTGGTATTGTCGCTACATGAACTAGGGCTCAATTTCCAGTGTCAGGCCATATCCGCAAGTAGTATTTACCATTGACAACAGTTGCCACTACCAGCTGTGCTGTGTGTGCAGGTCAAATAGACAATGGCAGTTACGTGCCCATGAGTCAAACACACCCATAATAGAGGGTTCAGGATGATGACGTTATCAATCCCCTGTAATTACTAACAATGTGCAAATCCTGTCAAATGCTCATGTCTATAGGTGCAATAAACATCAGGTATTGTTATTAACATTATGAGGTGCACAGCAGTAATGCCATACCCATGCTGCACATTTCAGGGTCAACCCAGTACCAGTGTTACAATAGCTGCAATGCCACCTTGCAACATCCCAAATGTCATACGTCTAAGACAACAGCATTGAGGGTGAGGACATATGTGTCTAGCTAGTGAAACACACCCGCACAGTCATAAGAGGAAATGGAACACTGCTAGGACCAATGCTGACACCTGTATTGTGCCATGCCAATGCTATACATAGTATATGCTAGGTCTCAGCAACATATAGGTGGATGTGAACTATCAGAGACGGGGTCAGTTTCAGATTGTTAAGTGTGGTGCAAGTGCCATCAGAACACCCACAGCCTGTGCAAGACATCACCATGATAATAGAAGTAGAGGGAGGGTTGAGTAGGACAAGAAGGTGGCAACATACAATTTGGACAGAACCTACACCTAGAGGATGTGACGCAGACAATTCCCCAAACTGCCCATACTACATGTGACATGCAGGTGGGGCATAGGCCTGTGAGAATGCCAATCTTAATGACAGGAACAATGACCAGGAACCAAGATTACAATGTTCAACTAATAGGAAGTCAGGAACGTCACATTACAAATGCCACAACACAGACACACTAATTGTACAATATCTCATTGCAGAGGACGAAGGCTCTCCTGGGGATATGCCTGCCGTGGACTTCACTGATGACATGGAAGACAAGCTGACAAACATTAGCCAGCAGACCCTCCAAGATGTCCTTGGAACCCTCCAAACCCCACCTTCAGTCGCAAGGAGGAGCACAGAAGTAGCAGCCATTACAGAAGGCCCACCCACCACCCCAACAGTACGCCCTGCCAGTTCCAACCCAGTGAGAACTCTGGACACTGGTACCACCTTACTGGTACCACCTTTGAGAGGACTGTAGTTGGAATAGAGTGGGAGCTGGCCAAGGAGGTGCGGTGGGGATGCAAAATATGGCAGCCAGCCTTGAGGGGATGCGTACGTGCATGATGTCATCTGCAGAACAGGCAGCAACCATGCAATCGCTAACATCCATACTGCAAGGACTACAACAAAGTGTAAGCGAATTCACCACTGCAGTAAGGAAGTTGCCACAACACCTGGCATCCCAAACCTTTCACTGCGTTCACAAATGCAATCATGACCCCCTCAGGGTTGACCTGGCTGCCTACCATAGTGATTGCCTGCTATACTCAATAACCATCAGCTCCTCCTTGCTGCAGTAATACCCATAATAGCCCCACAGTTGACAGCTACCGGGAATTCTGACTCCACGTCTTCAAACACTGAAGTGTGTGTTGCACCTTCAAACCCACCACCACCAAGGGCAGAGGAGACAACACACACATCAGAAGATGAAGACGTTGACCAGATCACCTTCACCTGTAGGAGTACCCGGTAGCACCAGTCCATGCCACATGGGCACTGATATCCTAGGTCCTGTGCTCGTTAACATGCCAGTCTTGCAACAGTTGGTCACATGCACTGTTCTCCAGCACACTGTTTACCTTGACACTATGCTCTGTGATTGTCTCTCACTACCTCATTGGCAATTCATGTTCCTCTGCACTGTATGACACTTCACCCCAGCATGTCCAATGACATGCCCCATTGCACTTGTGTTGCATCACAATAGAAGGTGTCGCACTAATGGACTCAGAATCCTGGACTATGTAATTATTGCACTACAGCACTTTAAAATAAATAGCACTTACACAACCACTTTGTCTCTGTGTAATGGGACACATCAACTGTGTAAGAGATTAGAGATGTGTGCCACATGTCAATGGCCATAGAATGTCAATACAACTGCGTTGAAAGATTGTTGGCTGACAACTCTGCACTGGGGTCTGGATGGTATCATCATCTGGGTTTCCTGAGGCTTATTTCTGAAGTAAATTGAAAACTAACAGTATAATGCTGCATTGGACTGAGAAAGTCTGCTTCAAGGTATGTATAAGATGAAAATCAATGTGGCCAACATTCCCTTCAAGACAATCTTTATCTATGTGACATCTGACTATAAACTTTCATCACACACACACCATACAGCAGGAATGGATGTGTACGAGTGTATGGACAAATATGTAACCTGGTAGGACAAGTTAAGAAATGATAGGCGTGAGTTATATATACAATACTACATCAGATTATAACATCAATCAGCTTATCAGGGTTCACATGAACATCAGGCTGCAGGCAGACGTACCACAGTGCCCAAGATTCCAATTCAGGTCTCAAACGATGACAGATTTAAAAACACATCCAAACTTCACAAAACGTTGGGAACCATAGTAACCTTGAGTGGTGGGTGCAATGGATGGCAGATGCACATAGAAGTAACTTTGGTGTAGCTGGGAATGTGACTGCACATTGGGGTTGTCTGTGTTCCACTACCTGAGGGCACTGCTGGTACCGGTGCCGTGCTTGAGGGGGGAGGTGCAGGAGCTGCTGTCTGTGGGCCTGGAGCAGATGAGGTTGACGGACCTTCAACAGTGGCTGTCATCCTTTGGGCGACTGTGGTCTGAGCTGTTGTGCTGGTGGTGGCTTTTGTGGGCAAGGATGGCCCCCCTTGGGCAAATGCCCTTCAGACCCCTGTGGCTCTCTCATGGCAATAACAATGTGCCATATAGCGGAACCCAGACTCGACATCTAGTATGTGGCGGTAACGCATTGCCCCCCTCTGGAATTCCCTGATCTCATGGGCATTCATGTTGGCAGCTGTAAAAATAGAGAAAGCCAAACATTAGTGACATCATTGTGTGATACATCTACAGATGATATTGTAACACTTCCTCAAAATGTGCTGAAACAGTCCAAATCACAGTACAGATCATATAATGTCCCTGAGGAATGACAGGCCAACGCAGCCTACACATCTACTATGTAACAGCACAGCAATGCTCAAAAAGGTGTGTACCTACTTAAATGATCTGTGCATCATTGTACTGGTATTAGTCACATAACAAATGCTGCAAGTACTCCACATGTGACAGGCCAACTAATGACTATCTTCTGGGTGACAATCAAGGCCCACAAGACCTATGATTTGTAAATCGAATTGCCTGGATGGTATGCAGCTGCTAATCATGAGGGGGTATCCCAGGTTGGAACAAATGAATGTTGGAGTTACATGTCTGTCTTCTACACTGGGATCCTGACACCTAGGTACACATATTTCATATCCCTAACCCTGTGCCTTAGAGGGTGATGGACATGCAACACATACTTTCAAACATCAAGGACAGCCAGGAAGCTTTGGACAGCTGTCCATGGGTTTAGTCAGTCCACCACAGTTAAGGAGAGCTGCCAACTAGGCTTGACTCAAACATTGGACAATCACATCCACATTTATGTTCCTAATTGCGGCCAATTGTCAACATCATTTGATCTCACTGATACCTTTCCAAAAACAAGCACATAGATGCAAGCACCCTTCTGGGCTTTAGCTGCATGCACACCTATGACATTCTACTCAAGTGCCACATAAACGGAGCACAACAGGGGGGCCTAGATGCTGCTAGGAAGTCAAACATACAGTCCTACATGTTCATTAGTTAACAGGGATGCTCAAGTCTGTGGGTCATACTTCGGCATCACTGGTCTGTGTGAATCAGGGTATGACTTGCTGACTAAATCATGAAAATGTCCACCTCCTAATTAATCATTGGCATACATGTAGCAACAAATATCACCCTGTCACCTGCCCATGCCCATAGCGCAGCACTAGAATCCCAATATATGACTCTCCGCTACTGATTGTCCAACTCAAATATGGAACAAAATGTCAAACTCAAGTCAGATATCAGATCATGTGCCAGCACATCATTCCTTGCAATGTGTCCAACACACAGGAGTCAATCACACAACAGCTCCAAACACAACACAGGACTAACATATCAACACTTACTGGATATGTCTGGGTCCGCAAATCAAGCCACTTCACCAATTGTGTAAGGGGCTGGTCCACCTGTAAAACATGGAAGGGTGAATTGTGCTCAATGTCTGCTCAGTGTACAAAACCTTGAACAACAAATCACTGGGTGTTACATTTTATATGATAGAGCAGCACCTCAGGTAGGTAGACACCCCAACAGACATACTACTGCAAACATGCATTGACCCTGTCACTCCAGTGATAGACACACATATGCACACATGCTCCGGCCCTAACAATCATGTGGTGCTAAACATGATTACTCAATTTATTTTGTGCAGAATTATTTCTAGAGGGTACTCCATTTCTTCATTTGTTGTTATGAGAGACATGCAAAGCCACATTCCTGGTGTACTGCAATACCAGTCACTCAGGCATTGTGGCTTGTGCATCAAGGGACAATGAGTTACTGTGTGATGCTCATGTGGGTTGAGTTTAGTTCAGGAATGATTGTGCTTTCTATGGTCCATTATATGTGTGCCTGTGTTGTATGTAGGTTACATATGCCACATTGGCAGTGTACCCAGAGCAATATATGCCACCTATGACA
This sequence comes from Pleurodeles waltl, assembly GCF_031143425.1. Taxonomy (NCBI): domain Eukaryota; kingdom Metazoa; phylum Chordata; class Amphibia; order Caudata; family Salamandridae; genus Pleurodeles; species Pleurodeles waltl. The sequence continues at coordinate 634,700,225 of NC_090440.1, forward strand.
CCATGATGGCAGGGATCCTGTGTGTTACTTGATGACAATGTTACGATAAACATAGATTGGCCATTTATCTAAATCAAAACAACAAAGAGATAAGCTGACAGAGTCTAATTTGATCATCCGTGACAGAATGCATGGGCAGAGGTGTAGTCATTGCACCTGAAATGTGTTACTCAGGGCACTGTGTACCTATATCAGGTAATGGAGATCACAGTTAGCCTCATTCATTACCTTACAGTTGCCAAGTTGGGTGATCTGTGGTTATACAACAAACTGACACTGTTCCCTAATTGAAACATGGTTTACCAAATGTCCTACTTTGGCAATCTTGATGACGTAGGTCTCAATTTGTATTCACCTTGAGAATGGCAGCACTCACAGGAGTGCTGGCCTGCTGATCTTTGCATACACCCATGTCTGTGATAGCCTTCATACTGAGAAGTTAACAATTGTACATATGCTGCACTAGATCAGCAGGGATGTACCAAACGTAAACTACCAAACTATTTCGTCACTTTGAATGTATGATGGAGGCAGTCCCTTGCACAACATCATGCAAATAAATAATTTGTGACCCTGCATTCACAAAGTTCAGGAATCCCATGATGACCCATTAACTTTAGATTTTTTTGGGGCTATAAAGTGACACAGGTGGCAAATGCATCAGCTCTGTACCAGCAATTGTGTGCAAGGCAAAATAAAACACACAGGAACAATGAACTTAGGGTCAGATGTTCTTTTTTTATGTGTAGCATTTGCTTCATTTGTTTACGCTACAGCTATGGAAAGTAGCACAAAATATTTAGATATTATCAAGTGTGCATTACTTTGGCATCCATAATTAATTTAAATGCTGCACAAACCAAGTCGAAATATCAGCCTAAGATATTACCATAGGTTAGGAAGATCTTTGTACGTATGGCCATGAATACTGTTCAGACATGTATTCAAAAAATTGGGGACTACATTGGTTCCTTGCATTAGCATGTGAAATACATCTCATTCCTGGTACACTCACAGGCCCTGAATAACACTTTCGTTTGTGCTGCATTACAATCATCTATTGACGTCAAAGCAGCACTAATTTACAAGATCAAGTTCTCTTTTGTAAGTTTGTGCAGCTTTTGCATCAATAAATGACGGTAATGCGTAGCAAATACTGTTTAAATCAGGGCCACTGCATGCTCAACTTTTATTCTGCATGTCCACAAACATTGCATGCAGCGTGTCACAAAATCTGCTAGTGTCACTCCAGAGCATTTTACTGAACATATTAGTCTAATTTGTACTCACCAACAGGGCCACCAAACACCACACCCAGGTGGTCCAGCAGGTCTTACTCTCTGGCCACGAGGTCAGCCCACCGATGTTTAAGTTGGTGGCTGTTGCACTGGCTGTTGAACTCTCTCTTTAGGTGGAACAGCAACTTGGATCACCTGAGCCTCCTCGCCTCGATGTGATACCCCTGTATGACCCTGCCACCAGCCTCTAACATCAGGGGGAGGTAGTGGCACACCAGCCAAATAAAAGCCCCCAGCTCCTCCTCACCCATTCTCCCCAGAAGTGGCCTTCCCAACATCACAAAAATAATAGGGATAGGAAAGGGAAAAGAGGGAAATACAGGGAAAGGAGGTATGGAAATGAAACTTAAAGAACCCACAAACAGCCCAACAATACCCCAACTAATAATGGCCACTACACACTCCCAACAGTACAAAGACGAAATGAAACACAAAAAATGACAAAAACACACTTGCACTGATTTAGAGAGACACTTACAAAAACAACAGATGACAATGGAAATGGCACACAGGAGACAAAAGCACAATATTGACAGGCACAACTCTCTACACAGCCACACAGTCTAGAAGACTCACAGACTGCAAAGTGAAAGTGAAAGTACACCCACTGCACCATTTCTGTAAACAGGATATCCTATTACATCACTTCCTGTCTCAAATGCGGTGCGTTTTTATTATGATGCGTGAGGTTTTATGACGCTAACGGGGTTTGCATCAATATTTTTTGACGCATATGCTTAAAAATTGCCCCTCATTCAATGATCAATATATTTTTCATGGATAACCGATTTCATGGGGTGCAGTGTTGAAATTAATGCTAGGGACCAATCGATGTATAATGGGTGTGAGCATCATTTTTTAACACACATGCGTCATATTTAGATGCAAATGTGTGTTTTTTGACGGTTTTGTGTCAAAATATCTGTCTATAACTGTATTTGTGTCATTGTTCTCTTTTTTAACATACATGAAGGCTATAACTATACAAAGATAGGCTGTTAGGGACTGCTGTGTGTTCTAGTGTTTGGGCACATGTGGCAGACCACACTACTGCGGACCATAATACTCATTTTGTTGTGCCGGATTAGCACTCTTAACTGACGCAACAGCAAAACAAACTTTTGGTATTCAAATTGATATTTCCTAGTTTGAGCAGGTGGTGCATCAATACAGGATAGCAAGGCTACGCAACCTAAAAAATTCACTCATGGCCTGTGTGTTTATGTCTATGAATTGGCTCTTTCAATTGTTGTTGGGCCTCTGTGTGAACGTCACAAGACGTGTTTTGCATAATGTGCTTGTATGCATGTGTTGTAATTGTGGATAACCATCAGATGCCATTCATTGAGGTACATCAGTCAGGATATGTGTTTGTCATATCTGTTGTGACTTATGCTGTGCAAACTTCCATGACTTTGGGGACAAAACATCTCCCATGACAAACTATACACAGGATAGATAGAGGACGGTGGTTGATAATGGCAATGTAAAAAATGTAAGCCGTCACATGTAATGGAATGTTGGATACCACTTCATGGTCATTTGTGTGTATACTACCCATGAGTCAGGCATTTGAACATGCTAGGTAGGTACAGTGTTTGTGACACAGAGTCCCAACTCCAATCCAAAAAGGTTTTGGTACACCACAGTATGAGTCATGTAAATGACCTATTTTTCTCCTGTGGCTGTGGAGGACCAGCAGACCATGATGCACGTGTTCACATATTTACAGTGGTTCATTGCACAAAGGTGTCCAGTTCAAGTGTGTGGCCATGTGTACCCTGTGTCAGTATTGGCCTCCATGTTGTCACAGTTATGTGCAGGGCTAGTCATGAGTCTGTGGAGCCATTCCCTCAATTAACAGGGTATCCTTCAAGCAGATTTGCTTTTGACTAACAGCACACATGGTGATAGCCCAGCTATGGCACAGCAGAACTTTTAAAAGGCTGACGACAGACCAACCTTGGTGTGCTCAAATACGTTATGGATCAGTAATCTGAAACAGGCAGGTTTCTTCACAACATTTGTACACAGGGTGGGCTCTAAAATTCCCACTGCAACAGGGAACATCAGTGCCTCTGTGCTGATTAATCTCACAGCTAGTCACCACGCAAGCACCATCAGAAGGTGGCAGCAGAAGTGAATCTGTGTCTGGACTGTCAGGGCACACACATGTTTTGTCCTTACATGCACATTAGCAATCCTTGTTTGTGGTGCTGTAGGCATCGTACGGAGTCCATGCATACAGTCATAGCACACTGTCACTGTTTGGCACTAATGAATACATGCAAAACCAGACAAGGGATGGGGGCTGGAGTAGGCCATTTGAATAGATGTCCCAGAACAGAATACGATAACTAAAATGATTAAACTATACCGTACATTTGAGGATTCATTGTAGACCTACCAGACACAATACCACAGGATGAAAAAGAGGGCATGGTAAGCAACTATGAGATAAATGTAGCCACAGGGAAGCTCTTTGGTTAACGCAAAGACTGTAACCAGTCTGGCTAACAGGATTCAGGCTCTGTCAGGAACAAAAATGAACAAGGCAAATACACAGTGAGCAGACTCTGACTAGGACAAGCAGGAACAACACTGTGAGAACAAAAAACAGTTTCTGCGGTGGTCTGCACTGTTACGCAATCCCCCAAGGGCTCTGGTACACAAGTGATTTCTACACCAATGCCCAACAAGGAGATACAGAAAAAGGCAGCTTCTAAGCAGTTCCAGGCAGCAGCAAGGGCAGGGCAGAGTCAAATGTCTGATCTGCATGGTAGTGCTCACAGGTGTGTGCAGCTTCAGTCTCTCACAAGTTGTGGTGTTGAGAATCAGGTTTAAAGGGCCACGTAGACCTTTCACATGGGAAGCAATAGACAGCCGATTAAAGGTCTTACCGACTACCATGCAGTACATTTCTTTACCTGAAGTCCATGCAGACTGATGAACTATGACTGTGACATGCCATTCTGAAGTGGGAAGCACACAGGAGTCAGAATGGGAGTCTTGGTGTCAGCAGCTGAGGAATCTGAGGGTACAGATAGTCCATTTACAGGGCCCCTTAGAAAAGGGAGAGACTTAAAACATGGCAGTGGCAGGACTTATTACCTGGGATGGACTGCGCAGGGCATGTTTTGTGAGCAATGCTTGTCATATTTGGGGCACTCATGCTATCCATTTTCAGCCTAGATGGACTTCTTGTCACACATGCTCCTTGCAGAGATAGCTGATGTCACACTTACTGCTGTCAAGGGTCTGGTCATACATTCATGTTACCAGTGCAATAGCACATCCACTGCATCATGTATGAGACACTTTTTTCCTTATAATTGATGGTGTCTTAGTTGTGTGTCATGTGCTGCAATGGACCATGTTGGCAACATGGATGTGTCGCATAGCTGTGGTCCTCTGATATTGCCCTTCACATGTGAAATAGACAGCATATATGTCATTTACACTGTGCGTGATGTAGCTGTACATTCATACCCATCAAATGTGATGTGGCTTTTTCAGTATCCTAATCTGTAATTCTGCAATGCTCCATGAGGCTAAACTCTGATTATGATTCCTAGTGATCATGTGATTGTAGGAAAGTACTATCTTGCCTGGCATGTTACCCCCATTTGTACATGTATGTAAGTTTGTTTTTGCCTGTCTCACTGGGATCTTGCTAGCCAGGACCCCAGTGCTCATAGTTTGTGGCCTGAATGTGTGTATCTGTGTAGTGACTAACTGTGTCATGGAGGCTCTGCTAATCAGAACCTCAGTGCTTATGCTCTCTCTGCCTTTAAAATTGTCACTATAGGCTAGTGACCATTTTTACCAATTCTAATTGGCACACTGGAACACCCTTATAATTCCCTAATATATGGTACCTAGGTACCCAGGGTATTGGGGTTCCAAGAGATTCCTATGGGCTGCAGCACTTCTTTTGCCATCCATAGGGAGCTCAGACAAATCTTACACAGGAGTGCCACTGCAGCCTGAGTGAAATAACGCACGTTATTTCACAGCCATTTTACACTGCACTTAAGTAACTTATAAGTCACCTATATGTCTAACCCTCACTTAGTGAAGGTTAGGTGCAAAGTTACTAAGTGTGAGGGCGCCCATGCACTAGCAAAGGTGCCCCCACATAGTTCAGGGCAATTTCCCTGGACTTTGTGAGTACGGGGACACCATTACATGTATGCACTACATATAGGTCAATACCTATATGTAGCTTCACAATGGTAACTCCGAATATGGCCATGTAACATGTCTAAGATCATGGAATTGCTCCCCAATGCCAAATCTGGTATTGGGGTGCCAATGCCATGCATCCTCGGGGCTCCACTATGGACCCCGGGTACTGCCAAACCAGCTCTCTGGGGTTTTCTCTGCAGCTACCGCTGCTGCCACCCCACAGACAGGGTTCTACCCTCCTGGGGTCTGGGCAGCCCAGTCCCAGGAAGGCAGAACAGAGAATTTCCTCTGAGAGAGGGTGTTACACCCTCTCCCTTTGGAAATAGGTGTTAAGGACTGGAGAGCTTCTGGAAATGATTTGAAGGGCACAGATGGTGCCCTCCTAGCATAAGCCAGTCTACACCGGTTCAGGGAACCCCCAGTCCCTGCTCTGGTATCAAACTGGACAAAGGAAAGGGGAGTGACCACTCCCCTGTCCATCACCACCCCAAGGGTGGTACCCAGAGCTCCTCCAGTGTGTCTCAGACCTCTGTCATCTTGTATCCAGAGGTGTGAGGGCACACTGGAGGCCTCTGAGTGGCCAGTGCCAGCAGGTGACGTCAGAGACCCCTCCTGATAGGTGCTTACCTGACTAGGTGGCCAATCCTCCTCTGAGGGTTATTTAGGGTCTCTCCTGTGGGCTTTTCTTCAGATAACGACTTGCAAGAATTCACCAGAGTTCGTCTGCACCTCACTCTTTGACTTCTGCCAAGGACCAGCCGCTGACTGCTCGAGGATGCATGCAAAACTGCAAGAAGGTAACAAGAAGACTTCCAGTGACATTGTAGCGCATAATCCTGCCAGTTTCCTCAACTGTTTCCTGTTGGTGCATTCTTTGGGGGCTACCTGCCTTCATCCTGCACTGGAACCCCAAAGGAAATCTCCCGTGGGTCGACGGAATCTTCCCCCTGCTACAACAGGCACCAAACTTTAGCGTCACCGGTACTCTGGGACCCCTCTAATCCATACGAGCGTGGCCCCTGGAACAAAGGTAGAACCAAGGGACCCAGACTGTCCAGTGGTCCAAGTGTTTAAATTTGGAGGAGGTAAGTCCTCTCCAGACAGTAATCCTGTGCACTGTGTGAACTGCAGCTGCTAGGGCTTCGGTGCACTTTTGCAAGGAATCCTTCATGCACAGCCTAGCCCAAGTCCCCAGCACTCAGTACTGCATTGCTCAACTCGCTGAGTTGACCTCCGACTTCGTGGGACTCTCTTTTGTAGTGTTGAGATGACTGCTGTGCTCCGTCTTCTTGAACCCTTGTTCAAGGACTTCTGTGGGTGCTGCCTTCTTGTGCAGGGACTCGCTGTATTGCTGAGGGCCCCCTCTGTCTCCTCTCCCAAGTGGCAAATCCTGATCCTTCCTTGACCCGGGCAGCACCCTTTTTATTCAACTGCAACCTTTGCAGCTAGAAAGGCTTATTTGTGGTCTTTCTCCAAAGAAATAACTCTGCATCCTCCAGAATTCCGTGGGACATCTTCTGCACAAAGGAAAAGTTCCTAGCACCTTCCGTTGTTGCAGAATCTTCAGCTTCGTCCATCCAGAGGCTGCCATTTTGCACCTTCATCTGGGGTTTAGTGGGTTCCTGCCCACCGGACACTTTCATGACTCTTGGACTTGATCCCCTTCCTTTGCAGGTCCTCAGGTCCAGGAATCCGTCTTCAGTGCTTTGCAGTCTGTTGTGGTCTTTGCAGAATCCTCTATCACAAGTTTAGTGGGTTTCTGGGGAAGTAGTATCACTTTACTCCTACTTTTCAGGGTCTTGGGGTGGGGTATCTTGGACACCCTTAGTGTTTTCTTACACTCCCAGCAACCCTCTACACACTACACTAGCCTAGGGGTCCATTCGTGGTTCGTATTCCACTTTCAGAGTATATGGTTTGTGTTGCCCCTAGGCCTATTGAATCCTATTGTATTCTACAGTGTTTGCACTACTTTCTGACTGTTTTACTTACCTGATTTTGGTTAGTGTGCATATTTTGTGTATTTTATTTACCTCCTAAGGGAGTTTATCTTCTGAGATATTTTTGACATAATGTCACTAAAGTAAAGTACCTTTATTTTTAGTAACCCTAAGTATTGTGTTTCTCATGCTATAGTACCTACATGATATAAGTGGTAAAGTAGGAGCTTTGCATGTCTCCTAGTTCAGCCTAAGCTGATCTTCTACAGCTACCTCTATCAGCCTAAGCTGCTAGAACACTACTAATCTACTAATAAGGGATAACTGGAACTGGCACAAGGTGTAAGTACCCTCAGGTACCCACTATAAGACGGGCCAGCCTCCTACAGTGATGCATAAAAATTAGCCAGAGCATGATTGAGTGATGAAGGTAGGTGTTTAATGACATGATAACAAAGTGGTGATGGTGACTATAGTTAGAAGAAGTTTTTTATAATGTGTTGTCTCCAATGCAATCCTGCTGCAGTGTTTGGATGGCCCCCCTCATTTTCACAGACAGCTTCATCTTCTTCCTCCTCTTCATGCATTTGTGGGTCTGGTTCATAGACCATCACAGGGGAATATAGGAGGCTGCCTCCCGTTATGTTGAGACACCTGAATCTGGACTTCAGGATGCCAAAGGTCCTCTCAACTATGGTGCATGTCCTCCGATGTGCCTCACTATAGGCACGCTCTGCTGCTGTGCTTGGGTTGGCAAATGGGGTCATGATCCATGGCTGGATCCCATAACCCTGATCTCCTGAAATAGAAAATGAGTGTAGATATTTGGATGTTGGTTGTACCTTGATTATCACTTTGCATGGCAGTTGTTATCTTGTGTCGTCTGGGACTCATCTGCGTTTGTGTTATTGGGTGGGATCCTAGGCTTCTAAGATGTTCTTTCTGCATTCGGTTGTTTAATTACCAAAGCTGGTGTTTGGCTGATTGACCTGATATCAGCGGTATATTTATAAACTTGCAGTTCATTGTGTATCTCTCATGCATTATGTCATGTGAAAGAAGTGTCCATGTGACTTCACTGGAGGTGAAATGATACTTCCACACACAGAATTGATTCCACTGTTGTGCTAACACAGTTGCACTAAATGGCCTGAACATCCCATCCAATTCAATATATCTAATAGCATGGGAAATACAACAGTGGGGCGCTATGATTTGGCTAGGTGACAATGTACAACACGTCTCCATAAGTTGGCAGCACTGAAAGTTCACAATTGACAATGCACAAATATCCCATGTATGACAAGTTCTAGGCAAACCTATTTTTGTGCCGAGTTGGCTCCTGTGCAAATGTGTACCTACAATACTGATCCTGCTGCAGGTAAGCTGGCTAACTTGGTTGTGGGGGTGAAGGTTTAAGTGTCAGAAGGTCCATGTGCCTGTATATCTGTTATGTATATGTGTAATTGTCTCAATCCGTATAGCAGTGTGCACGTTGCATTAGTGTCAAATCAATATGTGTTCATAGCACAGTCCACTTCCTTATTGCTAGTGGGCAATGTCATCCCAGGAGTGATGTGAGATGTTGGTACTGCCTTAATGATTCCATGTCACCTTCATTAGAGTCAGCATCATCATGCTACGTGTCTCATGGTGTTTGAATTGCAGCAAAACACATTACACACCCCTTACACAGTACGTATTGCTTGGAAGGGTGTGCGATTGAGTGTTATTGATGTGATATTGGAAGATTCATCTTCCAAGTTGTACTGCCAGTTCAGGCCATGTCATTGTCACTGTGTGGTTTTACATTGTTCTCTTGTGGCTCTGTAGTGGCATCTGTTGTTATTTGCATCTGTCATTTGTCCTTAGGTGTGTATCCCATTGGCTCAGGATATCAAACATGACTAGCAGTGTCACAACCTCAGTGTCTTCCTGGCCACGTGTCAATATAGTGGTGTATGTGTTGTGTGTCCTACAGGGTAGCTGTGCTGTGTATACATAACTAGGTTTCTGTACTTACCAACAAGTAGGCCATTACCATATTGTCCATCCTGGAAGTGTTGATTGATGGTGCTGTGGCAGAAGATGAATGAATCGTGTCCACTTCCAGGATACTCTGCCACAATGCTGGTGATCAATCCCTGGTGATCCACAATGGCCTGCACATTGATGGAGTGTGTGTGCTTCTTGTTGCGGTATAGATGCTCCGTTGCAGCAGGTGGCACAATCTGTACATGTGTGCAGTCAATGGCACCAGGCTCGTGTGGGAAGCCATTGATTTGAGAGAAGCCCTGTTTGGTCTCCTGCTGCTTCTGCTGTGTGTTGGGGAAGCTGATGTGGCGGGTGTGAGGGAGATGATGGCATCCAGTACCTTGGGAAGGAAGGCAGAGAATGAGGGCTGTGAGATCCCGGCAACCAGGGCACCAGTGGTTTGAAAAGAGCCAATTGCCAACATCTGCAGGACAGCTAGCAGCTTGGTCTCTGGTGGAATGATGTGGGGTGTCTGCAAGCTGCGTGCCAACTTTGGCTCAATGTGGCGCAGCAGCTGCTGTATGGCTTGCCATTTTAGTCTGTACCTCTGGATGATGTCATGTTCACTGAGGCCCTGAAGGGTTGTCCTGGTCCGGAATATCCTTTCCTGCCTTCGGCATTGCCTTTGGGGTCCCTGTTCGTGTGGTGGAAGATACTGCTGTTGCTCCTGTGCTCTGCGTCTTCGTGCATGCTGGATGAATAGCACCTCCATGTCTTCCTCTTGGATCTCTGATGTTGCTTCTGTGGGTTTTCCTTCAGTACTGGTGCGTTTGCCCCATTTTAATGCCTGCCCTGACCCAGACGTTAATCTTTGGCGCAAATCAGGATTTGCGTCATTTTCTGGCTCCGCCTACCAGTCATGCGCCAATGTTGCATGGTGGGATAAATATGGCGCACAGGTGTTTAAGTCATTTTTTGGACAGGAACGCCTACCTTGCATCTCATTAATGCAAGGCGGTTTCACGCATCCAGAAAATGACTCACACTGAGATATTTTGACGTTAGACGGGTCAAGCGTCAAAGTATAAATATGTTGTTAGCTTTGCGCCGAATTTGCATTAAAAAACAATTACGCAAATCCGGCGCAAGCAGAGTATAAATATGGGCCTAAGTATCATTAGATATGATGCACTTATAATAGTGCAGATGGAATATCCACCATGTTCATAATGGAGTAACCTGACTGCCAAACTCTAAATCAGGCAACGTTCCTAATGTAAATTTTTTTACCAGCATGGCTATTTAGTGATTATGATCTCAGCTTTCTAACGGTCAGCTTAAAATGATGACTATGTCCCACTGAACCTTAAACTATTACAATTCTGTTTTACTTTTTGATCTCAACTGTAAAAGTCCCTATATCTGGTTCCCCTTCCTAGATTATTGATTTTGGTGTGCTTGTAATCATTCAATTTTTCTAAATTGGGAATTTTACTGTGTTATTTTCTTGACTTTGAAGTTGTTGATTGTGATTGAAATGTAATGCTATTTTTCTGAGGAACTGTATGTATTTGCCATAGATATCAGAGATTCAGCAGTTTCTCTGAGACTTTATTGCAACTCATTCATGTACATTAATATGCCAAGGGTCCGCCGATTCAGAATTAATAACCCAATAACCCAAACAATGGGATATCAAGCATTTGCCACCATGCTGCAATGTCATTCCTGACTGTTCTCTCACCAGGCTGATTTATATTATGTTCAGGCAACGGTGTCATGCTCCACTGAGTTATAGCAAACAGGTTTGATGCAAGACTGTCCTGAAAACAGGTTTTCACGTCTCTTATGCAGTCACTACTAACGTCAGTCTTCAAAGTCTACACAGCTTAAAGCATTCTGATAGAGAAGGAGATATTGAACATGCAGCCTGACACTGAGGGCTTTCTTACAGTTTGCTAAAGGCAAGAACAGAATGAAAGCCCAGTACCAGCCCTTAATATCAACATCAGCAGCGTAAAGGTACTCAGTCACACTAGCTCTAGTTAATCCAAATCAGTCTACAAGGTCTGCCTTATCTCACTTGAAATACCTCCAGAGATAACAAATTGTACGCATTTTAAATTTGTTAGACATGAGTCAGGGGTAGTTTAGTTTGGGTGGGAAGCAAAGATAACATGTTCTAGTTTAACTCCATGTTAAAATGAGGCAGAGTTTCAATTTTATATTGGTGAAGGTACGAACCAACAGATCGGATTCACGATTCCTAATAAAGAAACAGAGATGGATTTTTAACCTAAAAAATGATTCTCTGTTGCTAACATCTGTGGATGACAACTCTAATGCATAAACTCTCATGTAAAGAGATTTGTATTCAGGAATTTGCACACTGATGTCTATGAGTATTTTGTGCAAATTGCTCTGAACCCAGAGGCACTTAGAATTTGTCAGAACTATTTCTGACTAACTGGTGTCTATTAACGCTGAAGTTATTAGTGAGTTTATTAATGAATATTCATGTATTTTGAGTGTTGAATTTGCATAGAAAATGTATTAACTTAGAGAAAAATAATGCACACATTTGAAGGTGTGGCCACAGGAGTGGCCGTCAATATTCACAAAGTGTACTCATGAATGGCTTATTAATGTGAAATGTTGAGCTCATGTTTGATTAATGTAGTAATATTTCATATTCTGGGTTACGCATTGTTAGAAATGGGGTTTCTGGTTGGCTTGGGTATGCACCTAAGCCAGGCAGGACCCACTCACTCTAGTCTGGGCAAGGGAGTTACACGTCCAGGATAACCCCTGCTCACTCCCTTGGTAGCTTCACACGAGCAGTTAGGCCTATCCCAGAGGCAATGTGTAAAGCATTTGCACAACACACACAACACATGTGATGCACTATGATGATATGATACGTGATATGAAAATATACTGTATTGTACACAACACAATTATTAGACCAAACACAACATATCAGTAGTATCCTGCTACCTTAGCAGTTGTCCGAACGTTACACATTAGTTACTCTGCAGAACCAGCAGTAGTCACATACAACACACAGGTTACTTAGTATTCTGCAACATAAGCAGTAGTTGGGAATCACATTACTACACAAATGTACTTGTCATAGAAATGTCATAAATGCCCATATCAGGAACATTATAAAACGTATGTCAAGTCAGGAAAACATATTAGCGTGTTATGTCCATAAAAGGAACATTAGCATACATATATGAAATGTCTCCTAAAAATAGGCAGATACACGTATAAACTAGTAATGTCCATATAAGGAACATATGACTTATGCAGTTCACAATAAAGTACAGTTATTATGATTTAGAGGCACTTCCAGTGCAAGGAGGATCCAGAAAAGGGGGCCCACAGCGTCCCTATGCGCAAAAATGGGGGCCCAGTTGATACTCGGGGTGAGAGCGGCACAACCCCCTCCGGTCTTGCAACAGGTCCCTCCTGGGGCCTGTGATCTCTGGGGCTCCCCCCGGCCTCTACTGCCCCTCCAACCAGGGAGACGCCCCAACAATGCCCCAAAAGAACAAGTTGCCACAGTGGGAGGGCACCGGCCTCCCGCGGGGGCCCATGACAAAGCGGGAGCTTCCGGTCGAGGTTTCCACCCCGCCCGTGTCCTCCTTGCACTCTCTGGGGCTCCGGTGGGGCAGAGAGAGCCTCTGATGAGGCCTTCCCCATTGCCCATCCACAAATCAAAAGGCGAAGTTTTCAAGACATCAAAAACACACGCCGGGCCAAGCACAACGCCCGGGTCGCGGCGGTGATATCGGGCTTCAGGAAGGCACTTCCCCAAGCGCACAGGCACAACCAAGGACGTGCTTTCAAGCACAAAAACGTACCAGAAATTAAGCTCTTTCCCAGCACTTCAGGGCACTATGGACTTGTTGCAGGGGTCCAAGGCAACAGAACCCAGCCGTTGGGGGACAGCAATTACAGAAAAGGAGCACAGGTGGCAAGGCCCAACAGCAGCACAAAGTAAATGAAAGCAAGTGGCAGTTCCTTACAGTGACCAAGCAGGTCACAGGTCAGCACAGCAACAGCAGTCCATGGCGGTTCCTGGTGAGTCCCTCAAGCAGCATTGTGTCCAGTTCCAGGTAAGTTCCAAAGTGTCACCAATTTGTGGAGAAAACTCCCCTGTACTTAAACTCAATTTTACAGTGTGTTTACAAAGAAGGGGAGAGGATCTTCCAACCAGTTGCAACTGGTTCTGGGTGTGCCCCCTCTCTCCTCCAGCACAGGCTCCAAAGATCAGTTGGGGGTAAACAACCCTATTGTGTGAGGCCAGGGCACAGCCTTTACTAATACAGGTTGCCCCGCCTCTCCCTTCTTCCAGCCCAGGAAGACTATTCAGCATGCAGATGCACCTCTGTGGCACTCCACCCTCCCTGTGTACAGGCTGCCTGAAAAGTATGCACAAAGCCCAACTGTCACTCTACCCAGATGGGGATTGGAGTCAAGCTGCAAAACACCAGAGTCATAAGCACACAGAAATGCTCACTTTCTAGAAGTGGTGTTTCTGTAATAGTAATAAAAAATCCACTTACACTAGTAAGCAGCATTTCTTACCACCATTACCATACCAAACATGCCTATGCTACCCCTCATAAATCAGACAATACCCCCTACACCTAAGGCAGGGCATTTACAATGCAATCCTATGAGAAGGCAGCACTTTTAGCAGTGAGACACCAAGTTAGGCTATTTGTCACTATTTGACAGGTCATGCAACCAGGCACATGTCCTGCATTCTACATACATAGCACCCTTCCCGTAAGGCTTGCTAGGGCCTACCTTAAGGGTGAATTACTTGTAGTAAAAGAGGAGTTCTGGGCCTGGCAAGTAAATTTAGATGTCATGTCCCTGTGGCAGAAAACTGCGCACACAGGCCCTGCACTCGCAGCCCTGAGACAGATTTGAAATGCTACTTCAGTGGGTGGTGCAAGCAGCACTGCAGTCCCACTAGTAGCATTTAATTTACAGGCCCTAGGTATAGTGATACCACTGTTCAAGGGACTTACAGGTAAATTAAATATGCCAAATGGGTATAAGCCAATCATACCAACTTTAGATGGGAGAGCATGGAGAGCACCTGCACTTTAGCACTGATCAGCAGTGTTAAAGTGCTCAGAGTCCAAGAGCCAACAGCGAGAGGTCAGAAAAAATAGGAGGAAGGAGGCAAAAAGTCAGGGGATGAACCTGCCACAAGGGCCATGTCCAACATGCATTATGCATTAACTTTAATTAATTGTAGGCCTTAACTTAGCGAGGTCTTGGGCCTAGTTGCACGGCCCCATGTAAAGCTGCATTTCTTAGGCGTTTTACAAAATGGATGCTTAGAGAATTAAATTGTGATTTTCCCACTGTACTGACCATGTGCTCGTAGCTAAAGTTAGTTCTTGTGAGAAACTGCTTGCTACAAGATGCTGTACTTACTAGTGAAACAATGTTTAATGTAGTGTGTAACACTGAACTCCCCAGAAGAAGACAATGGATGCACTGACTGAAGGATAAGCTGCAACAATATTGATAGCTGATGAGCAGAATGCCTAGAGCGAGAGAAGAGGAGACAATCATCGACGTGAACCATGTACTAGTAAAATTGTAGATTTGAGGTTTTAGTTTAATTAGTCTAGAGGTAAAAATGCGATTCCTTGACTAATTATGATGTGGGAAGTAATTTTAGGAAATCTAACTTAGACAGACTACACAGAGAGGAGAGAGCCCACTTTTTGATTGTTCTTCTCTGAGATGCTTAAAGAGACTTTGCTTTGATGCTGAATCCTGATGTCTTGCTGATCGTCTGTCACAGCTTGCTGAACCATATTGAGGACAAGTATAAAATGACATTACTGAATGTTATGTCTATTTGCTTTTGTTTCTAGCTACCAACTGCTATTTTGATAGAGCCATAGTTAGATGTTTTCCCAAATGTGTGTGACTAAATTTGTTTCGCATGAAGCTAAACATGCTATTATAATCTGATGTTAGTTAGGGTTTTCACTGATGAAGCTTTCTACATGTAATAACAGTTGATGTCTTCTTCTTGTTGAATCGAAATGTATGTTATTTTGTTTGGGAAGTTATTCTTGATATTGATTTGTACTGTGACCATAGAATGTGTAGTAGCTCAAGCTTTGATTAGATTGCGATTTGTTGTTTTGGTCAGCAAGTATTGCTTCTGTATGTTTATCATTTGATTCTGAGACTAAGTTATGTGGGATTTTCATTGTTAATATAAGGAAATAAACTTTCTAACTTTTACATAAAGGTGTGGCCATTCATGACTAAAACGTCATTGTGAGTGGAAATTACTTTTTACATGCAGAACCTAAGCGGGTCACTGCCCCCGCCGCTTGCAATGAATGCAAGCGGCTGGGGCAGGGACTCCATTAGATTCATATGAAGAATGCTTCCTTTGATGGAAGTGTGACTACAAAGGGCATCTCCCCATTCCCCAGACCATGGGCTACCTGCCCTTATCTTGAAGGGCCACCCTTAATAGAGCTAATTCTCAGGTAGGACCAGATTGTATTATAAAGGTGCTTTTCACTTTTAGTTCAGGAGAGGCACACACCCCATATGTAGGAGGGATCCCAGGCCCTGACAAATGCCCCAGACCAAGTTTGGCTAGATAAGCTGGCAGAAACATGTTGACCATTAGGACTAAGGTGACACTATGAATCACTATACTCAATAGTATCCCAATTGTGTTTTTAATCTTACCAACAAACACCACTATTAAAGGTATAAGACACACTGGTGATTTGTTAGGTAATTTCAGTTTATATTTTCACTCAACTGGATCCCTACTTTATCCAGAAAGATATCATTTCAGCACTCCCTTAGAGTTGTTTTAATGATGAGGTTGAGTTCGTCCAGGTGGTACCTCCCTACCTTGTTGGGGATAAGTGGTCACATGATGAAGCATGACACTATAATGTGTGTGAGACCACCTATTCGTAAGGAGGACTCCCCTAATAGAACACGGTTACCAATACCATATCATGTCTAAATTAGATCACTACATCTGTGATCTGATGACCAGTTGAACAGGCCTGACTGGTCTGTCCACTAAGCTCCCCATGCTCTTTGTGTTTTGAGCTGAAATTACTGACTCTGGGGGTCATTACAACATTGGCGGTAAAAGCCGCTTACCGCCGTGCAGAAGACCGCCAATACACCGCAGCGGCCGCGGAAATCCGCCACAGCTATTATGACCCACATCTCGGAATCCGACAAAATTCAGACACCCACAAAGTCCGCCACACCGAAGGTCAGTGATAAACTGGCAAAAACAAATCCTCCACCGTCACGCCAACAGAAACACACACATGCTATCACGACCCAGGAATCCACGCGGCGGTCTTTCAACCGCGGTATTCCATTGGCGGTAAACACCGCCGCACTCAAAATACACACACATCTCCAAAACACTGCCACATTGGGCAATTCCTTATATACACACCTGATACACATACAAACACCACTCCCACACACCCAACACAATATAAAACACACACCCACATCACCCACAAACCCCTACAACAAAAAATTAGTGACGAAGCCCAGAGAGACTGAACAGCACAGACAACCCCACCACACAGAGGCACACAACACCATCACCCACACAACATCCACGCACAAAACACCACACACCACTACACATCACCACACTCATCACCACTTACACCACCCCACACATCACCTACACCTCCCCATGGCACGGCAAAGACACCCCGGGATCTCGGAGGAGGAGCTCAGGGTCATGGTGGAGGAAATCGTATGGGTAGAGCCACAGCTATTTGGAGCACAGGTGCAGCACACCTCCATAGCTAGGAAGATGGAGCTATGGCGAAGAATAGTCGACAGGGTCAACGCAGTGGGACAGCACCCAAGAAATCGGGACGACATCAGGAAGAGGTGGAACGACCTACGGAGGAAGGTGCGTTCCGTGGTCTCCAGGCACAACATCGCGGTACAGCGGACTGGCGGCAGACCCCCACCTCCTCCCCCACAACTAACAACATGGGAGGAGCAGGTCTTGACCATTATGCATCCTGAGGGCCTCGGAGGAGTCGGTGGACGAATGGACTCTGGTAAGTCAAATCTTAACTATCATATCCCCCACCCTACCTGCATGCTATCACAGACCCCCACCCTCACCCCTTCCATCATCACTCAAACTCCTCACTAATGTACTAATAACACAAACCACCCATCCCAACACCAAGCCCTGCATGACACAACTAAGCATGAACACCCAGCACTAAAGCATGCCCACTGCACATACTCATACAACCCCCTAAACCACCATCACACAAGCTCCCACACAGGAATGCTTGCACTGGGGTACACGCTCACCCACCCATTGCACACCATGAAACACACAGATGCAATAATCATGCTTTTACACCCCTGCAGGACCACTACCTAACGTCACCAGACAGGAGGGTCCAGACATCTCCACTCCACCCACAGAAGAGGCCCACAGTGATGACAGCAGCTCTAGCCAACTGGATCCAGATGACCAGCCCGGACCATCGTGGGCCTTGGGACAGTCGGTTCCCCTCGCACAGGCACAGCCCAACACAGACCTTCCACCCTCTGGAAACACCAGCACAGCACCCACCCAGCGGGCCCATACCTCCGTACCCAGGACAAGTCAATCAGCTGTGTGTCCACCACTACAGGGAAACCAGGAAAACCCACCACCCCAACAACAACAGGGACCGGGGGGGCAGTGGCAGTGGGCACACGGTCCAGGGGATGGAGGCACAGGAACACAGGGGAACTGGGAGGGCTGCTGTGGGACAGGGGGCAGACAGGCCAAGGGAACCTACTCTCCACGAGGCCCTCTCCTCCATCATGGGAGCATACCACCACTCCCAGGAGACGATGGCTACGGTCCTGGCCAAGTTTCAGGAGACCCAGCGCTTGCAGGAGGAACAGTATTTGGGGTTCAGGGAGGAACTCAGAACCGTCAGCTCCGCCCTGGGCACCGTCGTAGGGGTGCTGAAGGACATACAGAACACCATGAGGGACACCGTGGCACTCCAAGGGGCCCCTGACACTAGCATGGACGATGAACTGCCCACCACCTCTGCCGGTGCTAGTGGACAGGAGGCACCGCCACAGGACCACCACACCAGCACGCCACCCCCTGCAGATGGAGAACCACCCCGCAAGCGGTCCCTGAGATCCAGGAACAGGACAGAGCACAATGCCAAGACCCCCGCCAAGAAATGAGACCACCCTGATTGTCATCCCACTGTCCCACTTTGTAACCCTGTCCATATTGGAACTGCCCCAGCTCCACTTCCTATGCCCATATGGGCAGTGCACCTGTGAGACTAACAGACTGGACTCTGCCATGGACATTCCTCTACCATCACCCCTCACCATTTTACCACCCCCTCCAATAATTAGCACGTCAATAAACACCCTTGAAGCACAAAACAATCTGGAGTCAGTCTGTGATTTTGAAAATGTGTATTAGCTATGACAGTGACAAAATCCGTTCACAAATGTAATGTCAACATACCTATGTCAGACATCACAAGTCCATGAAGAATGCAAGCAGATGACTCACGTTGGTAACCACACCTGTGATACCGTAATGGAAATGTACAACTCAGTTACCAAATACTGCTTGAAATTGACAGACAGGATAGAGGTAGAAGTGTGAACGTACTTGTAGTAGGCAAGAAAGTGTTCTCACCTGTTTGTCACTGGAAATATTGCTGGATGACTGAGTCCCTGTTGTCAATGTCTTCTTCCTCTGCTTCCTCCTCATCACTGTCCACAGGCTCCACAGCTTCCACAACACCGTCATCTGGACCATCCTCCTGTAGAAAAGGCACCTGGTGTCGCAAAGCAAGATTGTGAAGCATACAGCAGGCAATGATGATCTGGCACACCTTCCTTGGTGAGTAGAATAGGGAACCACCTGTCATATGGAGGCACCTGAACCTGGCCTTCAGGAGGCCGAAGGTGCGTTCGATCACCCTCCTAGTCCGGCCATGGGCCTCATTGTAGCGTTCCTCTGCCCTGGTCCTGGGATTCCTCACTGGGGTCAGTAGCCATGACAGGTTGGAGTAACCTAATAGCCACACCCGGTGCCTCTGGAGTTGACCCATCACATAAGGGATGCTGCTATTCCGCAGGATGTAGGCCCCATGCACTGAGCCAGGGAACATAGCATTTACCTGGGAGATGTACTGGTCTGCCAAACATACCATCTGTACATTCATGCAATGATAACTCTTCCGGTTCCTGTACACCTGTTCACTCCTGTGGGGGGGGGACCAAAGCCACATGGGTCCCATCAATGGCACCTATGATGTTGGGGATATGTCCAAGGGCATAGAAGTCACCTTTAATAGTAGCCAAATCCTCCACCTGGGGGAAAACGATGTAGCTCTCATGTGTTTCAGCAGGGCAGACAACACTCTGGACAACACGTTGGAAAACATAGGCTGGGACATCCCTGATGCCATGGTCACAGTTGTTTGAAATGACCTACTTGCAAGGAAATGGAGCACTGATAGCACCTGTACTTGAGGGGTGATCCCTGTCGGATGGTGGATAGCTGACATCCGGTCAGGCTCCAACTGGGTACACAGTTCCTGGATTGTGGCACGGTCAAACCTGTAGGTGATGATTAAATGTCGCTCCTCCATTGTCAACAGGTCCACCAGCGGAAGGTACACCGGAGGATTCCGCCATCTCCTCACATGTCCCAGCTGATGGTGCCTAGGAAGGACAACAGCGACCACAGAGTCAAGCAACTCAGAGGTATGTACCCACAGCTTCAAAGAACACGAAACATAATCCAAAAAGTTGTCTGTATGTGTGTTGAGTCCAGGCCTAGGTATGTGTGACGCAGTTGAAAATGAAGCAATGTGGGCCCCTGAAATGGGGGCTGCCTGACCTCTAACCTGGGACAATGGGATGTGAGGTAACTACGCTGGCATTGTACACCGTTGCGGTAGGCGGTCAAAGACCGCGGCGCAATGCTGCATTGGTTAACATTGGACCCTATGGGTCCCAGGAACCAATGACGAAGTGCGCTGGTGGTGATGATACGCACCGCCGCGGACGTCACCGCCATTTTCCATCTGTTGAATCACTCGATACCTGATCTTCTACAGGAGAGGACCTATACTGCAAGTGCTGCTGTGACCTCGGTCTGGAAGAGACTATGGGGGTCATTCTGACCCTGGCGGCCGGTGGCCGCCAGGGCCACCGACCACGGGAGCACCGCCAACAGGCTGGCGGTGCTCCCGAGGGCATTCTGACCGCGGCGGTTCAGCCGCGGTCAGAAAGGGTAAACCGGCGGTCTCCCGCCGGTTTACCACTGCCCGTTGGAATCCTCCAAGGCGGCGCAGCTTGCTGCGCCGCCGAGGGGATTCTGACACCCCCTACCGCCATCCTGTTCCTGGCGGTTCGCCCGCCAGGAACAGGATGGCGGTAGGGGGTGTTGCGGGGCCCCTGGGGGCATGGCATGGGCACTGCAGGGGCCCCTGTAAGAGGGCCCCGCTTGTATTTCACTGTCTGCTCAGCAGACAGTGAAATATGCGACGGGTGCAGTAGCACCTGTCGCACCTTCCTACTCCGCCGGCTCGATTACGACCCGGCTTCATCGTGGGAAGGACGGTTTCCCCTGGGCTGGCGGGCGGCCTTTTGGAAGCCGCCCGCCAGCCCAGGGGAAACCTCAAAATACCCACCGCGGTCTTCCGACCGCGGTACGGTATTTTGGCGGCTCCCGCCGGGCGCACGGTGACCGCGCCCGGCGGGAGTCAGAATGACCCCCTATGGCTGCTGTGTCTGGGGAAAGGGCCCCTGCCTTCACTGCACAGGAGTTGGAGAAGCTCGTGGACGGGGTCCTGCCCCAGTACACGCTACTCTACGGTCCTCCAGACCAACAGGTGAGTACACAGGGAGCAAGTTGTATGGGCTATGCCTGGGTGGAGAGGGCTGGTTGTAAGAAGGAAGGGGGCAGAGTTCTGCGAGCAGGAAGGACTGTGAATGCATGTGCCACATGGCAAGGGTAGGGATGTGGGCCACTCACTTCGACGGTGCAGTTGCTAATGACTTCTCTTCTTCCCCCTGTACATTTCATGTAGGTCAGCGCCCACCAGAAGAAGGATATTTGGGGTGCCATCGCCAAGGACGTCCGGACCCTGGGGGTCCACCAGAGACGGAGCACCCACTGCCGTAAAAGATGGGAGGACATTTGCCGCTGGAGCAAGAAGACAGCGGAGGCTCAGCTGGGGATGGCCTCCCAACGTGGGAGGGGTGTCCGTCGCACCATGACCCCCCTGAAGTTCAGGATCGTGGCGGTGGCCTACCCTGAGTTGGATGGGCGCTTGAGGGCATCGCAGCAGACACAAGGGGGTGAGTACACTATCATTCAGCGGACTTTGCGCGCAGTGAAGGCGTCTGGGTGGGGGAGGAGGGCTGTGGGTTTCCCTAGGCCAGGGTGAGTTCCGTAGGCTATGCCCCTCCGTAATGCAGGCCATGTGGCACTCCACCCCACCTCTGTAGAGTGGCAAGTACAGGTATACATGCCCCTGTGTCATCCATGTGTGCTGATGTCCACCATAGCCATATAGGCCATATCCCAGGAACTGCATCTGTAGAGCCCAACAGTGCGGCGTAGTGCAGGGGGCTGCTGTGTCTGTATTGTCCGCCAACGGTAGCGGTAAGCCATGCACTCAACCTGTCTTTCTTCTGTCGTTCCCCCCCACTTTTTGTGCTCTCCCTGTTCTTTTGTGCATCAGCATCATCAGGCGGAGGTACAGTGGCATCGGAGCACGAGGGAGCTGCATCGCACATGGCCATGGAGGACCACACCACGGACTCTGAATACACCAGTGGGACGGAGGGTGAGGGGAGCTTCACGGCGGTCACAGGATCAGCAACCAGTGACACGGACTCGTCCTCCGATGGGAGCTCCCTTGTGGTGGCGGCAAAATCTGTGTCCCCTGCTTCCACAGGTACAGCCGCCACCATCCCTACCAGCACCGCCTTCCCAGCAGCCCCTCAGCCTTCGCCCGTGCCCGCTCACCCAGGAGGGTGGGCATCACCTTCGCCCCAAGCACCTCAGCCCCTGCCCCTGTTACCTCTGCTGCACTCAGTGAGGAGGCCATTGACCTCCTCAGGTCACTCACTGTTGGGCAGTCTACCATTGTGAATGCCATCCAGGGTGTAGAAAGGGAGTTGCAATACACTATTGCATTTCTGGAGGGCATTCATTCTGGTCAGGCTGCCCATCATCGAACCCTGCAATCTCTGGCCTCAGCACTGATGGCAGCCATTGTCCCTCTCTCTAGCCTCCCCCCTCCAACTTCCTCCACCCAGACCCAATCCCCTGTACCCCAGCCTATCCCAAGCACACCATCAGACCAGCCTGCACACACGTCAACACACAAGGGAAGCTCAGGCAAACATAAGCACCACACCTCCCACAGGCACTCACGCAAGCATCACCTACATACAGACACAGAAACATCCACTGCCTCCACTGTGTCCCCCTCCTCGTCCTCTCCCTCCTCCCTCCCAGTGTCGTCTACACTCTCACCTGCATGCACTACCACTACAGCCACTACGTCCCGCACCAGCACACCCAC
Source organism: Pleurodeles waltl (assembly GCF_031143425.1). Classification (NCBI taxonomy): domain Eukaryota; kingdom Metazoa; phylum Chordata; class Amphibia; order Caudata; family Salamandridae; genus Pleurodeles; species Pleurodeles waltl. Next base: position 634,723,286 of record NC_090440.1, read on the forward strand.
CACCACACCCCGCTCACCTGCACTCACCACCCCACTACCATTTACACATCCCCTGTGTCCTCTCCCAGTGTGTCTGTGACGCCCCCTCCCAAAGTACACAAACGCAGGCACACACCCACCCAACAGCCATCCACCTCACAACTGCCTCCAGCGCTTGCATCTGCACCCAAATCAACAAAAGTTACACCTCCTACAACCACATCCTCTTCCTCCACTCCCAGACCCCCTCCAGCTACCCATCCCAGTGTTCGTCAGAAACTTTTCCTCAGCAACCTTGACCTCTTTCCCACCACCCCCCCCTCCAATTCATAGGGCCCGTACTAGCACCCCAGCCAAAAAATCACCGGTACCAGTGGTGCCTGTTAGAGGTATGTGGAGTGCACCGGCCACCAGGGCAGCCAGTGTGACACAGAGCCACAGCACAGCCAGTCCCCCCTGTGAAGAACCAGAAGTTGGACAGTGCCTGACGGGATAGGGGGAAGATTCCAGCCGCCAAAACCACTCACAAGGGTCCCGGGGGGACTGTCCACTCAGCTGTGACTCCTCCCAAAGTGGGGAAGGGGCAGAATACAGCACCAAAGTCTGGGAAGAGCAGCACGGCAGAGAAGCCCGCCATCATCCCCGCTGCCCAGGAGGCCACCGCCAGCCCCATCGTCACTGGCCAGGAGGCCACCGCCAGAGTCAGTGCCCAGGAGGGCAGCCTCATCGTCACTGGCCAGGAGGCCACCACCAGAGTCAGTGCCCGGGAGGGCAGTCCCATCGTCACTGGCCAGGAGACCACCGTCAGAGTCAGTGCCCGGGAGGGCAGCCCCATCGTCACTGGCCAGGAGACCACCGCCAGAGTCAGTGCCCAGGAGGTCAGCCCCATCGTCACTGGCAGCCCCATTGTCAAAGTCAAGCACCGCTAAACAGGGCATGCACCGCTGAACAGGGCAAAGACCGCCAACTCAAGCACCGCTAGCCCATGTGCGGCAGGGGCAGTGACGGGAACTGGGACCGTCACGAGGAGAGTGATGCACTCTGGGCACCAGTCCCCCTCCAGAACCAGTGGAGAACAGCATCCATTACCTCTGTCCTTAACAGGATGAAGCACTCTGGGCACCAGTCCCCCTCCAGAACCAGTGGAGACTGTTATCCACTTGAGAGACTGTGGCTTTGCACTCCCCAGGATGGTACAGTGGGCAAACCACCCACTGTAGAGACTTGAGAGACTGTGGCTTTGCACTCCCCAGGATGGTACAGTGGGCAAACCACCCACTGTAGAGACTTGAGAGACTGTGGCTTTGCACTCCCCAGGATACATCAATGGGCATGGAGCCCCCTCGTGGATCTGGCGTGGTGCTCTCATCCGGCTGAGGTGCCCCCCTTTCCCTTCCCCCTGAGGTGCCTATTGTATTTCTATCTGATGCCCCTGCAGTGCTCTCTCCGTTTTGCTCAGGTATCGTGTGTGGGCCTCGCCCATGCATTTTGGGCCCAGTTGTCCAAGGACATTGAATGGTGCATACCTGAACTACTAATTGTGATGTATATTTTGTTGAATGTGAAATTATATCTGTATATATTTGCTTACTGTATTTTGATACATTACAATGGTTGCACTCATTTCATTTTGTCTTTGCATTCTTCCGGGGGGTATTGGGGTTGTTACTGTACTGTTTGGATATGTATTGGTGTGTGTGTTGTAGTGGGTGAGGGTCGGGGTGGGGGTGTTGCATGGGTGTGTCCCTGACTTTTGCCTCCCCCCTCCCCTATGTCATAGGTGCAGTACTCACCGTTGTCTTCGGCGCCGGCGTTGATGATGATCGTACAGGAGCAGGAAGACTATCACAGGGAGTATTTGGAGTTCCGGCTCATGGTGGCCTCCTTCCTTGTGGAGTGTGTAGAGGTGAGCGTTTTCCCATTGAAATGTCTGTTTCCGCCGTGTTTTTATCCACGGTGAATCCGCCCCAGAAAAGGTGGCGGATTGGTAGGTTGTGATACTGTGGGCGGTACTTTGTCTCCCGCCTGTCTGTTGGCGGTGACCGCCGCGATGTTTGTCTGTACCGCCGTGGCGGTTGGAGTGTTAAAGTGGCTGACTATGTTGGCGGTTTCCGCCACGGTCATAATTCCCTTTTTTTTACTGCAGGCCTGTTTGCGGTCTTACCGCCGCTCTAACACCGTCCGCCAGGGTTGTAATGACCCCCTCTGTTTTTTAGTGTTCGCAATGATTTTTAATTAGTTTGTTGTGAATCTGAGTTTGAAAGGACAAGCCGCAAGACTTTGTCAGCCACATTACGTGTGTGTGTGTGACGTCATTGGAGACACCATAGGATAGGTTGGTTAGTGAGAAGGGTCGCGCATGGATTGGCAGCCATCCGTGAAGCGCAATTGGTCGAGAAGGTGGGTGAACATAATTGTGATTAAAAGTGACTTCCTGATTTGATTTTGAAATAGCATAAAGGTCAGAAAAATAAAAAATGTCAAAGCTTTAAAGAGTGCTTTAAGGGGAGATACGTACTTTACTACGTGTATAGGGGATATTGCACTGTCAGAAGGTACACCAGCTTACATTGTGATCGAAGAGCAGGGCGTCATGCCATGTCTTTGGTTGTAACAATGGAGAAAAGTGACAGAGAAGGATGGGAGCTTAGCATTTCCTGCCCACTGAAATTTTAATTTGAGGAGCTCAGAGAATCTGAGGAGGGTGCTGTATGATCTGAAACCCCCTATGAGACCAGCAAAGTTCGAGGCATTAGCAATCTGGGAGTTAGTGGCCAGACAGCAACAGAAACTTGAGAGGAGAATGAAAAAGGCAGAAAAGAAACAAGCAGAGGCTAGATGGGACAGTGCTCAGAAGTTGTGGAGACCCGAGACTTTACAGGGAATTAAAATGTTTCCAGCGTTTAAACTAGAGGGAGAAAGAAGGAAAGCTATCAGAAAAACAAACAGGAGCCCTTCTGAGAGTAGGGAGCGGTGACCAAAGGAGTCTATAGGATCTTTGACATTTGAGGAAGAGTCAGACGATGATGAGTTTATTTTACAGTTATTGAGAAATCGTCCCCCACTCTATGCAGCGCAAGAGAATGGTCTGAGCACCGGCACAGGTTACTGCATCTATGAGTCCAGTGCAGCTTGATCCTAGCATGACACAGAGCCCAATGCCGAGCAGTCTTAATGCACCTATTACTCCGGTAGTACAAAATCAGCTGCCACAGTCAATTGTCCCTAGAATTTACCCTGATGTACCTATAGTGGAGACTGCCGCAAACTTAGTAGTGCAAACAGGACAGGTTTTCCCAAAACTGATGTTGTTTTAGACAGAGCTAACTCCACTTTTACTGCCTCAAGTGCAGTCACAAGTAACGTCAAAGTACACTCTAATAACAGGGTCCCAGACCGAGATGTCTGTATTGATGAGTCAGAAAATGGGAACTATGCACCCACAGAATTTGAGTGTTATACCAAGCCCAGATGCTGTATCTGTACCTGTTACCATCGAGCCAGTTGTACCTTTGTTTGCACAAGAGAAAAACAGAGCAGATGGGCAGGGAGTACTGAGTCAGAATTCAATGAGGGGAGGACCTAATGAGAATATCCAAGTAGTCTTTCCTATGGGACGGACTTTTGACGGATCGAGATCATTGCTACACCTTAGCCCATTCGGAGTTCCTCTGGATACTGTCATAGGGTTGAATTTTAGTCAGAGCCTGAAATTACTGATGCCGCAGTCCCCGAGTAAAGTGGTGCAACAAATAGCACATGTCCAGGCAAGCAACATTTTGTTGCAAGGTTTGACTGCCCACAAGCTGACTGATTGGTTAGACAAGCTGAATACCCCGCAGAGTGCTCCTAGGGTAGAGAAGTACTTGAACTACACAAGACTAGGAATGGAAGCAGGTGAGCTTATTGAAGGAACTATGGGTGTAAACAGATTAGAGTCTTACGCAAAATTGAGATATCTGTGCCCAAAAATTATGAGGGGGGTGAGTGATGTGCACCAAATGTTAGCAGACCTGGCAGGTAATTAGAAATAAAGGCAACGAAGCATTTGAAAAGGAGTTGCAGGTTAAATTCTGACACAAAAGACTTCGAGCACATGAGATGTGCAGGGATGAACATACACCTTAGGGAGTTACTCCAAAGTGATCGGACATGGGGAGCCCTGGAGAAATGGGAAGGCAGATGGGCAAAGAAAAGAGATAAAAGAAAAAAGGATTGTGCAAAGTTGACTGCAAATGTGCAGCAGGGCAAGGATCCAGTTAAAATCTTGCCACTGAGAGAGATTCCTGGAGGACATTTTGTTCATGTCCCTTGGAGCAGAAGTGATATTCTATCCTTTACAAACGACTATCCCAGGCTGAGAGAGAAGCCAGTATAATGGTACCAGCAGACAGACAGGTTTGTGAAACTTGCAAATTGCCTGTGGGAAGACTTGAACACTCTATTAGAGATTGTAGTTCCAGCTGATTTATGAATGGAATGTAAGAGGAGTTTAGATTGCTGACAAAAGAACCAGAGAGAGTTGATACATGCGTATTATGAGAGATTGTTGCAGGCATTTAAGCAATACAGTGGTACAGAGACAATTGAACAGAAAGACATGATTCCTTTTGTGTTCAGATTTGTGGAAGAATTGAGACCTGACATTAGCCAGATGTTTAGGAGTCATTTGATTTGCTTGCAAGCAATACTGATTGATGAAGTGTTGCAGTATGCAAAGTACTGTAGTAACGAGATTGAGTTGCAGCAGAGAAAGCTGAAAGAAAAGGCAATGGTGCTGCAGATTAAAGCGGCACAAACAGGGATGCAGGGACATTTTCCACAGCAGCAGCAGGGAAATGTGTTGTTTCATAATCAGATGAGAGGTAGAGGTTGCAGAGAAAGTGGTAATGGAAATCGCAGTCCCGATTTGAGTACAGTAGTGGTCCAGAATGATGAACAGGAAATTATGAGAGTGTTGCCTTGTCACGCTTGTGGAGCGGTTGGACATTGGAAGAGGGAGTGTCTGATAATGATACAGAAAGGTGTTGTTCAGCAGACAAGTGACATCAATGTGTTTAAAAAAATGAAAGGACCAAGAATCATAGTTCATAATCTGAATTTTCATAATAATGTGAATCAGATTCAGAATTTTCAACCCGTGCAGCAGGTACAGATGCCACTTGTACAAATGACACAGTTGCAGCCAATGCAACATCAGTTTCCAATGGTACCCAGACAGCAAATTCAAATACCTCAAGCCCCAATGGAACAGCAGCAGGTGATGCTTCCTCAGCAGGTCAGAGGTCTAACCAAAGTAATAACACAGTTCACCAATTCCCGTTACACAGTGAGAATGGAATAAACTATGATTGCGTGAGCAAGAGTTCGGATGAAGAAGAATGGGTGCTTGCAGCTTCTCTAGAACTAGATAAGTAAGGCCCATATGTCTGAGGGAAAGGTAATGGGTCACAAGGTTTCATTCTTGGTTGACACAGGAGCTACACGCTCTACAGTGAGAACTGCAGAAGTTCTGAAGTCCGTGATTCAAGACCTGTATCCCAACTGGGGAGTAGCCCCTGATAAATTTATTCCCGGTGTTCACCATGAAAGAGCTTCCTCCTGATTTGCAGGCGACGGTCAAAGAGAAAGTGGTGGATATGACAGGGAAAGAAATAGGTCTAAAGAAGGGAGTTGAACCAGTTAAAATTCCTGTAAAGCCGAAAGCAATTTTTCCTCACATTCCCCAGTACCACAGTACCACATGGCACAGAATATCCTTATGAAGGTTGCTCACATAATTGCAGAATTTGTAAAACAAGGGGTCTTGAAAGAAGTGCTGAGCAGCCCATGTAATTCACTGATAATGGGATTGAAAAATCCCTGTGGGAAAGTTCGAATTGTCCAGGACTTGAGAAAAATAAATGACATTGCGATCAAATGTTGCCCTGTGGTGCACAATCCAGCTATGATTCTATTTCAGATTCCATGTGATGCTGAATGGTTCACCATCATAGACGTGTCACAAGCCTTCTTTTCTGTGCCTCTTCACAAGGACAGTCAATTTCTCTTTTGTTTCAAATTTTAGACCAAGTTTACTGTTGGTGTCGAATTCCTCAAGGGTTTTCTGAGTCACCTTCTATATTCAATCAGATCATGAAAATGTATTTGGAGTCACTGGAATTGCCTTTCCAATCAACATTGGTACAGTACATTGATGATTTGATGATTGCATCCAAGACAAGGAATGAGTGCAAGTACGACACAATTGCCTTGCTGAACCATTTGGGAAAGAATTGTCATAAAGTGTTTACAATTAAATTGCAATACTGTCAGAAAGAAGTGAAGTATTTGGGTCACCAGCTTGCATGAACGCGTTTTCTGAATTGAGAGAGAGTCTTTGCAAAGCTTCTGCTTTGGGTATGCCTGACTACACAAAGTCCTTCACGTTGTATTGTCATGAGCGTGATGCGTGTTCTTTGTCTGTCTTGATGCAGGTCCCAACAGCATCTTTTTCAGCTACTTTGGACCCAGTTGAAGCAGCTTTACCAGCTGTCTGCATGCAGTTGCAGAGGTTGGCCAGAGCCTTGCACAGTGTGAAAGCATTGTGATGGAACACCCCCTGAAAATTATGGTCCCTTACTCAGTTCAAGTTTTGGTTACCCGAACCAAGACCCAATACCTGACAGGTGCAAGATTGACGAGTTATGAGACGAGTATTCTAGGGTCACCAAATGTGGCATTGAAAAGATGTACAGTGCTTAACCCAGCAACCTTGCTTCTGAATGAAAATGTTGAAATTGAAAAGTTGGAAGACATTGAGCATGATTGTCTTGAAGTAACTGATCTGTGCACAAAACTGAGACCTGATATTAGAGAAACCAGATTGAAAGAAAATGACCAAATTATCTGTGTTGATGGTTCCTGTCTAAGAGACAATACAGGAGTACTGAGAGCAGGACATGCTGTGTGCACAATTACTGGTATACTAGAAGGGTTTTGGCTTTGAGGAGTATATTCTGCACAAGTAGCGGAACTGGTAGCCCTTACTAGAGTGTGCCATGTTTTTGCTCAGCTTAAATTTTTCATCTATATGGATAGCCAGTATGGATTTGGAATAGTCAATGACTTTGGCCAATTGTGATCACAGAGAGGTTTCATAACCTCTTCTGTTTCACCAGTGAGAAATTGTGAAAGAATTTGAGATTTGTTGAAAGCTATCCAAATGTCTGAAAAGATTGCTGTGGTAAAATGCAGTGCACATCTGAAATCACAAGATTTTGTGTCAATTGAAAAAGGATATGTGGATCAAGTCACCAGGTTTTGCGCACTGAACTGTACATCATTCAAGAATAAGTGGGAATTGTTACCTGAAGAAGATGAAACATGTCCAAGTCATGCAGTTCATTTGATAGATACACCGTAAGAATTGAATACACTGCAGAATAATGTTGGCAGGGAGTAAAAACGATCATGGAGCAAAATGAAATGTGTACAGCGGCAGGATGAATTGTGGGTTTCAGAAGAGGGTCAGTTGGTTTTGCCAGACAGTCTGTTGTCTCAAGTGGCTAGGTATTATCATGGTCAAGCACATTTTGGGAAGGATGCCGGGATTCGCCTTTTTAGACATAATTGGTGCAATCCAAGGTTTAGACAAGTTGCTGAAGCAGTTTGCCATTGTTGTGTCATTTGTCAACAACTGAACGCGGGAAAAGGGACAGTGGTCAATTTGAGCAACACTAGAAGAGCAGGAGGTCCAATCAGCAGAACAAAATTGGATTTTATTGAGGTGCCTGTGAGTGGAGGTTTGAGATATGTGTTGGTGTTTGTCTGCATCTTTAGTAATTGGATAGAAGCGTACCATACGTGAAGAAATGACAGCCTCACAGTAGCGAAACTACTGCTTAGGGAACTGATTCCACATTTTGGGTTTCCAATCTCTTTAGAATCAGATAGGGGAAGTCACTTCAACAATGAAGTAGTGAAATTACCATGTGCAGCATTAAACATTCAGCAGAAGTTGCATTGTAGATACCGCCCTGAAGCATCAGAACTAGTGGAACAGATGAATGGTACCTTGAAATCAAGAATGGTGAAAATGTGTGAGTCCACGAATCTGAAATGTCCTGACGCACTGCCATTAGTTCTGATGACAATGAGAAACACACCCAACAGTGTTGGAATTTGCCCTTTTTGCAGGGTCATCCCCAATCTTTTTGCCTCAATCAAATGCTACTAGTGGGCCTGCAACACTGGTTGCGCCACCCACATTAGTAGCTCTGTAATAATGTCTCAGACCTGCCATTGCAGTGTCTGTGAGTGCAGTTTTAACTGTAAATTCGACTTGGCAAGTGTACTCATGAGGTAGGCTCTAGGTAGCCCCAAGGGCAGGGTGCAGTGTATGGTTAAGGTAGGACATATAGACCCTTATTACAACCCTGGCGGTCAGTGTTAAAGCGGCGGTAATAACCGCAAACTGGCCGGAGGAAACAATAATGGGATTACGACCGTGGCAGAAACTGCCAACATAGACAGCCACTTTAACACTCTGACTGCCACGGCGGTAGAAACAAACAGCGCAGCAGACACCGCCAACAGACAGGCAGGAGACAAAGTACGGCCCACTGTATTACAAGAGGCCTATACGCTACCTTTTCCCGGGGGGAACCAACGCTATCAAAAGCACAGCGGAAACAGTACACAGAAGGGAAAACACTCACCTCCCGACACCCAACGAGGAACCAGGACGCCATGGAGCCCGAACTACACGTACTGCCCATGTTGGTTTACCTCCTCTTCTACCAGGAATACGAACGGTGGTGACCACAGTGAGTGCTGCACCTACAACACAGGGAAGGGGGGAGGAATGAGAGTGACACACACACGCAACACGCATCACCCCCACCCTCACCCTCAACCACAACAACATACACACAAATATATGCAGCAACATTACATATACATCCCTCCACCCCCTGGAAGAACGCAAGGACAAAAGGAAATGATTGTAATGATTGTAATCATTAAAAATCTATTAGTCAAAACTCCAAAATCAGTATATACAAATATGTACACCAACTACACAAGTCCGGATAGTGTACTAATCATTGTCCGTGGACCACTGGGCCCAAAATGCATGGGCGAGGCCCACACAGGATACCTGACTGGAAACAGAGAGAACACTGCTGGGGCATCAGATCGAAAATATACAGGCACCTCAGGGGGAGGGGTAGGGGGGGCACCTCAGCCTGATGAACGCACAGCACCACTGCTGCATGAGGGGGCTCCATACCCATTACTGTATCCTGGGGAGTGCAATGCCACAGTCTCTCAAGTCTCTCCAGTGGGTGGTTTGCCCACAGCTTTATCCTGGGGAGTGCAAAGCCACAGTCTCTCAAGTGTCTCCAGTGGGTGGTTTGCCCACTGCTTTATCCTGGGGAGTGCAAAGCCACAGACTCTTAAGTCTCTCCAGTGGGTGGTTTTCCCATTGCTTTATCCTGGGGAGTGCTAAGCCACAGTCCCACAAGTGGATAACAGTCTCCACTGGTTCTAGAGGGGGCATTGTGCCCAGAGTGCTTCATCCTGCCAAGGACTGAGGAAGTGGATGTGATACTCCACTGGTTCTGGAGGGTGCATTGTGCCCAGAGTGCTTCATCCTGCCAAGGACTGAGGTAGTGGATGTCTTTTCTTTCTCCACTGGTTCTGGAGGGGGCTTTGTGCCCAGAGTGCTTCATCCTGCCAAGGACTGAGGAAGGGGATGTGATACTCCACTGGTTCTGTAGGGGGCTTTGTGCCCAGAGTGCTTCATCCTGCCAAGGACTGAGGTAGTGGATGTGAAAGTCCACTGGTTCAGGAGGGGGAATGGTGCCCAGAGTGCTCCATGTGCAGTGTGGCCGGTACAATTCCCCCACCTGGGTGTGCGTGCCATGAGATTTGTGAGGTTCAGGTAGCATGATACGCCATGGAGGCAGTGACATACCCCACACTGCTGCTGCGCCTTCCAACTGAAGGTGCAAACAGAGATGGAAGAGATGCCTCATGGAAGCTGCCCAGGGTCCAGGAACTCTCCTCCAGCCTCAGACGACTACCACTGGGGATGGTAGCCATGTCAGCGGTGGTGCCTGTGTCCGAGAATGCCGTGGGCCGGTGCTTCCAGCGGTGTCTGTCATGGCGGTGCTTGGGCGGTGTCTGTTGCGACGCTGCTGGTGGCGGTGCATGGGTCAGCACCTGCTGAGGGACACAGCAGGACCTCTGTGGCTGCCCACTGTGGAAGAGGCTGGGGACTGTTGCTGAGGCTGTAGACGTGCCGGGGGCGGTGCAGATGGCGGTGCAGGTGGCGGTTGTGGTGGCGGGGCAGCTAGTGTTGTTCGCTGCCGGACAGTTTGGCGTGGTCTTGGACAGAAAGTGTGACACTGGTCCCTCAGTCGGTGCCACCATGCCCTCTCCTGACCTGCTCTTCAGCTTTTGGCCCTTCCCCACCTTTGATGGTGCTGCAGTTGTTTTGCCACTCTCCCCTTTGGTTTTTGCTGAGCCCTTGGTGGCTGGTACTTTCAGCTTCTCCCTCTGGGATGTGGGCACCTTTTTGACCTTGGCAGGTGGTGGAATGTCCCTGCCCTCGCTATGTGGCACACTGGCAGCCCTGATGAGTGGCGCACTCCATGACCCTGCAGTTGCTGGCACCTCTGTGCCTGGGGATGTGGTGGCTGAGGTGCTGGGCTGGGAGCTTGAATGCCTGGCCCTAGAGGAAGGACGGGAGTGGAGGTGTAGGGAAGAGGTCAATGTTAGCCAGGAAGAATTTTTTAGACACACTGGGACGGGAAGATGGAGGGGGTTTGGGAGTGGAGGAAGAGGTAGTGGTTGTAGGAGGTGTGCGTCTGCTGAATTTGGGTGAAGGTGCATGGACCAGAGGTTGTTGTGAGGTGGATGGCTGTTGGGTGGGTGTGTGCCTGCGTTTGTGTACTTTGGGAGGAGGGCTCACTGACACACTGGGAGAGGACACTAGGGATGTGTGAATGGTAGTGGGGGTGGTGAGTGCAAGTGAGCGGTGTGTGGTGATGGGCGTGCTGGTGATGGAGGCATTGGCTGAGGATATAGTGCATGCAGGTGTGATTGGAGACAAGACAGGGAGGGAGGAGGAGGACGTGGAGGAGGGGGACACAGTGGAGGCAGTGGATGTTGCTGTGTCTGCGTGGGGATGGTGCTTATATTTGCCTGAGCCACTCTTGTGTGTTGATGAGTGTGCATGCTGGTCTGATGGTGTGCTTGGGATAGGCAGAGGTACAGGGGATTGGGTCTGGGTGGAGGAAGTTGGAGGGGGGAGGCTGCACACAGGGACAATGGCTGCCATCAGTGCTGAGGCCAGAGATTGAAATGCTCTCTGTTGGGCTGCCTGCCCAGAATGAATGCCCTCCAGGTGTGCATTTGTTTGTTGCAAATGCCTCTCGACACCCTGGATGGCATTCACAATGGTAGATTGCCCAACAGTGAGGGATCTCATGAGGTCAATAGCCTCCACACTGAGGGCAGCAGGGCTGACTGGGGTAGGGCCTGAGGTGCCTGGGGCGAAGGAAATGCCCACCATCCTGGGTGAGTGGGCACGGGAAACATGCTGAGGGGCTGCTGGGAGGGCAGTGCTGGTAGGGGGGGTGGCGGCTGTACCTGTTGATGCGGTGGGCACAGAGGTGCCCGCCACCGCAAGGGAGCTCCCATCAGAGGAGGAGTTGCTGTCACTGCTGTCGGCTCCTGTCCCCACTGTGGAGCTCCCCTCGCCCTCCGTTCCACTGGTGGCTTCAGACTCCATTGTTTCAAGTGGGTTGCAGCTCACTCCTGCTCCGGTGCCAAGGCTCCTCCGTCTGATGATGCTATTGCACACAAGAACAGGGAGACCACAAAAAGGGGGGCAGACAGAAGAAAGACATGTTCAGTGCATGTCGGACCAATAACATTGGCGAACGCAACACACAGGGAGAAGCCCTCTGCAGTACGCCATGCACTGACAGTTCCTAGAAATTTTAGCTGACCATGGGGTACGAAGCCTAAGACCAATTGATGCACACCTGGAAGTCACAGGAGCCTGACTAGGTGTAGATGGCTCTTACTACTCGTGGATTTGGGGTGCCACATGGCCTGCCTCACAAGGGACCTTGCCTACTAAGTTCGCCCTGGCCTAGGGAAACACACTGTCCACCTCCCCCACCCAGACACCTCGTAATGCACGCAAAGTCATCTGAATGAGAGTGTACTCACCCCCTTGTGGCTGCTGTGATGCCCTCAAGCGCCCATCCAACTCCGGATAGGCCACCGCCAGGATCCGGAACATCAGAGGGGTCATGGTGCGACTGGCACCCCTCCCACGTTAAGAGGCCATCCCCAGATGGGCCTCCGCCGTCTTCTTGCTCCAGCGGTGCAGGTCCTCCCATCTTTTATGGTAGTGGGTGCTCCTTCTGTGGTAGACCCCCAGGGTCTGGACGTTCTTGGCGATGGCACGTCAAATACCCTTCTTCTGGAGGGCGCTGACCTACAGGAATAGTACAGGGGGAAAGGAAGTTACTTACCCGTCCGGACTGTCATACTCATTGCCCCCCAGTTCCCACCCTTGCCCTGACACACATACACTCCCCATCTGCACATGCTGGCCTCAACCACCCTCTCCATGTATCTTCCATCCACATCACTCCAAGCAGGCATTGCCCATGCAGCATGCTCACAGTGCACTCACCTGTTTGTCTGTGGGACTGCACAGTTGCGTGTACTGGGGGAGGACCCCATCCACTAGTTTCCACAACTCCTCCGAAGTGAAGGCAGGGGCCCTTTCCCCAGACACATGAGCCATCGTTGCTTCCAGACACAGGTCACAGCTGCCCTTTCAGTGTACGTCCTCTCCTGTTGAAGGTCAGGTAGCAAGTGAGTGAACAGACAGAAAATGGCGGTCATGTCCGCGGCAGTGCGTACCGTCACCGCCGGCATACATCATCATTGGCTCCTGGGACCCATAGGGCTCAATGTTAACCAATGCAAAATTCAGACGCGGTCTTCGACCGCCCACCGCGACGGTGTAGAACGCCAGCGCAGTTACCTCATATCCCCTTGTCCCACCTTACAGGTCAGGCAGCCGCCATTTCATGAGGTCACATGGGATGGATGTTAACTGCATCACACCTATCTAGGCCTGGATTATAGACAGATACCGGCACATTGCGGATTAATAACGTTTTAGCAAATAACACATTGTGATACCTCAGTTTTGGATGACTCTCTGTTCGCAGTTCTCCTCCATAGGGCACGTCCACTGGGGCAGGTGATGAGATGGAGGCATCCTCCAGTGTACAGAGCTCTGGTGGACCTGTCGACAATGGAAGAGAGACACATCCTAGTCACATACAGACTTGATTGTGCAACAATCCAGGAGCTGTGTGCCCAGTTTAATCCGGACCTTATGTCAGCTATCCACCATCCCACAGGAATCCCCCCTCTAGTGCAGGTCCTGTCTGTACTCCATTTCCTGCCCAGTGGGTCTTTTCAAACAACAGTGGCCATGGCATCAGGGATGTCCCAGCCAATGTTCTCTAACGTGTTGTCAAGAGTGTTGTCTGCCCTGCTGAAACACATGCGCAGCTACATCGTGTTCCCTCAGGTGGAGGATTTGCCCACAGTGAAAGGTGACTTTTATGCCTTGGGACATTTCCCCAACATCATTGGTGCCATTGATGGTACACATGTGGAATTTGTACCCCCCCCACGGGAATGAACCGGTGTACAGAATCAGGAAGAGCTACCATTCTACGAATGTGCAGATTGTGTGTTTGGCAGACCAGTACATCTCCCATGTGAATGCCAAGTATCGTGGCTCAGTCCATGACGCTTACATTTTGAGGAATAGCAGCATCCCTTATGTGACGGGGCAACTCCAGAGGCACCGTGTGTGGCTAATAGGTGAGCCTAAAGTCCCCACACAGTTTCATTTGCTGTCTGGGTATGGGGCTGTCACTAAGGGTTAGTGTGCGTCTAACAGTTGTCCCTCAACATTTGCAGGTGACTCTGGTTACCTCAACCTGTCATGGCTACTGACCCCAGTGAGGAATCTCAGGACAAGGGCAGAGGAACGCTACAATGAGGCATATGGGTGAACTAGGAGGGTGATCGAACGCACCCTCGGCCTCCTGAAGGCAAGATTCCAGTGCCTACATCTGACAGGTGGCTCCCTATACTACTCACCGAAGAAGGTGTGCCAGATAATCGTGGCCTGCTGTATGCTGCACAACCTTGCTTTGCGACGCCAGGTGCCTTTTCTGCAGGAGGATGGGCCAGACAGTGGTCTTGTGGCAGCTGTGGAGCATGTGGACAGTGAAGAAGAGGAGGCAGAAGAAGAGGATATCAACAACCAAAACAACATCATCATGCAATACTTCCAGTGAGACACAGGTAAGAAGATGTCACTGCTTCCCACATCTCATACTATTGTTTGAGCTAGCATAAGTCTGTCATTTTCATTTAGTTTATGGACCCTGACTTGTCACTTTGACTTTCCATTTCACAGATCTGGGTCCCACTTTGTGCCCTCTGCTATGTTTACTGCTGGCCTACAGCTGTGTTACATTGGTATCTGAACAAGTAAATTGACATTGCTATATTCCATAGTTAGTGCAATTACACATTTGTGAAAGCACAGACTGACTCCAGATTGTTTTGTGATTGAGGTGTGTTTATTCCTGTGCTAATAAGTGGAGGGGGTTGTAAAATGGGCTGGGGGGATGGTGGAGGAATGTCCATGGCAGGGTCCAGTCTATTTTTTTCACAGGTGCATTGTCCAAAGGGGCATAGGAAGTGGAGCAATGGCAGTTTAAGGATGGACAGGGTGACATAGTGGGGCAGAATGGTGACATTCAGGGGGGGTCTCATTTCCTGGTGGGGGTCTTGGCAATGTTCTCTGTCTTGTTCCTGGATCTCAGGGACCGTTTGTGGGGTGGTTCTCCATCTGCATACGGTAGGGTGCTGGCATCCTGTTGTTCCTGTGGAAGTGCCTCCTGTCCACTAGCGCTGGCGGAGGTGGAGGTCTGTTCAACGTCCAGGCCTCCAGTGTCCCTCCTGGTGTTGAGAAGGTCTGCCAGCACCCCTGCAATGGTGTCCAGGGTGGTGTTAATGGACTTCAAGTCCTCCCTGATCCCCAGGTAGTGTTCCTCCTGCAGCCGCTGGGTCTCCTGAAACTTGGCCAGTACCGTTGCCATCTTCTCCTGGGAATGATGGTAAGCTCCCATGATGCTGGAGAGTACCCCGTGGAGTGGCGGTTCCCTGGGCCTGTCCTCCCCCTGTCACACAGCAGTCCTCCCAGTTTCCCTGTTATCCTGTGCCTCTGTCCCCTGAACCGTGTGCCCACTGCCACTGCCCCCAGGTCCCTGATTTTCTTGGGTTGGTGGGTTTGCCTGGGTTCCCTGTAGTGGTAGACACACTGCTGATTGACGTGTCCTGGGGACATAGGGATGGGCCCACTGGGTGGGTGCTGTGCTGGTGTTTCCTGAGGAGGGAGGCTCTGTGGTGGTTTGTGACAGTGTCAGGGGAACCGACTGTCCCGAGGTCCCAGATGGGCCCGGCTGGTCATCTTGATCCAGTTGTACAGAGCTGCTGTCATCACTGTGGGCCTCTTCTGTGGAGGGACTGGATATGTCTGGCACCTCCTGTCCAGTGACGTTGGGTAGGGGTCCTGTTGGGGTGTAAATGCATAATTATTATATCTGTGTACGCCATTGTGTGCAATGGGAGGTTGACCCTCCACTCCAGTGCTTGCATTATTGGCTTGGTCCTTGTGTGATTGGTGATTTTGGGGCATGAGTGAGTCTCTGTACTGGACATGTTTGGGTGATGGGTGTCCATGCATTGGTGTTACATGCAGGGCTTGGTTTTGGGATGTGTGGGTTGTGTTGGTGGGGTATCTGTGGGTTGTTGGGGTGATGGGTGTGAGGGTAATGGTGGGAGTATGTGATGGCATGCAGGTGGGTTGGGGGGATATAGTAGTAAAGATTTGACTTACCAGAGTCCAGTCCTCAAGCCACTCCTGGAAGGCCCTCAGGATGCAGTATTGCCAAGACTTGCTCCTCCCATGTTGTTAGTTGTGGGGGAGGAGGTAGAGATCCACCTCCAGTCCTCTGTACAGCAATCTGGTGTCTGGAGACCACAGAAAGCACCTCCCCCGTAGGTTGTTCTACCTCTTTCTGATGTCATCCCGTGTTCTTGGATGCGTTGACCCTGTTGACAATTCTGCACAATAGCTCCATCTTCCTTGCAATGGACATCTGCTGCACCTGTGATCCTACCCAGATGATTTCCTCTAAAAACCTGGTGTGTCGTTGAGGTGCCATGATGTGGGTGATGTGTGAGGTGGTGTCTGTTGTGATGTGTGAGGGGGTGTGTTGGTGTGTGTTGTTTGAGGTGCGTGGATGTTGTGTACGTGATGTTGTTGTGTGTCTGTGGATGCTGGTGTTGTTTTAGGTAGTGTCTCTCTGTGGCCTGCTTTCAACTTTCTGGTAGTAAGGTTTGTGGGTAATTTGGGTTTGTGTTTTATAGTGTTGTGGGTGTGTGGGTGTGGTGTGTGTATGTGTATCAGGTGTGTGTATTTTGAATTGTCCAATGTGGTTGTGTTTTGTATATGTGTGTTTATTTTGAGTGCGGCGGTGTGTACCGCCAATGGATTACCGCGGTTAAAAGACCACTGCGTTGATTCGTGGGTCGTGATAGTGTGGGCGTATTCTTGTTGGTGTGATGGTGTCGTTTTTGGTATCGCCAGTTTATCGCTGACCTTTGGTGTGGCGCACTTGTGTGGGTGTCTGTATTGTGGCGGATTCTGGGCTGTGGGTCATAATACCTGTAGTGGAATTCTGCGGCCGCAGCGGTATGTTGGAGGTCTTCTGCACGGCGGTAAGCGGGATTTACTGCCAGTGTTGTAAGGAGGGCCATAGTAATGTGTTTTATATGTCCTAATAGTGAAATACTGCAAAATTTGGTTTTCGCTGTTGCAAGACCTATCCCTCTCATAGGTTAACATGGGGGCTACCTTTAAAACTGATTAAAGTGTAGATTCCCTTTGGGATCGGATAGACTTGTGGAGTTTGGGGTCTCTGAGCTAACAATTTAAAAATATATCTTTTAGTAAAGTTGATTTTGAGATTGTGTGTTTGAAAATGCCACTTTTAGAAAGTGAGCATTTTCTTGCTTAAACAATTCTGTGACTCTGACTGTTTGTGGATTCCCTGTCTGGGTCAGTTTGACAGTTGACCTGGTTGCACCTCTCTCTAGACAGTGACACAAAGGGAGCTGGGGTGTAGTCTGCATTCCCTGATGAGCCATCTGTGTTACGGGGGGAAGAGTGGTCACTTACACCTGAAAGGGCTATGCCTGCCCTCACACAATGCAGTCTCCAACCCCCTGGTGTGTGTCTAGGGCCTGGCTTG
The DNA here is from genome assembly GCF_031143425.1 of Pleurodeles waltl. NCBI lineage: Eukaryota > Metazoa > Chordata > Amphibia > Caudata > Salamandridae > Pleurodeles > Pleurodeles waltl. The sequence continues at coordinate 634,740,685 of NC_090440.1, forward strand.
GGCAAGGCAGGATTTCACAAACAAGAGAGACTTTTCTTTGAAGTAAGCCTCCTGTTGTTGAAGTCTCAGGGACAACAAATACTTCTCTCTGCCAGCACCTGGAGCCTCTGCTGAGACTCCTACCCTACCAAGTGATGCCTATCCAGTTCCTGGGACCCTGAAAGGAGAAGCTGGCAGACCAAGAGTGAGAAATCCATGCACCGACCGCTGTGCGGGAAAAAGATCGATGCAACTCTGATCCGCGGCTGAAACTCCATATGCCTTTGACGTCACAGCTGAAATTCAATGCTCGCCTGCAGCACGACTGAAAGGTCGATGCACGCGGCTGGGGAAACGACGCACAGCATCGCTGACGGAGGCTGGTGAGATCGCAACCCCTGCTGCGTGGTTTTCAGATCATCGTGCGGCAGGATTTGCTTCGCAAACATCGCTGGGCATGTAAAAACGAGGCAAGGCCTGCCCGGACCCAAGAGTGTGGTTCGAATCGACGCATTGCTGTCCTGCGGAGAGAAGAAATGACACAGGCCATCTTGACTGAAGGAGAAACGGCTCACACTCTCGCTAGTGAGTGATATTGACGCATCGCAACCCCTTTTTGATGCACACTTGCCCGTGTGGGGTTATTTTTGATGCACTCAGGTATATTTCCACACTAACAGCATTAGCGTTTGTGTTTAAGATTACATGAAGACTCTTTTTGGTTTTTAATTGATAACTTGACTTGTGTATTGTGGATGTTTGTTGTTTTGGTCTTGTTTTGTTTAGATGAATATATTCTATTTTTCTAAACCTGTGTTGTGTCATTTTGCAGTGTTTTCATTAAGTTACTGTGTGTGTTGGTACAAATACTTTACACCTAGCACTCTGAGGTTAAGCCTGTATGCTTGTGCCAAACTACCAAGGGGGTGAGCCGGGGTTAGCTGAGGGTGATTCTCTTTTACCCTGACTAGAGTGAGGTTCCTTGCTTGGACAGGGGGTAACCTGACTGCCAACCAAAGACCCCATTTCTAACAGACAGGTAGACAGATTGTCATCGCACAAAATCCTCATGGGCAGAGCAATGAGGTTGCCAGCGATTCCTGCAAATGATCTTGTGAACATAACAGATGATGTGGTGTTGGAGTAATGCAAAGGTCTGGCTGATGTGGTTGCTCTTTCTCTCAGCAGATGGAATCCTCCCCACTGCAACCGTCATAAGATCAAGGACACAACCTGAGAGCTGGTGACTGGGTTGTGGTCCGAAAACATGTGAGGAAGAGGTGTTTGGAACTTTGGTGGAAAGGCCCTTTCCAGGTAGTTCTGACCACTACCACAGCTGTGAAGTGTGCTGGAGTTCCAAATTGGATTAACGCAAGCCACATGATAAAAGTGATATGTCCTTTGGACAATGAAGAAGAGTTGTTGAGAATACCAACAATGACCAGGCAAGCCTCAGAGCTGGAAGGAGAAGAAAGAGGAAATGAGACCGGATCCAAGCACATTGAGGACGGTTCAGTCACTCCTGTGAGAGACAAAGAAGACCTCCAAGAGGGTGAAAGTGAGCCAAACTCAAATGAGGCAGCAGGAGAGTCTAGTCAGAGGAGGGCTCTCCCAGAAGTAGACAAATTTGAGAGACAAAAAGAGCAAACATCAGACCTGAGGGGGAAGGAGTTGAGACGGATAAAAGCCTACGTGATCTGACTTCTCCTGTACCAGGTGCAGGTCCGTCAAGAGAAAATCCTGCAGAGCAAGAAGAAGTTTCAAGTTCAACACTGAAAAGAGCATTGATCAAGGGTCCACTGAAAGGAGATATATGGCTGGAATTACAAGCAAAGAGAAAGGAAGAAGTTGTGGTGACAACAATCGAAGAAGACATAGATACTATAAGAAGGGAAGACCTAAGTGAAGGAGAATGGAATGGAGATCGAAAATTGAAAAGAAAGAGAATAGAAGTCAAAGGTACGCAGGTCCTGAATAGGCGTATGCAATAACAAGTGAATGGCAAAGAGAATATTTGTCTTTTTGTTTTGATCAAGACCTTCCAGGTCAATATTTTGGCACTTTAAGGAAAGTAACATACTGAACTGGGGAGACAAATTTGAGAAATGGTACAAAGAGAAAGAGACTGTTGAAATAACTGGAAAAGACTTGAAAACCTGATTTGACAAAATAACCTGCTGCTAAACCGATTTTGACAAACCTACTGACTTTGAGAAAAAATGATCCTGGAAGTGAGACTGAATGCTGTAAATAGCTGCTGAAAGAAGATTTTTGTTTTAGATTTTTGCTGCATAGTTATAGGTTTTCTCTTCTACTTTCTGAATCTTTACAGATCATGAGTAACATTAGTCAGCAGGTTAGGAAGAACAAGTGCTGTAAATATATGAGTATTGATTTGGCAGTTGTGTGTGTCAAATTGTGTGTGATATTGATTGTGGATATGACTGTTCGTGACAAGAGTAGAGCCAGTCATACTCCAGCTTTAGAGATGACTATTGCATTAACAGCGATAGAGAAGTTTAGGTTAGATGAGAAGTATCTGCATGTAGATAACACTCAAAAGGAACTTTCTTCTAATGTGTTCTTTCACTTATTGAGTGAGTGTGTTGAGACGATGGATACGAGGAATTGTTATGTGTGTATGCAGATTCCTTCATCAGTTGAAGGAGGTACCTGTCATAGTTTGCCTCTTACTTATGGGATAACTTGTAGTCTGTTACCAACAAGATTCTATAACCAGTAGTATAGTCAATATTTCTATTCAAATTATGATGTAGTGTTTTGGTTTGTCCCCATAATTAGGTACCTAAGTAGAGTAGCCAATGACAATGACATAGTATTAGTGAGGGGTTTCTCCGAGCGTACATTAACTTTTGGGACAGCTTATGCACACATAAACAACTTGACGTGCTTGCTTACACCATTAGAAAAGAGCTTTTTAGATCACACAGGTGACATGAGAAAGACATTAAAGGAGAAATTAGAGAAGGGTTTAGAGAAAGGATTTTTCGAAATTATTATGCTTATAGTGCAATAAAAACATTAGGAAAATTAGCTTTAGATGCACAGCACGTAGGGAAGCCTTGTGTATATTGACCTAAATCTAGCACTGACACTTTGTTTGTGGGAACAAGTGAATGTAGACATGTGTTTTTGTTTCAGAGTAAATGGGCATTTATGTTGAATGGACAGGATCCAGTGCTTCCTGGCATATATTAAATTTGTGGACCTAATGCTTATTACCATCTTTCAAGAGGATGGTATGGTACATGTTATTTGGGGATAGTTTTCCCAAAGATATTTCAACTTGAGGACTTAGAGAGATTACTGGAATTGACTGAATTACATCACAGTATAGAATGGAGAGAGACTCCTTCTGGTATAGTGGGAGATATATTTGGAGAAATTATTCCTTCAGTAGGAGTAGTTCTGAATTTGATAAAGATTCTAAAGTTGTCTACTACTGTGGATAACATGCTGACAAATGTTTCAGGAGCCATGATCCTGATAGATATATAATTGGTTGTGGAAAGAGCTATGACTCTTCAGAACCGCCTTGCGTTAGACATTCTTTTAGCAATAGGTGGCGAAGTTTGAAAAATGCTTAATTTGAAGCATTGGTGTTTGTATATTCCTGTTAATAGTAAAGATATTAGAAGCTTACTTACTAATCTGACTAATGAAAGTGCTGATTTGAAAGAGTTGAAAGAACCAGGTGTTTGAGAGAAGGTTGGCAAAGGATTTGCTTCAGTGGGAAATTGGCTTGGGGAAGGGATAATATTGCAAATTACACAAGGGATGTTGAATATTGTAGTTTGCATAATTGGAGCATGAGAAATGTGTAAATTATGTAGGATGATTAAATTGAAGAAAGTGAAAACTGATCAGTGTAGGGGAGAAATTAAAAGAGAAAAATTGTTAGGGGAAATTCAAAAGGGGTACGAAGATTTAAGGGGCTAGAAATGACAGAATTTTAGCTGGAGCAAACATTTGCGTGGGAAGGTTTGGTGTGATGACATTTTTAGACATCAGAGGAGGGATTGTTTACACTGAAGTTATTAATCAGTTTATTAATGAATGTTCATGTATTTTGAGTGTTGAATTTGCGTAGAAAAGGTATTGACTTAGAGAGAAATAATGCATGCATTTGAAGGTTCGCCCACCAGAGTCGACGCCAATGTTCACAAAGTGTAAATATTAATAGCTTATTAATGTGAGCTGTTGAGCTCATGTTTGAATAATGTAGTAATATGTCACAATAAGGGTTACGCATTATTTATTAGCTTTAATTAATTGTAGGCCTTTACTAAGCGAGGTCTTGGGCCTCGTTGCAGGCCTCATGTCAAGCTGCATTTCTTAGGCGTTTTCTAAAATAGATGCTTAGAGAAATTAGGGCTAGATGCAGGAAAATCCTATTTTGCGACTCTCAAATTGCGAGTCAGAGCGACTGTGACTGCTTTTTAATAAAGCAGTTTTTATTGTATTGCAGCCCGTTTTCCTCAAAGGAAAACGAGTTGCAACACAAATAAAAAAATGAAACAATGAAAAAAAAATTCAGGCCCATTCACAAAGGGGAAGGGGTCCCGTGGGGACCCCTTCCTTTTTGCGAATGGGTTAGCTCCCATTTGAAATGGGTGCTAACTGCGAATTGCTTTTCGACCGCGTTCGCGGTCACAAAGAAATTCTACATCACAATGCAAATTGCAAATAGGAAAGGGAACACCCCTTCCTATTTGCCAGTCACATTCCCACTTTGCGAGTCAGTAACCAGGTTACCGACTCGCAAAATGGGAATGAGCATCGCGATGTGCGTTTTGCATGGCACAAACAGCTAAATTCGCTGTTTGCACCATGCAAAACGCTTGCTACATCTGGCCCTAAATTCTGATTTTCCCGCTTTATTGACCATGTGCTTATAGCTGAAGTTTGTTCTCATGAGAAACTGCTTTCTAGAGGAAAAGATAATGGATGCACTGACTGGAGTATAAGCTGCAACAATATTGAAACCTGATGAGCCGAAAGACAAGAGAGGGAGAAGAGTAGCCAATCATCGACATGTGAACCATGAACTTGTTAGTTTATTTGGACTAGAGGTAAACATGCGATTCCTTGACCAGTTAGGACGTGGAAAGTAGTTTTAGGAAATCTAACTTAGCCAGACTGCACAGAGAGCACACTTTTTGATTATTCTTCTCCGAACTGCTTACAGGGACTTTGCTTTGATGCTGATTCCTGATAGCTTGATGACCGGACTGATGTCCTATTGACGAAGACTGTCACAGCTTGCTGAACCATATTGAAGACAGGTATAAAATAATGTTACTGAATGTTATATCTATTTCCTTTTGTTTCTAGGTGCCAACCACTTTTTTGATGTTTTTTTCAAATTTGTGTGACTAAATTTGTTTTGCATGAAGCCCAAACATGCTATTCTAGTCTGATGTTAGTTAGGATTTTCACTGATGAAGTTCACTACATGTAATAACAGCCAATGTCTTTTCCTTGCTGAACCTAAATCTATGGTATTTCATTTGTGCAGTTATTCTTGCTATTGATTTGTACTATACCCTTAAAATGTGAGGTAACTCAAGCTTTGATTAGATTGCGATTCTTTTGTCATTTTGGTCAGCCAGTATTGTTTCTGAATGTTTATCATTTGATTCTGAAGCTAAGTTACATTAGCATTGTTAAAATAGGGAAATAAATGTTCTAACTTTTACATAAAGGTGTGGTTATTCATGACTAGAAGGTCATGGTGAGTAGAAATTACTGACTCTTATTGATTATTGATGTTATTGATTGTTTTGGTTATTGATTTTTATAGGTAGGGGGTTCATGGTGAGAAAAACTCGAAACACAGTCAAAAGGTCCACTTGCCTATACTCGTCTCCCTTATAAGTTTACTTAATAAGGTGTGACGCGCTAATAGGTCTGCTAAATTCAGAATTGGCTTGACCAGCAGTTATCTTTTTTGCCAAACTGGCACCCACCTCCAAGCCTGGAGCCACTTTTGTAGAAAAAAAGGTCTGAGCACTGTTCTGCTTTGCCATGGTCAAAGGAATTTGTGAACAGCTTTTGTTCCCCAAAGCCAGAGTTTTCTTTTGGAAAATTGTTACACATTTGTTAGGGTGTTGGGGGCATTTTTGCATTTTCCCTCAGTAGAACGACCACAGTCAAGAACAGGAAAAAATATTCAGACACAGTATCAGAGTAGCTGCCTAATAATATACGTTGACCCCTCAATGTATAGTAGTTTGCTGAAAAAAAATGTCAGTACTGGAGCTAGAGTTTGCTATGATTTCAGCATAATTGGCATCTTCATCGACCTCTAAAAATGGTTGGGTTTTGTAATTGTAACTACTACTTACTACCCCTGATGAGATGCAAATCACTTTTCAGGGAGTAGCACATTACTCCAGAAGCCAAAAGGATTACGGGTGGATTAGTATAGGGAGATATGAGTACAGTACACTATTAGTATTAGTTTATGGTGGTACCAGTTAATTTGAGCGGATGACATGTGAGTGTGTTCATTGGATTGAATAGACTAATGGAGGGATAAAAGAGTGAAGAACCCAGAAGTGTTAATTGGAAGGTCATAGTAGTAAGCTGATGTTTGGGATGTGTAAAGGAGAGGTGGAAGATGGAAGAGTGCATATAAAAGGATTCGGGAGATCATAGTAGTAAAATGGAGTTTGGAATGAGTCAAAGGAGAGATGAATGAGAAAGATTTTAGAAGGGTTGTTTGGGAGATAAAAGTAGTAGACTAAGGTTTGGGGTGAACCAGGAAGGGTACTGGAGGGAAGACTCTAGGAGAGTTATTTTGGAGACCATAGTAGTAAAATAGGTTTGGGATGAGTCAGAGTAAAGCTTTCAAGAAAGTATTTTTTCCTCTTGTACAGTAGGACTAAAGTAGTAAATATATAGCTACATGATTAAATAGTAAGGGAATATAAAATATTGATATTTAAAGTTGTATTGTAAAAACACAGTCTTTCAAGAGTTGCAGAATTTGAAGTTAATTTATTTGTGTACTTTTCTAACATTATTTTATCTTTCCTCAATATTTCAATAGTGAAATGCTTGTAGCTAGTTAAGATACTATTTTCCTATTGTAATAGATAAATGAAAACAGACTCACAAACATCTCATCAAAAAACGTATATAGTAACTATGCAATTACCTGTGAACGGGTCAAGCATAGAATACTATAATTATACATATGTATTTACATACACATATTCATAATATAATACCTAGTGGTGGTCATCAGTAGGTAGTTATAGTTAAGACCTAGTTTCTATAGAAAAAGCATTTGTTACTTGCGTTTATCTTTGCTGCCAGTTGACGAATCTTCACCAAATTTTCCAAAAACATTTGACACTCAAATGAGCTTCTGTCTCGAAAGTTTCAGGAAGATCTATCAAGTGAGGGGCCAAGAAAAAGGGGGGTTCTAAAATGCTTTTTCCCCATTTATCTTTTCATAGGGATTTTGAACAGCAATATCGCCCTAACCACTGGACAAAATTACACCAAATTGGGCAAAAAGGTAAGTCTTGGTCCAGAAAGCAACCTTTCCATCCAGCAGTTGTTGAAATATTAAAGGAAAAACAAATGTATATATATAGGGATGCAAAGGCTTTGCAAACCCTCCCGATCTCCTGTTGAGATCTGATTGGCTGCCAACATGTTAGCAAGGAAGTGTTTTTCAGTCATGTTGAGACTCGGCTTCATCTGAGTTACAGACAGAAATATAAAAAATAGAAAAAGGGGACATGGTAGGGACACCCTGACCCCTTACCTCTGGTGCAGGGGTCCCAGGGGGCTCCCCCCAGGACAATAAATCGGTATTTAAAAAATATTCTACAGCAGCGGATCCTCCCAAAATAAAAATAAAAAGTGTGGGCTTTTGCGCTTGTTTCACTAAAGCCCCCAGGTGGGCCAGGTCCCTGGGGAATAGCCATATTGAATGTGGGTTGCCTGGCCCTCCAACAGCCCCAGGATCGCTACCTCCTGGGGCAGATGTTTGAAATCAATACGCAGGGCATGTGGCCCACTGCAGCCCTGAGGACCACCACCTCCCCAGGACCAATGTGTAAAACTAATGTGGAGGGACACCTGTCCCTCCCTGCAGCCCCAGGGACCACCACCCTCCCCGGGCACTTTTGTAAAACTAATGCAGGGGGGCCACCTTGCCACCCTGCATCCCCGAGGACTACCACCTCCCCAGGGATAAGGTTTAAAACGAATGCTGGGGGGAACCTACAGCCCAAGGGATTGCCACCTCCATGTGGCACTTCTCTAAAAGTAATGCAGGAGGCCGTCCAGTCCCCCCCATTGCCCCTGGGACCACCTCCTCCGTGGGGCACAAATTTTAAAACACAAGGAGGATCCATTGGGGACACCGGGCTCCGTGGACCACCACCTCTCTGGGGCTGTTGATGTTAGAGGGGGGCCGTGCTCATGGAGCCAGAGATGGCTCTGGGGATCGCCACCCACAGGGCAGGAGTCTGCTATGTCCCAGAGTGCCCATCCCCGCAACATAGCTGTTTAGTGTTGCTTGGTGGAAGCTTTGTCAGCTCCTACAGTCAGAGCAAACACTCCACTCACAGTGAGGGAAAGCTGTCAAGCAGCTCATCCTCACTGCGAGAAGAGGTTTACTCTGTTCCCCTGCACACAGAGATGCAGGCAGGGAAACAGAGGAAACATGGCTTCCTCTCTCTGATAACAATGCCAGCTCCCACAGGAGGCGGGGAGCTGTCTGGGACCCCCGGGGGCCTTCAGGCTCCCCTTGCAGTCCCCAACATTGTGATGGGGTGATCTTGGGGACACCCAGGTCACATGGCTGGTCCCTGGAGGATGGGGCCCATGTGGCCCCCCTTCTTAAAAAAAAAAAATTAAATAATTAATCAGCTGGCCTAAATAGACCAGGCCCCACGACCAAATGCCTTCTTGCACAGCCAAAGGCTGTGCACAGTTGTGGTTAGACTGACGTATAGTAATTAAAATTACTCTACGTTAAAAAAAATATAGAAATTCACTTAAAAAACAAAGGTTACAGGGACGTTATAGTTAGGATCAGGTTTTAAGTGTACCAAACCATAGAAATTCACCTATAATTCTTGTCCTAAGGTATCTATAACACGTGGCCTCGCCATGCACTGCTAATTACCCCAAAAATTACGACACTTATGACATCTTTGATAACATCATTGATAGTACCGATACAGTATTTGCAGTAACATTTTTGATGAAAATGCTGTGCATGGCGGGGGTGAAAGTTACTTTAGGGCACGGGTTATATTGGTGTGAGGGGGGTGCCAACAGAGATTGTCTCAGAGGGTGCTCCCAAAGCTAAACCCAACCCTAATCTGTTTTATGGTCCTCTGAGCCTGTTTTTACTGTTGATTTCCCTAATATCTAAACAAACATTGCCTGCAAAAAGCTCAAATCCAAGCAGTCTTCCATATCTTCAAAAAGACTTCTACAGAGTGTCTTTGCAAGTTCACCACTGTCCTGATTTACAAACATGGGTCAGTTTTTTAGCTTTCTGAATCACTAATAGAGGTTACCTCTAGTTTGCTGCCCCCGCCTATTTTCTGTCATAGTCCGACCCTGAACAGAATGAAACCACAGAGAATCAGTTTATCGGCATTACGGTCTGGGAGGAAGATAAACAATAGTGTAAGTGAGAATTTTTTGCAAGAGACTAAAGTATTTAGGGCCAGATGTAGCAAGATTTCAAATTGCGAGTTGCAATTTGCGAGTCCCAGCGACTCGCAAATTGCAACTCGCAATTTGGAATGCAGAACAGTGTCTCAGACACCTTCTGCAAGTCGCTATGGGGTTGCAAAGACCCGCCTCATTAATATTAATGAGGTGGGTCGCAATTTGCGACCCCATAGCGATTCAGGGCACTCACGGGATTGGTGGCCTGCTGGGAACAGCAGACCACCATGTCCGTGACTGCTTTTAAATAAAGCAGTCTTTTTTTTTCAAAGTGCAACCCATTTTCCTTAAAGGAAAACGAGCTGCACTTTGAAAAAAAAAACCGAAACCTTTAGTTTCGGTATTTTTCAGGGCAGGTAGTGGTCCATTGGACCACTGCCTGCTCTGAAAAATTATTTTTTATGCCAGACACAAAGGGGTTTGCGCCTGGGTTACCATCCACTTCAGGTGGATGGTAACTGCGCTTTCATTTGCGACCGCAATCGCGGTCGCAAATGAAAATGCATACCATTGCGAGTCGCAAATAGGAAGACAACACCCCTTCCTATTTGCGAGTCGGAAATGCATTTTGCGAGTCGGTTCCGACTCGCAAAATGCATTTCTACATGGCAAAGTGGCTTTAGCGACTTGCAAACTGCGATTTTTGCCGTTTGCGACTCGCTAAAGCTTTGCTACATCTGGCCCTAAATCTCTTCTTGATGCCAGAGGTAACTAATTTGAAACATCCATGGTAGTGTTGGTGACCGTATGTGTAGGATACCAGTGATACTGGATTACGTAAGCTGCTGCAGTGGTACTAATTACGTTTAGTCTGTGTTAGCTAATACTGACTTTCTATTTAGCGTTATATTAAGCACTATTACTTTGCACCAACAACTATTGATGTTTATAATTTGTCTGTAGTAGGAAGCATATAAACATTGATAATTGATGTTACACACTTAAGGAAGCATGAGCAAATCCAATAGGTCTTGAATGTGACAGAACCGTACAGACGTATTGGCTTTGAAAATGCCTGTTTTGATTTTTTGCTGTCGTACACACATGCACAACTCTTTTGGAATTGTTTCGTAGAGCAAAACCATTCCAAGCAGGATCTGCTTTAGCGCTGGTAGCACTCAGTGTGACAAATTTATTTGGCCCCCCCTCCTTGACCTCCTTCTCTATGGATTTCCTCATCAACACCCTTCAACAGTGCCCCTCATCGCTCCCTAACCCTTCTGTCACATACATTAAATTTGTTTTAAAGGGTTGCTCATACCAGTGTAGATTGTCAGAGCACTTTACATCACACATGCATAATACAGAGGCAATTAAGCATATGTGTATAAATCAGTCTATATGAAATGTTACAAACACAATGAGGATTACGAGTTGTAGGAATCACATCGTCCCTATTATTAGGCAGTATATTTTAGGAGAGTTTGGTCTGGAAAAGCACAGACTCAGGATTTAAAACAATCAACAGTGGTTGGTGTTGGCTTTCCTTAGAAAAATGCATTTTTTCTACACAAACAAACCTTTGTTAGCAATATTATGAAAATATAATTAAAGACTGAGGAAAAAACATACGGCCTGATTTAGAGTTTGGCGGAGGGGTTACTCCGTCAAAAATGTGATGGATATCCAGTCCGCTGTATTTCAGGTTCTATAGGCTATATGGGAATTGTATTACAGCGGACAGGATAGCTATCATGTTTGTGACAGAGTAACCTCCTCCGCCAAACTTTAAATCAGGCCTATGATGTTCTAACCTATACTATTCAGTTTGCATTCAACTCTTTAATGGCAGTTCATAAGCCACTGTGCTGTATTAGAATTGTAACTTATAAACTGCAAGTAACAAAAAGATCTCTGTGACAAAAGCAGTAACCCACTGAGCTAACCACATAAAAATACAATTCTATTATCTGCTTGTACACTTTTATTTACAGCAAACTTATTAACCCTAAGTATTACTTTATGAGGGGTCAGCCTGCCACTAGACAACACTCCATCTCTCTCCAGCAGGAACATTAATTACCAGAGTTTTCTTGACACCTTTGTTGTTGCTACAAAACTGCTGGACAGACAAGGAACTCCTCAACAGGTACTTTAAACCCATAAGTTATTTGTAAACACATCCCCCCTCCATTCCCTATCCCACACAAAGTGAGCACCAGGTGCAGCTGCAGCGGTCACACCATTCTAAAGCAGGCCATGCTTGCAGAACTGTCCCTATGTGTGTGCATGAAGAATCCAATGCTTAGAGTGTATGACAATGAAAAAAGATGAGTAATTTCTGTAAAATTTAAGAGAAATGCGATTAATCAAAGAGTAAGAGAAATTGGGTGGAATGTAGCGAGATCTAGATAACATTTATTGAGAATGGAAAATATAGTTGCATATTTGAATAATTTAAGAAAGAATTCTTCTGAGACGGAGTCTAAAGAATACAGTGAAGTGAGAAAGGAGTTTGTAGTATGTTAAAGGAAACAGCTATGAGTTGAACTTTTACAAGACTAGAGAGGACATCCAACGATGTAGAAGAAAGAGAATAACTGGCAGCTCTGATGAGCTAAAGCTATGCTGAACCTGAGTTGGTGAAGGAATGTACATTAAAGAGAGCTATTTTTAGAGGCGACGAACTGGCAAACGTGTTTAGTAATAAGGTAAAATCTTCCAAAAGAAAATATTTAGCATGGGCCAACACTATCGATCTGCACTCACTCTGCATTCTATTTACAAAACTTAAAACCTAATCAACCAAACAATTATTTAGTTTCTCAGTCATAAAGTAGTCCACATTCAAGATTCACTCTTGCAGTAGAACATTGATAACTAGATCTGGTTTACTTTTGAAGAATTATATAAAAAAATACAATTAACATGTAAAACTATTTAAAATAATACAAAACAAAATCAGTGTTAGATATATATTGTATAGAATGTCTATTGAAATCTGTTAATAACATCCGTCACAAAACATACCTCATTTATTTTCTGCAGTTCTTTTAATGTGTACAGGTTATTATCGCTGAGTGAGAAAAAGTGAATGAAACAACTGCAAAGTCACTTACAGATGCACTATGTAGATATGACTCTATCCAATAAATTAAGGTAAATGAAGTGAAGAAAAAATCCCCTTTATTTGCACTTTTCCAGTGTAACAATAATGAGCCCATCAGCCAGCGTCCTTCCAGTTCTGCAGGTGAAGATTACTGCCCGTTACCGACAGCCATCACAGCATTGCAGTAGCATAGCATTCAGTCAACAAAGACCAGGAATACAGGGCAAAGAACGTGTTTCCCACATGTGACAAAATAATACAATATACGAAGTCACATATCTCCTTGGTATAAAACAACATCAATTTTTTTTTAAAAAGTACATAAGAAAGGAAACTAAATAATGAAAGTAATCATTTACATATCAAAATCTCTCAAATGCCTCAGTTTTATAGAATGTTTACCACTCCTAGTCATGTAATCAACATCAGAGTTGTATTCATGTATGTTGCGATCATCATGCACATCAGTATCAGTGCCTTGAATGGAATCTTTGTTGAGGACACCAGCACAATCATTTTGTAAAGTACTATTATTGTTAAAACTTCTTCCTAACAAAATATTATCATTGGTAACCCTTGTTTGTAACTGAGAGGTAGTTCTAGCCTAATCCCCTTTCAAGATAGTATTACTGGGGGTAGTACTTTGTTTCTCGAAAGTTGCATTTTACTCCCTAAAACATTGCTTTGAAAATAATTCAGCTGAATCAAATTCCTCCTAGGCCCCCATTGTCCATCTTCCAGTCTCACAGATGAACAAACTACATTAGCAACATTGAATGGGCTAAAAAATTGGAATTCAGCTTTGGACTTCCTGGGTCTCATGCTCTTAAGCATGACCCAGTCACCTATGTTAATATTGTCCCAAAATCTGTGTTTCTTAGCTTCATGATACTTCTTCATTTTCTCTTCAGCAGCCATCACACTAGAATTAACTTAATTTATATCCACAAGTTCTTGGATGAAACAGACAGTTGACATTTTACCATGTAGGATACAATCCAGTGCAAGACTGTCTCTTTCTCAATAAACAAAAAGATGAAACTCCTGTAACACTGTGAAGTGTATTGGGAGAAGCCAACACTTTTTTCTAGATAAACTCCTCCACCTTCCTATCACAAGTAATGGTGGTCTAAATTATTTTTTAAGTAAGTAGCTTGAGGCAAATACAAAGCCACATTATAATGTTTAAAACCATTTTTTAAAAATATTTCCATCCTCTCTGAAATCGGTTGGGCACTGTTATCCATAACAAGATCTTCTGGCGAATCTTCCAACATGAAAGCTTTCTCTAAAACTTTTGTAACAACTTGAGCGGTTGTTTCAGCTACACCGTCAAAATAAATCCATTTGGAGTAGTAGTCTGTAAGCAATATAAAATATTGCGACCTGTCAGGTGAAGCCCCAGTAGGTCCTACCAAGTCAAGTGTTAGTCTTTGCCCTGTTCAACGGTGCTTTGCCATGGCGGTCTTTGCCCTGTTCAGCGGGGCTTTGACATGGCGGTTCAGGACTGTTCAGCGGTGCTTTGACATGGTGGTTCAGGACTGTTCAGCGGTGCTTTGACATGGCGGCTCAGGACTGTTCAGCGGTGCTTTGCCATGGCAGTCTTTGCCCTGTTCAGCAGTGCTTTGCCATGGCGGTCTTTGCCCTGTTCAGGGGTGCTTTGCCATGGTGGTCTTTGCCCTGTTCAGCAGTGCTTTGACATGCCAGTTCTGATAAGGACATTGGTGTGTGGCATGACGTTCTCTACACTGGACATTGGTGTGTGACATGACGTCTTCTACACTGGACATTGGTGTGTGGCATGACGTAATCTACACTGGACATTGGTGTGTGGCATGACGTTTCATAATTGCCCAGCGGAGCTGTGGCAGCCGGGGCCCTCCAGGGCACTGACTCCGGCAGAGGCGGGTGGTCTCTGGACCATTGACGATACTTGGGCCCTCCAGGGCTGTGACTCTGGCGGTGGTCTCTGGACCAGTGACGATACTTGGGCCCTCCTGGGCATTGACTCTGGCGGGGGTCTCTGGACCAGTGACGATACTTGGGCCTTCCTGGGCTGTGACTCTGGCGGTGGTCTCCTGACCAGTGACGATACTTGGGCCCTCCTGGGCTGTGACTCTGGCGGTGGTCTCTGGACCAGTGACGATACTTGGGCCCTCCGGGGCTGTGACTCTGGCGGTGGTCTCCTGACCAGTGACGATACTTGGGTCCTCCTGGGCTGTGACTCTGGCGGTGGTCTCTGGACCAGTGACGATACTTGGGCCCTCCTGGGCTGTGACTCTGGCTGTGGTCTCTGGACCAGTGACGATACCTGGGCCCTCCTGGGCTGTGACTCTGGCGGTGGTCTCTGGACCAGTGACGACGGTGCTGGCGGTTGTGTCTCGACCGCCGGAAATGATGGCGCACTTCTCCGCCGTGACACTCACAACAGGCTGGGGAGACTTCCTCTGGCCCTTCCCCACCTTTGGTGGAGTCACAGCTGACTCTCCAATCCCCTTGGAACCCATGTCAGTTGTTTTCCCACCAGGAGTCTTAACACGGTCCCGTCGTCCACTCTCCAATTTTAGAGCCTTTACAGGGGGTGGGCTGCCAGTGCCTTGGCTCCAGGTCCTACTGCCTGCCCTGGTGGCCGGTGCACTCCAAAAACCTTGAACAGGCACTACTGGTATTGGAGGCTTCTTGGCTGAGGTGCTACGACAGGACTGATGAATTGGAGGGAGGGGGTGCGGGCAAAAAGGTCAACTTTACAGAGGGACAGTTTCTGACGAACACTGGGATGGGCAGCTGGAGGGGGTCTGGGAGTGGAGGAAGAGGAGGTGGTTGTCGGAGGTGTAACTTTGGCTGTTTTGGATGCATGTGCAGGTACTTGAGGCTGTTGTGAGGTAGATGGATGTTGGGTGAGTGATTGCCGGCGTTTGTGTACTTTGGGAGGGGGCGTCACAGACACACTGGGAGAGGACACAGGGGACGTGTAAATGGCAGTGGAGGTGGTGAGTGCAGGTGAGCGGCTTGTGGTGCTGGGTGTCTTGGTGCGATTCATGGTGCCTGTAGATGTGGTGCATGCAGGTGTGTTTGTAGACGAGACTGGGAGGGAGGAGGGAAAAGAGGAGGAGGGGGACACAGTGGAGGCAGTGGATGTTGTGGTGTCTGTATGTGGGTGAGGCTTGCATGAGTGCCTGTGGTGTGTGTGGTGCCTATGTTTGCTTGAGCTACTTGTGTGTGTTGACTTGTGTGCATGCTGGTCTGTAGGTGTGCTTGGGATGGGCTGTGGTACAGGAGATTGGGTCTGGGTGGAGGAAGTTGGAAGGGGGAGGCTAGACACAGGGACAATGGCTGCCATCAGTGCTGAGGCCAGAGATTGCAGGGTTCGCTGAAGGACAGCCTGACCAGAATGAATGCCCTCCAGGAATGCATTACCGTGTTGCAACTCTCGTTCTACACCCTGGATGGCATTCACAATGGTAGACTGCCCAACAGTGAGTGACCTGAGGAGGTCAATGGCCTCCTCACTGAGGGCAGCAGAGGTGACTGGGGCAGGGCCTGAGGTGCCTGGGGCGAAGGTGATGCCCACCCTCCTGGGTGAGCGGGCACGGGGCGAATGCTGAGGGGCTGCTGGGAGGGCGGGGCTGGTAGGGGAGGTGGCGGCTGTACCTGTAGAGGTGGGGGGCACAGATGGTGCCACCACCACAAGGGAGCCCACATCGTCGAACGAGTCCGTGTCGCTGCTTGGTGATCCGGTGGCCGACGTGAAGCTCCCCTCGCCCTCCGTCCCACTGGTGTATTCAGAGATTGTGGTGTGGCCCTCCATGGCCATGTGGGATGCAGCTCCCTCATTCTCCGGTGCCACTGTACCTCCGCCTGTTGATGCTGATGTACAAAAGGACAGGGAAAGCCGAAAAAGGGGGGAAGACAGAAGAAAGATAGTTTTAGTGCATGGCATACCGCTACCGTTGGCGGACAAGACAAACACAGCTGCCCCCTGCATTACGCCGTGCTCCTGCCCTCTGCACATGCAATTTCTGGGATATGGCCTATATGGCAATGGTGGACATCTGTGCACATGGATGCCACAGGGGCAACTATACCTCGACTTGGCACTCTGCTGAGGTGGGGTAGAGTGCCACATGGCCTACATTACAGAGGGGCCTTGTCTACCTAACTCGCCTTGGCCTAGGGACACCCACAGCCCACCTCCCCCACCCAGACACCTCCACTGCACGCAAAGTCCGCAGAATAAGAGTCCCTCTTTCTGTGGGCTTCAAGGTCTGCTGTATGTCCTTCAGCACCCCTACGATGGTGCCCAGGGCAGAGCTGATTGTCCTGAGCTCCTCCCTGAACCCCAAATACAGTTCGTCCTGCAGGCGCAGGGTCTCCTGCAACTTGTCCAGGACCGTCGCCATCGTCTCCTGGGAGTGGTGGTATGCTCCCATGATGGAGGATAGGGCCTCGTGGAGAGTGGGTTCCCTTGGCCTGTCCGCCCCCTGTCGCACAGCAGCCCTCCCAGTTCCCCTGTGTTCTTGTGCCTCTGTCCCCTGGACCGTGTGCCCACTACCACTGCCCCCAGGTCCCTGTTATTGTTGGGGTGGTGGGTTACCCTGGGTTCCCTGTAGTGGTGGACACACCGCTGATTGACCTGTCCTGGGTAGGGAGGTTTGGGCCCGCTGGGTGGGTGCTGTGCTGGTGTTACCAGAGGGTGGAATGTCAGTGTTGGGCTGTGCCTGTGCAAGGGGAACCGACTGTCCCGAGGCCCACGATGGTCCGGGGTGGTCATCAGGATCCAGTAGGGCAGAGCTGCTCTCGTCACTGTGGGCCTCTTCTGGGGGTGGAGTGGTGTTGTCTGGACCCTCTGGTGTGGTGACGGTCCTTCGGGTTCCTGCAGGGGCATAAGAGCTAGATTATTGCACGTGTGTGTGTAATGGTGTGCAATGGGTGGGTGTTTGTGTACCCCAGTGCAAGCATTCCTGTGTGTGGGGTTGTGTGGTTATGGTTGGGGGGGTGTACTGGGTATGTGCAGTGGGCATGCTTTAGTGAGGGGTGTCCATGCTTAGTTGTGTCATGCAGGGTTTGGTGTTGGGATGGGTGGTTGGTGTCATGGGTACAATAGTGAGGAGTTGTAGTGATAGGGGAGGGGGTGAGGGAGGGGGTGTGTGATAGCATGCAGGTAGGGTGGGGGATATGATAGTTAAGATTTGACTTACCAGTGTCCCATCCTCCACCGACTCCTGCGAGGCCCTCAGGATGCAAGATGGTCAAGACTTGCTCCTCCCATGTTGTTAGTTGTGGGGGAGGAGGTGGGGGTCCACCGCCAGTCCACTGTACTGTGATGTTGTGCCTGGAGACCGTTGAACGCACCTTCCCCCGTAGGTCGTTCCACCTCTTCCTGATGTCCTCCCTATTTCTTGGGTGCTGTCCCACGGTGTTCACCCTGTCCACTATTCTGTTCCATAACTCCATCTTCCTGGCTATTGATGTGTGCTGTACCTGTGAGCCAAATAGCTGTGGCTCTACCCGGACGATTTCCTCCACCATGACCCTGAGCTCCTCCTCGGAGAAGCGGGGGTGTCTTTGGCGTGACATGGGGTGGTGTGGGGTGGTGTATGTGGTGATGGTTGTGGTGAGTGTAGTGGTGTGTGGAGTTTTGTGCGTGGATGTTGTGTGGGTGATGGTGTTCTGTGCCTCTGTGTAGTGGGGTTGTCTATTCTGTGCTATCTCTCTGTCGCCTTTGTCTCTAATTTTTGGTCGTAGGGGTTTGTGGGTGATGTGGGTGTGTGTTTTATATTGTATTGGGTGTGCTGTTTGTAAGTGTGTCAAGTATGTGTATTTGGAAATGTCCAAGGTGGCTGTGTTTTGTAAGAGTGTGTGTATTTTGAGCGTGGCGGTGTGTACCGCCAATGGAATACCGCGGTTGAAAGACCGCCGCGTGGATTCGTGGGTCATAATAGCATGGGCGTGTTTCTGTTGGCGTGGAGGTGGAAGATTTGTTTCCGCCAGTTTATCACTGACCTTTGGTGTGGCGGAGTTGTGTGGGTGTATGAATTTCGGCGGATTCCAAGATGTGTGTCATAATAGCTGTGGCGGTGTATTGGCGGTCTTCTGCACGGCTGTAAGCGGCTTTTACCGCCAATGTTGTAATGACCCCCTATGTCTTTTATCTAAAAAAAAATATTTTGTTCTTCCGATCCCCAATGGAACTTCTCTGTCTTTGGAGGCATTTTGTTGAGCGGCTCCATGAGAGTGACAAACCCACTTAAAATCTTGAATAATAATCATTCAATCCTAGAAAGGATTCTAACTCATCCTTATTGTTTAGTGAAGGCACATTTCTTAACACACCTACAATGTCCCTCTTAGGTTTGACTCCTTCTGCTGTTATGCAGTGACCTAGGTATTCTACATTGTTGGTGAGAAATTTGCATTTACCTTTGACCCAGTCATTCCATGTTTGCTCAAAATGTTTGGTACTTTGTCTAAGATACAATTATAATCAGGAACAGTCTTAGCAAAGATGAGTATATTGTCTTGAAAGGCTAATAGACCAGGTGCATCGTTATACGATGTAAATATTAGTTTTTGGAACACACTTGCGGGTGATGCTAAATCAAGTGCAAAAGCAAATATCTTTAAGGTCCAAATGGTGTGATAAATGATGTGAGAGCTTGAGGTTCTTTTTTTAGAGGTATCTGTTGGTATGCAGCTTTGAGATCAATGTTACTGAAAGCTTTTGCACCATCTAAGGTGAATAGTAATTCATTCATTTTAAGTACTGGATAACTATTATATTTTTTGTTGAACGAATGCAAATCACCATACACACGTTACTTACCATTTTTTTTACCTATGGCAACTGCACTGATCCACTCTGCTGCACTGACTGGTTCAACCATCTTATCATTATATAGTTGATGAAGATGTCTTTCAATTTCCCCCTTACAGTTAAGGGAACATCCCTAAGCTTGTGTTTTACTGGTATAGGATCACGTTTTAAAATTATCCGATGTTCAAACCCCTAAACTGTGCCCATAGTATCAGTAAAAACAGTAGGATAATTAGATATAATCTGAACTATACTTTCTTCTTTGGATTTAAATGTCATGATGGGAACTTTAGTACCAGGTCTCAATACTATACCAGGCTTTCTTTGATCAGTCCAACACATAATGTCCCTCCTATTAACAGCTACATACATTTTAGTAAATACTTCTCTTCCTGAAAATTGTAGCACATCTTCAAAAACCCAATTGTTTCAATCTAAGACTTTCCATAAGCAATAGCCTTAATATCTCATTTTTTGAGTAAGTTGTTACACCAATGTAGCTTGGCTGCCATTTTGGGCAAGGTCAGCGCACCAACTGTTGCACACCCAGCCTGTACTTAATGGGAACTGGGCCATGGGCCGCAAACACTAAGGTTTCATTGCGGCAACTATGTTTAAAGCTTTTGATAATGCCTTTAGCCTGTTTCTAGCATTGCTTGTGTAATTGACTGGATGACTTCTTAAAGATTTATTTGCATTTCATATTTTTTTGCGGTGTGTTGTTTTATAGATTTTTTAAATTATTGGTTAAGGCTTTGATTGAGTAAGGAAGGGATGTTTTGGGGGAAATACTATAGAGCTGTCCTAGGTGATTGGCAGTATTTAGTGCCTCAATGTTATGTCGAGAGCAGCCACCATTTTGGGGGGGGGCAAGAGCACCAGTTGTTGCATGCCCAGCCCAGTACTTAATGGGCACTGGGGTGGGGATGCGCCGATGGTGTGCCTAAGGCAAGCCTGTCTGTGCCCATTTGCATCCAGCCTGGTCCCGGTGCCAGAAATACTGCCGATCTAAGTTCAGGAAGAATGGTGTCTTCAGGTGATCAATTACGAGGCTTTTGCCCAAGGTGTCAGGAGTATTATCTTTGAACCCATGATAAAAAGAGCAAAATTGTAATTCATGTGATTTTACACTACTGGCACAGAGGTGGGAGGCTCAAGCACAGAATACACATGAGTGGGACAATGTGGCAACAGCACATGGAGGGAAACAGTGTTAAAGAAAGTTTAATTTATTCTCCATAATTGTAAGTTTATTACCTAAACACCAGCAGTATATCCATAACTTTTTGTTGGACCACTCACTGGATGCCCTATTCATGACAGAGGGGTGGCTACATGAGGCATCAGGCTCTGATGTGATTGCAGCACTGCCCTCAAACTCTGGCATAATTAGAAAGGATAGAATAGGGAAATCAGGAGGGGGATAGCCATAGTGTTTAAAAGAATTAGAAATGAACCAACAAAGAAGTAGACACTACAGAAAGTGAAGCAGTGTTGTTTTCATTAGAACTTACTCACAGCTTCACAGTAACAGGCATACCAATCTATAGGCCTCTGGGTTACACAGGGAATTGGTGATTGTCACTCCAGTTAAGCTCTTTCCAGAGATTCTCAGAGCCCCTAATTTTATGTTATTGGGTGATCTTAATATACACTTGCAGGATAACAGGTGTGGCAAAGGCCACCTGATGACTAAAGATCTCAAAGGGATGAACCTGAACCTGATAAAGAAGGGACTAATGCATAAAGTGGGACACCAGTTGCAAATATACATCTAGTAGAAACTGGTCCGGCTGTCCCGTTAATATGGTCAGATAACTATGTAATACCTTTTTCGATATAGTCAGATAAGGAGGATAACAAAGCAGCAGATAGGGTCGAACAGGCATTGAGAAACTGGTCGCCGTTAGATATCCCCAGTTTAAATAACCAGCTAAGGAATTCCAGACCCAAAATAGGATTAGGGGTGGAGTTGGATCTGTCGTGTAGGCTCTCATTATCCTAATGAGACTACTGGATTTTGAGCAACAACATCAGCCACAGTGTGGGGGACTGAGTCTAACCCACGGTGAATGACACTTGTCACTCGAAATCCGGGTTTTGCTCCGGCTAACTAGCAGTGCCTCATCTCTCCCAAATGAAAGAGACAATTGGGCTGAGCGCATGACATCTTAGTACTTCTCAGGGAAGTCGTGGTCACTCAGGTCACAACCAGTTCTCTCATACACAGTACGGTCTCATATATAAATGACAAAGGCAGTATAAGTTTTAAAGATTGGTTTAATAAAACAACTACATTTTGGATAGCAAAGCGTGAGCTGCAATAACCAGAACTATACAACACAGTAAGATTTAAATAGTAACGATGAGAGTGAAGCACAAGAATAAGGCTATCTTAGTGCCGCTAGATTATTTTCTCTCTAAGTAATATTTTGAGCACAGCATGTTAAGCTCTAAGCCTGCCTTTCAGGTTCCTCCGGGAGGACATCAACCCTCATACCTGAGCAAAGGCCTGTAATCTGCATCAGCATCTGCAATGGGGCATTCATCATCTAGTTGTGGGTCCCTGGCTGGAATCTCCCTCTTGACGTGTACTAGGACTAAGAAGTGGTTTTATAACTAACACGCAGATGTTCTAAGAAAATGTCCCTACGTAAGGATGTGTATTTTCTACGAATACTGGAGACTAAACTTCTACCACGTTTAACGGCAATGTACCAGACTGTAGCCTTGACTAAAGCACAGGGCAATCAGGAATGCATTATTTGAGAACACAGTGCTGAACTAAGCTAAACAGTGTGATAGAAGAAAATAAAACAAGACCGTAAAACTGGTTATTGTAAAATAACAGTGCGAAGCTGAATAAAATACATCTAGGGCAAAGTGCACAGCAGCCTAGTATGTTAAACTAACGTGCATGAGGCTATATTTAAAATGGCTACACTACAGATAACCCATTATAGATAAGTAGCTGTGGAATGTTTTAAATAATGTGATACAGGGAACAATCATGCACCAAGTTAGGGTGTCATCCACCAGTCCCATGGTTTATATAGGCACTGTGGTTAGAGAAAGCCAGCTGTAAGAAACTGGAAAGAGGGTAGAGGAAAGAATATGCTGCTGACAGTCAAACAATATATATTTGAGTTAAAAAATTATGATGGAAACTGTTAGAAATGGGGTCTTTGGTTGGCAGTCAGGTTACCCCCTGTCCAAGCAAGGACCCTCACTCTAGTCAGGGTAAAAGAGAATCACCCTCAGCTAGAACCCGGCTTACCCCCTGGGTAGCTTCGCACGAGCAATAGACTTAACTTCATAGTGCTAGGTGTAAAGTATTTGTACCAGCACAAACAGTAACTTAATGAAAACACCACAAAATCACACAACACAGGTTTAGAAAAATAGGAAAAATGTCTCTAAACAAAACAAGGCCAAAATAACAAAAATCCACTATACACAAGTCAAGTTATCAATTAAAAAAGCAAAAGGAGTCTTCATGTAGTTTTAAACACACACAAACCCTGTTAACGTGAAAAAGTACCTTGGGTGCATCAAAAATAACTCTGCACGGGCAAGTGTGTGTCAAAAAGGGCTTGTGATGCGTCGATTCTACTCACGCGTGAGACCCTGCGTCATTTCTCCTTTCGTCGGGTCGGGCGTGTCATTTCTTCTCTCCGCAGGAGAGTGATGTGTTGATCCGGTCAGCACTCTCGGGTCCAGGCAGGCCTTTCATTGTTTTTACACGCCCAGCGGTACTTGCGTCCGAAATCCAGCCGCACGATGATCCGAAAACCACCCAACTTGGGTTGCGATCTCCCAGCCTCCGTCAGCTATGCTGCGTGTCATTTCTCCAGCTCCGTGCTTCGATTCTTCGGTCGCATTACAGACGAGCCTCGCTTTTCAGCCGTGAAGCAGGTGGCGCGTCGATTTCCCAGCCGCAGCTCAGAGTCGAGCCGAACTTTTCCCCGGACGGCGTTCTGTGCGTGAATTTCTTCCTCTTAGGCTGCCAGCTTCTCCTTTCATGGTCCCAGGAACTGGATGGGCACCACAGGGCAGAATAGGAGTCTCCCCATAGACTCCAAGCACTGGCAGATAGAAGTATTTGCTGTCCCTGAGACTTCAAACAACAGGAGGTAAGCTCTAAATCAAGCCCTTGGAGATCTTCACAGGCTGGAAGGCACAACAAAGTCCAGTCTTTGCCCTCTTACTCTGGCAGAAGCAGCAACTGCAGGATAGCTCCACAAAGCACAGTCACAGGCAGGGCAGCTCTTTTTCCTCAGCTCTTCAGTTCTTCTCCAGGCAGAGACTCCCCTTGGTTTCCAGAAGTGTTCCAAAATCTGTGGTTTTGGGTGCCCTTCTTATACCCATTTTCTCCTTTGAAGTAGGCCTACTTCAAAGCAAAGTCTCCCTTGAATGTGAAACGCTGCCTTGAACAGGCCAGGCCCCAGACACTCACCAGGGGGTTGGAGACTGCATTGTGTGAGGGTAGGCACAGCCCTTTCAGGTGTGAGTGAACACTCCTCCCCTTCCTCCTAGCACAGATGGCTCATCAGGAAATGGAGACTACACCCCAGCTCCCTTTGTGTCACTGTCTAGTGTGATGTGCAACCAGCCCAACTGTCAAACTGACCCAGACAGGGAATCCACAAACAGACAGAGTCACAGAAATTGTATAAGCAAGAAAATGCTCATTTTCTAAAAGTGGCATTTTCAAACACACAATCTTAAAATCAACTTTACTAAAAGATGTATTTTTAAATTGTGAGCTCAGAGACCCCAACCTCCACATGTCCATCCACTCCCAAAGGGAATCTACACTTTAATCATGTTTAAATGTAGCCCCCATGTTAACCAATAAGAGGGACAGGCCTTGCAGCAGTGAAAAATGAATTTAGCAATATTTCACTGTCAGGACATATAAAACACATTACTATATTTCCTACCTTAACCATACACTGCACCCTGACCTTGGGACTTGGGGTGTCTGACATGTAAGAAAAGGGAAGGTTTAGGCATGATAAGTGGGTGCACTTGCCAAGTCTAATTTACAGTCAAAACTGCACACACAGACACTGCAATGCAGGCCTGAGACATGATTACAGAACTACTAATGTGGGTGGCACAACCAGTGCTGCAGGCCCACTAGTGGCATTTGATTTACAGGCCCTGGCACATCTAGTGCACGTCACTAGGGACTTACTAGTAAATCAAATATGCCAATCATGGATAAACCAATCCCCAATACAATTTACACATAGAGCATATGCACTTTAGCACTGGTTAGCAGTGGTAAATTGCTCAGAGTTCAAAGGCCAACAGCAATAGGTCAGAAAAAATAGGAGGCAAAAAGATTGGGGATGACCCTGCATAAGGAAAAAACTCCAACAGAAATTGTAAAGCTACTTGAACAGCTTATTATCTGGAACGATCAACGCTGCAAATAATTGCTCCAATATCCTTTGCAAGGTAGTTAGTGAACTCTCAGACCCTAGTAAGATTCTCTCAAGACCTAATTTGTCACAAACCAAATGCAAGGAATTAGCCTTCTTTTTTGTGAAAAAGGTGGCAGATATACAGCTGACCTTAAATCAAGGAGAGGAAGAGCAGTTCCGCAAAACATTACTTCACGGACAGTAGGGCCTAATGATCAGTTAGACTCATCCCCTTAAAAATAATTGGTAAACGTAGGTCTTGGCCCTGATGGAATTTATGTCATTACTTACAACAATTAGATTCAGGATCACCAAAAGACCCACTTCCTGAACATAAGGTGAAAGCCCTAGATTTGTATGATGTGGAGCTTTTAGTGGTGCTTATTAATGCCTAGATAACACAGGGAATGGTACCAAAAACATGGAGACATGCTGTGGTCCAGCCATTCCGAAAGAAATCAAACTTAGATCCTAAAAATTGAGCTAACTACGGACCAGTACTCTTCCTGCCTAATACGTTGAAGATTGTAGAGATGCATAATAATGGTCCACTATATAGCTTCTTAAAGTTACAAGTGGGCCTTCATCCCTTTCAGTCAGGATACAGGAAAGGACACAGTACAGAGTCAGCACTGCTAAGAGTCACAGAATAATGCTGATAATACTAGATGTCAGCGTGACATTCAACACTGTATAACATACAACTCACCTGGAAAGACTAACAGAATTGGGTTTGGAGGGAGTAACCCTCACCTGGGTGTCTTATTTCCTACAGGACCGGTCATTCCAAGTGTTTTCAATATCTGCTGTGTCCAATCAACATCCTCTTACATCAAGAGTTCCACAAGAATCTTCTCTAAGTCCGATACTATTTAATATCTATGTTCACCCACTGGTAAACTTACTGGGAATTTCATGGTCTCGCGTTATTTTCATATGCAGATAACACTCAAATCATCTTTTCTTTGTAATCTGCACAGAGACACAACTCAGAAATCTTGAACTCCGGGCTAAAATGAATTGCGGACTGGATGGATAGGCACTCACTTAGGCTCCAAGGAGGGAAGACAGAGGTCCTCGTATTAGCCAAGAACGACACTCTGTGGGGCAAACAAACTTGGGCCGGAAAGTTTGGGCCCTTTCCTATACCTGTAACCAAGGAAAAAAATTGGGAAAGCATTGAGGGCGATAAGCTGTCTATGAAGCCACAGATAACAAAACTAGCAGCTACAAGTTTTGCTTCATTAAAATGCCTTCAAAAACATCACCTGGCTGTGTGATCAAAGGACTGTGATCAAGGGTCTGGTAATCTCAAGGCTAGACTATGGGGATGTTCAATGTCTTAGAGTAGACAAAACGGTTATTAAACGTTTACAAGTGGTCCAGAATTCAGCAGCCAGAACGCTGTTTAGGTTGTTAAAAAACACCTCAGCAACAGGATTGTTACATTGGCTTCCCTTAGAGAAGAGAAGTCAATTTAAAACTCTTTGTCATGTGCACAAAGCTAGCGCCAGGACAGGCCCGAAGCACACACATAATATATATATGATAAAAGCATGCTAATCTTGGAGGACACTACAATCCACTACACAATCTCTATTTGAGGTCCCCGTAGTAAAATGTACACACCTGGGTGGCCGTCCTTTTCATTTCTACTGCCAAAACTATGGAACAGGCTTCCAGTCTCCCTCAGAAACTGTTCTTCTTTGACAATGTTTCAAAAAAAGCTCAAGGCATGGCTCTTTTAACAAAAAGATGCACTAGATGATGTCTTGGGTGTGATGCCACAAAATCCGATGGGGTAGCCGTGCGCTTTATAAATGGTCATAAGATGGCCTACCATAACATGTTTCTGAAAATATAGTAAAAGGTGACCCAAAGTCTACCATGACTCATAACTCTACATTTTCAATTTTGACATTGCAAAATGGATCATTCTTTCTGACAACTAAGCCAACATCCTCATTTATAGATGCACTCATATTCAATTGATTGTCCACATCCTGTTGGTTAGCCTACAGTTAATGTTGTCAAAGTATTAATTTCTTCCTCCAACTGCCTGTTATGCTGTTCTACGTCAGGAACACAGTTTATTTTAAAAGTTGTACCACTCTTGCATACTTTCATAAAGTGACCTATTTTTACATTTATTACTTTTTTTACCTTGAGCTGGGCAATTGATATTATTACCCAAATTACTATGAGAGTCACACCTATAAGACACAGCTGACTTTATGACCTGTTGGACTTGCAACAAACCTGTACTTTTCTCACAACAGTCACAATCATATTTCTAAACCTCCAAAAGAACCAGATAAAACTTTCACAGATGCTACTGAACGCTCAATACCCTTAGCGAAGTGCACCTGAACTTTCTTTGAATAACAAATTAGAACAATCATATTTCTGGAATACTCAAATTTACTACTGCTAGCAAAAACTTTAAGAGCTGGTACATATTGATCCATAGATTCACCAGCTGCTTGCTTTTGTGAATCAATGTTTACCCTTTCTAGTACAATGCTAGGCTCTTCTGAACAATGCAAAGCCAATCTTTTGTTCAGGCTCTATAATCAATTCACCACATCCCATGATTCCCTTTCAGGAGAAGGAATTTATGTTAAGTTGTCAAAGATTTTCTGTCCTTCAGTACCAAGACAGTTGTAAAAAATAGCTAATTTCCTCACTGCACTGTAATTATTTTATCCATATTATCTACATCCACCAAATAGTTTTTGTTAGACCTGACAGCCTTAGGGTGATCATCCACCAACGTTTAGCCTGCTTCCCTCCATTTTTCGGAAAATCTTTTTGCTTGTTTTAGGACTCTGCGCACTTTATCACTGCTGCTCTCTCTCTTGAAACATGGTAACATTGGTTCATACCCAAACGGCATTTTTGATCTACTTGTAAGTCCCTAGCAAAGTTCACTACATGTGCCCATGACCTTTAGATCGAAGGTTACTAGTGGGCCTGCAGCACTGGTTGTGCCACCCACATAAGTAGCCCCTTAACCATGCCTCAGGCCTGTCACTGCAAGGCCTGTGTGTGCAGTTTCACTGCCACTTCGACTTGGCATTGAAAAGTACTTGCCAAGCATTAAACTCCCCTTTTTCTACATATGTCACCCCTAAGGTAGGCCCTAGGTAACCCATAGAGCAGAGTGTTATGTAGGTAAAAGGTAGGACTTGTACATGTGTGTTTTATATGTCCTGATAGTGTAAAACTCCTAAATAATGTATTTTCCACTACTGTGAGGCGTGCTCCTTTCAACATTAGGACTACACTCATATACTGTTTGAGTGGTAGATTCTGATCAGAAAGGGGTAAACAGGTCATGTTTAGTATGCCAGAATGGTAATACAAAATCCTGCTTATTGATGAGGTTGGATTTTATATCACTATTTTAGAAATGCCACTTTTTGAAAGTTTCTCTGCACTTAAAATCCATCTGTGCCTTACAGCCTGCCTCCAATCCACATCTGGGTTGGGATGGTTGACAGCTCCCTTGTGCAGTTCACCCAGACATCCACAGACACAGGATACTCAGTCACACCTGCACTCATTTGCATACTGAATGGGTCTTCCTGGACTGGAAGGGTGGAGGGGCCTGACACTTGCATTTCAAAGGCTAGTGGCCTGCCCTCATACAATGGACTGTCAAACCCCC
Organism: Pleurodeles waltl; assembly: GCF_031143425.1. Classification (NCBI taxonomy): domain Eukaryota; kingdom Metazoa; phylum Chordata; class Amphibia; order Caudata; family Salamandridae; genus Pleurodeles; species Pleurodeles waltl. The sequence continues at coordinate 634,769,358 of NC_090440.1, forward strand.
TACTGGGATCCTGATAGACAGACCTGTACTGAAAGGGGACTGTGTGCACTTCAAAACCACTCTTTGAAGTCTCACCCTCTTCAAAGGGACGTTTAGGTATATAACCTGGGTCCCTGACCCCACCAACTCAGACACTTCCTGGGACAGACACTCTGAACTAGATCCTGCAACCTGCCAAAAGGAGCTGCCTGGCTGCCCAAAGGACACACCTGGACTCCTTTGCTGTGAAGGACTGCTGCCTTGCTGTTGCCCTGCTACCTGGCTGGCCTCTGGCTCTGCTGAGAAGTGCTTTCTAACAGCTTAGATTGAGCTTGCCTCCTGTTCCTGAATTCTCAGTGCCAAAAAGACTTCTTCTCTTCAAGGAAAATCCTTGTGTGGTGAAAATCGATGCACAGCCTCACAGAAACGGCGCACGGCCTGCCCAGTGGTGAAAGAATCCCGCATCAGACCGGAACAACGCAGCCCAGGTCCCCGAGTGGAGATTGACGAACCGCCTGCATTGAGGCTAGAACTTCAACGTAGAGACATACAGGATTGATCCATCGCTGAGCCGGAATGACACAGTGTGACTTCCTGTGTGAGTAATCGACACAGTGCCTGCCATGCATCAGAAACTCCAATGCATCACCATACTGGACTGACGCAGAGCCTGTGACTTTGTCCCCCATTCCCAGTATTTCCACGGAATATTCCCTGAGCGTCAAAAGACCCTGCATCGCAGTGAGGATCCAAGACTGCACGCTGTAAATCGACGCAAAGCCCTTGCAACATCGGGAGAATCAATGCATTGTCTGTGCTGTGTCGGAAAGTCCAAAGCACACCTTTCTTTTTCCACGCATCTCCTCCTCTTCGGTCTTTGTGCATGTCATTTTGATGCATACCAGGTACTTTGTCCACATGAGAGGTATTTGTTTATTTCTAAAGACTTAAAACTCTTCTTATCATTGTAAAAGTGATATTCTCCTTATAAAATCTTGATCATTTGGACCTTAATTTACTCAGATAAATACCTTATATTTTTCTAAACCTGTGTGGTGTATTTCTGTGGTGTCTTCAATGTGTTCTTGCATGATTTATTGCACAAATACATTACACATTGCTTTCTAAGTTAAGCCTGACTGCTCAGTGCAAAGCTACCAGAGGATGAGCACAGGACAATTTGCATTGTGTGTGACTTACCCTGACTAAAATAGTGGTCCATACTTGGACAAGGGTGTATACCTCTGCCAACTAGAGATACCATTTCTAACAGTTTTTAAATGCTCTCACCCAATGCTTCCATTCTAATTTAGGCTTGCCAGGTTCCACAAGGAATTGAGGAGATTGTTGAACATTGCCCACGTCAGACATAACAGTACAGGAAATTTCAATTAGCAAAAAAAAAAATGACTGCTGAAGATGGTATGAAGAAAGGCAACACAGTTTACTAAGAATGTACTAACTGTTCATCCTCAGTCTCAACAAAACTAAATATTCAGCGGCAAGAAGTTAGCTTAGACAGTACATACTGTCACCAATGTGCTTATATTAGCACAAGCAGTCACAGTAGCACGGAAGGGGTGCGCGCAGGGTGGGGAGGAGGGGGAAATAAACATTTAATTAATGAGAAAATAAACACACTTACCTTGCTCGCTGCCGCACCATTCTATCCGCTCCACTGCTGGCTGCAGGCACAGGCTCCCAACTCAGAGCAGCAGCAGGATTGGCTGGGAGTGTCCAGCTAGGGCGCTCCCAGGCAGAGAGGAAGTCTGTGCATGCTCTCTCTAGCCCGGCAACTGTTTTGCTGGGCTGGAGAGAGCCTACTGTGCATGTATGTTTGGCCGGCCTGAGATGTGCACTCCCCCTCACTGCTCATCACCTCATAGCCCAGCCCCTTTATAAGAAAATGATAATAAACTCAGTTATTATTGTTTCTGGTAAAGGCTTTGCAGCTGCTGCTGCTGGTGGGGGCGTTCCTATGCGCTAAACGAGGAGCTGCTCGACCACAAGCACACAGTGACATTTACTGGAAATAAGTAAAGACACCAATGACGATTACTTCAGCACCGTAACGCTGTATTAATAAGCTGAGGAAACACTTCAAACACAGTTGGTTGCCCAGGAGTGACGTTGATTACAGAGCTCACCCAGTTCAGAATTATGTCAACTTTAATGCACCCATAGCTCAATGGTCAATAACGTCCTGGCACAAGGTTACTAGGCAACATGCAAAATGTGGTGGTCAATTGCTGATAATAGCACACAAACCCGATTGGTTACTAGGAAACCTATGCACTTCGATTCAGCAATGAACATACACTTATTTAAATAATGGCTACCCACCATTGATGCCTCCTCGATGAAGTCAAGATGAGCCTCCCAATGGGACTCCTCGCTGAAAAGAGACTAAAAATAACAAGTCGGTCAAATGCTGAATTTCAAAATCCAGACAACGACCGGAAGACAATCTCCTTGCAATAGGAAATGGCAGAGGTAACTGCACACATCGAATCAAGCTGTCGATGGGCTCCGCACAAATTTGAGTAAACTTGCTGTATTCTTTCAGCTCATCACCAATATGCAGAGGTGAGACCATCCAATGAATCGAGGTAAACAAACTGAAGAATAATCCTCTTTATTGGCACTTTTCTAGTGTAAAGATAATGGAGCCCATCAGCTAGTGTCCTTCCAATTCTGCCGTTCCAGGTTATTGTAACAATCGACAACCATCATAACAGTACGTAATGCAAAACATGGAAACACGTTTGGATGATGCACTAGCATAGCATATGGTCAACAAAGACCAGGAATACATAACAAAGAACATGTTTCTCCCACATGAGATAATGATACAATACACAATGCCACACACTATTTAAAAATATGGAAATTTTTTGAAGAATGCAATGCTAGGAGCGGGAACCTTAAAATGAGTGTATAAATTTGGATAATAATTACAGGAGATCTTGCAAGGCTTTTGAACCTTGGTATTAGGCAAGTGAATAAAAGCAAGAGCCATAGCAACATTATAGCACTGTATTTGCAAGGTGTAATAAACAGTAAGGGCAAAACAACATAGGCGTATGATGTAAGAATACGGTGAAGAAACCATAACAAGAAATTATCAGGAAAAATGCCAAGTCTATGAAACATTTTGTATGGGGTCATTATTCACATCAGAAAGAAACAAGTCTTGTTTCCCAGATTTGTGGCAGTGAAAACAAGATGCAGCTCTTGAATTTACCAAACCTAGAGTGGTGAAGGCAATTTAATCACATGGACTACACTATTAGACATTACAGGAAATTTGACACATAAATCCTCATTAACAGTGAAGTAGAATTCCATGTGGAGGTTTCTAGTGCCCGAAACAACTGGTTCTGGCTGGTAAACCCTCATGGAATTCCCACTATTATGAGTAGGCCCCTCAGAATGGGAACAACAGTTCAGACATGGAATTACACTATTACCCATTCTGAGGGGTTTAGTGCCTCCATTTACCAACTGCCCTCAGAAGTTACCCTCCTGTACCTTCCTCTTGATCAGGATTAAAGGTGCTGAACCTACCAAGAGTGATATTTAGATGTTTGGAAGAGGAAAATGAAGGCTGAGAATCTGGGTTTTCTTACTTACTAATAAAGAATTATGGATATGACCCTTTTCAGTTTCACCACAACCTTGAATACTGTTCAACAGAAACTTATAGGAAAATGTTGAAAGGTTTTGCGATCAATAAGGGTGGTATAGTTAGGTACAATATGGTTGACTGACTGCAGAAATGAGAGTTTTGTGTTGAGGATGAGGTGGTGACATGTTGGTTACCACTTACCAGGAGATCTACCGCCACATAAAAGACAATCTTCTTGGGCAAAAAAGCAGGCTTTAAACAATGAGGTGTCTAGTGTCCCACTGCATGGCCTGATACTGTTTAATATATTTTTAAGTGACCCTGCAGTGAAACTCATCGATTACAGAGTATGCCTGTTTGCTATGGTTTCTACCCTATAGTGCGTAGAAGGATAAAAGGCATACAATGAAGCAGAGTTATTTTTAATGAGGTTACAAATAACCAGGGCTGGACTAGGACCAAAAGCAGCTATGACAAACATGTTCACCAGACCCTCACTTCTTCCCTACTCTCTATTTATATCCAGTGTCTGTTACTCTCCTTCTCTCCTCTCTCTGTGTCTGGTGTATCTCCTTGTTCTCCTTCCTGTATCTTTCTTTGCTGATGCCTACTATCCTGCCTACTGTAATTAAGTGACAGGGGAACCATCAGTGGCCCTGTGTCTTAAACAACAGCTTCCAAAGACTTTAGCTCACCAGGGAAATTATCAGTGGAATAAAAGGCCAGACCCGCGTTGAAAATATCGTCAATGAAATCAAAGAGGAAGTCATGAATTTAAGGCACATTATTCATAGCTGTCCTGTCCTCCTTGAGGCATTGGTAATAGTTGTAATTAGTTTCTGTTCACAGCACTTGGCACCCAGGGTAAGAACTAGGCCAGAGCAACATTTTAATTACACCAGAGTACTCAGAGTAATTTTGGTAACTCTGCGTTACTCTTATAATGCAGAATTACACACTCAAGTAATTAAGAGGAGTTTGGGGTAAACCTCCGGCTGCAGAAGCACAGGAATAACAAACTAAAACAGTGCAAGCGACTGCTGGCTGCTGCTGTTCTTGTTCTGTTGCATTTAGGGCAAAAATATATCCTTTGGTTCATTTTTGGACACAAGGGTGCTTTTTGTGCTAAGAAAATAGCACAATTTTGTATGTGTAATTCAATGTAACTACACAAGAAAAAATTATGAGTTACACACACGCCTAGTAAGAACCACCAAACAGGATTGTGAACACGTATAGCTCAGTGCCCTCAGAGGATGTCTTGGGCTAGAATGTGGTGATAAGGAAAAGGACAACCAAACATTGTAATTAGTATAGTAGATGTAATGTCTTATTAAAATAAATTAGAAATGAGACCTTAAGTTTACTTAGCAAAAGTCTGTGCATTTATAGCAGGAAATCTGCACAGCAAGTGAATCAGGATCACACAGGAAAGCAAAATTACAAAGGCGCACTAGCGGGATTTGAGCAGGATCTGTAAATGTCAACAATGCAGCTGATGTAAGCAAAGGTATTTTTAGGAAAGGCAATATGCGGGCTGGGAACGGAACTGCACAATAGGGTATCCACGACCCAGCATTTACAAAGAAGCTTTTATGTAAGTGTCCAGTTGGTAAGTAACCAATTCTGAATTTTGTTTTAAATAAGTGTCATATAGCTCCTAATTTAATTATGAAATAGAAATTCCAAGATACTGCACAGTTACGCCTTATATATAATTTCTTTAAATTGATGAACTTCATTGAATTGAAGATAAATCAGTGGACCTGCAGACAGCACCTGCAACAGATGAAGTACAGAAAACTTGCAGCCAATACTGTTAACACTGAGTTATTAACAATGTTTATTAGTGAATATTCAAGTATTCTGAGTGTTGAATTTGCATAGAAAATGTATTGACTTAATGAAAAATAACGCAGGCATTTGAAGGGTGCCCGCCAATGTTCACAAAATATATTTATCAATAGCTTACTAATATAAAATGTTGAGCTTATGTTTAATTAATGTAGTAATACATCATATTAAGGGTTATGAATTATGTTTTAGCTTTATTAATCGTAGACCTTAACTTAGCAAGGTCTTGGCTTAGTTGCATTGCCTCATGTCAAGCTACATTTCTTGTTTGACTTATAAAATGGATGCCCAGAGAATTCAAATGTGATTTTCCACTGTGCTGACCAAGTGCTCTTAGCTAAAAGCCTTTATCATGAGAACTGCTTGCTAGGAGATGATGTACTTGCTAGTGAAACAATGTTTACTGTAATGTGTGTAAGACTGACCTTCCCAGGAGAAGACAATGAATGCATGACTTGAGAATAAGCTGAAACAATATTGATACCTGACAAACCACGCAATGGGAACAGAAGCCGAGGAGCCAATCACTGACATGTGAACCATGGAGTAGTAGAATTGTAGATTTTAGTTTTTTGTTTCATTGAACTAACTGTAAAACATTTGATTCTCTAACTAAAGGGACATGGGAAGTAGTTTTAGGAAATCTAACTTAGCCTAACTGCACAGAGAGGAGAGAGGCCATTCTGTGATATTCTTCTTAACTGTATTGAGAGTTTAGCTATATTCTCTCAAACTGCTTAGAGAGACTTTGCTTATTCTGAACTTTGATGCTAAAAACTGATGTATTGCTTACAGAATTGATGTCCTATTGACGAAGACTGTCACAGCTTGCTCAGCCATATTGAGGACAGGTATAAAATGACATTACTGATTTTTATGTCTATTTGCTTTTTTTCAAGGTACCAACTGCTATTTTATTAGAGCCATAGTTAGCTGTGTTTCCAAAATTGTGTGACTATATTGTTTTGCATGAAGTCCAAACATGCTAATTCTAATCTGGTGTTAGTTAGGGTTCTCACTGATGAAGTTTGTTACATTGAAATAACAGTTGATGTTTTTTCTTTGCTGAATCTAAATTTATGTAATGTTGTTTGCGCAGTTATTCTTGCTATTAATTTGTACTGTAACTTTAGAATGTGTAGTAGCTCAAGCTTTGATTAGTTTGCAATTCTTTTGCCGCTTTGGGCAGCCAGTGTTGTGTCTGTATGTTTATGATTTGATTTTGAGACTAAGAGCCAGATGTAGCAACAGAAAATTTTGCGAGTTGCAAATTGCGATTCATACCGACCCGCAATTTGCAACTCGCAAAATTGTATGCAAAAAGGTGTCTCAGACACCTTCTGCGACTCGCTATGGGGTCGCAAAGACCCACCTCATGAATATTAATGAGGTGGGTCTCAAATTGCGACCCCATAGCAAGTCCCTGCACTCACAGGGATGGTGGCCTGCTGGAGACAGCAGACCTCCATGTCTGAGACTGCTTTTTTAATAAAGCAGTTTTTTTTATTTTTTTATTGCAACCCGTTTTCCTTAAAGGAAAACGAGTTGCAATTCAAAAAAATAATGAAACCATTTGGTTTAATTTTTTCAGAGTAGGCAGTGGTCCATTGGACCACTGCCTGCTCTGAAAAAATATTTTCCGCGACATTCACAAAGGGGAAGGGGTCCCATAGGGACCCCTTCCCGTTTGCGAATGAGTTACCACCCACTTCAAGTGGGTGTTAACTGCGAATTGCTTTGCGCCGCTTTCGCGGTCACAAAGCAATTCTACATCGCGGTGCGAGTCGCAAATAGGAAGGGAACACCCCTTCCTATTTGCGAGTCGGATTCACATTTTGCGAGTCGGTACCGACTCACAAAATGTGAATCAGCATCACGATGGACGTTTTGCATGTAGAAAACCGCGTTTTTCGCAGTTTGCGACATGCAAACCGGTTCCTACATCTGGCCCTTAGTTACTTGATATTAGTATTGTTAATATAGGGAAATAAACATTCTAACTTTTACATAAAGGTTTGTTCATTCATGACTACAAGGTAATGGCGTGTGGAAATTACTGACTTCTATTGATGAAATGTGTCATCAATTATTGATTTTACTGATTGTTGCGGTTATTTTTTTGTATAGGTATGGTTCATGGTGGGAAAAACTTGAAGCACAGTCAAAACGTCCATTGGCCTATTCGCGTCTCCCTTGTAAGTTTACTTAATAAGGTCTGACGTGCTAACAATACTAAGGCTTGGAAAAAAACAGCAGACAACAGCTGTTGCTCATTGGTACATGGCAGTACACTGTGGGACATAGTCCAAAATCAATGTATGTAAAACTTGGAGCTGTGGTTAGTGCACTTACCTTGATAAAGTGCGTGTGAGTACTTAGCCAAGTTCACAAATATTGTACGTATTTGCAGTTCACAGATGCAGAGAAAGTAAGAGTACATTGGACCTGGATTAACAATCTGACTCCATTCCAAGACTTGCCCACATAGCAATCAGTTTCGTTATATTTGTCCTGATAATGATTCATCAGGAGTGCATTTGAAGTCTGGCCTTTTCTATAGAATATCTTTCTGTGATTCGGTTCCTTAATATCGGACTTTCCTTTCTTTAATCCTCCAACCTTTTTGTGTGCTTTTGGTTTTACTTCTGCATGTGCCAAACCCTTACCCCTATTTTCCCCCATACTTTCCTCGTTCAACACTCAATTATTTGAAGCTTTGTGCCAACCTGTGCGTGTGTGCACTGATCTTCAACTAATATCTCTCTTCATTACCCCCGTGTTCATTTTTTTACCTTATGTTATTTTTTATTTTCTTTATTTTGCCTTTTCAGTTCACTCGTATTTCCTTTTGTTTCTCATTGTTTTCTCATTTTTTTCCTCTCATTGCTTTAGGTTCCCTCACTTTAGCCATTATCTCTGATGTTCACATATTTTTGTTCTGTGCTAGCATTGAAGAAAGTAACATTATGCCTAATGCTTAGTATGAATGTGTTTCCGATGTTTTTCTTTTGTGAGAAAAGCTGGAAATATTTTTCAATTGTGGATAAACTGCCATGGACCCCTCGAAAACATGGCAGGAAGTCTTTGTGTTTTTCCAGTCCGCACTTCTTGGGTGGCACCCGTGATCTCTCTCACATAACTTGGAAGTCTTTGCCAGAGGCCTCCTCTTCATGTGCTGCTTCTGGCTGGTTATCTGAGCTGTCTTCAGCCAAAAACGTCTGTCTAAGGAGTGTTTTCTACCCCCAACTCTGCCCCTTGATTGGAAAATAATGCTTTGAACGTACTCCATGGAATAGTAGTCGTTCTCTTTATTCTCATTATTCACGTACGATCACCAGTTTATGCTTACTTTATGTATTTTCTTGGTTTTCTGACTTTTCTGCCGAAAATAGAACTCGCCATAGTCATGTAAGGTATTTGGGGCTCAGCATTTAGCACTCATCCCTGCTCTACAATCGAGTCTGCTACCGTGCGTAATCGTAGTCACCTGGAAGCTGCCAGGGCACCTCCAGCCTTATCAAGGAAGTTATTAGAGCGGCAAGGCCAAAGCCCATGACAGCCCTGTTGGTCAATATTAGCCGTAGATAAGCAAATGGGTCATGCATTGTGATTGTGTAGGTAACTACAGGCTATTCCTCAACGCTAATAAAGGTACTATACAGGAAAATACATATTATGTATCGCGAAGTGCTATTGCTTTTTCTTTGCATGTTGTTTTTCTATGAGTTATAGTAACTTGGCAAACAAAAGAACTATCTTATCTCCAAATAACATTTCACAGCATTTTTATTTCATTGAAACACCCGATTTCAGCAACACTAAATGGCATTATGCATAAATGAACCATATACTTCATTACAGTCAGCAGTTTTGCATTCTTGCTTCTTAGTCATCAAATCACAGACTTACCGAACTTAAGCACATGTCAGTTTCTAGTCACAAATGGAGTATCACATGCTTACAGAGGTCTTTGGTCTGAAAGGTATTTGAGGATGTTCAGTGCCACAGACCAGCTCAAGATTCTATCTGCTGTAGCCTTCTAACCACTCTTTCAGACGGTCTCCACTTCACCCTACCTGAAGTTCATATTATCGATGAGGGGCCTAGAGACTGTGTCAAGCACCTAAGTGTTAGGATGTTTTTCCCCTAAACATTTTGCCTATCTCCTCCATTTTTGCTGATCTAGATTTTGTTGGTCTCAGGACTCTTCTGACCAGTGCTAAAGTATGTGTGCTCACTACTTAAATCATGGTAACATTGGATTACACCCAATTCACATGTTTAATTTACTTTCTTATAAGTCACTAGTAAACTAGTACTATCTGTACTCAGGACCTGTATATTAAATGCTACTAGTGTGCCTTAAGCACTAATAGTGGGCTCTCCTAATTAGCCTGTCAAACATGTCTCAGTTGTCTGTTGCAGCATTTGTGTGCAGTGTTAAAATGTAATTTCAACCTGGCAAAATAAACCTTTTGCCAGACCCCAGCCTTCCTTTTTAATGCATATTTCACCTCTAGGACAGACCCACAGGGCAAGGTGCAGTGTAGTTAACAAGTTGGACATGTACTTTTAAGTTTTACACATCCTGAAGGAGAAAACCTCTTAAATTCATTTTTCACTGCTGCAAGGCCTCCCTCTCCAATAGGATAACATCGGGTTACCTCATTACATTTAATATGTGATACCTTTCAATTGGGAGCAGTCAGGAACCTTAAGTTTAGTGTCTAAAGAATTGTAATGTAAAACCCTCTTTAATGGTAAAGTTGGATTTTAAGTCACAATTTTGAAAATGTCACTTTTAGAAAGTTGTCATTTTTCTTGTCCCAATCAATTGATCCCTACAGCTTATAACTGTGGTCACATAACTAGGTGTAACTGGCAGATGGTCTTTGTGTATTACTCCCAGAGAGTGAGACAAAGGTGGGATAGGTTTTAGGTCTCTGACTTCAGAGGAGGTAGGAGCTGTCAACTACCACACTTACACATTGCAAAGGTTCTCCCTCTGCACACTCATAAAGGGTTTCACACTAGTCTTTTGTGCCCCCAGATAAGCTCGGGCAACGGCAAGTAGGCAGGAAATTTCAAACATCTTTGGGGGTAGAAACCTCCAGAACCTTCTCCTAGTTGAAGGCAGCCACTAAGTATAAATATTGAACCCTCATACCAACATTTCAGTACACCTCTGCACCTGTGGAAGACTCAGAAGGATTGATGTGCTGCTGTGCTGCAGGAAGGACTGCTATTCTGCTGCCCTACTGTCTGAGTGAAAAGGACTTGACCTACATCTGGAACACAGGACTACCAGTGACTCTAAGGGCGAGTTGGCTGTGTTTCTGATCAGAGCCTCAGGGACAGAAAAAGCTCCAATCACCTTAAACCCAACACCTGAACTCTGTTTACTGTGAGTTGCGCCTCCTACAAGTGGTATCACCCCAGTCAAGGACCCTTGAAAGTAGACCTAAAGGTTCTTTGCTAGCCCAGCTGGGATCTTTTGGGCAGAACTGACACAGTGCAATGCATTTCCTTGCAGTTTCACATTAAAACCACTGCTGCGCAATGCATCCCCAATGCATGGCCTTGCATTCCTGCCTGCAACCCCTCGGAACCACCGCTGTAAGATTCATCTCGATGCAGGACTTTGCATTGCAAGTATTCATCAACAGCATCCTTGATGATGATACAGAACCTTGTATCTCAAGCCCTTTTGATGCTCCATTGGAACCACTGATATGCGACGAATCCTCAAAGTGGGATCTTGCAACGCTCTGCAACCAAGATTTAATGTTCTTTGATTAGCGGGCCTAATTTGGCCCGGCTCATTACAGTCGGCCTGAACTTGTGACTTTGTCTTGGTCTAGCATGACCAGATAACCACAGTTGGTGTTTTGTGATTTAGGCATTATTTTCACTTAAATCTTCAAAATTGCATATCTCAGATTCTACTGATTGATTTTTTTTGTATTGTTTCAAATAATTCATTACATTCTACTCTATCATTCTAAATTGGTGTAGGATTTTTCTTTTGTGTTTTCTTTGTATGGGTGTCTGAAGAGCTGTATAAGCACTTTACACATTGCTTCTAAGTTAAGCCTGACTGCTTGTGTGCCAATGTGACTTCACCCTGACAGAAATTGTGCTTGCTGCCTGAGTAGATCTTCATCCCCCTCATCCTGAACTAATTTCCTACATTGGTGTTCAGCAGTGAGGATTAGGTCTTGTGTTTGTCAGTGTGTTACACTGTGTTGCCTTACACTAAATTCCCATATAAATAATGTGATACAAATATGAGTTTTGTTATTCTCCTTGATTGTATTTTTTGCTTTTTTCAAATTGACTCTCATCCCACCTGGCTGTCTGTGACTGTAGGAGGCTGACCTGGTTTGTAGTGGGTACCTAAGGGACTTACACCTTACACCAGGTCCAGTAATCCCTTATTAGTGAAATGTAGTCAGAGTCTAGAAGCCAGGCTCTCTAGGGGTAGTGTGGATGAGCAGCCAATGCCTAACTAGGAGACATGCAAAGCTCATGCAATACCACTGTAGTCACACAGTACTCACACACATTAAAGAAAATACTCAGTGTTACAAAAATAAAGGAACTTTATTTTGGTGACATAAATGCCATAAATACTTTAGAGACTTTACTCCCATAGGAGGCAAGTAATATACACAGTATATACACTAGAATTCATAAATATCTGTAAAACCAATTAGAAAACAGTTCAAAAAGTGAAAATCACAATAGTTAGAAATGGGCCTGGGGGAACACCAACCATATACTAAAAAAGTGGAATGCGAAAGTCGCTTTCCCACCTAGGCAACTGTAGTGCGTGGACAGGTGCTGGGATTGTTAGAAAACACAAAAAGTAGTAGGATCCACTCCAGAGCCCAGGAAAGCAGGAATAAATCATAATAACCTTTCTAGAACACACAACAACATGTGATAGAAGATTTTGCAAGAACCAGAAGAGGCTGCAAGACACCAAAGATGGATTCCTGGACCTAAAGACCTGTGGAAGAAGGGGACCAAGTCCAAGAAGCACTGAAGAGTCTAGGGAGAAAAGAATACCCTGCTAACCCGAATGAAGGTGCAAAAGAAGAACCACTGGCGAAAAAGTACAGTCAGTACTGCACCCAAGAAGATGGTTGTGGGTTTCTGGTTGGTGCAGATGATGTCCCACGCCCGATGGATGATTGCAGTCTGGTGTGCATCATGGTTAGCGGAAAATGGTGCTGCCCAGGACCAGGAGGGACCTGGTAACCTCTACCCAGGAGGGGAAGACAGAGGTGGGTCTCAGCAACTCAGAGAGCCCTCAGAAGACCAGGCAGCATGCACGGGAATCCCACAGCATGGGGATGAAGAAGGTGCAAAAGGAGGCCCACACAGCAGTACACAAAGGGATCCCACGCCGCCTGAGAACCACTCAAGAGGCTGTTCATCGCAGGAAGGAGTGCTGGGAGCAGGAGCTGCATAATGCATGAAGACCTTTGGGGATGGATGCCAACAAGCCTTGGCAACTGCAAAACACGTGGTGCATGGGGGTACTGTCTTGAGTGGGGAGGCAAGCTCTTACCTCCACGAAAGTTGGACAGCTGGACTTCAGGACTGTCAGGACCACCTCCGTCTACCAGCACTGTTGCTGGATCTATGCAGGAGTGGGAACCCAAGCCACCAGTCGTCTCTGCAGAGGGGTGCCTGCTGAAGCAGAGAAGTGACTCCTTCACTTCAAGGGAGAATCCTTTGTTCTTCTGGTGCAGGCTAAAGACTGGCTGTCCTCTGGGAACGCACAACCAGAAAACAGTTGAAGTTGCATTAAGGAGCTGAAGATACAATGTTGCAGAAGTCGTCTTTGCCCTTCAAAGCATTTCCAGAGGCTGTGGGAGGCTGCCCTTCCTATGCCTGTAACACCTATTTCCAAGGGGAGAGGGTGTAACATCCCTCTCCCAAAGGAAATCCTTTGTTCTGCCTTCTTGGGCTTGAGCTGCTCAAGCAACAAGAGGGTGGAAACCTGTCTGTGAGGTGGCAGCAGCTGGGGCTGTCTGGAAAACCTCTCAAGGCTGTAATTGCAGTACTAGTGGTCCTCTAAGGAGCCCCCAGAGTGCATGGAATGATTCAACCAATGCTTGCAAAAACCTTGAGGGATGATTTTAACATGTTTGATGCCAGACATGGCCATATTCAGAGTTACCATTCTGAAGCTGCACATAGGTAGTGACCTATGTATAGTGCACATGTAAAAAAGCATCTGCGTACTCACGAAGTCTGGGAAAATGATCCTGGATGATGTGGGGGCACCTCAGCTAGTGCTGGGGTGCCCTCACACTCAGGGACTCTACACTCAGCCTTCAGAGTTGGAGGGCCTGGTATATCGGTGACTTATAAGTGACTTGGTGCAGTGTAAATGGCTGTGAAAGGGTGCATGAACCGTTTTACACAGTATGTAATGGTAGTCCTGTAGAAGCCTTTGCATGACTCCCTATGGATGGCAAAAGAAATGCTGCAGCCCATAGGGATCCCCTGGAACCCCAATGCCCTGGTGACCTAGGTATCATATACTAGGGACTTATGAGGGGTGACCAGTATGCCAATTTGGGTGAAATACTGGGTAACCAGAATGCAGTGACAACATTTAGAGGAGAGAGAGCATAAGCACTGGGCTACTGGTTAGCAGGATCCCAGTGACACAGTCAAATACACAGACATCAGGCAGAAATTGGGGGTAAAATGCCAAAAAGAGGGTACTTTCCTAGAGTGACCATATCTATAGACATGAAATAAATCCTCATCAGCCTAGAAAGTTATGATATGGTTGAGGTCAAGGATGTCTGTAAATAAAGGGTGCTTCCAACCAAGATAGGCACCAAGAATTTGGACAGTTAACGGAGGCACACCAGATGCCGATGGCAACAGTTTATCCAGATGTGGGAATTGATGTGGAAAAGCATGACCATGGTGTAGGTTCTGAAATGCATCAGAGAGGGTTGGGGGAGGATTGGTTTTTGATTTGACCAGAAAGCAGTGTGCCCTCCCAAGGCCTGTCTCCAGAGGAACTGGAAGACAGGAAGGCTCAAGGGGAATTGAGGCTGCAGATGGTGGTGAGGGTGTTTTTGTGCAGGAAGGTGTTCAAACAAGCAATGGAGGCTTTTGCCTCCTTCTATGTGTGTTGCAGCACGTATAAAAGGAGAAAGGAAGAGGAAGAAATAAAGATATTTTTCCCTTTTGTGTTACTGTTACGCCACCCCTGGGGAAGAGTAGGCTTTTGACACATTCCCAGGTTTACAAAACCTTGTAAACCTAGGAATCAAAATCCATGGGTATTGCATGGGAACACCCATGCTGCACCCATGGAAACCCCTCCCTGATGCAAAGTAAGGCAAGGCAGCATTTGCTCTGCTTTGCCTTACTCCATATCTACAAGGCCATGTAAAGCAACGCAAAGTTGCTTTGTAAGGCCTTGTAGATATGGGTGAGCAGCCCGCGCCGCTGGTCCATCACATAAAGTGATGCACGGGTGGCGCCACCCGCTTGTAATTATGGGCCTAAATCTCAGAGAGCTGGACATCAGAGTTAGACAAGCAGAGTCCAGAAACAATGGCAACTGCATACCCGCAGGGTCTGAAGGGGGCAGGAAAGTCCACATAGTCAAAGATCTGGTGCCTGACTATGTGATGGGAAATGATGTTGGCACGTTTTTTTTTCTGCTTTGGTGATCCTCAAGATGCAAAGGGTCTATTAGGAAATGCCTCCTTGGCATGGTTACCCCCTGACCTTTTGCCTTTGCTGATGCTAAGTTATGATTTGAAAGTGTGCTGGGACCCTGCCAACCAAGCCCCAGCACCAGTGCTCTTTCCCTAAACTGTACCTTTGTCTCCACAATTGGCACAACCCTTGCACCCAGGTAAGTCCCGTATAACTGATCCCCCTGGTACCAAGGGCCCTGATGCCAGGGAAGGTCTCTAAGGGCTGCAGCATGTCTTATGCCGCCCTGGGGACCCCTCACTCAGCACATACACACTGCTTGCCAGCTTGTGTGTGCTGGTGGGGAGAAAATGACTAAGTCGACATGGCACTCCCCTCAGAGTGCCATGCCAACCTTACACTGCCTGTGGCATAGGTATGTCACCCCTCTAGCAGGCCTTCCAGCCCTAAGGCAGGGTACACTAGGTGAGGGCATATGTACATGAGCACTATGCCCCTACAGTATCTAAGCAAAACCTTAGATATTGTAAGTGCAGTGTATCCATAAGAGTATATGGTCTGGGAGTCTGTCAAACATGAACTCCACTGCACCATAATGGCTAGACTGAAAACTGGGAAGTTTGGTATCAAACCTCTCAGCACAATAAATGTACACTGATGCCAGTGTACACTTTATTGTAAAATACACCCAGAGGGCATCTTAGAGATGCCCCCTGAAAACATACCCGACTTCAAGTGTGGGCTGACTAGTTTTTGCCAGCCTGCCACACACCAGACATGTTGCTGGCCACATGGGGAGAGTGCCTTTGTCACTCTGTGGCCAGGAACACAGCCTGTACTGGGTGGAGGTGCTTCTCACCTCCCCTGCAGGAACTGTAACACCTGGCGGTGAGCCTCAAAGGCTCACCCCCTCTGTTACAGTGCCACAGGGCATCCCAACTAGTGGAGATGCCTGCCCCTCCGGCCACTGTCCCCACGTTTGGCGGCAAGGCTGGAGGAGATAATGAGGAAAACAAGGAGGAGTCACTCCCCAGTCAGGACAGCCCCTAAGGTGTCCTGAGCTGAGGTGACTCTTACTTTTAGAAATCCTCCATCTTGCAGATGGAGGATTCCCCCAATAGGATTAGGGATGTGCCCCCCTCCCCACAGGGAGGAGGCACAAAGAGGGTGTAGCCACCCTCAGGGTCAGTAGCCATTGGCTACTGCCCTCCCAGACCTAAACACACCCCTAAATTCAGTATTTAGGGGCTCCCAGAACTGAGGAAGATAGATTCCTGCAACCTAAAGAAGAAGAAGGACTGCTGACCCGAAGCCCTGCAGTGAAGACGGAGACGACAACTGATTTGGCCCCAGCCCCACCGGCATGTCTCCCTCTTTCAAAGAAAACTGCAACAGCGACGCATCCAACAGGATCCAGCGACCTGTCAAGCCTCAGAGGACTACCCTGCATCTAAAGGACCAAGAAGCTCCCGAGAACAGCAGCCCTGTTCAAGAAACTGCAACTTTCTGCAACAAAGAATCAACTTTAAAGACCACATGTTTCCCGACGAAGCGTGAGACTTTCCACTCTGCACCCTACGCCCCCGGCTCGACCTGTGGAAAACTAACACTACAGGGAGGACTCCCCAGGGACTGCGAGCCCATGAGTAGCCACAGTTGACCCCTCTGAGCCCCCACAGTGACGCCTGCAGAGGAAATCCAGAGGCTCCCCCTGACCGCGACTGCCTGCTACAAGGAACCCGACACCTGGAACCAACACTGCATCCGCAGCCCCCAGGACCTGAAGGAACCAAACTCCAGTGCAGGAGCAACCCCCAGGCGACCCTCTGCCTAGCCTAGGTGGTGGCTACCCCGAGGAGCCCCCCCTGTGCCTGCCTGCATCATTGAAGAGACCCCCGGGTCTCCCCATTGATTCCTATCTGGAACCCGACGCCTGTTTGCACTCTGCACCAGGCCGCCCCTGTGCCGCTGTGGGTGTTCTTTCTGTGCCTGCTTGTGTCCCCCCCGGTGCCCTACAAAACCCCCCCTGGTCTGCCCTCCGAAGACGCAGGTACTTACCTGCTGGCAAACTGGAACCGGGGCACCCCTATTTCCATTGAAGCCTATGTGTTTTGGGCACCACTTTGACCTCTGCACCGCACCGGCCCTGAGCTGCTGGTGTGGTAACTTTGAGGTTGCCTTGAACCCCCAACAGTGGGCTACCTTGGACCCAACTTTGAACCCTGTAAGTGTTTTACTTACCTGTGAACTTAACATTTACTTATCTCCCCCAGGAACTGTTGATTTTTGCAGTGTCCACTTTTAAAATAGCTTATTGCCATTTTTGTCAAAACTGTACATGCTATTGTGATTATTCAAAGTTCCTAGAACACCTGAGTGAATTACCTTTCATTTAAAGTATTACTTGTAAATCCTGAACCTGTGGTTCTTAAAATAAACTAAGAACATCTATCTTTCTATTTAAAAACCTATTGGCAATGGAATTTGTCTTTGAGTGTGTGTTCCTCATTTATTGCCTGTGTGTGTACAACAAATGCATAACACTACCCTCTGATAATCCTTCTGCTCGACCACACTACCACAAAATAGAGCATTAGAATTATCTCTTTTTGCCACTATCTTACCTCTAAGGGGAACCCTTGGACTCTGTGCACACTATTTCTTACTTTGAAATAGAATATACAGAGCCAACTTCCTACAGGGTCTCAGAGGTGTTTTTGCAGCCTCACTCTTAAAACACTTGCCTATAGTGGGAGAGATAACTTACTTACGCTGGAGGTTGGGGATGTAAACCATCCTTGTTATTATGTTTGGGCGCACCCTAGAAAAAAAACCCATTTTATTCAGGGATAGCCGAAAGATGCAGAATTAATCTTGGGTGGATTTTCTTGATTACGCCAGAAATGCATTGAATGTTTGGGTTGGACAGGAAAGTGAATGATTTTACTGGGTTGTACAATATTGTTTTGATGGAGCACAGGCCCAGTTCATGTTTTGTGGCACTGCGCTAGCACCAGATTGATAGCAAGCTCACTGACCCTAGGACAGTATGCAGTGTTAATTTGTTGTTTAGAAGCGCTTGTTGTAACATTTAATTTTAAAAAAGGGAATCACACAGATTGCATTCACATAGATGTTTATCATACATAAGTAAGAAAGACTATGCCCATGGTCAAGGTGTCTAATAGGGAAATTTAAGCACCCGAAGAAGAGGACTCTTTTTGAAAAATGTACTTTAAGTTGAACAATTTTAGGCTTGTAAAATAATTGAAAATGTTATACATGACAAATTATTATGGACTGCAAATACATAGCTGAAACTGGCGGAACCGTAGTGGCAATTTCATAAAATGCATTTTGTAGCACTTTAGTTGCAGTACAATACACTACTATAGTACTACAAATCACTATTCAATAACCTAATTGCGAAGGTCTGACCCTCCTCCTCTCTGTTTATGTGCAGAGATCTCAGCAAACATAGTTATACGTTTTAGTAGTAAGTGTTGGAGTTACAGAGGGAGTGGATGGAAAATGGGGAATATTTACTACTAAATGGAAGGCTTAGGGAAAGAGCAAGCAGGAGTTAAGGGAGGATTATGAAGGAGTTTACAGTGGGAAATGCACCCACCCACCTACAAAGTAAACCCATTCCTATTCATAAACTGCAATAGTTACTAGAGTCAAAAACAGAGCCACAGCAGACATACTTGTACTTCATCTCAGAGCTGGAGTAAGTCCTGCACTACACATGGCGAACCTGTGATACTGCAACCTCATCCCATTGAAAATAATGGAGGCAGGTGAATAAAATAACAACCCATAGGAACTAATGTTAAGTTACATATACCTATTTTAATTTTTTAAATAGGTAAATTTATTTTAATGTTGAAAAATCATGGAAGTATTTATGTATATATATGTGTGTGTATATATATATATATATATATATATATATATATATATATATATATATATATATCTCAATTTGAATTGTAGAAAAACGGCACTCCCAACAATTGCTGGATAATGACGAGATTTATTTACAAAGCCATTCTACAAGGCTTATCAATATATATATATATATATATATATATATATATGTATATATATATGATAAATTTGAAAATAATAGTTTATTACAAAATGTATTAGTTTGATAAGTGTGAATTAATGAAAGAGGAAAACTGACAAACCACATTTGAGGAAAGCAACTCATTGAAGACCAATTTTAAGGACAATTTTAGGGAAATACAAATATCGAAAGCTAAAGGAAACTGTTTAAAGGAAAGATAATTTTAGGAAAAAAATCAAAATTACATTAATCATTGGTGGAGTTCAGAATATCTTTGGGGTACTTAAGCTCAGTGATAGGTAATATTTAGGGTGATGAGAGGGCTTTAGGGGTCAGGAATAATTGAAGTTCAGGAATAGAAAGGATATTTAGGATTCAGATATGGGTGGAGTGTAGGGGTGCTAATAGGTTTCTAGGGTTCACAGAAGAGTTGTGTATAGGTGATGAGGTGTTTTTAGGTTTCAGGTGTGGAGTATAAAGGATTTGAGAGGTTCTGATGGCTGGGCAGAGTTTAGGGCTGGTGGTGGTGGTTTTTAAGGGTTGAATAAAGGGTTGTGGCTGGGGTGGTAAAGATGGGATGAAGATGGGTTTGGAATGGTGGAAAAGATGTGGTTGTGAAGTGGTGAACTGATGGTGAAGATGGGGTTCAATATGGGGTGGACATTGGGGTGGTGATGGGCCTTAAGGATTCATGAATGGGTGGAGTTTAGATGTAGAAATGTGGTTTTAGGGTTCAGGTATGAATACTTTTAATTCCACCCCCTGATATACGTCTGTAAGACAAATTGTTGTCCAGAGATTTTCATTTTTGATTTGTAGTTTTGGATCATTAGAGAAGTAATTTAGCTTGGTTAGACATTGCTGATCTGGCCCAAAATTTTCTGGATGACATTTTTTAAAATGGTGGATGTGCTACAGTGATGTTGTAATGTTTCATGAACCATGAGACTTATATACTTCATTTTGGTGTCAAAACATAGGTTTTGGGGGTCAAGTTGTCTTATAGAAACAGAAATCAATTCCTCAGAGCAACCCTTCTAATTCTTTTCAAAATGGCGGCTATAATAGAGGAAGATGAGACATATATAGAAATGAAACTGTGAGAAAACTGGGCCGATTGCGGAGCCCCCTAACTTTTTGCCCCCATTTTTCACTTGTTGCTCGGCATGTGGTTCTAGGTTCTGGCAGCTACCAGTTGCCTCTGCTGGGTGCTGGCCTTCATGACAGCACTGCACTTGTTCTTGGAAGAAGACCGCAGGGCCAAAAGCATAGCAGGCCCCCTGACCCTGTTGGTCATGGTGTGGTTGTTCAAGTGTTGGGTGACCTATTTGGGTAAGCTAGGTGTTGCCCTAGCAAATTTAGGGATAGGAGAGGGGGGCACCTCACTACCATAATTGGCAGAGAGAGAGGAAGAAGACACTCCTAGAAGGAAGTTTCAGTTTACTGTTGGGATGGGTTCTCAACCCAGAAGGAGTGACCATGACAGGAAGATATAGGGAAGAGTAGATCCTGCAAAAAGACAGCCAGTTGTCCTCACTGTCTTCCTCACCTGACAAGCCAGGAAGACTCTCGCAGGGTTGCGCTGAGTCTCCTGGGCGTGTAGGCTTGGGGGGTACTTGTGTGAGAAAACTGGGCTGATTGCAAAGGCCCCCTAACTTTTTCCCACCATTTTTTACTTTTTACTGGTGTTTTCCTGACTATGATGGTGCACTGGTGTAGGAAAGTACCATCTTGCCTGGCATGTTACCCCCATTTTTCACTGTATATATGTTGTTTTAGTTGTATGTGTCACTGGGACCCTGGTAACCCAGGGCCCCAGTGCTCATAAGTGTGCCTGAATGTGTTACCTGTGTAGTGACTAACTGTCTCACTGAGGCTCTGCTAATCAGAACCTCAGTGGTTATGCTCTCTCATTTCTTTCCAAATTGTCACTAACAGGCTAGTGACCATTTTTACCAATTTACATTGGCTTACTGGAACACCCTTATAATTCCCTAGTATATGGTACTGAGGTACCCAGGGTATTGGGGTTCCAGGAGATCTCTATGGGCTGCAGCATTTCTTTTGCCACCCATAGGGAGCTCTGACAATTCTTACACAGGCCTGCCACTGCAGCCTTAGTGAAATAACGTCCACGTTATTTCACAGCCATTTTACACTGCACTTAAGTAACTTATAAGTCACCTATATGTCTAACCTTTACCTGGTAAAGGTTAGGTGCAAAGTTACTTAGTGTGAGGGCACCCTGGCACAAGCCAAGGTGCCCCCACATTGTTCAGAGCCAATTCCCTGAACTTTGTGAGTGCGGGGACACCATTACACGCGTGCACTACATATAGGTCACTACCTATATGTAGCTTCACAATGGTAACTCCGAATATGGCCATGTAACATGTCTATGATCATGGAATTGCCCCCTCTATGCCATCCTGGCATAGTTGGCACAATCCCATGATCCCAGTGGTCTGTAGCACTGACCCTGGTACTGCCAAACTGCCCTTCCTGGGGTTTCACTGCAGCTGCTGCTGCTGCCAACCCCTCAGACAGGGATCTGCCCTCCTGGGGTCCAGCCAGGCCTGTCCCAGGATGGCAGAACAAAGAACTTCCTCTGAGAGAGGGTGTGACACCCTCTCCCTTTGGAAAATGGTGTGAAGGCAGGGGAGGAGTAGCCTCCCCCAGCCTCTGGAAATGCTTTGTTGGGCACAGATGTGCCCAATTCTGCATAAGCCAGTCTACACCGGTTCAGGGACCCCTTAGCCCCTGCTCTGGCGCGAAACTGGACAAAGGAAAGGGGAGTGACCACTCCCCTGACCTGCACCTCCCCTGGGAGGGGTCCAGAGCTCCTCCAGTGTGCTCCAGACCTCTGCCATCTTGGAAACAGAGGTGCTGCTGGCACACTGGACTGCTCTGAGTGGCCAGTGCCACCAGGTGACGTCAGAGACTCCTGCTGATAGGCCCCTTCAGGTGTTAGTAGCCTATCCTCTCTCCTAGGTAGCCAAACCCTCTTTTCTGGCTATTTAGGGTATCTGTCTCTGGGGAAACTTTAGATAACGAATGCAAGAGCTCACCCGAGTTCCTCTGCATCTCTCTCTTCACCTTCTGCCAAGGAATCGACTGCTGACCGCGCTGGAAGCCTGCAAACCTGCAACATAGTAGCAAAGACGACTACTGCAACTCTGTAACGCTGATCCTGCCGCCTTCTCGACTGTTTTCCTGCTTGTGCATGCTGTGGGGGTAGTCTGCCTCCTCTCTGCACCAGAAGCTCCAAAGAAATCTCCCGTGGGTCGACGGAATCTTCCCCCTGCAACCGCAGGCACCAAAAAGCTGCATTACCGGTCCCTTGGGTCTCCTCTCAGCACAACGAGCGAGGTCCCTCGAATCCAGCGACTCTGTCCAAGTGACCCCCACAGTCCAGTGACTCTTCAGTCCAAGTTTGGTGGAGGTAAGTCCTTGCCTCACCTCGCTGGGCTGCATTGCTGGGAACCGCGACTTTTGCAGCTACTCCGGCCCCTGTGCACTTCCGGCGGAAATCCTTTGTGCACAGCCAAGCCTGGGTCCACGGCACTCTAACCTGCATTGCATGACTTTCTAAGTTGGTCTCCGGCGACGTGGGACTCCTTTGTGCAACTTCGGCGAGCACCGTTTCACGCATCCTCATAGTGCCTGTTTCTAGCACTTCTCCGGATGCTACCTGCTTTAGAGAGGGCTCCTTGTCTTGCTCGACGTTTCCTCTCTCTGCTGGTCCAATTTGCAACCTCCTGGTCCCTCCAGGGCCACATCAGCGTCCAAAAACGCTAACCGCACGATTTGCAGCTAGCAAGGCTTGTTGGCATTCTTTCGGCGGGAAAATACTTCTGCACGACTCTCCACGGCGAGAGGGATCCGTCCACCAAAGGGGAAGTCTCTAGCCCTTTTCGTTCCTGCAGAAACCTCAGCTTCTTCTGTCCAGTAGAAGCTTCTTTGCACCCGCAGCTGGCATTTCCTGGGCATCTGCCCATCTCCGACTTGCTTGTGACTTTTGGACTTGGTCCCCTTGTTTCACAGGTATCCTAGATTGGAAATCCACAGTTGTTGCATTGCTGGTTTGTGTCTTTCCTGCATTATTCCTCTAACATGACTTCTTTGTCCTTAGGGGAACTTTAGTGCACTTTGCACTCACTTTTCAGGGTCTTGGGGAGGGTTATTTTTCTAACTCTCACTATTTTCTAATAGTCCCAGCGACCCTCTACACGGTCACATAGGTTTGGGGTCCATTCGTGGTTCGCATTCCACTTTTGGAGTATATGGTTTGTGTTGCCCCTATCCCTATGTTTCCCCATTGCATCCTATTGTAACTATACATTGTTTGCACTGTTTTCTAAGACTATACCGCATATTTTTGCTATTGTGTATATATATCTTGTGTATATTTCCTATCCTCTCACTGAGGGTACACTCTAAGATACTTTGGCATATTGTCATAAAAATAAAGTACCTTTATTTTTAGTATAACTGTGTATTGTGTTTTCTTATGATATTGTGCATATGACACTAAGTGGTACTGTAGTAGCTTCACACGTCTCCTAGTTCAGCCTAAGCTGCTCTGCTAAGCTACCATTATCTATCAGCCTAAGCTGCTAGACACCCTATACACTAATAAGGGATAACTGGGCCTGGTGCAAGGTGCAAGTACCCCTTGGTACTCACTACAAGCCAGTCCAGCCTCCTACATTGGTTGTGCAGCGGTGGGATAAGTGCTTTGAGACTACTTACCACTCTTGTCATTGTACTTTTCATAAGAGAAAAATATACAAAACAAGGTCAGTGTATATACACATAGCCAAAAAGTTTTGCATTTCCTCTTTTCACTCTTTTCTAAGTGCTGAAAAGTACTTCTAACTTTCTAAAAAGTTCTAAAAAGTTTTAAAAGTTTTTTTTCTCTGTCTTTCTAAAAGCTCTGACAAACTTTTTATCTTTTACTATCACTTTAACTCTCTCTAAAAATGTCTGGCACAGGCCAAAATGTTGATCTGTCCAAACTTGCATATGATCACTTTAGCTGGAAAATAGCAAGGAGTCTCTGCATAGAGAGAGGTTTGAGTGTAGGGAAGAATCCTTCCTTAGAACTGTTAATTAACATGCTTAGAGTACAGGATAAGGCCATAAGAGCCCCATCTGTTGAAAAAGTAGCTAATGGTTCTCAATCTGATCCAGGGACTCCCCCAGGAAAAGATTCAGGAAAGAAACTTCCTAGCCTGCCCATTACTAGACAGTCTAGCATAGTTGGTAATGATGATGAGCCACACCATACAAATAGTGTTGTCTCACATCATAGCAAAAGCATTTATTCTCACCATACTGGTAGTGATGTTTCTGTTAGCCAAGCTGTTAGGGTGGCTTCTGTAAGGGACAGGTCTCCTTCTGTCCATTCTCACCATACTTCTGTTTCAAGGCATGTCCCTCCCACCCACCCTGATGACAGATTGTTAGAAAGGGAGCTCAATAGATTGAGAGTGGAACAAACCAGACTGAAGCTCAAGAAGCAACAGCTGGATCTGGATAGACAGACTTTAGAAGTAGAGAAGGAGAGACAGAAACTGGGTTTAGAAACCCATGGTGGCAGCAGCAGTATTCCCCATAGTCATCCTGCAAAAGAGCATGATTCCAGGAATCTGCACAAGATAGTTCCCCCTTACAAGGAGGGGGATGACATTAACAAGTGGAGGGCCTGTGTTGTACAAGATGTCCCTCAAAGGCAGTGGGCTGCTATCCTATGGCTATCATTTAGTGGAAAAGGTAGGGATAGGCTCCTTACTGTGAAAGAAAATGATGCTAATAATTTCCAAGTTCTTAAGAATGCACTCCTGGATGGTTATGGCTTAACCACTGAACAATACAGGATAAAGTTCAGAGAGACCAAAAAGGAGTCTTCACAAGACTGGGTTGATTTAATTGACCATTCAGTGAAGGCCTTGGAGGGGTGGTTACATGGCAGTAAAGTTACTGATTATGACAGCCTGTATAACTTGATCCTGAGAGAGCATATTCTTAATAATTGTGTGTCTGATTTGTTGCACCAGTACTTGGTGGACTCTGATCTGGCCTCTCCCCAAGAATTGGGAAAGAAGGCAGACAAATGGGTCAGAACAAGGGTGAACAGAAAAGTTCATACAGGGGGTGACAAAGATGGCAACAAAAAGAAGGATGGTAAGTCTTCTGACAAGGGTGGGGACAAATCTAAAAATGAGTCTTCATCAGGCCCACAAAAACACTCTGGTGGGGGTGGTGGGCCCAAATCCTCTTTTAATCAGAACAAGGAAAAGAAACCATGGTGCTATTTATGTAAAATAAAAGGCCATTGGACAACAGATCCCAGTTGTCCAAAGAAAGGCACCAAGCCTCCTACCAGTACAACCCCTACTGCTACACCTAGTGTCCCTACTAATAGCAGTGGTGGTGGGAGCAAACCTACTAATAGCCAATCCAAGGGAGTAGCTGGGCTCACTATTGGTAACTTAGTTGGGGTTGGCCTTGTTAGGGAGGCCACAGAGGCTGTGTTAGTCTCTGAGGGGGCAATTGATTTAGCCACCTTAGTTGCTTGTCCCCTTAATATGGATAAGTACAAGCAGCTACCCCTAATAAATGGTGTTGAGGTTCAGGCCTACAGGGACACTGGTGCCAGTGTGACTATGGTCATAGAGAAACTGGTCCACCCTGAACAACACCTACTTGGTCACCAGTACCAAGTAACCGATGCTCACAACAACACACTTAGCCACCCCATGGCTGTTGTTAATCTCAACTGGGGGGGGGGTTACTGGTCCAAAGAAAGTTGTGGTAGTGTAGTGTGGTCAGTTTTATGTATATTTTGCGCATTAGCTTCAGGCCTTAGGCCTCTGTGCACTTTGCCCTAAATATATTTTATTAATTTGCTAACAGCTTAGAGCCTCTGTGCACTTTACTCTAAATGCTTTCTATTAGGCTTCATACTGTTATTTTACAGAATAGCCAGTTCTGCGGTGTTGTTTTTTATTCATATCACACTGTTTTGCCTACTTCAGCACTGGAGTTCTTCATAACATATTCACTCTGTGCTTTAGTCAAGGATACAGTCTGGTACATTGCCGATAGACGTGGTAGGAGTCTAGACTTGCCATTCCTGCGCAGGAACATTTTGTGATCACGATGACATGTTAGTTATAAAATCACTTCCTTGTCCCAATACATCAAGAGGGAGATTCCGACCAGGGAACCACAACTAGACGCTGACTGCCTCGTTGCAGATGCTGAACCAGATCACAGGCCTTTGCTCAGGTATGAGTGTGTCCGTCTCCCTAGTGATACAGAAAGGCAAGCTGAAAGCTTAACATGCTGTGCTCTAAATAGAACAAGCAGAGGGAGAGTAGAAACGGTTAGGAATTATGATAGCTTTATTTCTATGTTTTACTCTCCTGGTTACTATATCAATCCTACTATGTTGTATTGTTCTGGTTATTGCGGCTCACGCCTTAATATCTAAAATACAGTCGTTTTATTAAAACATTATATAAAACTTATACTGTCTTTGTCATTTGTATATGAGACCATATTGTGAATGAGAGAGTTGGTTTGGATCTGAGTGACCACGACTTCCCTGAGAAGTTCCTAAGATGTCATGCGCTCGGCTGCCCAATCATTTCTTCCCCGTGGGAGAAATGAGGCACTGCTAGTTAGCCGGAGCAACAATCGGATTTAGGGTGACAGAGTTCCTTACACGTGGGTCAGACTCAGTCCCCCACACCGTTATCGATCCTGCTGCCTAGAAATCCAGTAGTCTCATTTAGGATAATGAGAGCCCACGCGACATGGCGCCGCCAACGTTTGGTCTGGCTCTAATGTTTGGGTCCGACTGACTCTCTCGGTCTCGTATATATTTTGACTCCTCGGTTCAGTATGCGGAGACGTCCGTGGGGCTGAGGGTTTCCGCCACCACAGGTTGGGTACATCCTATTACTTAGTGGTTGGTTGTTCAAGCTTGAACTTTGAAAGGAAATACCCCGATATTGGTGTGCCTTCTCTGTCCTAGAGCTATTATTGTTATACTAATGGCGAATCCAGTTGTAGTAGATATACCGCTTAATATGCGATTTCCGCTCACGGGTCATCTGATAGCACATGGACTGACGGTCCAGGGGGGTCCGGTCACTTTTGTGGTGGACGCCCATGCAGCCTATAGATCAGAACTTTTTTATTCTTGGGTCGTATTTCCAGCAGCTGATGGGGGTACAAATACTTTTCACGAATATACTGTTGCGAATGTCCCTGGACAATACAGGGCTTATGCATACTTAGAAATACCTTTATCTTATCAAGAACACGATAATTGGCTTGATGGCGCCCTCCCACATTCAGTAACACCAGTACGGTTAGGTCCGTTGAGTAATGATGGTCCGACCTGGCCTTTATTGGCTACATATACACCATATCCTGGAGTGGCAAATGTGGCAGTGGCTGAAGTGCGTCGTTTATATGTGGAATTATCTGCAACGAACAGACGATTAGTTCAGTTTGTGATGCAGACATTAAATACTAATGCAGCGCGTGCTGCTCCAGCTCATCCACATGCAGTGGTGCCGGGAATAAATCCGGCCACTGTACACTCTGTAATGGGCAAGGTACCGGCTAAACGTGAGGAGACTCCATTTTGGCTGGCGCAAAAAATTAATACGCTGGAAGCAGTATTTCCCCATACGGGACCTCAGGATAAGCATAGAATTTTGACGATGTGTTTGCCGTATGGGATGGTTCCTACGGTGGATCTTTGTAATACTTGGGGCACGGTGTTTGCCGCTCTCTATACTACAGCACACGGTACACCGACTATGGCTATTTTGCCGGAGGTGCTTAAACAAATTCAGGATGAATATGGGGCTGCCCCTGCCTTGGATTTAGGCATGCAATTGATGGGTAATTTTGACGCGGTTTCTTCTATTATTTTGAGTAATCTCAAGGGGGAGGCTGTAGCACTAGCAGTGCGAATGCGTCTTCGGGACGTTCCGCAGATTAATCAGGAGCGGGAACTTCCGAGAATAATAGCTGAAACATATTCTAGTATTGGTCGTGATAGCCTAGGGGCTCGACCGCAGAAACCACAATTGCAGGGTAAAAATAATAAGGATAATTCTAAGCAACAGCAACCTGAGGGTGCGAAAAAGTGCTGGGATAAGAAACAGCAAACACCTAAGAAAGATGGTGGGCAGTCTCTGCAACCGGAGACCCCACAAAATAAGTATAATCTCAGGAATAGGGATACTTTGAAGACGCCTGATAGATATCAATATACTGATACGCGCCAATCTCGTTCCTTTCAGGACTCCTCGGAGAAAAGAAGTGAGAGAGGTGGGCGGTCAGAGCGGAGGGCGGAGGACGGAGTACGTGAAACCGAGACAGGATTCACAACACTCAGCGGAGGTTTCTATTAAACAAGAAGAGAAACCGCTGCAACAAAAACAGCAGTTTAAAAAGAAGAAAGTGGCAGCAGTCTCAGTTAGACATGCCGCTCAAGAAGAGAGTTCTCTTGACGAACAAGACATGGGCGTTAGCGCTGTTAGACAGCGCGGCAGAGGTCACAATAGTTCGCCGGAGTCTTCTAGAGCATCTGGAGGCGAAAGCAACTGATGACTTCATACAAGTCGAGACGGCGGATATGCGAGTCTCTGATCCTGATCAAGTATATCTTGTGACTCTACGATTAGAAGGGGACATTGACCGCGTTGTACACGCCATCTTTTGGGACCATATGGTGAAATCATATGATGTCCTGTTGGCCGAACAAGATTGGCCACCTGACTTTGTTCGCGACTGTCCAGTTGGGGAGGAGGTTATTGCGCCTTCCTTTTCACCACTTGTTCCGAGAGAACTAGCGGAGTCATATGGTAAATCATGGGCTCTAGCACAAGCCCCCGCCCTATATAGAAATAATGTGGGGTGGGATAAACAATCACCTTATCATGTCATTCCCATTAAAGGAGAACCTCAGCCACAGCCGCAATATCCTATTAAATTTGAAGCAAGGGCATCGGTTCGGAAAATTCTTACACAATTGGAGTACCAAGGTGTGATTGAGCCTTGTGTCTCGCCGATGAATAATCCCTTATTTCCGGTTGCTAAACCGGACCATTCCTATAGGATAGTGGTGGATTACAGACATTTGAATAGTCATACACGCACATATGCTATACAGAATTCACATAGCGCTGCGCTTATGAATAATATAGTGCGTAAAAAATACAAAACAACATTGGATATCTCGAATGGATTTTTCTGCCAGAATATAGCACCCGAAAGTCGGGACTATACCGGTTTCAGTGCGTTTGGCTCTCAGAAAAAGTTTTGTAGTTTACCTCAGGGGTATAAGAATAGCCCAGGACTGTTCTCGGCTCGTGTGACTGAACTTCTGCACGAGTTGGACCCTGAGGCGTTATCATATGTTGATGACATTTATTTGACGGACGATGAGATTCTACAACATCTCAGTCGCGTATCGCGCATTGTTGTGGGTTTTGCTGATATTGGTTATAAGTTTAATTTTAAGAAATCGAAGATTGCCTTCCTCAGTGTTATTTTCCTGGGATATGAGTTATCGAGTGAGGGCAAGAGCCTGGCGCCACATTTTTGGGAGAAATGTGATTTACTGCAGCCTCCTAATACGGTTCGGAAGCTCCAGTCTTTGTTGGGGTTTCTGAATTTTGGCAGAACTTACATTCCTGATTATGCTACACGTATAAAACCCTTATATGAACTGATTCGCCCAAATTTTTCAAGTAGATTTTGGACGATTGAGCATACACACATACTGCGAGAGCTGCAGAATGATCTCTTAGCAGTTAAACATTTACACACGCGGGACAATAAAACTCATTTGGTCATCAGGGTGATTCCTGGGGCTCTTGGATTTACGAATGTCACCTTTAATGAAGGGGAGACAGTCCCGATAGCATACAAGTCCCACTTGTATTCTGCTGCAGAACAACGTTTTGCACAGACTGAGAAAATTCTCACTGCAGTACAGTTGGCTGTGATCAAAGAAAGACCGCTAGCCCAGGGCCAACGCATTATTGTCGTTTCCCCAATTCCAGCCTTGGAGGCTGTTACAAAAGCGAGTGTTCCTAATTCGAAAGCTTTACACCCGCGGTGGATACAATGGGCTACGTCTTTGACGGCCACTGATGTGGATTACATATTTGACCCTAAACTGCAGACTCAAGAATTTCTTCAATATGAAATAGAGTACCCGGTTCCTGCTGGCACATTACCTATTGACCAATATGAAGTGGTCATGTATACCGATGGCTCTGCGCAACCGGCGGTTGGGACTAAACAACAGTATTCTGCTGCTTGTGCGGTGGTGAGCGGGACTATGGAGGGGGGAGTTTTCTGCCCCCGACATACTTATACTAAAACATTGGGAGATTGCACGGCACAGCTGGCTGAGCTCAAAGCTCTTTTGTTAGCGTTGGAGCATGCAGAGCCGGTGATATTGACCTTGCTGGTCTGTGACTCCTACTACTGTGTGCAATCCTTCAATGAATATCTGCATTATTGGAAAATGAATGGGTTCAGAGATTCTAAAGGCAACACCATTAAACATAAATTGTTGTGGGGTAAGGTTGCGGGTCTGAAAGAGACGCTTCCTAAAGTCCATGTTGTACATACACTTGGACACCAGTGCGTTGGAATACACGTTGCTGGGAATACTTTGGCTGATGAGGCTGCAAAGGCGGCAGTGACTATCGCCACTGTAGCCGCGGTAACTCGTTCGAGTTCAAAACCAGACATAGAGATTTTGGCTGCCATAAAAGCTACGGCTGATGGCACGCCATTTCCTAAAGGATTCCCTTCTAAATATAGTTACTGCTTGAGTGGTGCACTAAATGCTGTTGTTAATATTCTAGGCGTTGGTGTACGTGAGTTACCGAATAAGATTGAGAGACCTTGATTAATTTCTGCAGCGCATGAAGGGGTGGCATCTGCGCATGCTGGTGTGGCTGCCACGATTTCGCTTTTACAGGCCCGTTATTGGTGGCCTGGTCTCTATAAGGAGACAAAGCAGTATGTCCTTTGTTGTGACGTCTGTCAACAAATTAAAGCATCGTCGGCTAGACGCCCGCAGCAGACTCCTCTTCTGATATCAAATAGACCATTACAGTGTGTGTACTTGGACCATTGTGGTCCACTGACACCAGATAGTGCATACAAATACATATTGGTTGCTGTAGATTCGTGCTCCAGATTTGTGTGGGTCTGGCCACAGCGCTCGGCTAACGCTCGGACTGTTATTAAAGATTTGCGTATCTTTGTCGATACATTTGCAGTTGCGGCTTTTCATTCGGACCAGGGCCCTGCTTTTGCCTCTAAGGCATTCAGGGACACCATGGCTTCGTTGGGGGTCCAATTCCAATTCTCGTCTCCATTTCATCCCGAGGGAAATTCTGTCGTGGAGCGTTTAAATCGTGATTTAAAGCAATCCCTAACAGCCAGGGTTATAGGTACGGGTCGTAGTTGGCTAGCCCACCTGTATGGAGTACAGAGAGCACTTAATAACTTGCCTAGAAGGTCACTGGGGGGTCGTACTTCATATGAGTGCCTGTTCGGAACACGAATGTATGTTCCTGATCTAGATGGTCCTGGTGTGGAGGCGGCAGATACGCCCTTTGACATAAATGATCGTGTCACTGTTTTGCAGGATTTACAACAATTCTGTGAAGATAACTCTTCTGCAAGTGCTGCCTCCTCTGGAATTAAGGATGAGCCAGTAACACCTACTGGTTGGATACCCAGGATTGGGGATCTAGTGCGTGAAAAGGTCGCAGTAAAGAAAGAATTTGGTCCTTCTTATCGAGCACCTGTCCCGGTGTTGGGGGTGAGCGGCACGAGAACTGTGATTTTGCCGCCGCTGCAAGGGGCCAAAGGAAATCGTTTTGTTTCCATTGATAAAGTCAAGTTACAACATGTGGCCGATTCTGCACAGCAGACCAAGAGGGACACCCAGTAGTTCCGGCATCCCTCTCACTACTGGGGAAGAAGTCCCGCTGCAGGTGATTAGCACCGACCATGTTTCCTCTCCGTGCTTGGGGAGGGTGGAAGATGATCTTGCGATTGTTCCACAGTCAGCGATTGATATCGATTCTTTTTCTCAAATTGCTGTACGTTCTACTGATGTTTCTGAACATGTGATTTATAGCGTGCCTAGGAGAGAACCTCCATCAGCTTCCTTGTTCACTGTTGCTCCTTTTGCAAGAACTGCCTCTGGCTGCTTCAACGACGCGGATGCGGCTGTATCCAGCTCTTCGTCTTCGCTGTCTTCAATCCGAGGTCCACGTAAGCTAATAAGTTGGCTTAAACGTACATATTTTGTTGTTCCTTGGAACTATTTGTGGCTTTTTATGGCTGTACTGACTATTTTTTTATGGTTGGGATTTGTGGTTACCTTTTTTCTGGTAATACATGGTCATTTTCTTCCAGATCGATCAGACATTGAGCACGTGGAGACTGTGTTGAGACCACATTTTTCGTCTCATATGGTTCGAAGAGACTTATCCCATGTGAACATTTCTGCAGTACCAATTCCGGATGGAATTGTGTGGGATAAAGTAATGTTTGAAATATATGGGCCCACTGAATTGATTCAAATACCGTATGTTCTTAAGTTATCAATGAATGATATTGTTATTCCAGGCATTGTTTCTGATGATTGGGATGTGAAGACAGTAGATGCTATGCTAAAAGATTTGCAATATTATACTGTCTATGACGATGAAGATGCTTACCAATTTAGAGATAATCATGGTGATATGTTTTGCTACACCTATTATGGACACCACTTTATTCACAAAGCGAGTAGCCCTAAGTCCATCTTTAATTATGTACAATGGGAACATTGCTCGACTCCTCCACAAGGGAGTTCGAAAACGTATAATGATAAATTTGCATATTTTTCTGGGCATGATCAGCGAAGCGCTAAGTCTTACTATTTTAAAGTGACACCGTATTCTAATAAGCAGATTTTGTTGACCGATACTAAATTACTGTATTCTAATTCGTTTGTATCTAAACTTTCGGTCGAAGGATATGAATACTGGTTGAAGACTGTTGACTTGAAAAGTGTTTGGGGTACGAAAAATTGGCAGATGCAAGGCACAGATACATTATTTCGAGCATGCATTATCCCTGTGCAAATGATTTTCCTCAATGACACAGTACAACAGACTAGTTGTTTGGGCTTGGCGTCGATTAGAGAATTGACTTTGCCTAGCATACCTGTCCCTTCTAAATTAAATAACTGGCAGCACTATGTGAATGCTACTTTTAGTGAATTTACGCATTGGGTCCAGAATGGTACACTTAACACTTCATCGTTACATCCGGGCGGGTGGTTATTGTGGCCTGTAGACACTAATCAGTGTCATCAACGTTTTGTTACCTCTTCTGGGGGATTCAGGACTAGTAGGGCAGACCCTCGTTACATTTCACCAGAACATGCAGATATAATAACTACATACAGTGTGGGGAAACTTTGTCAACAATGGTTGAAGTACTCCACGCTGGGTGCAGTTAAGTCACACCTCAAGTTACTGTCTAATGGTACTGATATACAAGATTTCTTGTCAGGTCCCAAGGTGCCCCGGAGAAAAAGGTTCTTATACGAAGTGTATAATGAGTTTTGGAAACTTTCCCAGCAGGAGGCTGCAGCCAGGTTAAGACAGATTGATCGAGAAAATCTGCTGCAGACTTTGGGGGTTATTCTAACTTTGGAGGAGTGTTAATCCGTCCCAAAAGTGACGGTAAAGTGACGGATATACCACCAGCCGTATTACGAGTTCCATAGGATATAATGGACTCGTAATACGGCTGGTGGTAAATCCGTCACTTTTCCGTCACTTTTGGGACGGATTAACACCTCCTCCAAAGTTAGAATAACCCCCTTTGTCTGTTGTTGATAATGGCATGCATACCCTTTCTGACCGTGTTTACACGATTGACAGCATTGTCTCTTCTGCTATTGACATTATAAAATCAGACATGTCTTCTTTATATCATGGGCAGAGTCAGACACGATCTATCATGCAGCTGGGTTGGACTCTTCAGACCTTGAAGGCGGGTCGCGTTCCATGGCAGCACATTCGTGCCAGAGAGATCTTTATCTCCTTTAATTTAACTCGTCAACAACAATTGATGGCTAAGAAGGAAGCGACGTACGTTATGTTAAATATTGAAAAATTGGAGAAACTGCCTTTTACGGTGGCTGAGATTCCGTCAGCTGAGTGGTTGATTCATGGGGTTATTAATTTGCCTATCTCCACTCTGCAATTTACTTCTTGTTTGAAGCACATTCTGGTGGGAAGATATGAACTATTGGGTGACAGTTACATACACGAGGTGTGGGAGCTTCCTTTTCAGTACAGATGTGTTAATGGTTTGCAGGAAGTTTTTCTTAGCGGTAGCGACTGCGAAACTTCTGTTAGCCATTCCATGGTTTGTAAACAGCTGTCCTTGCACGGAGCGTGTAATGCTTCGATTGCTAACTTAGCTTGTTATCTGAAGGGAGTTCCGGTCCCGGTAATTAAAAACACTTTCCAGGTGCTTTCTAACGGCAGTTACATTGTTCTTAACAGCGAACGCTGCTGTGGCATGCGTGCCGGAATAGTTTACATCGTCGTTGTCAACAAGGCCGTTACGTGCTGCGGGAATGTGTTGTTTCCCCCTACTGAATTTAGGGAGGTAGCGGACATCTGGCCTCATATTGCTACTTCCAAGGTTGATTTCGACAAGTTGAGTCGGCTGAAAGCTTTATTGTTTCAAAAGCATGTGGCCCTTACATCTGCTAGCGAGACCTACGCACTTCAAGTGGCAAGGTCATCGGCGGAGATACAGTCCCTTTTGAATACTAACTTTCCGAGTCACTTCGGTGAACTTGTGGGACGTATATTCAATGCATCCAGCACTGCTGGTATTGCTCATTTTTTCAAAGCCGTTGGTGTTGGTTTCGTTCACACCTTCTCTTCCATATTCGGTTTGATACCTTCGGCTATACACTCTATTTTCGAAAGCATTTTTGGGGGTTTCCCAATTACTTTGGCTTTATTGGCTGGAGTTTTGCTACTGTTGCTATTTTTTCGCAATGGCTGTCCCGCTGCAACGAGATCCTGTATTGCTGCTCCCGTCAGCGCAGCTGTGTCGTGAACGCATGATGCAGTGTTTTAGAGCAACACTCCTGGCTCATTTGGAGTGTGACTGGTCTTTGTCGTTCCGACCGGTTTTGGATTGTGTGCAACCCGTGTTTCGATGCCTTTGGTGCTCGTTTGAACATGCACTGGCTTTCTGTCTCTCACTGCAGTGCTCTCCAGTGGTTGATCTTGATCTGTTGATGTTCCCGATTAGGGCTCATTCCCAGACTTGTGCACTACGGTTGCGTTTTCTTCGTGAAGCGGATCATGAGATTCCCTTCCTGGAGGAAGATGGTTTTGTCTCTTTCCTTGGCACTACACGGGGTGCCGCCCTGAATGGTTTTGGGGCTTTGGAACACACCTGCTCCATGGTACTTTGTGGCGTGGATCTTCCGATATTGACATATCTCGAAGTGGAGGAGCTTTTACGTTCTATTGCTTCTGTCTGACAATTGGATTTTTTTTTCTCTCTCTCCCGACTAAATTGACACTATATTGCAATTCGCTCTCTCGTCACATGTTTCCTAAATTTATGACTTTGCTGTCTTCTCATCTTGTCGAAATGTTGGGTTTAAATTTAGGTCATGTTTTTTTTTTTTATGTTGTTAGAACCACTTGCTACCGACAAGGGGAGGGTGTAGTGTGGTCAGTTTTACGTATATTTTGCGCATTAGCTTCAGGCCTTAGGCCTCTGTGCACTTTGCCCTAAATATATTTTATTCATTTGCTAACAGCTTAGAGCCTCTGTGCACTTTACTCTAAATGCTTTCTATTAGGCTTAGTACTGTTATTTTACAGAATAGCCAGTTCTACGGTGTTGTTTTTTATTCATATCACACTGTTTTGCCTACTTCAGCACTGGAGTTCTTCATAACATATTCACTCTGTGCTTTAGTCAAGGATACAGTCTGGTACATTGCCGATAGACGTGGTAGGAGTCTAGACTTGCCATTCCTGCGCAGGAACATTTTGTGATCACGATGACATGTTAGTTATAAAATCACTTCCTTGTCCCAATACATCAAGAGGGAGATTCCGACCAGGGAACCACAACTAGACGCTGACTGCCTCGTTGCAGATGCTGAACCAGATCACAGGCCTTTGCTCAGGTATGAGTGTGTCCGTCTCCCTAGTGATACAGAAAGGCAAGCTGAAAGCTTAACATGCTGTGCTCTAAATAGAACAAGCAGAGGGAGAGTAGAAATGGTTAGGAATTATGATAGCTTTATTTCTATGTTTTACTCTCCTGGTTACTATATCAATCCTACTATGTTGTATTGTTCTGGTTATTGCGGCTCACGCCTTAATATCTAAAATACAGTCGTTTTATTAAAACATTATATAAAACTTATACTGTCTTTGTCATTTGTATATGAGACCATATTGTGAATGAGAGAGTTGGTTTGGATCTGAGTGACCACGACTTCCCTGAGAAGTTCCAAAGATGTCATGCGCTCGGCTGCCCAATCATTTCTTCCCCGTGGGAGAAATGAGGCACTGCTAGTTAGCCGGAGCAACAACCGGATTTAGGGTGACAGAGTTCCTTACACGTGGGTCAGACTCAGTCCCCCACACCGTTATCGATCCTGCTGCCTAGAAATCCAGTAGTCTCATTTAGGATAATGAGAGCCCACGCGACAGTAGCTTCAGATTTACCTGTAGACTGTCTATTAGGGAATGATTTGGAGACATCAGCTTGGTCAGATGTGGAGTTGGAGGCCCATGCAGCAATGCTGGGCATCCCAGGGCATATTTTTGCTTTGACAAGGGCTCAGGCCAAAAAGCAAAAAGGACAGGGAAGCTTGGATCCTGGAACAATGGACCAAGTGCTCCCTAAAGCTAGGGCTAGTAGAAGCAAACCACTTCCTACTATCCCTCCCTCTACAGTGGATTCTACTTCTGAGGAAGAAGAATTCCCTCCCTGTGCAGAACCTACACCAGAGGAGCTGGAAGCAGACACTGCTGAGCTTTTGGGTGAAGGGGGGCCTGCCAGAGAGGAGCTGAGTGTGGCACAGCAAACCTGTCCCACATTAGAGGGTCTCAGACAGCAAGCTGTCAAACAGGCTAATGGGGATGTCAGTGACTCTCACAGAGTTTACTGGGAGGACAACCTCTTGTACACTGAGCATAGGGATCCTAAACCTGGAGCTGCCAGGAGATTAGTGATTCCTCAGGAGTACAGAAAGTTCCTCCTAACCCTGGCACATGACAATCCCCTAGCTGGACACCTGGGTCAAATGAAAACTTGGGACAGATTGGTTCCATTGTTTCATTGGCCTAGGATGTCTGAGGACACAAAGGAATTTTGTAAGTCCTGTGAAACCTGTCAAGCCAGTGGCAAGACAGGTGGCACCCCAAAGGCACCCCTTATTCCACTGCCTGTGGTTGGGGTTCCCTTTGAAAGGGTAGGGGTTGACATAGTTGGCCCCCTTAACCCTCCTACTGCTTCAGGCAATAGATTTATCTTGGTGGTAGTGGACCATGCCACAAGATATCCTAAAGCTATTCCTTTAAGGACCACTACAGCACCTGCAGTGGCAAAGGCCCTCCTGGGAATATTTTCCAGGGTGGGCTTCCCAAAGGAAGTGGTATCAGACAGGGGAAGCAATTTCATGTCTGCATACTTAAAGGCCATGTGGAAGGAGTGTGGTGTAACGTACAAGTTCACAACACCCTATCATCCACAAACAAATAGACTGGTGGAGAAATGTAATAAAACTCTCAAAGGCATGATTATGGGTCTCCCTGAAAAACTCCGCAGGAGATGGGATATCCTTCTACCATGCCTCCTTTTTGCCTACAGGGAGGTACCCCAGAAAGGAGTGGGCTTCAGCCCCTTTGAACTTCTTTTTGGACACCCTGTTAGGGGTCCACTCACACTTGTAAAGGAGGGTTGGGAACAACCTTTAAAAGCTCCTAAGCAGGATATTGTGGATTATGTACTTGGCCTCAGATCAAGGATGGCTGAGTACATGAAAAAGGCCAGTAAAAAACTTCAGGCCTGCCAAGAGCTCCAGAAGCAATGGCATGATCAGAAGGCTGTTTTGGTTCAGTACCAACCAGGGCAGAAAGTGTGGGTCTTGGAGCCTGTGGCCCCAAGAGCACTCCAAGATAAATGGAGTGGTCCCCACACAATTGTTGAAAAGAAGGGAGAAGTCACCTATTTAGTTGACTTAGGCACTGCCAGGAGTCCCCTTAGGGTGCTCCATGTCAACCGCCTGAAACCCTACTATGACAGGGCTGATCTCACCCTGCTCATGGCAACTCATGAGGGACAGGAAGAAGACAGTGATCCTCTACCTGATCTCTTCTCTTCCACAGAACAAGATGCTCTTGTGGAAGGTGTAGTTTTGGCTAATTGTCTTACTGCTGAGCAGAAAGATAATTGCATAAATCTCCTAGATCAATTCTCTGAACTCTTCTCTACTGTGCCAGGTACCACTTCTTGGTGTGAGCACACTATAGATACTGGAGACAGTTTACCTGTCAAAAGTAAGATCTATAGGCAGCCTGACCATGTCAGGGACTGCATAAAGCAAGAGGTCCAGAAGATGTTAGAACTAGGAGTGGTTGAGCACTCTGACAGTCCATGAGCTTCTCCTGTGGTACTGGTACCAAAACCTCATTCCAAAGATGGAAAGAAGGAAATGCGGTTTTGTGTAGACTATAGAGGTCTCAACTTGGTAACCAAAACTGATGCTCACCCTATACCCAGGGCAGATGAGCTCATAGATACACTGGCATCTGCCAAGTATCTAAGCACTTTTGATTTGACTGCAGGGTATTGGCAGATCAAATTGTCAGAAGATGCTAAACCTAAGACTGCATTTTCGACCATTGGAGGACATTACCAGTTTACTGTAATGCCTTTTGGTTTGAAAAATGCACCTGCCACTTTTCAGAGGTTGGTGAACACAGTCCTGCAAGGGCTGGAAGCTTTCAGTGCAGCATATTTGGACGATATAGCTGTCTTTAGCTCCAGCTGGGATGATCACCTGGTCCACCTATGGAAAGTTTTGGAGGCCCTGCAAAAGGCAGGCCTCACTATCAAGGCTTCAAAGTGCCAGATAGGGCAGGGTAAGGTGGTTTATCTGGGACACCTTGTTGGTGGGGAACAGATTGCACCACTTCAGGGGAAAATCCAAACAATTATTGATTGGGTTCCCCCTACCACTCAGACTTAGGTGAGAGCCTTCCTAGGCCTCACTGGGTATTACAGGAGGTTCATTAAGAACTATGGCTCCATTGCAGCCCCTCTTAATGACCTCACATCCAAGAAAATGCCTAAAAAGGTATTATGGACAGCAAACTGTCAGAAAGCTTTTGAGGAGCTGAAGCAGGCCATGTGCTCTGCACCTGTCCTGAAAAGCCATTGTTACTCTAAAAAATTCTATGTCCAAACTGATGCATCTGAATTAGGAGTAGGGGCAGTCCTATCACAACTTAATTCTGAGGGCCAGGATCAACCTGTTGCTTTTATTAGTAGGAGGTTGACCCCTAGAGAAAAGCGTTGGTCTGCCATTGAGAGGGAGGCCTTTGCTGTGGTCTGGGCGCTGAAGAAGTTGAGGCCATACCTGTTTGGCACTCACTTCATTGTTCAGACAGACCACAAACCTCTACTTTGGCTAAAACAAATGAAAGGTGAAAATCCTAAATTGGTGAGGTGGTCCATATCCCTACATGGAATGGACTATACAGTGGAACATAGACCTGGGAGTAGCCACTCCAATGCAGATGGACTCTCCAGATATTTCCACTTAGACAATGAAGACTCATCAGGTCATGGCTAGTCTTATTGTCCTTCGTTTGGGGGGGGGGTTGTGTAGGAAAGTACCATCTTCCCTGGCATGTTACCCCCATTTTTCACTGTATATATGTTGTTTTAGTTGTATGTGTCACTGGGACCCTGGTAACCCAGGGCCCCAGTGCTCATAAGTGTGCCTGAATGTGTTACCTGTGTAGTGACTAACTGTCTCACTGAGGCTCTGCTAATCAGAACCTCAGTGGTTATGCTCTCTCATTTCTTTCCAAATTGTCACTAACAGGCTAGTGACCATTTTTACCAATTTACATTGGCTTACTGGAACACCCTTATAATTCCCTAGTATATGGTACTGAGGTACCCAGGGTATTGGGGTTCCAGGAGATCCCTATGGGTTGCAGCATTTCTTTTGCCACCCATAGGGAGCTCTGACAATTCTTACACAGGCCTGCCACTGCAGCCTGAGTGAAATAACGTCCACGTTATTTCACAGCCATTTTACAGTGCACTTAAGTAACTTATAAGTCACCTATATGTCTAACCTTTACCTGGTAAAGGTTAGGTGCAAAGTTACTTAGTGTGAGGGCACCCTGGCACTAGCCAAGGTGCCCCCACATTGTTCAGAGCCAATTCCCTGAACTTTGTGAGTGCGGCGACACCATTACACGCGTGCACTACATATAGGTCACTACCTATATGTAGCTTCACAATGGTAACTCCGAATATGGCCATGTAACATGTCTATGATCATGGAATTGCCCCCTCTATGCCATCCTGGCATAGTTGGCACAATCCCATGATCCCAGTGGTCTGTAGCACAGACCCTGGTACTGCCAAACTGCCCTTCCTGGGGTTTCACTGCAGCTGCTGCTGCTGCCAACCCCTCAGACAGGCATCTGCCCTCCTGGGGTCCAGCCAGGCCTGGCCCAGGATGGCAGAACAAAGAACTTCCTCTGAGAGAGGGTGTGACACCCTCTCCCTTTGGAAAATGGTGTGAAGGCAGGGGAGGAGTAGCCTCCCCCAGCCTCTGGAAATGCTTTGTTGGGCACAGATGTGCCCAATTCTGCATAAGCCAGTCTACACCGGTTCAGGGACCCCTTAGCCCCTGCTCTGGCGCGAAACTGGACAAAGGAAAGGGGAGTGACCACTCCCCTGACCTGCACCTCCCCTGGGAGGGGTCCAGAGCTCCTCCAGTGTGCTCCAGACCTCTGCCATCTTGGAAACAGAGGTGCTGCTGGCACACTGGACTGCTCTGAGTGGCCAGTGCCACCAGGTGACGTCAGAGACTCCTGCTGATAGGCCCCTTCAGGTGTTAGTAGCCTATCCTCTCTCCTAGGTAGCCAAACCCTCTTTTCTGGCTATTTAGGGTCTCTGTCTCTGGGGAAACTTTAGATAACGAATGCAAGAGCTCATCCGAGTTCCTCTGCATCTCTCTCTTCACCTTCTGCCAAGGAATCGACTGCTGACCGCGCTGGAAGCCTGCAAACCTGCAACATAGTAGCAAAGACGACTACTGCAACTCTGTAACGCTGATCCTGCCGCCTTCTCGACTGTTTTCCTGCTTGTGCATGCTGTGGGGGTAGTCTGCCTCCTCTCTGCACCAGAAGCTCCGAAGAAATCTCCCGTGGGTCGACGGAATCTTCCCCCTGCAACCGCAGGCACCAAAAAGCTGCATTACTGGTCCCTTGGGTCTCCTTTCAGCACGACGAGCGAGGTCCCTCAAATCCAGCGACTCTGTCCAAGTGACCCCCACAGTCCAGTGACTCTTCAGTCCAAGTTTGGTGGAGGTAAGTCCTTGCCTCACCTCGCTGGGCTGCATTGCTGGGAACCGCGACTTTTGCAGCTACTCTGGCCCCTGTGCACTTCCAACGGAAATCCTTTGTGCACAGCCAAGCCTGGGTCCACGGCACTCTAACCTGCATTGCACGACTTTCTAAGTTGGTCTCCGGCGACGTGGGACTCCTTTGTGCAACTTCGGTGAGCACCATTTCATGCATCCTCGTAGTGCCTGTTTCTGGCACTTCTCTGGGTGCTACCTGTTTCAGAGAGGGCTCCTTGTCTTGCTCGACGTCCCTTCTCTCTGCTGGTCCAATTTGCGACCTCCTGGTCCCTCCAGGGCCACATCAGCGTCCAAAAACGCTAATCGCACAATTTGCAGCTAGCAAGGCTTGTTGGCGTTCTTTTGGCAGGAAAACACTTCTGCACGACTCTCCACGGCGAGACGGATCCGTCCACCAAAGGGAAAGTCTCTAGCCCTTTTCGTTCCTGCAGAAACCTCAGCTTCTTCTGTCCAGTAGAAGCTTCTTTGCACCCGCAGCTGGCATTTCATGGGTATCTGCCCATCTCCGACTTGCTTGTGACTTTTGGACTTGGTCCCCTTGTTCCACAGGTATCCTAGATTGGAAATCCACAGTTGTTGCATTGCTGGTTTGTGTCTTTCCTGCATTATTCCTCTAACACGACTTCTTTGTCCTTAGGGGAACTTTAGTGCACTTTGCATTCACTTTTCAGGGTCTTGGGGA
The DNA here is from genome assembly GCF_031143425.1 of Pleurodeles waltl. NCBI lineage: Eukaryota > Metazoa > Chordata > Amphibia > Caudata > Salamandridae > Pleurodeles > Pleurodeles waltl. The sequence goes on from NC_090440.1 coordinate 634,812,061, forward strand.
GGGTTAATTTTCTAACTCTCCCTATTTTCTAATAGCCCCAGCGACCCTCTACAAGGTCACATAGGTTTGGGGTCCATTCGTGGTTCGCATTCCACTTTTGGAGTATATGGTTTGTGTTGCCCCTATCCCTATGTTTCCCCATTGCATCCTATTGTAACTATACATTGTTTGCACTGTTTTCTAAGACTATACTGCATATTTTTGCTATTGTGTATATATATCTTGTGTATATTTCCTATCCTCTCACTGAGGGTACACTCTAAGATACTTTGGCATATTGTCATAAAAATAAAGTACCTTTATTTTTAGTATAACTGTGTATTGTGTTTTCTTATGATATTGTGCATATGACACTAAGTGGTACTGTAGTAGCTTCACACGTCTCCTAGTTCAGCCTAAGCTGCTCTGCTAAGCTACCATTATCTATCAGCCTAAGCTGCTAGACACCCTATACACTAATAAGGGATAACTGGGCCTGGTGCAAGGTGCAAGTACCCCTTGGTACTCACTACAAGCCAGTCCAGCCTCTTACAACTGGGTACTGCTAACCAGTCCCAGGGCCTTGTGCTCTGTGTAAAATGAGTATGCAAATTAGGCTAATTATAATTGGCTATGTCAACCTACCTATAAGTCCTTAGTATATGGTAGGGCTTGTTTAGGGAGCCATGCATAGGTGGTGCACCCACAGGTGCACTGCTGATGTGCACAGTGTAATTTTAAAGGCAGGCCTGTCTTTTAAACTAAAGTTATATGCAAATTCAACTTCTGAATTAAACGTACTTCCAAAGTCTAAAAATGCCTTATTTTTACATATGTCACCCCTAAGGTGTGCCCTAAGTGACCCTAGTGCTGGGTGCTATGTAACTATAAGCAGGGACCATATAACAATTGTTTTATAAACCCTGGTGAGGAAACATTTTTCCCCCATAGTAGTTAATAGGCTCCATAGGATGAAATTGGGAGACTTTATTTTAATTCATAAAGTCTCCAAAGGAACTAGATATGTCAAGTTTTACCTCAAACTGGTTGTTTTAATACATGCAACAACTTGCCATTGTTGAATTCGTTATAGCTAGTTCAGGAAAAAAAAAATTGAACTCTGCCTGAAAGTTGCCAACTTCAGCTCTGTAGTGTCTTTCTCTGATTTGCCAGCCTCTGGCAATTAGGCCAGGCTGCCTTGATGAGGTGTGAAGTGGCCTGGGCTGAAGACAAAGAAGGTGGCTCAACAGATGGGGAAAACAGGATGGGGGAGAGCAGCCAAACTGGTCTTCAAAGGAAGGAAGGACCTTTGGAGCAGTTCCGGACCTCCCCCATTTCCCATAAACCCAGACAAACAGGTGCCCCTTGATTACATTAGGAGAGGGCAGGAAAGGGGAGTGTTAAGGATTTTTAGCCACATCAGCGGGTACACTCAGCCAGACCTAACCTCCAAAATTCAGTTTCAGCCATTTTGGATTTTTAAAGAATGTTTCTCCCTGAGATTGATTTTTGCCACACTTCCAAGGTGGTAGCCTGCCTGTGATTGGACAGTTTCCCCACTCCCCTGCTTTTCAATCTAGGAGCAAGGATACATTTGTCAGAGCTACACCCACACCTCAGAGCCCTACAAGGAACAACATCAGAAGAAGCACTGCCCTGCTAGACCCTCTGACCTGCACCTGGACACTGCACTCTGAAGATCTACACAAGCTGCACACTTAGGCTTCACCACAAAAAGGATTTTGCTGGTTTCAACTTGTTCAATAAGGGACTCTCTGCTTGCTACAGGTGAAAATAGCTAACTAGAGTCCCCTGCATCAAATCCTGAAAGAACTGACCAGCTGACCACTGTTGAGTTGTCATTTTGGAGTTTGAGCCAGGTACATTCTGGGAGTTGGAGTCCTAGCCCTCAAGGAGCAACTCATTGCTTTTGGAACTGTGGGTTGAGCTGTGGACCACTAAAGGACCTTGAAAGACCTTCTGAAAAAATCTCCATAAAAAGACCGACCCGCTGTCGTGAGTCAAGCCGGCTTACATTGACCATGACCCCACCTGACTTGCAGATTCATTCTTCTGAAAAACTCCGGAGCCCCAGACTTCCGGGATTTCCCCCGGGGCTCCTGAAAAGGCAAACCAATTATGTAGATTCCAAATCGGCTTGCTGTGGAGGGCCGTCTAACGTCGTAGAAAAAAAAGCTCCAAAAAAGTGCAAAGTCCAAACGGAGTTCTCCTGTGACGCGTTTCCAAAGGGGACTCCAGGAAGGTTGGATCGGATTGGTGACTTCATCCCACTGAAGAAAATCTTCAGGCAGGGGCAATTGTTCCACTTGTAGACATTTGTCTGAGTCCCTCACATTCTTTGATAGATCATTCAAGATGACTGTCAAAGACAATGTGTAGTTCTTTCAAGGTGCACACTGACTTTGATATCTTTAGAACAGTCTGAATAACCTATTCGAAGTTTTGCATGGAACAAATCTTGAACATTGGTAATTGTGACATACAGTCCACAACATCAACAGTTTTCAATGAGGACACCTTTTCATATTGAGATTTTTCAGGTGAAGGATTTTTTTGTGAGCTCTTGAATGAGCTTGTACTTCACTGGTTTGGTTTCACCATCTCCATCAAATAATGCACTTGTTGGAAGAAGATCATGCAACAGAATGTCCTTGATGAATTCACCCTTGTCTTTTGCTACATCCATATCTCTCTGTGCTTGCGAAAGTTGTGTTTTTGCAACCTGTTTTGTAGTGGCAGCTTGGATGAAACTGTTACTATGGCAATTAAAACTTGGAAGTTTAGCTTTAGCGCTTATGTCAAACATCTTTTTCTCTTTCAATAAAATCTCTCCTGCTTTGGTTCTGCATATAGTTTTGATCCCTGTTCCAGGACATCTAATAGACATACCTTTATATTGTTATCCACATATTGTTTGGTCACAAAGTTGTGTAGTCGTACGGGTTTCCTTGCTGCTTCATGAAAACGGTCTTTACTCTTACCCACAAGATTATGGTGAGGAACAGTTTCATGATGGTCCATTGATTTTGAATTTAGAATTTGTTATCTCTCTGAAAACATTTCAAATAGAAAGGACTTCATGGTAAACTATCTGCAATTGAGCAACATATTGAATTTCAGGTATCTGACCAATAATTCCTTTGGTGCTTTTTAAGTGATCTCTGGATCGTCTCTTCCAGTTTCATATCTGGAGCCACAGCATTAAACCTCCCCTCTCTGTGTTTCACCACAAAATGTCTTTGGATGAATTTTCTGTAGAGGTGTGGTTTATTGATTCTTTCTAAATACCAGGACCCATATCTCAAGTAGCTTATTCAATCAAATTTGTGAAACGCAAAAATCTGTGACTCAACAGTCTTCACATGCAGCTCCCAATCACCTTCCCGATCAGCATGTACCAAGTTTTTCATTAGAGCGAGCATGTGTGAAACATTTCCCCAGTACTTGCAAAGTTCTGATTTTTCTACGCATTCTTTGACAAACTGTACAAACTTGATTTTCAGGTTTTCTGATTTTCACCTGAGTGTATTGAATATTGCCTGGCTTTGCATTATGTCTTTTGAATGAAGTAAACCCTGTGACCTGTTCACTTCTGAGAAAAGATATGCAGAACCTAATTTGTCATTCTTATTCCAGAAAGCAATCCTGTACAATCTTTCTATAGCCTCAGATATGATGAGCATACCTTGACACCAAATAAGCAAAACAAATACTGAATGGACAGTTTTGCTTTCCATAGACTGCAGCCTTAATACGTGTATAGTCTATGCCATATCCACTGAGATAACGTCTTGCACACTGCCATGCAACTTTTGTCATGTGGCAACCACCCATCATTGGATAAAGATCATTAAATTCTATTGGATTGCTCATAAAAATGTCAGCTACAAAAGGGGAGCATCTTCATCACAGAAAATTGGCAGGATAGGCAGGTCTTCAGGCTGAGCATGCACATTTTTGAATTTTTTTAGAGCTGTGTATATTGTTGTGTAGTTTGTGACTAGAGATGGAATTACTGGTAAAAACCCAACCTTCTTCGGTGGGATGGTATTCTGAGAAATCAGAGCATGAATTCCATCCCACGGATAAACTTGCTTTTCTTCATCCTTTGGTCTGCACCGAATAAGCAACATGATAAATTCAGTTATACGAGCTTTGCGCACCACAGCATAAGGTAAAAGAAACTCCATGTCCTCAGCTACTTTGAAACGTTCTGGTAGACTGGGATGTCTTGATAGCTTGCACACGTTGGCAAGGTAGTCGGGTTATAAGTTTGCGGCTTCATTTGTTTATGCCTACTGCTGACACAGCTTGTTTTCCAGCAGCTACTTCCATGGTACAGTCCTGAAAAAGGACCATGACAGTATCATGTGTGCTGGGTGTTCCAGAAAAAGAAAAGGTGTCTTCAAAATCAAAATTATCAAGAGCAGCAATTGTAAATCCTGTCCTGGTAAAGTGACATTGATGTCACTGTGGGATTCACAAAACATTACAGTTAAAAAATGATTTGGAAAATACAGTATATTTGCATAGTTTATATCCTAAAAGCCACCATCAATGTTCTTGGTTTCTGTTCTGAAATCAAGAACTTTAGTTTGTAACAGTTTTGCTTTGCTGATATTAAACAATGATGTAAAAAAATTTAAGACAACATCAGGCATTCTTGTTGACTCCCAGGATTTGCGGTGCTCTGCGGCATCACATCAATTGTCTTTAAGTGCAAAATCTAAATCTTTCAGGACATTTCTTATTTTATTACATCCTGTGTTCTTATTTTGGCAACAAGAACTTCAGGAGGCAAATCAGCTCAGAACACCATAAGTGGCTCATCCTTTTGTTAGACTGACAAAAACAAATTATGTCATTGTACATTCTCACCAGAAACATCTTAATTTCATTATTATGGAGCAAAACAGTTTTACCAATGTTGATCATTGTTTCTCTGATATCACTGAGTGTGAACCTGTAGCCAGCACTTAAGGGTGACTTTAAAACATTGTTTGCTTTTTCAAAGAGTGCAAACTTAACTGAAGGCTGGCGGTTACGTTGCTGCTGTGAGCTCATTGTACATTCATATTTTCAAATGCATGCACACATGCAGATCGGGTGGGAATGCAAATCCACTGCAAATTCATTCAACTCACTGTTTAGATCACATACTGGGCTGAAAATATAATCTTGGAAAAACTAGTTGCAGTACTCATTTACTATGTACTTTGCTCTTTCATAAATCCCTTTTGCCCTTGTTTTGGCTAAACCACAGATAACACATTGAAGATCTTCTGCTTTCTGATCAGGTTTTGGAGGTGGACAAGGGGTAGCCATTGATCTTTTAAGTGGATGGGTGATGGGTTTGGTTGTTGCCACTTTCTCAAAAGACTTGGATTCTGGCTGTGATTCACTGGTTTCTGATTTTTTTCATTATTTTTCCATGCTTTTTTCCATTGTATACAACCTGTAACACTTTTTGCTACAGTGATAAAATATTTGATTCTTTAACCCACCAATTTCAATCTTTTATTAATTTTTTATTTGCCGTATTTATGGAGCATCTCAAACTCTCTTCTGTCCAGCTGCAGTTGATGTTAGATTTTCTTTCAGATTAGACTGGGATATGACATATTTTTCTTTGTTGAAGGAGTCCTCAGATTTTGTAGTTAGCAACACTTTGTCAGGAAGTAAAGATCCTCTTCCACCCCCTGCTTTGCTTGAAACAAAAACAATATCAAAATATATTACCAATATGATGGCAAAAACCCATAATTGTAGGGCTACCATTTTGGAAGGGTTGCTCTGATGAGTTATTTTCTGTCTCTCTAAGACATCTTGACCACCAAAACCTATGTTGTTACATAAGAATAAAATATATAGGTCTTATGGTTCCTGAAATATTACATCATCACTGTTACACATCTGCCATTTTCACAAAATGTCCAGAAGAAATTGGCCCAGATTAGCAATGTCTACCCAAGCTAAATTACTTATCGAATGATATGAAAACTCAAATCACAAATCAAAATCTCTGGGCAACAATTTTTTATGGAGGTATATCCAAGTGCCAGAACTATTTGGGGTGAAGCGGAGGTCTTGTGTTTAAGGGTAGTGAGGGTTTTTTAGGGTTCAGTGATGAGTTTATCTGTGCTCTGGTGTTTTAAGTGGTATTGGATGGGTGGGGTTTAGGCTTAGTAAGGGTTTTTTAGGGTTCAGGCATAGGTTGAGTTAGGGGTAGTGAGTGATTTTATGGTTTAAGGAAGATGATGGATTTTTGGGTTAGAAAGGGCTTTTAGGCTTTGTACATGAGTGTAGGTAAGGTGTAAGAGGTCAACGACAGATGGTGTTTATGGGTTGTAAGAGATGAGCATTTTAAAATCATCCGAAGTAACTGTTCGACAATGTAGATGATATAACTGTGAAAGAATATCCCCTGCAATAAATATTCCAGACAAAACTGTTTCTAAAAGTAAGCCCTGCAACCATTGCACTTAGAGTAAAAATCCCATCAAAAGGCTATTTTGACCAAAAAGATAAGCTATGAACTGGTTTCCTTTTGAAAATGTCCATTAAACAGTTTAGATTGAATGGTGTCTCAGTAATGGTATTCCATGAAAACACTTTTTCATGAAATCATATACAACTGTGGAAATGACTTTTTCAAAATTAAACATTAATGCTACTTTATTTTTTTGAAAAATAGTTCAGTAAACTGAATTTAAACTTATACATATGTTTTTAGATTTCTTACTTCATAATAAATAAGTATGCATTTTATAATTTATGCGAGACTTGTTTTTAACTGTTCAGAAAATAATGTAATTTAATGTATTAAAAATAAATATTTAATTGAAACTAATTTAATAAGCTGTAGGATTTTTATTTTGTTCTTCATTTAAAGAGAATATTTTAAATTACCTTACAACAATATTAAATGTTAAAATATTTTTACTAATATATTTTTTAATTTAATAAACCGTTAAACATTTCCTTCTTCTTTACCGTGGGTCAATCTCCACCTTGGTGTTGGAGACGTCCGCCTACATGTGAAATGTTATAAGTAGTAACTCATAAATTAGGCTTCACCGCCAGATTTCGGATGATTGGGACCTGTAAACACACAAAAGGTGATGTGGGGTAATGCTTGCATTTTGTCTAACAACTGTCAATCACTTGGGATAGCATCCAAACCCATCATTCTTTTGCCCACCATTCCACCTCAGTTTAAACATACCTATAGGCAAATCACGCTTGACCCCGCTCCTCATGGGAACAGTACAGCCCAAACTGTCAGGCCAGGCCTACCTGAACTAAAACCATGTAAGTCTAAATTTTGAGTATTTTTAAACCTGTAAATGGTAAATAGCCAAAAGTTGTGAAGTTACTCATGTGCAAGTTTACTTTTGTGAGTAGCCCCCATAATTCCAGGGGAAATTAAGTAAGTCATGTTACTTTTAATTTTTTCAACCAAACACTTCTTTCAGAACCCTATGTTACATTAGTTAGCAGACTGCACAGTGTATAACTTGCATATTTACTGAATATCTTGAAACTCAGCCATGCCACACTCTAGGAATATATTGCATTAATCTAATTTTCCTTGGAATAATTGTGCCTAGTGGTAAATAAGCCAATATGTTTTCATTGTCTTCACCTCCATTCAATTTGCTTTTTGGCTTCGTTAACGTGGCTTGTGCAGAGTTGAAACTCAAAAACAGGGTGTCTAGCGTAGATCTAGGAGAGTCAAATGAATAAACAATTTTCAACATAACCACTGATTACGTAAAAATCTTCAATTAATTTATTGTGTGTAAGTGTATCTTGCATGGATTTCCTCAAATCTGGCACCGATATAGCACTCCAAGACCTATTGGTGGATTACTCTTCTCTAAAACATTTTGAAATTATCAGTGTTTTGGGAAACTATTGCCTACCTGACCCAAAATTGTCTTTTGAGAGAATTGTGGCCCTCATTCTGACCCTGGCGGGTCTCTACCGCCAGGGCCAACGGGGGCGGGAGCACCGCCGACAGGCCGGCGGTGCCCCCTTGGGCATTCTGACCGCAGCGCTTTGGCCGCGGTCAGAACGGGAAAACCGGCGGTCTCCCGCCGGTTTTCCACTGCCCGTAAGAATCCTCCAAGGCGGCGCAGCTCGCTGCGCCGCCGAGGGGATTCTGACAATCCCTACCGCCATCCTGTTCCTGGCGGCTCGCCCGCCAGGAACAGGATGGCGGTAGGGATTGTCGTGGGGCCCCTGGGGGCCCCTGCAGTGCCCATGCCAATGGCATGGGCACTGCAGGGGCCCCCGTAAGAGGGCCCCGCTAGTATTTCACTGTCTGCGTAGCAGACAGTGAAATACGCGACGGGTGCAGTAGCACCCGTCGCACCTTCCCACTCCGCCGGCTCGATTACGAGCCGGCATCCTCATGGGAAGGGAGTTTTTCCCTGGGCTGGCGGGCGGTCTTTTGGAGACCGCCCGCCAGCCCAGGGAAAAACTCATAATACCCTCCGCGGTCTTCTGACCGCGGAGCGGTATAATGGAGGGCGGAATCCTGGCGGGCGGCCTCCGCCGCCCGCCAGGGTCATAATGAGGCCCTGTATGTCTCTACCAACATGCAGTAGTGACTGGCAAAGCAGCATTACCCCAAACAGACAACTTCACCCCTCACCTACTGAGTACTTCCCACTATCTTTACCGCTAATAAATTGGTTGTAGTGTTGACTATCTTTTTGGAGGGGGTATCTAGGTGCACACCCTTTCTGATCAGAGCATAGATAACTTTCTCTAGAGTCAGATTTTGGGCCAAACTTTGGTCTGCTGGTGCTCACAGAATATTGGGAAAGGTGGCCAGAGCTCACTGGGGCTCAGCAAGTGTCAATGCATCAGACATTCGATGGTCTGACTATCCGATGAATGATTCTAATTTGGTGGTGCGAGCAAGATCTTGTGCTAGTAGGACAGTCAAAGTACATATTTTTATGTTCAAATCACTCAATTCAATTTTTTTTAAAGTTCATCATTTTTTTTAACTTGCTACAAGGTTACAATTCCTGAAGATGTTTGATGCTTATAAATAATGTGCATTATAATATGTTTTTCTTGTGTTCGAAACTTTGCATGCATCTCACCCTTACTTTTTGGATATCTATATGATATCCTAATTGCAACAGGTATGCCCTCATGTAGGTCCCATGCTCAATATGAGAAACCTCACTAATGAAACCCGACTAGGCCAAAATTGGCGGGGGATTACTTATGGCACTACCTGTGTTAAGTTCTACAAAGGTCAAATTTGGGCCAAAGTGTCTGCAAAAAAGGCTTTATTTAAAATATTCTGTACAATATAGTTTTGTTACTGTCAGTTGGTTCCTGTTGAGACATGTTTTTTAAAGGCTCTTTCACACAGAAACACATTTTGAACTTTACACACTGCTAATTTATCCAATGGTATTTTTTTTGCCCAGCTACTAATGTGTTTTCTAACATAATTTCTGATACTTGTTCAGTAATGCTCCTTCTTAAACTTGAGATCCCTGTTTTGTACAAGGGGGACCTGTGGCTTGCATCATGGAAACCATGAGAACAGGGCAGACATTGGGATTAGACAACAAGAATATGGGTTTTAGTTGTTTGCGAAAAGGTTGGAATTGCATGTTGTCTCTTTAATTGCATTCTAGCAGCAGCGATGTGGATCAATCTTGAGTGTCTGCACCTCACTGAATAATCATCTTCCTCTTTTGATTGTATGACTAAATACCTCAAATGACAGCTTGTCTCTCAGGGGAGGCCAACTCCTCTTATGTAGCTAAGCCTCTCTGTTGAGCCTAAGAAATTAATTCTTATGCATCTGGACTGCAAGGTAGCCAATATAGATGCTGACAGACACTTTGAAAACCTTGGAGATTTCCTCTCTGGTAAATCTTTTACAACAAACATCTCTTCTTTTGCTGTCTCTCATTTGACCACACCCAGATGACCAATTAATGCATATTCTTCATAAAACATGGTTTGGCATCAGTTAGTTATAGAAGGAGACACCCCACTGGTTTCAGAAGCCAGTCTTTTTGCCACTGTTTCACTTTCAGAAGTGCCAGTCAAAACCCTTCTGCTATAGAGGATGATTTATAACAAGGATGGCTGGATCCTATGACAGATACTTTAGTAAGAGTGCCATTCAGCCCTCCCACATCCCTTCCAAATTTGCTTTAGATAAGCAGTCTTTCTTTTTCCCTACACACTAACTTCCAGCCTTAATGGGGTGATGCTCTGGTTCTTCACTCCCCAAATGGCATGAAATTACAGTGGTTTCCAGGGCTCTACAGAGCATCCAAGACTTTCTTATGGACTTCTTGGGACTTCTTTTCCAACCTGCTGTCTTTCCCTACGTGTCTTCTCCATTAAAAAATCCTTCTTGCTAGATCAGAAAGGCCCTGAGTAGTTATGGAAAGGAGTCATTGCTCCCATTTCAAGGAAGATTTGTGAATTGTGTCTTCCTCCTTTGAAAGATGACAAAAGGTATTAGACCGAGGATAAATGCAAATCTGTGAGCACCTTTGTCACTTTTACATATTCAGAAAGGAAGATGTTGACCGTTTCTGGGACACACTCTAGTCAGTGAATGGATAGCTTATCTGGACTTCAAGAATATTTATTATTCATCACAGTTCATCTCTTTCAGTGACAGCTCCTCGAGTTCTAGTGAATAGGCATGTCTACCAGTTCTCTGCCTTCCTTTCAATCTCTTCTTCATGCCTGTGTGCTTTACAGACCTCCTTCAGTCTTCCCAAGAGGAATCTTATGAATCCCATGCGTAGTCACAGACTTGGACAGCAGTCTTATGATGGCCCATTGTTCCAGAAATCTTTGCCTCCATTTTCCTCTCACTGTCGATTTCTCCCACTTCTTAGTTTTCATAAGTAACTTTAAGAAGACTGTGTGTTTCCTATCCCAAACAATAGAATTTCTACAGAAGGAAGTTCAGCTGGAACTATCTTATTGCTCCCTGAACTTGATAGAACTAGCCAATGTTGTAGAGCTTCATCCTCCTCCATCCAGGTGATATGTCTGGGCCCCATATATAATATGGTCTTTCAGAGGTCGAAATGTTTCCCTCTCTGCAAGGGCTTCTCTTATTTCACACAGATTGTCCTAGACAAAGACTATCAAGAAGCATTTCTCTGGTTGACTGAAGAACATAGGATCTTGAAATGGCAAAGTCAGTTTAGCTCCATTTCTGAAAAAGTGCCTGACTCAGATAAAGGCGGATGAATTACTCTGTCAAAACAGTGACAGATATCCTGTCTGCCGAAATCTAAATCCCATTATATCCTATGGGATTTAGATTTCGGCAGATGGGATATCTGTCACCTTTGTGACTGAGTAACTTGTCTGCTAATATCCAAATCAGGCTGAAAGTAATCAAATCATAGGAGATAAACTTCACTACCCATGCTAAACTCCATAGACTGTCTACTGGAGTTACGTGGTTTCAGAAAGGTTGCTATAACTGTAGCATCTGCTGGAAACTCTGTGAGGACACATTTGAAACTAAAAGGTTTCTGTGATACAAGTCAAATTGTTCCATACTTTTCTGGTTGGAAATCATATCAAAAGTCTGGCACATGAATGAAATGGGAGGCATCACATCTAGCTACCAGTTTCCTGGAACTATGCAACTTCATTCTCTATGGAAATCCCCACAGTTAAAGAAAGCTATCTTGTGGGCAATTCTGTCATCACTTTTGAGACTCCTACAATAGGTTTTGTTTTGTACCAGAAGTCTTTTCTCTGGTGCTGTTAAACGTAGCGTGGTACACTTCCCAAATCAACAGGCAACTTCAGATGTTTGACAGCTGGCCTCCGGATCTGGACTTCCTTATGTCACGTACTGCGCTGGACTTCTCACCTCTGGATTTCGGATTGGTGAATACACCAAGTCTTCAACAGGTCCTAGATACTCCCAGATAAGGGCGACCCCTTCTAGTAGCCACGGTGCAGCTTGACAGGCTACGCCAAAGCAGACCGTACCCTCCAGAAGGAGTCCCAGAAGGAAAAAACCCCAACACTGGGGAAAAAACCTCTAATAGGAACTCCTGAAGGAAAACAAGAAAAAACAGGACTTGACAACAGGAAACAAAAATAGGCAGTATCCAGGGTAAAAGGCAGGAAAAAAGGAACAGGTAAAAATCTCCCAAGGCAAAAGCAGGAACAAAGAACAGGCAAAAATCTCCCAAGGCATAAGCAGGAACAAGGAACAGGCAAAAATCTCCCAAGGCAAAAAGCAGGAACAAAGATCAGGAGCGAACAGCACAACCAGAAGGAAGTGTTTGCAACGCAAGGAGGAACAAGACTGACTGACTTATATACTGGGAAAAGGGAAGTGACATCACAGGAAAGGGAAGTAACACCATCTTGGATTTGGACAAGCCCATAGACCAGTATAGGAAAAAGGAAGTAGTACAAAAGAAAAACAGAGTATGTTGGGACAAAAACACGAAGAAGACAAGATGGACACAACATGGATAGAGACAGGCAAAAGGACCAACAAAAAACCCACCACCAAGAAGAAGAAAAAGCTACAAGTAAGTGTAGCGCGTCCGGAAGCGAAATATATGCTTCCCAGAAAGCATAGTCAAAAAACACGGGGAACGGCGTTCCGAATATCGGTAGCGTGTTCCACCCACGAGGACAGAAAGAGACGTTGCGTCAGAGCGCGGCGTCACACCTTAATGATTGAAATTCCATTCCTTCTCCACTACTGCTGGAGTTGCATGGTTTGCATGATCCACTTAGGCACTCCTAGGCCTGGGTCACACCTTTCCTAGAATATGTGACAGACCTCTCTCAGCTTCTCCACCCATCCCTGAACTTGTACTAGACTTCAGGTGAATACATCGCCCAAGTTGTGAGTGGTCATCTTCCCTTCCTGACTTACTTAGTCTTGGGAGTAGTAGCACATAAAGCCAACTTTCATACGTGGCTTCCAGTCTCATAGAATATTCATGGGCCCTTAAGACCAAGAAGGCCTATCGCACAAACAGCGATGGTGTGTGCTTCTGGTTGTTGGTACATTGGTGGGGCAGTGGATCCCCTTCATGCTGCTACCCTTTCCCTAACCAGTTTCCTTGCTTCTTGTTTAAGAGGGGTCACTCCTGCAGGACCAATAATGATTTCTGTTCAGTGGTTTCTGCTGGACACTCTATCTTGCATTCAGTAGCAGCCCGCGGGACATGGAAGGGGCAGGGCGATGTGTGGAAGGAGGGAAATAAACATTAATTTAACAAAAAAAATAAAAACCCACTTACTTTCACTCTGCGACGTGCCGCTCCTCTGTCACAGGCTGCTCCTTACTCTTTCATGTGAGGCTAGAGCACCGATCTTTTAGGTCTCATTGCATGGCACATAACCCAGTTTGTCTCTTAAACATCTGTCAGTTAAGCTGTTAGATCTCCATCAATGTCAAGGCTCTCTGCATCCTTGAAAGATCCTTCATTCTTGATGGGGTTGTTGCCTTCATTTTAGAGTGGATTAATACAGGTTGCTTCTTTGTTCTGTATCTATATGTGCCAGCCATCATAAAGAGCATACACGGGATATCCCTCTCCTCTGTTTCCCAACTTCTCATTTCCTTTTGGAAACCCGATCTAAGGGTGTGTTCCCATCTTCCCAGATGGGTTGACTTGTTGTTATCTGAAATGAGTGTTGATGTTTCCTTGTTTGGTGTTCATTCAGCTCATCTAGTAATGATCTTCAAGGCCTTCTTTGCAAGTCGTGGCTTAGATTACTTTTTTAAAGCCACAGCAATAGACAAAATTTCCAATTTTTTACTTAAAACTGATTGACAAATTGAGCATGCAGTGAATGCTGTACCTTGATCATACCATATAATTCTGGCACTTTATCCTTGCCTTAAAAAACGATTTCCCTAGCTACTGACGAGGAAATCTACATCTTATTAAATACAAGGAGTTGGAAATGATAGGTGATGGCTCCTTCCCTCTGGGCTCTTTCTGAATTTTGTTTTACATCTATGTGTAATTGTTTTATTTAAGTAGCGCTTCTGCAGCCTCCCTTCTGAATTCTGACTTCTTCTATTTACTTTCATGACTTTGTCTTGGCTTGTCAGCCCCAGGAGTATTTGTGCCATGGCTGATGCATTACGTTGAGGTTCTCAGGTGCTCTCCAGTCTCAATTTACTACTGCCTCTTGTCACCTCATCACCACCATGCGTTTCCTGGGCTTTAATGTCACCACCAGTTATCAGATTTCTTTTTAGCACATTTTCAGTTTTTTTAGCTACTTCTGTAGTGAAATCAAGAGAGGAAAGAGGTGGCCCTCCACCAGTGAAGAGCATACAGTGACTTCACAATGCCTCATTGTTGATGTAAGTGACTTTTAGAAGCATAAAATTGAATTGATATTCTATATACTTTCTGAATTGTGCTTGCAGTAAAATTGTCTGAAAAAAATGCATGACTATTTAAGTATTGAATCTTGTGAATAACAACTTGACGTGCTGGACCCATCTGAGTTACATCACACAGCTAGATTGACAGTGACTTTAGGATCATGCGAGGGTTGTGTGAACGTTTTAATATCTAAGAGTAATCTTGCACAAACTGATTATTAAGCTAATCACGCTGTGCATAATGTATATTTTTCATAAAGTTATGCAGATCACATCGTTTTTCCTCACATTATACTTAGTGTGAGTAGAAAACTATTCACTGGAACTTTAAAAATGAAACATACCACAATTGTGCACACTCTGCATGCAACATTTACTGTGTGTCTCTAGAAACTGTAGACAAAACACTGCACTGTATCAATATTGCCTTTTGTACTTATGTACATACACTGCGTGCAGTTTTCTACCAGAATACAGCCAACGCTTAACATGCATAAAACCAAGAATTCTCATAATGCAATCATGTGTTCCATCTGCAAAGATTCACCCAACCCTATATGATGTTTTGTGCTTACATAAACAAGCGGAGTTCCATCAACACATGACATCCAGAATGGAGCTTAACACAGCGTAATGCAGCTCGCCATGCTGCGCCCCCATCCCCCCAAGGCCAGGGCTGAATGGGTAATCCCTTCCCCTTCCACCCCCTTCCACCCCGACCCCCCATTTGCTTCCAGCGTGTCTAAGAAGAAGGTGAGTTTTTTCACCTTTGTGCGGGGGGGGGGGTGAAAGGGTTTTCCTTTCCCTCGGGGGCAGATTGGCCTTATTGGCCTTATTTTTAGGCCGATCTGCCCCCATGGGGGACAGAAAGCCACTAGACACCAGGGATTTTATTGTTGATTTTTTTATGTGTTGGGGGGGGTGGCCCCTTGGGCAAGGGTCGCCCCCAGGGGCCCATATGTATTATTGGGCAGTTCTGGCCCCCTTGGGGGCAGATAGGCCTATTTTTTTAAGGCCTTTCAGCCCCCAAGGGGGGGGCAGAATCCCAATAGCGCCAGGGATACTATATGTGTGTGTATGCATGCTTTGTGTGGTGGGTGGCCCCTTGGGCAAGGGTAGCTCCCCTTGGGGGGCCAATGTTTTTATCGCTGTTTCTACCCCCCTTGGGGGCAGATTGGCCTTATTTTTAGGGGGCATAAAGCCACTAGACACCAGGTATTTTATTGTCTTTTTTTCTTGTGTTGGGAGCGGCCCCTTGGGCAAGGATCGGCCCCATGGGCACAAATGCATTATTGGGCAGTTCCGCACCCCTTGGGGGCAGATAGGCCAATTTTTTTTTAGGCCTTTCTGCCCCCAAGGCTAGAATCCCCATAGCACCAGGGATAATGTATGTGTGTGTGTGTGCTTTGTGTGGGTGGTGGCCCCTTGGGCAAGAGTCTCCCCCAAAGGGGGCAATGTAATCTGGGTGATTTCTGCCCCCTTTGGGCAGAATCCACTTAGCACCAGGGATCATGTGTGTGGTTTGTGTGGGGGGGTTGGCCCCTTGGGCAAGGGTCTCCCCCAAAGGGGGCAATATATTCTATGGCATTCCTATTTTTTTAGGCCCATCTTCCCCCAAGCAGAGAACACTAGACATGAGGGAAAATTTAAAAGTGGTTGGTGGCGGGGTGTTTGTCAACTGGCGAAGTATTTGCTTTTACGATAATAACAGTTTTTCTCTTTTTTGTTCTAGTTCAAAGCTTTTGCTGACTTTGCTGTGGCTTGTTGCACTTTTGACAGTAGTTGTCCTGTGATTTGCGTAGTTGCATGTTTTAGGTAAGTAAATAAATTTACTCCAAGTGAGTATTGTTGCCATGCATGAATGACATGTTTGTAGGTGGTGTACTGAATGCAGGATTGTGTGTGAAATTGTCCTTAGATTTATGCACAATGATTATTGTGTTTTCTTATGTCTAATTTTCTTTTTTTTTTTTCTTTTTAGTGGGATATCACTGGTGATTGCTGTGGCTGTGCAGAGTAGTTGCTGGTGAGTCATGCTTTTTCAGGCAAGTGAGCAGTATAGTTTTTGAGTTTATATCTCTTAGTGATAAAGCTACACTTTTTGACTTATCTTACGTAGTGCTGGTTGTTGGTGGTGTATTTGCCAAGTTAATTTTTGTAGGAAGGATCAAGGCTAGCCGTAGGATGACCGCTCAGCAGGTTGTTAGTGTGCTTTTTGAGTCATCTTCTGATCATGAATATGAGACTAACTTTGCATCTGAGGCAGAGGAGGAAGTGCAAGATTCTGGAAGTTAATTTTCTGTCAGAGAGGAATCATCTGATGATGAAGCCACTCTCAGTGCTG
Source organism: Pleurodeles waltl (assembly GCF_031143425.1). NCBI lineage: Eukaryota > Metazoa > Chordata > Amphibia > Caudata > Salamandridae > Pleurodeles > Pleurodeles waltl. The sequence continues at coordinate 634,828,803 of NC_090440.1, forward strand.
ATGAAGGGCCTGTTTTAGAGGAGGACACTGATGTGCCGTTGGTGCAGGAGTCAGCGGCTGAAAGGCTTCCCATTGGAAGACCTGACACGTGCGTTGCACCAAACATGGAGCAGCCACAGTTGCCTGCGTTTACTGGTTTTCCAGGGTGTCGAGTTAATACGGAAAACTTTTTGACCGTCAACTTTTTTGAGTTGTTTATGGACAATATATTTTTGGAAGAGATTGTTGAGCAGACTAATTTGTATGCAGAGCAGTTTTTGAGGGACAACGCTGCCAGACTTAGGCCACACTCCAGAGCTAGCCAGTGGATTCCCACAAATCTGGAAGAGTTGAAAAAGTTCTTGGGTTTAACTTTTTTGATGGGGCTGATAAGGAAGCCATCGCTGTCTTCATATTGGTCTACTAGTCCCTTGATGGCAACTGCTATATTTCCTGCCATCATGAGTCGTAACCGGTATGAGCTTCTTCTTCGGATGTTGCATTTTGTAGATAATGCTTTAGCCTAGCCACAAGATCACCCTGATTCTGACTGTCTTTTTAAGATTAGACCTGTCCTTGATCATTTGGTAGATCGGTTTTCAGAGATCTATGTTCCAGGCAAAGAAATATCTGTAGATGAGTCTTTGCTCCTGTTCAAGGGTCTTTTGGCTTTTATGCAGTACATTCCTAGCAAGAGGGCACGGTATGGAATTAAATTGTATATGCTGTCTGAAAGTAGTACAGGATATGTTTATAATTTCTGGGTCTACACTGGTAGGGATTCCAATATTGACCCCCCTGGTTGGCCACCCACTTTTGGAGTTTGTGAGAAAATTGTGTGGGAACTTGGTAGACGACTGTTTAACAAAGGTCACCATTTATATGTAGATAACTTCTACACTGGAGTTCAGTTGTTCAAGGAGTTGTTCAGAGTGGACACTGTTGCTTGTGGCACAATCCGCTCTAATCGGAAAGGCTATCCAAGAGAGCTTGTCTGTAAAAAACTTGAGAAGGGACAGTGCAGTGCCTTGCGGAATGATGAGCTGCTAGCTCTGAAATTTGTAGACAAGAGGGATGTCTACATGCTAAGTACCATCCATGATGAGAGTACTTCACCTGTGGCTGTTTAGGGTCAGGTTTCCGAAGTGCGCACACCTGTGTGCATCTTAGACTATAATAAGCACATGGGTGGTGTTGACAGAGTAGATCAGAGGTTGGAACCTTACACTGCTGCTCGCAAGTCTTATGTTTGGTATAAGAAATTAGCGGTTCACTTGTTCCACTTGGCAACTTTTAATGCTTTTGTTGTGTTCAAGGATAGTTCTCCAGAGTCAAGGATGACATTTGTGAAATTTCAGGAGTCTATCATAGCTAGCCTTGTTGTGCTGGAACAGGCAGGAGTTCCTAGAGAAGCAGTGGTGGAGGATGTGGCTAGATTGAAAGATCATCACTTTGCTGAGCACATTCCTCCCACGGCCAAAAAAAACTTTCCTGCTAAGAGATGTAGAGTCTGTGCTCGAAGAGGTATCAGTAAGGAGACTAGGATGTACTGCCCTGATTGTCCTTCAAAGCCTGGGCTGTGTGTGGGTGGCTGTTTCAGGAGCTACTACACACAGAAGAATTATTGGGAAATTCCGTGAGCGTAAACTGCTGTTTTATATTTTTATATGTTCAGTTTCACGGTTGGCATTAGTCATGTATTCAGTTAGAGCTTTTGTGTTTGTAGTTTTGTACTTCTTTATGATTAGTGGTTTCTTTGTTGTTTAAAAACAAAAAAAAGGGATGGTATGTGTGGGGTGGCACTTGGCTGGCGGTGTGCGTGGGGTGGCGGTGTGTGTGGGGTGGGGCTTGGTTGGCGGTGGGTGTGGGGTGGCGCTTGGTTGGCGGTGTGCGTGGGGTAGAGCTTTGCTGGTGGTGTGTGTGGGGTGGCGCTTGGCTGGCAGTGTGTGTGGGGTGGCGCTTGGCTGGTGGTGTGTGTGGGGTGGCGCTTGGCTGGCGGTGTGCGTGGGGTGGCGCTTGGCTGGCGGTGTGCGTGGGGTGGCGCTTCGCTGGCGGTGTGCATCGGGTGGTGCTTGGCTGGCAGTCTGTGTGGGGTGGCGCTTGGCTGGCGGTGTGCATGGGGTGGCGTTTCGCTGGCGGTGCCAGCCAAACACCAGTCCACACACATCAGTGGGTGTGATTGCTGTATCAGGCATGTGGGCGTATGAAAGTGATGGGCCCTTGAGTGGCGCTGTCTGCCGATGCGAGTGTTGTAAGGTGCTGGGCCCGTGGCTGGCGGCGTGAATGGTCTTGTGCATGTCATGTATGAAAGGTGTGTGAATGGACTGTAAAGCGGTTGGTGCCTTGCCGTGGCTTTACAGCTCACGAGCTGTGAGTCATTGGTTCAGTTTTTTGGCCTTTCAGTTATTAACAGTGCATTTCACTTTTGTTAATAAAATTTGATTGCTGAACCATCACTCACCCTCGTGCCAAATCCAACCAGTATGTGTGGTTAAAAATGACAAAACCTGCTCCGCTGTAATCAGGCGTCGCAGCACACTTGTGACACGCTAGGTGTCTCAGGTGGGACCCCGATGATGAAGCATGCCACCATCTTAATTGGTGGGTGAGGGGTCTTTTTCACATAACCTAAGTGTGTTTCTTTTCACAATTTTAGTGTTTGGCACATCACAGACTTATGTGGACACATCAAAATAATATATTACAAAACTACCTGTGTTTGGGGGGGAGGGGGCACCTATGTTTTTGGTCCTGGGTGCGGCCTTCATTTAGGGAAACCTACCAAACCCAGACATTTTTTAAAACTAGACACCCCAATGAGTCCAGGGAGGTGTGGCTTGTGTGGATCCCCCAACATTTCTTACCCAGACTCCTCTGCAAACTTAAAAATGTGCTTAAAAAAGCATCTTTTTTCTGACTTTTCTTTGTACGATCACCGCTCCAGCACAAAATTCCTACTCCCCAGCGTTCCCCTCAGTCTCCCAAGTAAAATGACACCTCACTTGTGTGGGTCCCCAAAGCATAGTCAGCCTAAATATGTATAAAAGAAGAATATGTGCTTATCAACTCGCTCAGCTATCCCCTCAATCTCTACAAGTTTTTGGCCTTTTTTTGTTGCAGGAATCTGGCCCACCCACACAAGTGAGGTATCATTTTTATCGGGAGACTTGGGGGAATGCTGGGTGGAAGGAAATGTGTGTCTCCTCTCAGTTTCCAGAGCTTTCTGTCACCGAAATGTGAGGAAAAAGTGTTTTTTTAGCAACATTTTGAGGTTTGCAAAGGATTCTGGGTAACAGAACCTGGTGAGAGCCCCACAAGTCACCCTATCTTGGATTCCCCTAGGTCTCTAGTTTTCAAAAATGCGCAGGTTTGGTAGGTTTCCCTTGGTGCTGGCTGAGCTAGAGGCCAAAATCCATAGCTACGCACTTTGAAAAAACAGGTTTTTTGGGGGGGTGAAAATGTGATGTGTCCATGTTGTGTTTTGGGGCATTTCCTGTCGCGGGCACTAGGCCTACCCACACAAGTGAGGTATAATTTTTATAGGGGGACTTAGGGGAACGCTGGGTGGAAGGAAATTTGTGGCTGCTCTAAGATTCCAAAACTTTCTGTCACCAAAATGTGAGGAAAAAGTGTTTTTTTAGCCAAATTTTGAGGTTTGAAAAGGATTCTGGGTAACAGAACCTGGTGAGAGACGCACAAGTCACCCCATCTTGGATTCCCTTAGGTGTCTAGTTTTAAAAAATGCGCCGGTTTGGTAGGTTTCCCTAGGTGGCGGCTGAGCTAGAGGCCAAAATCCACAGCTAGGCACTTTGTAAAAAACAGCTCTGTTTTCTTTCTGAAAATGTGATGTGTCCACGTCGTGTTTTGGGGCATATCCTGTCGCGGGCGCTAGGCCTACCCACACAAGTGAGGTACCATTTTTATCTGGAGACTTGTGGGAACGCAGGGTGGAAATACATTTGTGGCTCCTCTCAGATTCCAGAACTTTCTGTCACCGAAATGACAGGAAAAAGTGTTTTTTGGGCCAAATTGTGAGGTTTGCAAAGGATTCTGGGTAAGAGAACCTGGTCCGAGCCCCACAAGTCACCCCATCTTGGATTCCCCCAAGGTTTCTAGTTTTCAAAAATGCGCAGGTTTGCTAGGTTTCCCCAGCTGCCGGCTGAGCTAGAGGCCAAAATCCACAGCTAGGCACTTTGTAAAAAACAGCTCTGTTTTCTTTCTGAAAATGTGATGTGTCCACGTTGTTATTTGGGGCATATCCTGTCGCGGGCGCTAGGCCTACCCACACAAGTGAGTTACCATTTTTATCGGGAGACTTGGGGGAACGCTGGGTGGAAGGAAATTTGTGGCTCCTCTCAGATTCCAGAACTTTCTGTCACCGAAATGACAGGAAAAAAGTGTTTTTTGGGCCAAATTTTGAGGTTTGCAAAGGATTCTGGGTAACAGAACCTGGTCAGAGCCCCACAAGTCCCCCTATCTTGGATTCCCCTAGGTGTCTAGTTTTCAAAAATGTGCAGGTTTGCTAGGTTTCCACAGGGGCCGGCTGAGCTAGAGGCCAGAATCCACAGCTAGGCACTTTGTAAAAAACTGTTTTCTTTCTGAAAATGTAATGTTCCATGTCGTGTTTTGGGGCATATCCAGTCACGTGCACTAGGCCTACCCACACAAGTGAGGTACCATTTTTATCGGGAGACTTGCGGGAACACAGAATAGTAAAACAAGTGTTATTGTCCCTTGTCTTTCTCTACATTTTTTTCTTCCAAATGTAAGACAGTGTGTAAAAAAGACGTCTATTTGAGAAATGCCCTTTAATTCACATGCTAGTATGGGGACCCCAGAATTCAGAGATGTGCAAATAACCACTGCTTCTCAACACGTTATCTTGTGGCCTTTTTGGAAATACAAATGTTTTCTTGATACCTATTTTTCACTTTTTATATTTCAGCAAATGAATTGCTGTATACCCGGTATAGAATGAAAACCCATTGCAAGGTGCAGCTCATTTATTGGCTCTGTGTACCTAGGGTTCTTGATTAAACTACAATCCCTATATATCCCTCAACCAGAAGAGTCCAGCTGACATAACAGTATATTGCTTTCAAAAATCTGACATCACAGGAAAAAGTTACAGAGTAAAACGTGGAGAAAAATGGCTGTTTTTTTCACCTCAATTTCAATATTGTTTTATTTCAGCTGTTGTTTTCTGTAAGAAACCCCTGTAGGATCTACACAAATGACCCCTTGCTAAATTCAGAATTTTGTCTACTTTTCAGAAATATTTAGCGTTCTGGGATCCAGCATTGGTTTCACAACCATTTCTGTCACTAACTGGAAGGAGGCTGAAAGCGCAAAAAATAGTAAAAATGGGGTATGTCCCAGTAAAATGGCAAAACTGTGTTGACATTTTTTTGCTGATTCAAGTCTGCTTGTTCCTGAAAGCTGGGAAGATGTTGATTTTAGCACCGCAAACCCTTTCTTGATGCCATTTTCAGGGGAAAAACCAGAAGCCTTCTTCTGCAGCCCTTTTTTCCCATTTTTTTTAAAAAAACTAAATTTTCACTGTATTTTGTCTAATATCTTGGTCTCCTTCAGGGGAACCCACAAAGTCTGGGTACCTCGATAATCCCTAGGATGTTGGAAAAAAAGGACGCAAATTTGGAGTGGGTAGCTTATGTGGACAAAAAGTTATGAGGGCCTAAGTGAAAACTGCCCCAAATAGCCAAAAAAAGGCTTGCACCTGAGGGGGAAAAGGCCTGGCAGCGAAGGGGTTAATTGTAGCTTGTTAAGCTTTAATTAAAATTAAAAACAAGAACAGAACCAGGAAGCTCTCTCTCTGGTAGAGGAGAACAATGGACACTAAAGGAGCATAACTGCTCTCTCCTGGAACTGTGTTGCCTGCTCTCTGGATTCACCCTGTGGTATACAAAGCACATGAATAGGTATATACCGTAGAGGCATGAGGTGAAGTATCTCGTAGATATATGCACTCTCCAGTGGTGATGCCAAATTGCAATAAATTGTCCAAAAGGTTTCCTTGCTATCGATATATGTGGAACAGGAAGAAAAGTGAATTTGTCCGGAGAGCAAATGCAAAATGCCATATGAATCGAGTGAATCTACATAGGAAAATCCACATAACAACATCAACATTCATGAGAGACAAGTTTCAAAGTGCAAAACATGAATGTTTATTTAAAATTTAAGAAACATAACAGAAGGCAAAAAGGTATATGTTTAGTCAATTCAAGTCAAGATATTTGAAATTCAAATACATGTAAAATATAATTGGCAGTGGAAGGTGAGCCCTATCAGTTGGCCAGTACTAAATACTGCCTAGCTCAAAGCAAAAAAATAATTCAGCGAGCATTTGTCATAAAGTCTTCTCAATATACATTAAGTGAAGATATGAAAAATATTCTAAGTATAGATTGATAAACACACTAATGTGGATCACGGAGTGAGATTTGAGAGATGACTTGTGGGAAGGTGGGTATGTAGTCCAGACAAACCTACCACTCCTACTTCCCATGACAGAGCATTCCAGCCTTTAGGGCAAAAACTGTGGTCCAGATATACAAGGCCCTATCCCCACCGGAGAGTCACTTTCTGTGGTACTCCTGTGCTGCTAACCACTGCTCCATATTTACAAGGAGGTGTAATGCCACTTTTTGTGGCTTTATGCCTCATTGTAAATATGGGCCCCTCCAATGCAGTTTTCTGTATTAAAGGGGCAAGCAATGGGTTTTGCAGTGGGTGTTCCATTGCAATACCCATTGCTTTTGACACTGCCCCAGATTTTCGAGAAATTGTAAATCTGTGGCATCCCCACAAACATATGCTACCCCAGGGGTGGCACTAGCATGGCAAAACAGGGAGGAATAAAAGTATTGCAGCACACATAGAAGAAGCAAAATGCCATGGATGATTGTTTATGTGCAGGAAGTATCCCTTCCTGCACATAAACAATCATTCAAAACTAGCGCTTTTGTACTTCTATGTGTGCTGCATCCTGCAGCACATAGAGAAGTGACAAATTACCCCTTGTCCCCTGCTCTGGTGCGAAACTGGACAAAGGAAAGGTGAGTGACCACTCCCCTGTCCATCACCACCCTAGGGGTGGTGCCCAGAGCTCCTCCAGTGTGTCCCAGACGTGAGCCATCTTGCTTTGCAAGGTGTGGGGGCACTCTGGAGGGCTCTCAGTGGCCAGTGCCAGCAGGTGACATCCGAGATCCCTCCTGATAGGTTCTTACCTGATAAGGTAGCCAATCCCATTCTCAGGGCTATTTAGGGTCTCTCCTGTGAGTTCTCTTCAGATTCTACTTGCAAATTTCCAGCAGGAATCCTCTGCAACTACTACTTCATTGTCTGTCCTCGGATCAACTGCAGCCTGCTCCAGGAACCGCTGTAACAGCAACAAAGTATCCACAAGGGATACTTGTCTTCTGCAACTTCAGCTCCAGCCAGCAACTACAACAGTTTCCATGGTGTGCATGCTCTGAGGACTCCCTGTCTTCGCCCTGCACCAGAAGGACCAAATAAATCTCCTGTGGGGTGAGGTAATCACTCCCCTGCTCACGGAGGCACCTCTAAGTCCACGACCAGTTCTTTTGGACTCCTCTCACAGCAACGAGCATGCTCCTTGGAACACAGAGGGTGGACCCCATCGGTACAGACTGTCCTGCGGTCCTGCTGATGCAATTTGGAGGAGGTGAGACCTTGCCTTCCCTGAGAGTGACAGTACCACTGTGCACTGAGTCTTCCTCACCTCCTGAGGCCTCTGTGCACTATTTACAAATTTCCAGCCTGGCCCAGGTCCCCAGGACTCTATCCTGCGATGCTCAACTCACTGAGTTGACCTCCAGCAGTGTGGGACCCTTCTTTGCATTGCTGCACCAACCGCGTTTTGCACCTCGTTTGTCCTCGTGTCCTAGGACTCCTGTGGGTGCTGTCTGGTGTCTTGAGGGCTCTCTAAAGTGCTGAGAGCCCCCTCTTCCTCCTCACACAGAGTTGAGGCCCCCAGGTCCCTCCTTGGTCCAGCCAGCACCATTTTGACGCAAAACTGAACTTTGTCGTAATAAGGCTTGTTGGAGACTTCTAACACGAAATCACATCTGTATCCATCTTCACATCGTGGGACATCCATTCCATTATGCAGGAACCCGCTGACACCTTTCTAAGGTGCATTTCTGCAGTCTTCGTCCAACTGGGGACTCTTATTTTGCACCTTCCTCTGGGTTGGCAGGGGCTCCTGTCCTCCCTGGAACTTCTTTCGACTTCTGGACTTGGACCCCTTCTGTTAAAGGTCTTGAGGTCCAGGAATTCAGCAGTTGTTGTTTGCAGACTTGGTTGGTTATTGCAATAATTCCAATCATGAGCTGTAGTGTGTCCTAAGGAAACTTGCAGTTCTTTGCTCCGTTTTTTCTGGGCTCTGGGGTGGGGTAATTTACTTACCTTTACTGTATTCTTACTCTCCCAGCGATTCTGCACACGCTACACTTGACTGGGGGGAATTAGTAGTTCACATTCCACTTTCTTAGTATATGGTTTGTGTTGCCCCAGACCTATTTTCTCCCATTGCATTCTATAGCATTTCCTATTGTTTGCACTATCCTATATCTAATTATTTGCCTCATTTTGGTGTCTAGTGTATATATTGTGTATAATACGTACCTCCAGAAGGAGTTTTGCCCCTAAGATATTTTTGGTACTGTGTCACCCAAATAAACTACCTTTAGTTTTGGTAGCACTGAGTATTGTCTTTACTTGTTTATAAGTACTGTGGGGCATATTTATACTTTGTTTGCACCGAATTAGTGTCATTTTTTTTTTACTCTAATTCAGTGCAAAACTAACTCCATATTTATACTTTGGTGCTAGACCCCTCTAGCACCAAATGTATGGAGTTAAAGTCATTTTTTGAAAGTGGAGACCTACTTTGCCTTAATGAGATGCAAGGTAGGCGTTCCCGTGCAAAAAATGACTCTATGGCCTTAACGCCATATTTAGGGGCATATTTATACTCTGCGGCATATTTATACTCTGTTTGCACCGAATTAGTGTGGGTTTTTTTAACTCTAATTCGGTGCAAAACTAACTCCATATTTATACTTTGGTGCTAGACCCATCTAGCACCAAGGCCCTGATTTAAACTTTTTTTGCACCACATTAACGTCATTTTATGACACAAAAGTGGCGCAAACTTACAAAATATTGGCCCTTATTTATACTTTTTGCTGCAAAACTGCACTAACTCAGTTTTGCACCAAAAAGTTTAGCACCGGTTTGCACCATTTCTGTGCACCAGCCGGGCACCATATTTATGGAATGGTGCAAGCCGGTGCAAAGGGTAGGCTAGAGTTTTAAAAAATGACTTTAGTCGGGTGGGGCTGGCAGTATGGAAGAAGAGGGTTTAGCACCACATTGGCTTTAGGCAGGTTAGAGTAAAAAAAAATGACTCTAACCAGATTAGCGTCATTTTATGGTGCTAAACCTACCATGCCACATGACTCCTGCCTTAGAAAAGGCAGGAGTCATGCCCACCACCCCAGTGGCCAGCACAGAGGACAGTGTTCCCCTGGGCATGGCCATTGCACCCGGTGCCATGTATGGGGGCCCATTTCAGGGCCCCCTATGGCACTTTCAAAAATAAAATGCACTTACCTGTACTTACCTGGGATGGGGTCCCCCATCCTCGCAGTCCCACTAGTGTGGTTGGGGGTGCCCCTAGGGCCTAGGGAGGGCACCTCTGGGCTTATTCCATGGTGTTCCACCATGGAAATAGGGCCACAGGTCCCCTAACACCTGCCCTGACCCAGGTCTTAAAAAATGGGGCAAAGCAAGCTTTGCCCCATTTTTTGACCCCTCCTCCCTCCCTTGCACCATTTTTACATGGGAGTATAAATATGGTGTTAAGGCCATAGAGTCATTTTTTTGCACGGGAACGCCTATCTTGCATCTCATTAAGGCAAGGTAGGTTTCCACTTCCAAAAAATGACTTTAACTCCATAAATTTGGTGCTAGACGGGTCTAGCACCAAAGTATAAATATGGAGTTAGTTTTGCACTGAATTAGAGTTTAAAAAAATGACGCTAATTCAGTGCAAACAGAGTATAAATATGCCCCTTAGCGTCCAAAAATGATTTTAATCTGGTCAGAATCATTTATTTTGACTCAAAACTGCCTAACGTCATTTTTTTTTAAGCTAGCCTACCCTTTGCACCGGCTTGCACCATTCCATAAATATGGTGCCCAGCTGGTGCTAAAAAATGGTGCAAGCCGGTGCAAAACTTTTTGGGGCAAAACTGCCTTAGTGCAGTTTTGCACCAAAAAGTATAAATAAGGCCCTGTGTACCTATAAGTGGTATTGCATGAGCTTTGCATGTCTCGTAGTTCAGCCTAAGCTGCTCTGCCATAGCTACTTCACCAATAAGGGATAACTGGACCTGGTATAAGGTGTAAGTACCCATGGTACCTACTACAAACCAGGCCGCTCTCCTACACCATGTATTTTTTATCCATGGATCTCTTGATAAAAGAATAATAAAACCAATGGCCATAAATTATCACTGCAGACCCATGACATTTTACTTGACAAGGTCAATTATTCTCATCAGTGGTCTACAGCTCCTCTGTCTGAGAAAGGGAACATTGTCAAAAAACAAAATAATTGTGTAAGTTGAGAAAGGAGACCGAACATGTGAGTGGTAGAGATGCAGAGAACAAACCAGGACTGGAAGAAGTGACTAGCATTCGATAGGAACCACCTTAAGGGTTTTAGATCTCGCCTCAATGCCGTTCCATATTTGAAATGCCAGCAGACCTGCATGAGAGTTCGATTCGGATTCAACACTCATGTCAAACGAAATGAACCCCGAATAAGCGTCACAGTTCAACACAAACAGGAAACCATACATAATTGTCGGTGTAAATTTTAAAAATAAATATTCTGTACTTAATTTAAAATAGGGAAGACGCAAAATTAATGTTTGTACTGTATTAAGTATAATAAATATTTTAAATTTACACGAGTGGGCCTGTGTTTTCACACCCCTGCACATCATACGCATAAAATTGTCATTTTCTCTTTCCCTGTCTGTGCACAGAGGCCCTCAAATTTGACCTTCGGTATTTCATTTATTGGATGAAATTCAGTTAGTTTTACGGTGCTGCTTGCACTGCATCAATTAAATGTTTCTCAGTATGTGTTTGTGATGTTCTCAAAGGAAACAACGATCTACTGAATACAATCGAATCTCCTTTTCTTTGGCCAAATGCAGGTGCTCTTTTTATTTTGAATGTGCTTTTGTTTTCTGTTACAGAACAAAATGTTGTATTTTTCCTAAATTTTAAAGCAAAGATTATGTTCATGTGATGTATTATCTGTCTTTCTATCGGGTAATGTGATGTATTTTTTTAGATTATTTTCTTAAAAGAGATCTCTATCTGTCACTTTAGAAAGCAGACTCCACATTCCTAATGTTTGCTGAAAATTCTTTACTTCCACAGTCTTAAGAACTTGAAAACCTCAAGGCATTTCGTTTTTTTATAGCAGTATAGTTAGAAATATTTTCTCGACATTTAAGTTGCTGCAGGTGTCAAATTACAATGTGTGAAGGTCCCATCTCCAAATCCTCCCCATCTCTGAGTTTAGCAGAAACATACAACGGTCTAGCAATGTCCCTTAATCTCATACTCGCTCTAAAAATTACAATAAGGTTTCAGAACTAAAGCCTACTGCTTGATGTAGTGTGTCACTCGTTACGATGCTGTGGTGTTAAAAGGCTGCTTTCAACCAGACCGGAGGCACAAAAAATGGAGACGCAAAGGGCTGTTTGTGGCGTGAGCGGCAATTTGGAACATAAAAGTGAAATTCTTCAATGCTAGCTTGGCACTAAACAAAGCGATAGACGGGGATGTCAAGCAATTCCACTGTGAATGGGGGCAGGCGGAGGGAAGACATATTTAAAGTCTTAGAAAACCCGCCCAACAACTGTGGGAAGACAACTATTATCTAGCAGTACCAGCTCCAGAAGTACATTTCAGCCCGTGGCGGCCCATCCTTTAGGGCGGAGGGGCCACGCCCCCCCACCTTTTGCCCCTCATGAAGAGTGTCTGTCAGGCTGAACAAAGGTCATCCTGACAGACACTCTCCATGTTCAGCTCAGGCAGCCAGGAGCAGACATGCGTGATTTGCACACACTCCTGGCTGCCTGAGCTGAACTTTGCTGGGCTGAGGAGGTCACAGCTCCTATGGGTGTGACCTCCTCGGCTCAGCAAAGGTGCCTGGAGGCTGTCCCCGGGGTGATGAGGTAAGTGTCACCAATTGACACTCTGCCTGGGCGCTTCAGGTTTAAGCCCTGAAGTGCTCAGGGCGAGTGTCAATCAGTGACACTTCGTCACAGAGTGGGGTGGGGTCAGCAGTCTCACTGACCCAATCCCACTCTGTGACGCGGCTGGGACTGCTGCCTTCCCTCATTGGCTGACCTAAGGTCAGCCAATAAGGGAAGGTAACAGTCCCATCCCTCCTGTAGGACCTGGAGGCTGAAGGTAAGTGTGTGTGTGTGTATGTGTGTGATGTTTTAAATTTTATGTTTGGTGCGCGCGTGCATGTTTGAGTGTTATGAGTGTTGTTAATGGATGTGCGTGCGTGTGTGTGTGAAAGAATGAGTGTGTGCGATCTTTTAAAATGAATGTTTGGTGCATGCGTGCATGTTTGAATGGTATGAGTGTTGTTAATGGATGTGCGTGCGTGTCTGTGTGTGAAAGAATGAGTGTGTGTGTGTGTGTATCCCGTCCGCCCCCTCCTAAAGCTGCCGGCAGCCACTGATTTCAGCAACTTAACTTTGAGTATGAGAAGTTCAAGCTGTGACAAGCCAGGATGTGGAGGTGTCTCCTCAGGCCCTGCAAAGAAGAAAACATGGGTTTAACATAAAGATACCAGTTCAGTATAGCATCGTGCCTAGACCTGGGCTACAGCAACCTAGTGTTTTATTTTTATTTTACATCAAGGTCTAGTAACCTGCTCGAGATGCATGGGGCCCTGGAGAGTGAAGACTTACTCAGTCTTATACAAGACGGAATCAAAATTGCGCGGTCTCCTTTCTTTTTCCACAGGCATAAGTACTATAACATCTTATACCAAAAGTCCTTCTGCACAGGGCCCAGTAGCCCGCTCATATTGCACAGGGTCCTGGGGACCTGCCCTTCTTTCATACAACCCAGACTGCACATTGCAGTGGTAGGTAGCCTTTTGAACAGGTGATCACCTTTGTGCCTGCAGAAAGAGAAATGTGTTAAAAAGAATGTGAGAGAACAGGGCTGATTGCAGAAGCCCCCTAACTTTTTGCCCCCATTTTCCACTTTTTGCTGGTGTTTTCCTGACTCTGATGGTGCCCTGGGTACTGCTAACAGTCCCAGGGCCTGTGTTCTGTGTAAAATCAATATGCAAATTAGACTAATTATAATTGGCTAAGTCAACCTACCTATAAGTCCCTCGTATATGGTAGGGCATGTAGGTTTAGGGACCCCAGCATAGGTAGTGCACCCATAGGTGCACTGCTGAGGTGCCCAGTGTCATTTTAAAGGCAGGCCTGCCTTGTTGGCTGCTTTTAAACTAAAGTTATATGTAAATTCGACTTTGAAATTAAAAGTAGTTCCAAAGTCTTAAACTACCTTATTTTTACATATAAGTCAGCCCTAAGGTGTGCCCTATGTGCCCCTACGGCTGGGTGACATGTAACTATAAGCAGGGACCTTATAAAAATAGTTGTATAAGCCCTGGTGAGGTAAAAGCAGCCACATTTGTTTTTCCCTCATTGTGGTGAATGGCCTCCATAGGCTAGAATGGGGAGACTTTATTTTAATTTGTAAAGTCCCCTCAAGTAACAGATACCAGAAGCTTGGTATCAAATTAATTGTTATAATAAATCCCACAACTTCCAGTTGTGGGATTTAATATAACTTGTTCAGGTAAAGAGTTTTAACTTTACCTGAAAAGTTGCCAACTTTAGCCCTGCAGTGTTTTTGCTGCTGTGCTCTGATTGGCCAGCCTCTGGCAGCCTGGCCAGGCTGCCTTGGTGAGGTGTGAAGTGGCCTGGCTCCACACAAAGAGATGTGCCTGTGGGAGGAGATCTCCCCTCAGCAGATGGTGAAGCAGAAAGGGGGAGGGTTGCCAAACTGTCTTCAAAGGCAGAGAAGGACATTTGGAGCAACCCAGGAACACCCTCACATCCTGCAAACCCCGACAATAAGGTGCCCCCTTAATTAGACTAGGAGAGGGCAGAAGAGGGGTGTGTTTAGGATTTTTAGCCACACCAGTGGGTGGGCTCAGTAAGATGTAACCTTCAAAAATCACTTTCAGCCATGATGGATTTTTGAGGAATGTTGCTCCCTGGGATTGATTTTTGCCACACTTCCCAGGAAGTGGTCATCACTGGGGGAAGGACCCTGCACCTGATTGGAGAACCAGGGCCCCCCTGTTTTTCACCCAGGAGCAGGGATAAAACTGGCAGACCTGCACCCACACCTCAGATCCCTATCAAATTCCAACAAGTAAGAACTACTGGAGAAGAAGGACTGCCCTGCTGGACCCCTGACCTGCACCTGGACACTGCACTCTGGAGGACTGCACCAGCTGCACACTTGGGCCTTAGCACTAAAAGGACTTTACCTGTCTTCTACTGATTCAAGAAGGGACTCCGCTGTTTGCTACAGGTAGAAAGGAGCTGCCCAGAGTCCCATGCATTAAATCCTGCAAACAGAGCCCAGCTGACCAGTGTCCAGGGGCCATTTGAGGATTCTGACCAGGTGCATTCCGGGAATTCTTATCCTATGAGAACGGTCCAAAATCCCCTTCCTGATTTATTGCCCAATTAAGAAAAGTTTTATATATGGGAACTCAAAGTTAAGGGGTATGGACCATAACCCCTTCAAAATAAGAGTCCCAACCGTGTGAAGGATGAGAACCCAGGTAGATGAGTCAAATGTGCCCAGTCTTTATTTTTAAGCTCATAAGTTCATACGAGGACAAGTAGTAAAAGTGGAACAAAAACAAAGCCAGTCATTGATTCATGAGTGTATCCAGAAGGTAGATGAATGTGAGACAGTTGCAGCAGCCGACACGTGTTTCACCCTCTATGGTGATTCCACCTGGGGCTTTCTCAAGGCTGTAATCAATTAAGAGTGAACAAATTAAGGTCACTAATAGACCTATTAAGCAAAGTTTAGAGATGGGTGGATTATGAACATGCAATGCAACATGCAGGGCTGTGGCCATTCCATGCTTTTATTCCTGGACTTTGTGCAGATAAAAGTGACCATCAAAAAGATTTGGCAAGGGCAAGAATCTGTACTTCAACTCTTTTTGGAATCACTTACACCTAATCGATGGAACATTCATATTACCTATCAATTCTCTAGAACTACAATTGAATTTTTAGACCTAACTTTGTACATCAAGAATAATCAATTACATACTCGTCTTCATAGAAAGAAGTCTGCGGCAAACTCAATCTTACATGCTTCCAGCTGTCATCCATCAAGTATCATACGTAATATTCCGGCAGGAGAGTTCAGGAGAGCAAGATTGAACTGTAGCGAACTGATTGACTACGAGGAAGTCTCCTTGGAAATTATCCAGCGCCTGTCCACCAGAGGATATAATATCCGCAACCTAAATAAGATTAAGGAGCATTATGCTAAATCAGACCGCAACATGATGCTCTATAAGTCTAAGTCTGCAGATAAGAATTCTGTGATTCGTTTTATTACTGACTATCATAATGGACATCATTTGATTCGGAAAATACTCCGTAAGCATTTGTACTTGCTGCAGAATAACCCTTCTATTAATCAATATCTTTTGCCCTATCCCCAATTGGGTTTCAGAAGAGCCTCAAATATTAAGGACAAAATTTGTTCCTCTTTCTACTTGGACTCACCCTTCAAACAAAGAATGTTACCAAGACCTAATGGCTTCTATTGTTGTACAAAATAGTCAATCTGTAAACTAGGTCTCTCGAAATCTAATCTGTTTTGATTAATGACCATGTATTTACAATTAGCGATTTCATTCACTGTGATAACATTAATACTGTCTATACTATTATTTGTCCTTGCAAAAAAGTATATATTGGGAGTACGATCCAGGCACTGAAGACCAGGATACAAGAACACTATCCCAATATACAGAAAAATGACATTAAATTTCCATTGGTGGAACACTTTCTGGAACATCATCCTAATGACCGTACTTTTTCTTTCTGTGGTCTCATACAGTTGAAACCCCACTCCAGAGAGGGTAATTTGGAACTTCAATTACGTCAGAATGAAAGTCGCCTTATAATCCGCGATGACACCGTACAGAGAGGATTGAATAAAGACCCGGAATGGCATTTTTGGCTGCAGTAATCATCTTCAACAATAAGACTGTTCCTAGTGTTGTATAATGTTATATAAAACCATTATAGATTTCCTTTTTATTTGAATTAGGACCTTATTTCATATTATTTGTTTTTGTTGGATTTTTCTAAAATAGCCAATATTTTATTTCCTTTTCTATCGCTATTTATAATGACTATTTGCTATTTAGAGTCTATCTATTACTTCCCCAAATAGGCACTCACTTTTCCTTGCAGTCTTAGGCCTCCCATTACTTAGGTTATAGATCATTTCCAATTAAATTTCTTTTATGTTTGCTTTATTTAAATCTGGTTTGAGGTACGGCCCGTCCCTCTTTTAAACTTGACCCATTGTCCATTTTTTTCCCGTTTTCTTATTTGTTTATTTTCGTTATCTCATTTATTATGAGGTGACATTTAGTATCTTATTATTTTTCACTCTAGCCATTATATTTTTATTTTTCCCACCATATCAGGTTTTTTGGCCTGTTTTACTATGACGCGCGCAACATTTTGGGATCCTTAATAATATGGCCTAAAATAGCAATAAGGATTAAGTTAGTGTCGGATAGTTCCATTTAAACGCGTACACGCGTGCTGAGACCTCTTTAAGAAGGCGTTCCGATCAATTTTGAACCATTGTCCTATTTTCCCGCTTTTTTATTTGTCCACTTTTATTATCTCATTTGATGTGAAGAAATTCATACTATCTTAATTTAGATCACTTTATTTTTCCTATATTATCGGGTTTCTCAGCCCTTTCTAACATGGCATCTGCAATATTTAGTGAGTCTTAATATTATGGTCTCAAGAAGTGAAAAAGGACTAAGCCGGTATCGGATAGTCCCATTTAAACACGTTCACTCATGTTGAAACCTTTTCAAGATGGCGTCCGATTAAGACGCGCATTCAGCAAATCGCTGCCGTTTTTCTCTGAAGGCTCCTCTTCTTTGGTATTCGGGTAAGCTTCATTACCCTGATTATAGAAACAATGAACATTTCTAGTACTTGGACTTCCCTTTATTTAGATTTTCCATTTTTGTAAGGAATTAGTGATTTGCTTGCCAAACTCAAATGTCGGGGCAAATGAATAAAATTGTTCTAATAGATATCTGTCATACTGTGAAACGATCCCTTGAAGATTAGACCTTACTTCTTTCTCGTTATCTTCTTAAAACTGTTTGTTTCATTGTAATGTTGATATTCCTTCATACGTTGTATTTGACTATAAATCATGTGACTATCTCCTTTCATGTCTTATGCATGATATTTGTTGAATTTTTCTTTTATAATCCAGACCAATTACTACAACGATGTGATGTATAAACGTGAATAATATACTGGTATGGCTATTTGCTCTTCGCCACTATTTTTGTGTTCTCCAAAATATGTCCACTAATAATTAATCATGTTATGCCCTGTTAACAAAATTCACTTTGCATTGCTGTTTTGTAGTGCCAGCACCCCCAACTCATATACCTTTCTCATGAGTCACCTTTTGCGAACCATATTCTTCACGAACGGTCTAATAGTCACTGTTAGATAAACATGGATTAGGACTAATTGGAGATCACTTTATTCCTTTTCATTCCTTTTCACAGAAATTATGTAATATTTTATCCTTGTACTTCGGTTTATCTGGGGATCTTTAGTCACTCTTCTTAAATCCTAATCATCTTTCATCTTACACAAAGTCCAGGAATAAAAGCATGGAATGGCCACAGCCCTGCATGTTGCATTGCATGTACATAATCCACACATCTCTAAAGTTTGCTTAATAGGTCTATTAGTGACCTTAATTTGTTTGCTCTTAATTGATTACAGCCTTGAGAAAGACCCAGGTGGAATCACCATAGAGGGCGAAACACGTGTTGGCTGCTGCAACTGTCTCACATTCATCGACCTTCTGGATACACTCATGAATCAATGACTAGCTTTGTTTTTGTTCCACTTTTACTAATTGTCCACGTATGAAGTTATGAACTTATAAATAAAGACTGTGCCCATTTGACTCATCTACGTGGGTTCTCATCCTTCACATGGTTTGCATTCTGGGATTTGAAGTCCCAGCTCCCAAGGAGCAACTTAGAGCTTCTGGAACGGTGGATCAAGTTGTGGACACTTTAAGGACACAAAAAGGACCTCTGGAAGAAGATCCCGACGTTTGGAGACGTTTGGAGCAATTCCATAAATTGAAGAGGTGCATTGTGGGAGTTGTAGTCCCAGACCCCAAGAGGCACACCAGAGTCTCTGAACTGTTGGCTGGTGCTGTGGACCACTTTCCTGAATGAAACACTTCTGAAAGTAAGTTTGACAGTGTTACCTTGTGTACGGCCTGAACTCTGGACTTTGTTCCTTTTCAGTGTTATCTTTTTTAATCCTTTAAGCGCTAGTTGCTTCTATGCGCTAGAAAGCATTAATTCTTTAAAAATCCACATCTCCGGTTCCCCTTATCCGATTTTATTCGTTTTGCTGTCATTTTAAAGATAAACATTTAGGTGGTCATTACAACCCTGGCAAAACCACCAACAAGCCAGTGGTAAAAAAATGGAATTACGACCGTCGCGGAAACCGCCAACATAGACAGGCGCTTTAACACTCTGACCGCCAAGGCGGTACAAACAAACACCATGGCGGTAACTGCCAACAGACAGGCGGAAGACAAGTTTCCGCCCACTGTATTACAACAGTGCAATCCGCCACCTTTTCCGGGGTGGAATCACCGCAAACAAAAACACGGCGGAAACAGGAATTGGAAGGGAAAACGCTCACCTCTACACACCCCACGAGGAATCAGGACGCCATGGAACCCAAACTCCAGATACTCCCAGCCTTTATCTTCCTGCTCCTCTACCAGGAACAACAAAGACAACGGCGAAGACCACGGTGAGTACTGCACCTACGACACAAGGGAGAGGGAAAAAAGAGTGACACACACACGCAACACTTGCACCCCCACCCTCACCCACTACAACACACACACAAGTACATGTTGATACATTACATTAACAACCCCCAATCCCCCTGGAAGAATTCAAGGACAAAAGGAAATGAGTCGAACGTTTGTAATCTATTCAAATACAGTAAGCAAAAATATATACATATGTATATAAACATATTTACACTATAAACAAATATATACACCAAGAATACAAGTCCAAGGTATTCCACCATCATAGTCCGTGGACCACTGGGCCCAAAATGCATGGGCGAGGCCCACACTCAATACCCGATCAAAACGGAGAGAACACTGCTGGGGCATCTGATAGAAATACAACAGGCACCTCAGGGGGAAGGGAAGGGGGGGCACCAGAGCCGGATGAGTGGACGACGCCAGATCCACAAGGGGGCTCCATGCCCACTGCAGTATCCTGGGGAGTGCAAAGCCACAGTCTCACAAGTCTCTACAGTGGGTGGTTTGCCCACTGGTTTATCCTGGGGAGTGCAAAGCCACAGTCTCTCAAGTCTATACAGTGGATGGTTTGCCCACTGCTTTATCCTGGGGAGTGCAAAGCCACAGTCTCTCAAGTCTATACAGTGGATGGTTTGCCCACTGCTTTATCCTGGGGAGTGCAAAGCCACAGTCTCTCAAGTGGATGCCTTTCTCCACTGGTTCTGGAGGGGGCCTT
Source organism: Pleurodeles waltl (assembly GCF_031143425.1). Classification (NCBI taxonomy): domain Eukaryota; kingdom Metazoa; phylum Chordata; class Amphibia; order Caudata; family Salamandridae; genus Pleurodeles; species Pleurodeles waltl. Next base: position 634,848,808 of record NC_090440.1, read on the forward strand.
GTGGCCAGAGTGCTTCATCCTGCCAAGGACACAGGTAGTAGATGCCTTACTCCACTGGTTCTGGAGGGGGCCTTGTGCCCAGAGTGCGTCATCCTGCCAAGGACAGAGGTAGCGGATGCCTTACTCCACTGGTTCTGGAGGGGGCTTTGTGCCCAGAGTGCTTCATCCTGCCAAGGATAAGGTGAGTGGATGCTTTTCTCCACTAGTTCTGGAGGGGGCCTTGTGCCCAGAGTGCTTCATCCTGCCAAGGACAGAGGTAGTGGATGCCTTACTCCACTGGTTCTGAAGGGGGCCTTGTGCCCAGAGTGCTTCATCCTGCCCGTGGCGGCCTCAGTAGCGTTGGAACCTTTGGCGCTCACTGGCCTGCGGTGCTTGTGGTGGCCGTGTCCTGTTCAGCGGTGCTGGTGGCGGCGGTGTCCTTGGCAGCGGTGCTTGTGGCGGCTGTGTCCTGTTCAGGGGTGCTAGTGGCGGCAGTGCTTGTGGTGGCGGTATCCTGTTCAGCGGTGCTTGTGGCGGTGGTGTCCTGTTCAGCGGTGCTGGTGGCGACGGTGTCCTTGGCAGCAGTGCTTGTGGCAGCGGTGTCCTGTTCAGCAGTGCTGGTGGCGGCGGTGTCCTTGCCAGCGGTGCTTGTGGCGGCGGTGTCCTTGCCAGCGGTGCTTGTGGGGGCGGTGTCCTTTCCTGTTCAGCAGTGCTGATGGCGGTCTTGTCCGCCGTGCAGGGTTTCGCAGACATGCCTGTTTTTCTGTGCCCCTTCCCCACCTTGGATGGTGGCGCAGCTGTCTTCACACTCCCAAATGTACGCCTGGGAGAGGCTTTGGTGGAAGATGTTTTGCCTCTTTCCCGCCGGGCACTGGCCAGCTTTTTGTGCTTTTGAGGTGGGGGACTGTCCGTGGTCTGACTCCTTGGCACACTGCCTGCCCTGCTGCCTGGGGCACTCCAGAAGCCGGTTACTACTGGCACCACTGTTCCCACAGATGTTGTGGCTGAGGCGCTGGGTTGGGACCTGGAAAGGCGGGCCCTAGGAGACTGAAGGGGTGGGGGAGGTGAGGGGAAGAGGTCAAGGTTGGAAAAGGGAAAGGTTTTTTGGGACACACTGGGACGGGTAGATGGAGGGTTTTGGGAGTGGAGGAAGAGGTAGAGGTTGTAGGAGGTGTACGTTTGGTGACTTTGGGTGAAGGTGCATGGGCTGGAAGCTGTTGTGAAGTGGATGGTTGTTGGGTGGGTGTGTGGCTGCGTTTGTGTACCTTGGGAGGTGGGCTTACAGACACACTGGAAGAGGACACGGGATGTGTGAATGGTAGTGGGGGTGGTGACTGCACATGAGCGGGGTGTGGTGGTGGGTGTGCTAGTGATAGAGGTAGTGCCTGAATTTGTAGTGCATGCAAGTGTGAGTGGGGATGAGTCTGGGAGGGAGGAGGGAAACGAGGAGGAGGGGGACACATTGGAGGCAGTGGCTGTTGGTACATCTGCATGTGTATGATGCTTGCGTGAGTGCCTGTGGGATGTGTGGTGCTTATGTTTGCCTGAGCTTCCCTTGTGTCTTGACGTGTGTGCATGCTGGTCTGATGGTGTGCTTGGGATAGGCTGAGGTACAGGGGTTTGGCTCTGGGTGAAGGAAGTTGGAGGGGGAGGCTGGACACAGGGACAATGGCTGCCATCAGTGCTGAGGCCAGAGTCTGAAATTCTCACTGTTGGGCTGCCTGACCAGAATGAATGCCCTCCAGGTATGCATTGGTCTGTTGCAACTGCCTCTCTACACCCTGGATGGCATTCAAAATGGTAGACTGCCCAACAGTGAGGGACCTGAGGAGGTCAATGGCCTCCTCACTGAGGGCAGCAGGGCTGACTGGGGCAGGGGCTAAGGTGCCTGGGGCGAATGAGATGCCCACCCTTCTGGGTGAGCAGCCACAGGGCACATGCTGAGGGGCTTCTGGGAGGGCGGTGCTGGTAGGGGGGGTGGCGGCTGTACCAGTAGATGCGGGGGCACAGCGAGGCCCGCCACCGCAAGGGAGCTCCCATCAGAGGAGGCGTCCGTGTCGCTGGTCTCAGCTCCTGTCCGTGCCGTGGAGCTCCCCTCACCCTCAGTCCCACTGGTGGCTTCTGACTCCGTTGTGTCACCCTCCAGGGTCATATGGGATACAGCTCCCTCCTGGTCCGGTGGCACTGCTCCTCCTCCTGATGATGCTACTGCACACAAGAACATGGAGACCACAAAAAGGGGGGGGGGAGACAGAAGAAAGAAATGTTAAGTGCATCCAATACTGCTACCGTTGGTGGACACTACAGACACAGAAGCCCCCTGCACTACGCCATGCACTTAGAGTTCCCTAATTAATCACAGGGACATGGGTTACAAGGCCTATGCCCGATTGCTGCACATATGGAAGTCACAGGAGCCTGACTAGGTATAGGTGGCTGAACACAGGTGGGGTGGGGTGCCACAGGGCCTGCCTTAAGAAGGGACCTTGCCTACTAAACTCACCTTGGCCTAGGGGAACCCACAGCCCACCTCCCCCACCCAGACACCTACAATGCGCACTGAATCAGCAGAATGAGAGTGTACTCACCCCCTTGTGGCTGCTATGATGCCCTCAAGCGCCCATCCAACTCTGGATAAACCACCGCCAGGATCCGGAACATCAGGGGGGTCATGGTGCGACAGGCACCCCTCCCACGTCGGGAGGCCATCCCCAGCTGGGCCTCTGCCGTCTTCTTGCTCCACCGGCGAATGTCCTCCCATCTTTTCCTGCAGTGGGTGCTCCATCTGTGGTGGACCCCCAGGGTCCGGAGGTCCTTGGCGATGGCACGCCAAATATCCTTCTTCTGGTGGGCGCTGACCCACAGTAATAGTACAGGGGAAAAGGAGAAGATATAACCGTCTGCACCGTCACAGTCATTGGCCCGCATCCCTACCCTTGCCATGACGCACATGCACTCACCGTCGTATCATGCACGCCTCATTCTCCCCCCCATCTTTCATCAATACCACTCAAAACAGGCATTGCCCATACAGCATGCTCACAGTGTACTCACCTGTTTGTCTGGAGGACCGTAGAGGAGCGTGCACTGGGGGAGGACCCCATCCACTAGTTTCTCCAACTCCTCCATGCTGAAGGCAGGGGCCCTTTCCCTAGACACACGAGCCATTGTCTCTTCCAGACTGAGGTCACAGCAGCACTTGCAGTGTAGGTCCTCTCCTGTCGAAGATCAGGTATAAAGTGATTGAACAGAGAGAAAATGGCGGTGACGTCCGCGGCGGTGAGTACCGTCACCGCCGGCATACATCGTCATTGGTTCCTGGGACCCATAGGGTCCAATGTTAACCAATGCAGGTATGCACTGCAGTCTTCGACCGCCTACCGCAACGGTGTACAACCCCAGCGCAGTTACCTCATATCCCCTTGTCTCACATTACAGGTCAGGCAGACGCCATTTCAGAGGCCACATGCCATTACTTTTGACTGCTTCACACATATCTAGGCCTTGCTTAAATACTAATACAACCATGTGTCGATTTTCAAACATTTTCCTATAAAGTTGTGTGTACGTACCTCAGTGTTGGTTGACTCTCTGCTCGCTGTTCTCCTCCGTAGAGCATGTCCGCTGGGGCAGGTGAGGAGATGGCGGCATCAATTAATTAATTTTTGTGATTCTTCTAAATTCTTGTTTCCAATTTTTGCAATACATTTTTGTTGACACAAAGCTAGGGAACCGTGAACCTTGATCTGGTTAGCCTACCCACCCTCACAGTAGTCCGGCTTAGGGGGTTGTGTACTGCAAGGGGTTTTGCCAGCAACCACTGTCCTGAGGAAGCATGTCCTGATTAAATCCCTGACAGCATGGACTGAGGCCCAAGAAGTAGGCCCAGAGGAAGCTCCAGTGGAGGAAGAAGCAGGGGAGGATGCTAGCTCCAACCACTCAGGGGAAGGAGGGCATCTGAGCCTGTGAGGAGGAGGAAGATCGGTCCTCACTGCACACAGTCACTAGGGTCATACCCAAAGCTACTTGGGGGAAGGAGGTCCCTTCAGGAGGAGAGAACCTGTTACTCAGGGAAAGAGAGCTAGCATTTATAGCTTTGGAGGCAGAGAAGCTGGCCCTAGAAAAGAAAAAGTGGGCAAGGGAAGAGAAAAGAGTTGGTGGCAGCGACAGAGAAGCTAAGGTGTCCATGGGTGTTTTTTTTTTGCCCCAGATTACCCAAGGGGGTGGTTCCTGCCTATGTAGAGGGGGATGACATACATAAGTGGCTGGGGGCCTTTGAGCGGGCCCTCCAGATGAGGAGAGTTAAGCCTCAGTACTGGGGTTTACTTCTTTGGGAGTTGGTCCCCAAGTCTGGGAGGGATAGGCTCCTAACCTTGAGGGGGTAGGAGGCAGATTCATACCCCAGTATGAAGAGATGCTTAACTAAAAAGTTTGGTCTGACCCCAGAGGAGTATAGGATGAAGTTCAGGGACACCCAGAAGGCCAATACCAAATCTTGGGTTGACTTTCTAGACACCTCACTAGAGGGCTGGATTCATGGTAACAAAGTAAATACTTATGAGGGGTTACACAATGTGTTCACGAGAGAGCACATCTTGACCAATTGTATCCAAGAAAGGTTACACCAGCATCTAGTGTACTCTAAGCTGACCAACCTTAGAGAGCTGGAGGAGGCAGCTGATGAGTGGTTGAGAACCAGGGTGGTTGTCAAGTCCCAGGGGGAATACTCCAAAAAGGGGGGGTCAGGTCCCCAAAAACCTAGGGAGGCAGGTGGTAAGCCCACCACAGAGACTCCCTCTGTACCCCAGAACCCTAAGAAGGAGGAGAGTAAATCCCACTCCCACTCTGACAAGCAGAGACAGGGAGACCCAGGGTTAAAAAAACTCTTGGACAGTAAGGCTTGCTTTGACTGTCACCAGACAGGGCCCTTCAGAGGAGATGTAGCCTGTCCAAAGAAGGTGGTTAGCACTGGGCTGTCCAGTGTAGCCATGGAGGAGGACTCCTCAGATGATGACGTCCTCCTAGCATTGAGCTGGGAGACAGGACCAGATGGGAAGCTGGTGATCCCTGAGGGTGGGAGCTGGCATTTTCACCCCATTCAGGTAAATGGGATCACTACCACTGGTCAGAGAAACACCTGTGTCAGTCACACTATAGTGAGTGACCAGTTATTTACCCAAGACATGTATCTCCCAGGAGAGACCAGGAAAGTCAGGATGGCCACAGGGAGGTCACCTCCAAACTTGTAGCCATAGTGCCCCTAGAGAGGGAGGGTATCCTTGGCTGGTTTAGGGTGGTAGTGAGTGCTGACCTCCCCCTAGATTGTATCCTGGGCAGTGACTTCCCAGAGGTTAGTCTGGTCCCAGGTGGGGTGGTCTCCCAGGGCGACCCCCAACCCATAGTTCTGGGGATTCAGTCCATCCAGTTAGGAGACAGGGGTCCCCAAGAAAAGGAAAGAAGAAAAGGAAGGGTGGGTCACTCTTAAAGATAGTTCCAAGGAGCCAAAGGCCTTCTGCCCTAGTAGAGGGGAGCCCAGAGTGGGCACTGGTGAGGCCTCTCCTGACCCCAAGGAAGTCCTGAGTAGTCAGGCAGCTGTCCAGATGCAGGGTGTTGCCCCTGCACTGACAGAAGTGGGAGTGGAAGGAGGGTGTCTGCCACAGGAAGTGGTAGCCCCCCACTCTAGACAGCAAGAGGGGTGCCAGGGCCCCACAGATGCCCCTAAAGGAGCTCAGCCACCTGTCAGTGGAGAGCTTAGGGTGTGGTTCTAGGTACTGACAGCTGTCAGTAGCCTCTGCTGGGTGTTAGCCTTCCTGGAAGCGCTGCACTTGGCCTAGGAGGCAGACCCCAGGACCAAAAGGAAAGTAGGCCCGCGACCCTGTTGCTCATGGTGGGGTTGCTCAAGTGTTGGGTGACCTCTTTGGGTAAGCTACGTGTTGCCCAAGCAAAGTTAGAGGTAGGGGAGGTGGGCACCTCACTACCCAAGTTGGCAGAGAGAGGGGGCTAGAACCCCCTAGAGGGAAGTTGCAGTTTGAGATGGGTCATTTCACTGTTGGGATGGATTCACTACCCAGAAGGAGTGACCATGGCACGAGAATATAAGGCAGAGTAGGCCCTGAAAAGGCACAGCCTGTTCTCTTCACTGTCTTCCTCGTCTGACAAGCCAGTAAGACTCTCCCAGGGTTGGGCTGAGTCTCCTGGGCGTGTGGGCTTGGGGGGGCTTGTGTGAGAGAAGAGGGCTGATTGCAGAGCCCCCCTAACATTTTGCCCCCATTTTCCACATTTTGCTGGTGTTTTTCTGACTCTGATGGTAGGGCATGTAGGTTAGGGCCCCAGCATAGGTAGTGCACCAATATGTGCACTGCTGAGGTACCCAGTGTCATGTTAAAGGCAGGCCTGCCTTGCTGGCTGCTTTTAAACTAAAGTTATATGCAAATTCAACTTTGGAATTAAAAGTAGTTCCAAAGTCTTAAACTATCTTATTTTTTACATATAAGTCAGCCCTAAGGTGTGCCCTATGTGCCCCTAGGGCTGGGTACCATGTAAATATAAGAAGGGACCTTATAAAAATAGTTTTATAAGCCCTGGTGAGGTACAACAGCCACATTTGTTTCCCCTCATTTTAGTGAATGGCCTCCATAGGCTAGAATGGGGAGACTTTATTTTAATGTGTAATGTCCCCTTAAGTAACAGATACCAGAAGTTTGGTATCAAGTTAATTGTTATAATAAATCCCACAACTTCCAGTTGTTGGATTTAATATAACTTGTTCAGATAAAGAGTTTTAAACTTTACCTGAAAAGTTGCCAACTTCAGCCCTGCAGGGTTTTTGCTGCTGTGCTCTAATTGGCCAGCCTCTGGCAGCCTTGATGAAGTGTGAAGTGGCCTAGCTCCACACAAAGAGATGTGTCTGTGGGAGGAGATCTCGCCTCAGCAGATGGTGAAGCAGAAAGGGCGAGGGCTGCCAAACTGGTCTTCAATGGCAGAGAAGGACATTTGGAGCAACCCAGCAACACCCTCAAATCCTGCAAACCCAGGCAATTAGGTGCCCCCTTGATTAGATTAGGAGAGGGCAGGAGATGGGTGTGTTTAGGATTTTAGCCACACCAGTGGGTGGGCTCAGCCAGATGTAACCTCCAAAAATCACTTTCAGCCATGATGGATGTTTGAGGAATGTTGCTCCCTGGGATTGATTTTTCCCACACTTCCCAGGAAGTGGTCATCACAGGGGGAAGGACCCTGCACCTGATTGGAGAAACAGGGCCCCCCTGTTTTTCACCCAGGAGCAGGGATAAAACTGGCAGACTTGCTCCCACACCTCAGATCCCTATCAGATTCCAACAAGGAAGAACTACCGGAGAAGAAGGACTGCCCTGCTGGACCCCTGACCTGCACCTGGACACTGCACCCTGGAGGACTGCACCAGCTGCACACTTGGGCTTCAGCACTAAAAGGACTATACCTGTCTTCTACTGCTTCAAGAAGGGACTCCCTGTTTGCTACAGGTACAAAGGAGCTGCCCAGAGTCCCCTGCATCAAATCCTGCAAACAGAGCCCAGCTGACCAACGTCCAGTGGACATTTGAGATTTCTGACCAGGTGCTTTCTGGGAATTCTTATCCTATGAGAAAGGTCCAAAATTCCCTTCCTGATTGAATGCCCAATTAAGAAATGTTTTATATGTGGGAACTCAAAGTTAAGGGGTATGGACGATAACCCCTTCAAAATAAGAGTCCAAACTGTGTGAAGAATGAGAACCCAAGTAGATGAGTCTAATTTGCACAGTCCTTATTTATATGCTCATAAGTTCATACAAGGACAATTAGTAAAAGTGGAACAAAAACAAAGCCAGTCATTGATTCATGAGTGTATCCAGAAGGTCGATAAATGTGAGGCAGTTGCAGCAGTCGACACGTGTTTCGCCCTCTATGGTGATTCCACCTGGGGCTTTCTCAAGGCTGTAATCAATTAAGAGCAAACAAATTAAGGTCACTAATAGACCTATTAAGCAAAGTTTAGAGATGGGTGGATTATGAAAATGCAATGGAACATGCAGGGCTGTGGCCATTCCATGCTTTTATTCCTGGACTTTGTGTAAGATAAAAGATGATTAGGATTTAACAAGAGTGACTAAAGATCCCCAGATAAACCGAAGTACAAGGATAAGATATTACATAATTTCCGTGAAAAGAAAGGAAAAGGGACATAGTGACCTCCAATTAGTCCTAATCCATATTTATCTAATAGTGACTATTAGACCGTTCGTGAAGAAGATGGTTCGCAAAAGGTGACTCGGGAGAAAGGTATATGAGTTGGGGGTGCTGGCATTACAAAACAGCAATGCAAAGTGAATGTTGTTAATAGGGCATAACATGATTAATTATTAGTGGACATATTTTGGAGAACACAAAAATATGCTTGCAATTTGTGGGGCCACTAGCACCTAGTAACAGGCTCAATCATACATCCGCTGTAAGGCTTCCTGACGGCCTTTCCTAGGTGCATCGATCTAACGCAGCATGTGGGTCCACTGACAGCAGTCACTGGAGTCTCTGATGCATTCTGTCTGTGGGGGGATCTAATAACCATTGTAAGGCCCTTTGATGCATCCATCCGGTAGACCAATTGAAACCTTTACATGAACTCTATAGGGTTACTGACACCTGTTACTATGCCCATTGATGCTTGCATCTGCTATTAAGCTCATTGATGTGTGTGCTCTGTTTGGCTAGTGTTACTCGCTACTAGTCCCATAGATCAATGGATTATGGGGGTCATTACGACCTCTGCGTTTTTTTTGCAAGACCGCCGAGGGACCGCCGTGTGGAAGACCGCCTGTGCAGGCGGTTTGCCGCTCGGCGTATTATGACTGTTGGCTGCTCTCCGTCGTTATTCCGACAGAGAGCCGCCAAGAGCCATACTTGCGGGCAGCGGGGAAGTGGAGGTTGCTCCACCTCCACCGCCACACCAACAGAACACCGCCCAGCGAATCATGTCCTGTGATTCGCCGTGGCGGTGTTCTGTTGGCGTGTCGGTGTCGGCGGAGCTGCCCACATGGCTTCCGTCCCCTCCCGGAGGATCGACGGAACAGGTAAGTCGATCGTCCGTTAGGGGAGGGGGTTGAGGGTGTTGTGTGTTGTGTGCGTGCATGGGGGTGTGCATGTGTGTATGTAGAGGGGGCGTGTGAGTGCGTGTATGCTTGCGGGGTGTTGTGTGTATGGGAATGAGTGCGTGTATGGCTGTGGGTATGTCTGTATGGATGTGTGCGTGTATGTTTGAATGTGGGTGTGCATGTCTGACTGTGTGTGTGGCTGTGGGCATGTATGTCGGGGTGTGTGCATGTGTGTGTTGGTGGTGCCTGCATGCGTGTCGGGTGTGTGTGAGTAATGTTATGTTGGGGGTCGGGGTGGGGAGGGGACCCCTGCCACCTTTGGGGAGTGGCAGGGGTGGTGGGGGTGTAGGGGAGGGAGTCGGGGTGGGGGCGGGGGTGGGGGAGATCCCTATCAGTGGCAGGGAAGGAATTTCCTGGCACTGATAGTGCTTAACGCCATGGATTTCATGGCGGTTCAAACCGCTGGAAATCCACAGCAGTAAGCCGGGTCCAAATACGGGCGGCGGTATACTGACGGCCGCAGGGCTGGAGACCCAGGTCTTTAGCCTGGTGGTCGTTTCCGCCCTGGCGGGCGGGGCGGAGAACCGGCGGATGACCATGGCGGTAACCACCATGGTCATAATTCACCAAGGTAAGACCTCCAGCCTGTTGGCGGTCTTACCGCCGGTTCTCTGCCATCCGCCAGGGTTGTAATGACCCCCTATGTGTGGCCACCGGTACTGTGCTCACTACTGCATAGAGGGGCTACTGATGCCATTACTAAGCATATTGATGAATGCAATGTGTGGGGCAATTGATATGCCTTAGTAGGTCATTTAATGCATGCACTTTATGGGCTCACTGACAACAATCACTAGGGCCATTAATAGATGCACTCTTTGGACATCTGACTACCCATCGATAGGCGCATCGGTGCATGCTGTGTGTGGGGCCACTGACCTCTGCTACTAGGCCTATTGATGCAGGGATTGTGTGTGAACACTGAGGCCCGTGGATTCTGACATGACATCTGTTACTATGGCACAATGAAACATGCACTGAATGACTACACTGACACCCATTGAAGTACATACAGGCAACAACACATACTTAAATTAAGCCAGATTTATTAATTTTGTCTTTTTTTTTTTTAATTTCTAAGGAATTGATGTATTTTACAAAACTTAGGGACATATTTACAAGCCACCAGAGCGTCACTTTTCGTGACATGTTGGTGCGCTCTGGTGGCACAGTGCCACTTTTTGTGGCTTAATGCCACTCTGTATACATGGGCCTCCCGATGCATTTTCTTGCGGCAGAGGGGCGTGCAATGGCTGTTCATGAGGGCGTTCCACCTCAACACCCATTGTTTTTTGACACTGCCCCAGTTTACAAGGAAACATAAATCTGTGCAGCGCCATCCCAGGGGTAGTGTAAGCATGACGCAATGAGGAGAAATACTTTTATTTCTTCATGTTTTGCTTTTACCATGTGTGCTGCATTCTGCAAAAGGCCAATAATGATTGTTTATGTGCAGGAAGGTGTCTCTTCCTGCACATAAACAATCATTAAATAATGAACATTTGCTACAGCACACATAGAAGTAACAAATTGCTATTATTGATTGTTTATGTGCAGGAAGAGACACCTTCCTACACATAAACAGTCTCTGCAACGAAGGCACTCTTGCACTATGGTGCAAGGGTGCCTGCGCTGGCGCTAGGGAACTAAATTTATCACAAGTCATGGACCTGGAGCTTTTTGCAGGGTCATCCCCAAACTTTTTTCCTTGTTCCTCCTATTTTACCTGACCTGTTTTTGTTGGTGTTAGGATTCTGGGCACTTTACCACTGCTAACCAGTGCTAAAGAGCATATGCTCTCTGTGTAAATTGTATTGGTGATTGGTTTATCCCTGACTGGCATATTTGATTTACTTGTAAGTCCCTAGTAAAGTGCACTAGTTTACTGCCTGTAAATCAAATGCTACTAGTGGGCCTGCAGCACTGGTTGTGCCACCCACATGAGCAGTCCTGTGAACATGGCTTAGACATGCCACTGCAGTGTCTGTGCGTGCAGTTCTAGCCTGCCACATCGGCCTGGCAAGCGTACCTACTTGCCAGGTCCAAACCTTCCCTTTTGATAGATGTAAGGCACCCCTAAGGTAGGCCCTAGGTAGCCCCAGGGGCAGGGTGCAGTGTTTGTTAAAGTTGGGACATGTGCTGATGTGTTTTATCTGCACTAATAGTGAAATACTGGCAAATTCGTTTTTCACTGTTGCAAGGCCTAGCTCTCTCATAGGTTAAGATGGGGACTTCCTATAAATATCTTTTAAGTGTAGTTTCCCTTTGGGTGCAGATAGAGATGTGGAGTTTGGGGTCTTTGAACTCACAATCTAAAAATACATCTTTTGGTAAAGTTGTTCTTTAAATTGTCTGTTTGAAAATGCCACTTTTAGAATGTGGGCATTTTCTTGCTTAAACCATTTTGTGACTATGCCTGCTTGTGTATTCCCTGCCTGGGTCAGACTCACAGTTGGGCTGTTTATGAATCTCCACTAGACAGTGACACAAAAGGACCTGGGTTGCAGCCTGCATGTTCCGATGGGCTAGAGTGGAGGGAGGAGTTGTCACTTACATCTGAAAGGGCTGTGCCTGCCCTCGCACAATGCAGTCTCCAACCCCCTGGTGTGTGTCGGGAGCCAGGCCTGGGCAAGGCAGTATCTTGTGAACAACAGAGACTTTCTTTGAAGTTTGCCTACTTCAAAGGCGGAAAGTGGTATAAGTAGTGGACCTAAAACCCCATATTTTTGGGATTACCTCTGGAACCAAGAGGAACCTCTTCCAAGGGAAGAGCTGGAGAGCTGGAGGAGGAGTACTGCCCTTGCCTGTGACTGTGCTTTTCTGGGTTGGTCTGCTGTTGCTGCTTCTGCCTGAAAGAGGACAAAGACTGGATTGTGTGGTATATTCCTGCCTGTGAAGAATCTCCAAGGGCTTAGACTGAGCTTGCTTCCTGTTTTGAAGTCTCAAGGCGTCAAAGACTTCCTCTGCAGCATGTGGAATCTCTGCTGAGACTCCTGCCCTTACAAGTGGTGCCCCATCCAGCCCTGGGGCCCTTGAAAGGTGAAGCTGGTAGAACAAGGACTGAAATCCACACACAGCAAGCTGTGCGGGGATACTTTTGACACACCACCTGCAACATGGCTCTAAAAATGACATGCTACCCACCTCGGAGCTGAAATTGATGCACCACCTGCATTGCAGCTAGGAAATTGACGCATCACGTGCATTGCTGCTGGAGAAACTATGCAACACCCGCTGACGGCTGCTGAAAACAATGCAAACCCCATGTATCATGGTTTTCCATCACTTTGCAAACGCATTTCTCACGCATCATCACTGTGCATCAAAGTCATTGTGAACCTGCGTGGATCTGAGGTGCCCCGCCTGGAAATCAATGCATCGCTCTCTTACATTAGAGAAAATCAATGCATTGCCTACCTGACCAGAGAAGAAACAACGCACAGACTCACTTGTGAGTAAGAAATCACCACATCGCTGATTTTTCCGATGCTGCTAGCCTGTGCAGCTTTATTTTTGGTGCAAATCAGGTACTTTGTTTAAATACCAATTTTCCAAGGTTTCTACGGAGTAACACTCTTTTTATTTTAAAAATGTGTATCTTGACTTGTGTGTGTTGGCTTTTTGTCATTTTGGTCTTGTTTGATGTAGATAAATATTGCCTATTTTTCTAAACTGGTGTGGTGTCCATTTTGTAGTGTTATCACTATATTACTGTTTGTTTTGCTACAAATACTTTACACATTGCCTTGGAAGTAAGCCTGACTGCTTGTGCCAAGCAACCGAGGGGATGAGCAGGGTTTATCTTAAGTGTGTATCTTCATTGCTCTGACTACACTGAGACTCCCTGCTTGGACAGAGTGCAAGCTGATTGCCAACCAGAGACACAATTTCTAACTAGCACCAGGGGAAACACAGGGATGCGCCGTCTTTGTGTAAATACGGCACATCCTTGTGTTTCTGAAGTGACACCGTGCTTCCAATTTTGGCTCAGCACCACACCACTTTCTTGTAACTATGCCCCTTTGTCTCCCTTTGAGAAACGTTAATTTTTGGCAAAGTGTGACTGTTAGAAATGGGGTCTTTGGTTGGCAGTCAGGTTAGCCCCTGTCCAAGGAAGGACCCTCACGCTAGTCAGGGTAAAGGAGAATCACCCTCAGCTAACCCCCACTCGCCCTCTTGGTAGCTTGGCACGAGCAGGCAGGATTAACTTCAGAGTTCTAGGTGTAAAGTATTTGTACCAACACACAGAGTAACATAATGAAAACACTATATAATGACACAACACAGGTTTAGAAAAATAGACATTTTTTATCTAAAGAAAACAAGACCAAAACGACAAAAATCCAACATACACAAGTCAAGTTATTAATTTTAAAAGCAAAAGAGTCTTAAATCCTTTTGTAAACAGGCAAAACACTATGAGCATTGAAAAGTACCTGGGTAGCGCCAAAAAAGGTAAGCAGCGCGTCGATTTCTCACCTGCAAGTGAGACCGTGCGTCGTATCTCCATTTCCACGCCCAGCAAGGTTTGCGTCGAAAATCCTGCTGCACGGTGTTAGCAGAACCGTGCTGTGTGGGTTGCGATGTTACCAGCCTCCGTTAGCAATGCAGCACATCGTTTCTCCAGCCGCATGCATCGATCTTCCAGCCGCACTACATGCAGTGTGGCCGTAACAATACACTCTCCTGGGTGTGTGTGCCACAAAATTGCCGAGGTACAGGTAGCATGATATGCCATGGAGGCAGAGACATACCCCACAGTGTTGCGGGTTCGCATTCCATATGCAGGTGACAACTGTGATGACAGTGGTGCTTCATGGAAGCTGCCCAGGGTCATTGAACTCACCACCAGCCATGGACGACTGACTACTGGGGTTGATTGCCATGTCTGCAGTGGTGCCACTGTCTGAGGACGTCGCGGGGCCGCTGGCGGTGCTTGCGGTGGTGTCAGTCATGGCGGTGCTTCCGCTGGTGTCAGTCGTGGCGGTGCTTGCGGCGGTGGTCTGTGGCAGCGGTGCTGGCTGCGGGGTCTGTGGCGGCAGTGCTGGCTGCTGGGCCTGTGGTGGCGGTGGTGGCGGTGCTAGCGGCGGGGTCTGAGTCGCCGCTGCTGGCTGCAGGGTCTGTGGCGGCGGTGCTGGCTGCGGGGTCTGTGGCGGGTGTGCTGGTGCAGGTGGCAGTGCAGGTGGCGATGCTGGTGGCGGTGTTCTCCGCCATACAGGTTGGTGTGGACGTGGACAGAAGGTGTGACACTGGGCCCTCAGTCGGTACCACCACACCCTCTCCTGACCTGCCCTTCAGTTTTTGGCCCTTCCCCTCCTTTGATGGTGGCGCAGTTGTCTTGCCACTATCCCCTTTCGTTTTCGCTGACCCCTTGGTGGCAGGTGTTTTCGGCTTCTCCCTCTGGGATGTGGGCACCTTTTTAACCTTAGCAGGTGGTGGAATGTCCTTGTGCTCGCTCCGTGGCACACTGGCAGCCCTGACGGTTGGCGCACTCCATGACCCCGCAGTTGCTGGCACCACTCTGCCTGGGGATGTGGTGGCTGAGGTGCTGGGCTGGGACCTGGAAAGCCTGGCCCTAGGGGAAGGACGGGGGGAGGTGTAGGGAAGAGGTCAATGTTAGCCACTGGGACGGGTAGATGGAGGGCGTTTGGGAGTGGAGGAAGAGGTAGTGGTTGTGGGAGGTGTACGTCTGCTGAATTTGGGAGAAGGTGCATGGGCTGGAGGCTGTTGGGTGGGTGTGTGCCTGCATTTGTGTACTTTGGGAGGGGGCTCACTGACACACTGGAAGAGGACACTGGGGATGTGTGAATGGTAGTGGGGGTGGTGAGTGCACTTGAGCGGTGTGTGGTGATGGCGTGCTGGTGATGGAGGTGGTGGCTGAGGGTGTGGTGCATGCAAGTGTGAGTGGAGATGAGACTGGGAGGGAGGAGGGAGATGTGGAGGAGGGGGACACAGTGGGGGAAGTGGATGTTGGTATGTGTGCATGGTTATGGTGTTTTTGTGAGTGCCTGTGAGATGTGTGGTGCTTATGTTTGCCTGAGCCACTCTTGTGTGTTGATGTGTGTGCATGCTGGTCTGTTGGTGTGCTTGGGATAGGCTGAGGTACTGGGGATTGGGTCTGGGTGGAGGCGGTTGGAAGGGGGAGGCTGGACATAGGGACAATGGCTGCCATCAGTGCTGAGGCCCGAGCCTGAAATGTTCTCTGTTGGGCTGCCTGGCCAGAATGAATGCCCTCCAGGAATGCATTTGTTTGTTGCAAATGCCTTTCAACACCGTGGATGGCATTCAGAATGGTAGACTGCCCAACAGTGAGGGATCTCAGGAGGTCAATAGCCTCCTCACTGAGGGCAGCAGGGCTGACTGGGGCAGGGCCTGAGGTGCCTGGGGTGAAGGAGATGCCCACCCTCTTGGGTGAGCGGGCATGGGACACATGCTGAGGGGCTGCTGGGAGGGCAGTGCTGGTAGGGGGGTGGCGGTTGTACCTGTTGATGCGATGGGAACAGAAAGGCCCAAACCGCAAGGGTGCTCCCATCAGAGGAGGAGTCGCTGTCGCTGGTCTCTGCTCCTGTCCCCGCCATAGAGCTCCCCTCGCCCTCTGGTGGTTTCAGACTCCATTGTTTTGCCCTCCAGGGCCAAGTGGGATGCAGCTCCCTCCTGCTCCAGTGCCAATGCTCCTCCGCCTCATGATGCTAATGTACACAAGAACAGGGAGACCACAAAAAGGTGGGGGAAAGACAGGAGAAAGACATGTTCAGTGCATTCAACACCATTACCGTTGGCGGACACAACAGACAGTGAGCAGCCCTCTGCACTACGCCATGCACTTAAAGGTCCTAGATTAATCACATGCCCATGGGGTACAAGGCCTAAGCCCGATTGCTGCACACCAGGAGCCTGACTAGGTGTAGAGGGCACTAACCACTAGTGGGGTTGGGGTGCCACATAGCCTGCCTCACAAGGGACCTTGCCTACCAAGCTTGCCCTGGCCTAGGGGAACCCACTGCCCACCTCCCTCACCCAGACACCTCGTAATGCACGCAGAGTCAGCTGAATGAGAGTGTACTCACCCCCTTGTGGCTGCTGTGATGCCCTCAAGCACCCATCCAACTCCGGATACGCCACTGCCAGGATCCGGAACATCAGTGGGGTCATGGTGCGACGGGCACCCATCCCACGTTGGGAGGCCATCCCCAGCTGAGCCTCTGCCGTCTTCTTGCTCCAGCGGCGCAGGTCCTCCCATCTTTTACAGCAGTGGGTGCTCCGTCTGTGGTGGAACCCCAGGGTCCGGACGTCCTTGGCGATGGCTCGCCAAATAGCCTTCTTCTGGAGGGCGCTAACCTAGAGGAATAGTACAGGGGGAAAGGAAATTCTCTACCCGTCCGGACCGTCCTACTCATTGGCCCCCGTTCCCACCCTTGCCCTGACGCACATGCACTGACCGTCCGAACATGCAGGCCTCACCCCCCTCATGTATCTTCCATCCACACCACTCCAAACAGGCATTGCCCATGCAGCATGCTCACAGTGTACTCACCTGTTTGTCTGGAAGACCGTACAGTTGTGTGTACTGGGGAAGGACCCCATCCACTAGTTTCTCCAACTCCTCCGAAGTGAAGGCAGGGGCCCTTTCCCCGGACACATGAGCCATCGTTGCTTCCAGATACAGGTCACAGCAGCACTTGCAGTGTAGGTCCTTTCCTGTTGAAGGTCAGGTGTCAAGTGAGTGAACAGACAAAAAATGGCGGTCATGTCCGCGGTGGTGCGTGCCGTCACCGCCAGCGTACATCGTCATTGGCTCCTCGGACCCCTAGGGTCCAATGATAACCAATGCAGAATTGCGCCGCCCTCTTCGACCGCCCACCGTGACGGTGTAGACCGCCAGCTCAGTTACCTCACATCCCCTTGTCCCACCTTACAGGTCAGGCAGCCGCCATTTCAGGGGGCCACATGGCATTAATAATAACTGCATCACACCAATGTAGGCCTTGAATACACACAGTTACAGGGACATTGCGGATTAATAAATGTGTGCAAATTACATTTTGTGATTCCTCAGTGTTGGCTGACTCTCTGCTCGCTGTTCTCCTCCATAGGGCACGTCTGCTGGGGCAGGTGATGAGATGGCGGCATCCTCCGGTGTACAGACCACTGGTGGACCTATCGGCAATAGAAGAGACACATCATAGTCACCTACAGACTTGATCATGCAACAATCCAGGAACTGTGTGCCCAGTTGGAGCCAGACCTGATGTCAGCTATCCGCCATCCCATTGGAATACCCCCTCTAGTGCAGGTCCTGTCAGTACTCCATTTCCTGGCAAGTGATTCCTTTCAAACAACAGTGGCCATTGCATCAGGGATGTCCCAGCCAATGTTCTCTAACGTGTTGTCTAGAGTGTTGTCTGCCCTGCTGAAACACATGCACAGCTACATCGTGTTCCCTCAGGTGGAGGATTTGCCCACAGTAAAAGGTGACTTCTATGCCCTGGGACATATCCCCAACATCATTGGTGCCATTGATGGGACACCGTGTGTGGCTTATAGGTGAGGACAAGGACCCTATACAGTGTGAATAGGTGTCTGGGTATGGGGTTGTCCCTAAGGGTTAGTGTGTGTCTAACAGTTGTTCCTCGATATTTTCAGGTGACTCTGGTTACCCCAACCTGTCATGGCTACTGACCCCAGTGAGGAATCCCAGGACAAGGGCAGAGGAACGCTACAATGAGGCACATGGGCGAACTAGGAGGGTGATTGAACAAACCTTCGGCCTCCTGAAGGCCAGATTTCGGTGCCTCCATATGACAGGTGGTTCTCTCTACTACTCACCAAAGAAGGTGTGTCAGATTGTCGTGGCCTGCTGTATGCTGCACAACCTGGCTTTGCGACGCCAGGTGCCTTTTCTGCTGGAGGATGGGCCAGATGGTGGTCTTGTGGCAGCTGTGGAGCCTGTGGACAGTGAAGAAGAGGAGGCAGAAGAAGAGGATATCGACAACAGAAACATCATAATCATGCAATACTTCCAGTGAGACACAGGTAAGAAGATGTCACTGCCTCCCACATCTCATACTATTATTGGAGCTAGCATAAGTCTGTCTTTTACACTCAGTCTATGGACCCTAACTTGTCACTTTGGCTTTCCATTTCACAGATGTGGGTCCCACTTTGTGCCCTCTGCTATATTTCCTCCAGGCCTACAGCTTTGTTACATAAGTATGTGCACAAGTAAATTGACATTGCTATATTCCATGGTTATTGCAATTACACGTTTGTGAAAGCACAGACTGACTCCAGATTGTTTTGTGATTGAAGTGTGCTTATTTCTGTGCAAATAAGTGGAGGAGGTTGTAAAATGGGCAGGGGGGATGGTGGAGGAATGTCCATGGCAGAGTTCAGTCTATTTTTTTCACAGGTGCATTGTCCAAAGGGGCATAGGAAGTGGAGCAATGGCAGTTGAAGGATGGACAGGGTGATTAGGTGAGACAGAAGGGTGACATTCAGGGGGGTCTCATTTCCTGGCAGGGGCCTTGGCAATGTTCTCTGTCTTGTTCCTGGATCTCAGGGACCGTTTGAGGGGTGGTTCTCCATCTGCAGTGGGTGGGGGTGCTGGTGCCATGTTCCTGTGGCAGTGCCTCCTGTCCACTAGCGCCGGCGGAGGTGGAGGGCTATTCAACGTCCAGGCTAGTGTCAGGGGCCCCTTGTTGTGCCACAGTGTCTCTCCTGGTGTTGACAAGGTCTTGCAGCACCCCTGCAATGTGACCAGGGTGCTGTTAATGGACTTCAGGTCCTCCCTGATCCCCAGATAGTGTTCCTCCTCCAGCCACTGGGTCTCCTGAAACTTGGCCAGTACTGTTGCCATCGTCTCCTGGGAATGATGTTGGAGAGGGCCTCATGGAGAGTGGGTTCCCTGCACCTGTCCTCCCACTGTCGCACAGCAGTTCTCCCAGCTTCCCTGTTTTCCTGAGCCTCTGTCCCCTAAACTGTGTGCCCACTGCCACTGTCCCCAGGTCCCTGATCTTCTTGAGTTGGTGGGTTTGCCTGGGTTCTCTGTAGTGGTGGACACACTGCTGATTGACGTGTCCTGGATACAGAGGGATGGAC
The DNA here is from genome assembly GCF_031143425.1 of Pleurodeles waltl. Taxonomy (NCBI): domain Eukaryota; kingdom Metazoa; phylum Chordata; class Amphibia; order Caudata; family Salamandridae; genus Pleurodeles; species Pleurodeles waltl. Next base: position 634,868,053 of record NC_090440.1, read on the forward strand.
CCACTGGGTGGGTGCTGTGGTGGTGTTTCCTGAGGGGGGGAGGCTCTGTGGTGGGTTGTGCCAGTGTCAAGGGAATAGACTGTCCTGAGGTCCCTGATGGTTCGGGCTGGTCATCTTGATCCAGTTGTGCAGAGCTGCTGTCATCACTGTGGGTCTCTTCTGTGGAGGGACTGGATATGTCTGGAACCTCCTGTCCAGTGACATTGGGTAGGGGTCCTGCAGGGGTGTAAAGGCATGATTATTGCATCTGTGTGTGCCATTGTGTGCAATGGGTGAGTGACCCTGTACTCCAGTGCTTGCATTCTTGGCTTGTTCCTTGTGTGATATTTAGTTTGGGGTCTGTGTGGGTATCTGTAGTGGACATGCTTTGGTGATGGGTGTCCATTCTTTGGTGTTGCATGCAGGGCTTGGTATTGGGATGGGTAGGTTGTGATAGTGGGGCTTATGTGTGGTGTTGGAGTGATGGGGGTGAGGATGAGGGTGGGAGTATGTGATGGCATGCAGGTAGGATGGGGGGATAAGGTAGTAAAGAGTTGACTTACCAGAGTCCAGTCCTCCTGCTACTCCTGCGAGGCCCTCAGGATGCAGTATTGACAAGACCTGCTCCTCCCATGTTGTTAGTTGTGGGGGAGGAGGTGGGGGTCCACCGCCAGTCCTCTGTACAGCAATCTGGTGTCTGGAGACCACGGAACGCACCTTCCCCCATAGGTCGTTCCACCTCTTCCTGATGTCATCCCTAGTGCTTGGATGCTGTCCCACTGCATTGACCCTGTCGACAATTCTGCGCCATAGCTCCATCTTCCTTGCAATGGAGGTGTGCTGCACCTGTGATCCGAATAGCTGTGGCTCTACCCGGACAAATTTCCTCCACCATGACCCTGAGCTCCTCCTCAGAGAACCTGGGGTGTCGTTGAGGTGCCATGATGTGGTGTGGGTGATGTGTGAGGTTGTGTGTGTTGTGATGTGTGAGGGGATGTGTTGTTGTGTGTTTGAGGAGCATGGATGTTGTGCAAGTGATGGTGTTGTGTGTCTGTGGATGCTGGTGTTGTTTATGGTGGTGTCTCTCTCTGGCATAGTTTCAGAATTCTCTTAGTAAGGGTTTGTGGGTGATGTGGGTGTGTGTTTTGTATTGGATTGGGTGTGTGGGTGTGGTGTCTGTATGTGTGTCAGCTAGGTGTATTTTGATTTGTCCAATGTGGTTGTGTTTTGTAAATGTGTGTGTACTTTGAGCGCGGAGGTGTGTACCGCCAATGGAATACCGTGGTTGAAAGACCGCCGCCTTGATTCGTGGGTCGTGATAGTGTGGGCGTATTCATGTTGGCGTGACGGTGGAGGTTTTGTTATCGTCAGTTTATCATTGACCTTTGGTGTGGTGGACTTGTGTGGGTGTCTGTATTATGGCGGATTTCGAGCTCTGGGTCTTAATACCTGTAGCGGAATTCCACTGCCGCAGGGGTATGTTGGCGGTCTTCCGCGCGGCGGTAAGCAGGATTTACCACCAGGGTTGTAATGAGTGTCTATGTCATTTCTGATTTTAGTGTAGTTCCTATTTAAGTACGTTATGTCACTTTTCCCTTTCTTTTCGGGGTCTGGTTCCTAAGTACTGTTTAAGTATGTTATGTCCTTTCTCCCTTTCTTTTCATGGTCTGGTTCCTAGGACTGTCTGTAGTGTGTGATTCATCTAGAAAAAACAAACTCATAAGGTATTATTCATCAATATACTACATCAATATATGTAAGTTCCAATATTTTATGCTGCACCTACCCTAGTGTGAACTAGAAGAGAAAACATCAGATCTGTGTATAATTACTGACAAATTTCTCTAGAGTTTCAATTGCTTTTTCCCCTGAATTAGAATTATAATGATTTTGTTAACATTCAAGACTTTTTCACTTAAAAACAAAATTTGTAAACATATGCTACTTAAGAATACCCCAGAATGAGTCTTTAACAAACATATATAGCAATTAAATGTTGTTTTTATGAAAATCAATAATGTGTCTTTGTCTTCTCCTTTTAGATGAAGCAGAATATAAAGAACAATGGTTGACTTCACCAAACATTGTCATCAAGTTTCATCAGATAACTAATCCTTGTTTGAATATAAAGAAATTGTATTATGTTACCAAGTAACTATAAATTTCTCTGTTCTTGTTGTTGCAGAAATCCTTGGGAAACAGAACCAGATGTAGGCAAAAAACAACTTAATCAGGCAGGAAAGAGAAAAAACGACCTAATGAGTGAACAAGATGCCAATCTCTCATAGAAAACACCAAAAGCAGGTGAGAATGGGGGGGAAGGGCACAGACGACGAGCAGTCATTTTGGTGCAGCATGCAGCCTTAAAGGCTGCACCCTCCACCACACAGGACCTGCCGCGTATCACTGCTTAAAGGGGCGGTTGCAGCTGATAAGCTGCCTGACATTACACCCCCCAAAGCACCACCGACTGGCTTCGGTTTGGCAGGATATCACAGATGAAAAAGGCGCAGCAGAAGGGGGGGCATGTACATTACTCGCAGGCTTCCACATATAATCCTCAGGTCCATAGCCCTTCCAATGGATCAAATAATAGAGTCTGTGTCATACTTGTTTGGAATCCAGGATCGCCTCCACCTCAAGTTCTAAGTCGTCATCTAATGAAATTGCAGGGGGTGCTGCTGGTGACATTGTTCCAGAGGAGACAGGTTTTAACAAGGACACATGAACAGCAGGATGCAATCACAGGTGCTACGAAAGCTCAAATTTCATGGTAACATCATTTACACATTTCAGAATCGGGTAAGGACCAATGTAACATGGCTGGGATTTTTGTGGTCCCTTCAGTTCCAAGAATTTGGTGGATAACTCAACTTGATCTGCACTATCATTGGGGCTTGCTCTGTGATGAGTCTCCGCATTTGACTTATCTCAATTTGACTTGCTCCAAATTATCATGTGCTGCTTGTTGAGTAGTTTGTAGCTGATTCATGTAGTCTTGAGCAGCAGGTACATCAGTGCTAAATGCAGACAAAAATGACAGGAAACAAGTATGCAAACCATAGTTACATTAAGAAGAAGTTAGTTTGGTAGAGCTTTGCTGTGTATTGTTATAAGCAAATGCAGTAGACCAAAGGTAGAAACCCCATTCAGTAGGGTCACTTAGTATTTGACACCTAATGTATTATTCCAGACATTGGGTGACTCTCTGTCTAGCCATCTGACTGTCGAGGATAACCAGTTGATAGATTGATGTCTAGCCACAAAACTTTGCACAAGGCTCTCTAAAACGTAGAAATAAATTGAGGGCCCGATTGGACACAACAATAGAGAGCAAACCATTCAAATGGACAACCGTTTGCAAAAAGATATCTGAAAGTGTTTTAGAGGTAGGTAAACCAATTGAAAGTGTGAAATGAGCCATTTTAGTAAACATATCTGCTATCACCATATCTGTAGTATAACCTTGATCTGCCTTGGGTAGTTCTACAATAAAGTCTAAATAAAGTGTATGTCAAGAGTGTGGAGGAGTGGGTAAGAGATGTAATAACCCTCAGGAACCTGATGGGAATTCATTTTTTGAGCACAAATAGCACACCTTTGTACATACAGTTTTGTGTTTGTTACCAGTGTGGGCCACCAATAACACCATCTAACCAATTCTAAGACTTTCTTTTCTCCCAGGTGTCCGGCCGTCAGATGAGTATGACACCATTGTAATGCTTGCTGTTGTAAGGAAGGAGTAGAAATAAACAATCTATAATGTACATGATGCAAGTAATTTACAACTTTAAGTTATTGTCCTTGTAAGACATCTTGAGCTTTCCTGCTGAGCTTGGTGGCAGTTATATCTGCTTAAAGTTATTTTTCAGATTTCGCTGCCTCTAGAAAATGGTACAGGGAAATATTAAAGGGTTTTCTGATTCATGTTCCTTTAATTGCATGACCTAAAAGAAACAGAGCATTCGCTTTCCCATGCTGCCGACCGGCTTGAAATTGAATGACAAAGTCATGGGCTGTGACAAATTGAATCCAACAAAACTGCCTCATAGACAAGGCCTTAGCTGCATTGAGAAAGATGAGATTTCTATGATCACTAATAACTATCAACGTGTGCAAAGTGCCCATTAAACAGTGATGCCAAGTCTCAAAGCTTTTTTTATTGCCAGCAATTCTTTATCGCCAATAGAATAGCTAATTTTGTCAGGACTAGGATTATGGGAATAATAGGCTACAGGGTGTAATTATCCTGTCTCCTTATTACTCTGGGATAAGACCCCCCCCAACTGCAAATTGAGAAGCATCAGCCTCTACCACAAATGTTTGTGTGGTATTGGGATGCTGTAGAATGGAGGCCTTAATGAACATCTCTTTCATTTGCTGGAAGGCTGCTCTGCAGTGTCAGACCAATGAAATACAACTCCTTTCTTCAGTAATTGAGTTATGGGGATAACAATGTGGAAAATGGTGAATCAAAAATTAGCAAACCAGAGAAAACTCTGAACCTCCTTAACAGTTTTTGGGGACTTTCTTTGCACTATAGATTCTGCCTTCTGTGGGTCCATAATAACACCTTGTGAAGAGATAGTATAACTCAGAAACATAACTTCTGACACATCAAATTCACATTTCTCCAGTTTGTCAAAAAGCTGTTCTCACATAGCCTTTGCAACACAGCCCGGACATGCTCCTCATGATCTGACATAGATGGGGAATGTATCAATATAGCACCCAAATAGACCACCACACACACATCCAGAAAATCTCTCAAAACCTCAGTTAAAAAAAAAGAAACTAGAAAGCATCAGGGCGTTACATAATCCAAAAGGCATCACCAGGTACTCAGATGATCCAAATTTAGTACAGAAAGCCGTTTTCCATGAGTCTCCCGCCCTTAATCTCACCAAATGGTAAGCTCCTCCCAGGTCCATCTTAGTAAGCACCCGATCTTTTACCTGGTCTATGAGACTAGAAATTAGAGGTAGGGGATAACGGTTCTTATTGTAACATTGTTAATTGCTCTATAATCAATCCAGGCATGTAAATCGCCCCATTTCTTGGGTACAAAAATAAAGAAGAAGAAGCAGGTGAACAAAAAGGCCTGATAAACCCTATTTGTAACATCTCATCCAAATATTCCTTCAACTAGATATCAGTGAGTGCGGATATCTTGCTACATGATATACGTGCCCCAGGAATTAGATCTATCTAGCAATCATAGGGCAATGTGAACTGTGAGTGGTAGCTTTCTTTTTATCGAATACATCTGCTAGGCCTTGGTAACATGGAGAAAAATGAGGAGTTTCTGCTTTGATAGATAGTTCTACCACCCTGTCTGGTTCTATCTTGTTCAGTTTGAGAAGTAGTGTGTAAACAGTGCGCCTTACAATAAAAAGAACAGAAAGTTATCCTATGTTTCTTCCAGTCAATAGTGGTATTGTGTGTCTCCAACCATGGAATTCCTAAAATGTTTCTAATTGGGGTGCTTGTATCAAATCAAACTGTGTCTGTTCGGAATGAGCTCCCTGAATCTTGAGTCCCAAGGCAATAGTGGTATGAGTTATGGGGCCTGATTTTAAAGCACTGCCATCTATTGTTTTAACTTCTTTAGACTCTTTCTTTAGTTCACAAGGAATGCCATATAAAGGAGATAGGTTACAATCCATAAAATTCCCTGTGGCTCCTGAGTCAACTCAAGACTGGAAAGTAATAGAAACCCCATTCCAGGACAACTGAGCTGTTATATAAAAATGAGGGTAATGTTGAATACAAGATGTTTGTGCTAGTGTTTGAGATGCTAAATTAATCCCTGCAATCAAAATGCTTGCCTCTTCAGATTTAGGGGGTTCTAGTTTCCTGCCTCATTTTTCTTTCTTGGCTTTGGACAGTCCCATGAGAAATGTCCCCTATCATCACAAAACAGACAGAGGCCCTCATTCTGAACATGGCGGTCCGTTCTGCACCGCAAGCGGAGGAAACCGCCACCAGAGGAGCGGTCCGGACCGCCAAATAATGAACCAAACGAAACTCACGCATCCCGCGCACCACTCACCGCCAGAAAAGGATTCCCACTGACGTTGGCAGAGGCCGCCCACAGGCTGTCGGAAAGGCCCAACCCGCCCATCAAATTATGAACCACCATTCCGCCGCCAGTTCCGGGGCGGGAACCACCCCCACACAAAGCCAGGCAGAAATTAAACAAATAGAAGGAAACACTCACCGGAGGAGCTCAACAAAACGTGCAGTGGCAGCCATGGAGAGAGAGCTGCAGATCATGCCAGCCTTGCTCCTTGCCATATATCTACACGACTGAGACCGCCGACGAAGACGAGGATGGTAAGTACCGCAATGTACAAAATAAGGGAGGAAAGGGTAAAGTTACATACCCAGCCGCCCCACCCACCCCGCAAAGCCTCCCCCAACGCTATCCAGCAGCAATAGTCAGACACCCCACACCAAGAGGTACGTACCCGACCGAAGGCCACTGCAACTTGGCCATAGGACATACAATAGCACCACAGCCATAAATTAATTAAACAAACACCAGGGTGGAACTGCATGCAGCCCAAACACAGGCCACACCAAAACCTTTTTATGAAGCTCACTGAGCGAAATGATGAAAAGAGGGCCAAGGGCCAGTCCACAAAAAGTCAATTTTCCTTGGCCACAACTGGCCACACCTGACTTCCACAAGGGCTGGGTACTCCACTCAACAGGGCACCATAGGGGGATCCTGGCACCTCACGAAATGGGGGTGAGGGGGTTGGGGATTTACAATGGGGGTGCGACTTTGACTTACGTGAGGAGGTTGGAAGGGGGTGGGCTTCTCCTTAGATGGGGGTCGGGGCTGTTCGGCACGGGCGGAGCTGGATGCCTTAGGCTCAGAGTGGGCCTTCTTCTTAAGTGGAGAAGGGGCATGGAAATGGGAAGGCTGGACCGGGGTGGACTGCGATGTGGAATGAGATGAAAGGGCAAGGAGGTGGGCACGTTTCGGGACAAGACAAGGTGGGCCAGTGGGTTTGAACAGGTCTACAAGGGAGAGGAAAAGTTTCTTGGGAGCAATTAGGGTGGGCGTGGATTAGGACGTGGGAGTGGAGGCAGAGGGAGTTGATGCATGGGGTGTAGGTGTGCGTGTAGTGGGTGCCGGTGACTGCTCAGTGTGCTGTGGTGTGGTGGATGTCTGATGGTGGGTTTCTTGCTGCGTTTGAGTGTTTTGGGAGTTGGGTGGAGAACATAGTGGGAGAAGACAGACAGCTAGTGTGAATGTATGTTGGGTGGGTGTCTGCAAGTCGGGTGAGTGTGCTGCATGTGTATACTGAAGTGGAGGTCGTGAGTGCAGGTGTGGTGTATGGGGTGCATGTATGGCTTTCTGCTATTGTGGTGAGTGCAGGAAGAGGAGCGGTAACAGTGAGTGACGGTGCAGTGCATGAGGGTATGCATGTAGAGGGGACAGACAGGGAGGCGGAAGAGGCGGGTACACTGGGGGAAGTGGATGTTGTTGTGTGTGCAGGTGTATGTTGGCTGTGTGAATGCTTGTGGTGGGAGGTGTGGTGCTTGTGTTTGGAAGTGTGTTTTTTGTGTGTTGAAATGCTTGACTGCGTGTCTGAAATGTGTGCCTTGGATGGGTGAAGGGAGTGGGGTGCTGGAAGGGGTAGAGGAGGTTGGAGGGGGGACGGAATGGCCTGGGAAACTGTCTGCCCTCCAAGAGGAGGCCAGAGCCTGAAAAGATCTCTGTAGGGCAGACAAGGCACCGTGAATGCCATCCATATAGGCATTAGTCTACTGCACCTCTGATGCTAGCCCCTGGATGGAATTGACGATGGTTGTGTGCCCTACAGAGATGGTTCTCAGGAGGTCAATAGCCTCCTCTGTGAGGGCAGCAGGGCTTACTGGGGCAGGGGAGGAGGTGCCTGGGGTGAAGGAGACGCCCACCTTTCTGGGTGGGTGAGCACGGCCAACTCGGTGGAGAGCAGAAGGGAGGGCTCTCATGGTATGGGTGGTGGCGGAAGATCTCACTGTCGTGATTTGTCCCTGAGTGTCCGCAACCGCTGGAAGACCCCCATCGGAGGAGGTTTCAGAGTCACTACCACGGGTGGTAGTAGCCTCCCCGTGGAAGTCCCCTCGCTCTCCCACCCACTGGTCTCCTGGCATCCGTTGTCTCTGCCTCCGAGGATCCATGGCCCGCTGTCTCCCCACTAGCGGGTGCCTCAGCATCCTTGCCTGATGTTGATGCTGTACCAGACACACAAAAGAGAACAGGGATGGGGAGACAAAACAGGAGAGAAACTTGTAAGTAGCTGAAGGCTGATACACAATGGCCAGACATACACCTATCCAGCAAACACACCCAACAGGCAGCACTGCGCACTAGGCCCATGACCATGGCCCTGACTACTGAGCAGTATCCTCACCTACACCCATATCCTGTCATTGCACTGAAGCTGAGGTAGCTTAAACCTGACAGGGACACCCCTACACCCTTTGGGGAGCAGACAGTACATGCACACCTTTCAAAACCCTGCTCTAAGCCCCATGAGCCCTATTTCTCACACAATCATCCTTCCAGGCTGAAGTATGGGCTGTGAGAGCTCACCCCCTTGTGATTGCTGTGCAGCCTTCAAGTGCCCCTCCAGGTCTGGGTATGCCACCGCCAGGATCATTTGCATTAAGGGGGTCAGTGCCTGACGGGCACCCCCTACCACGTTGGGAGGACTTCCCCAGCTGGGCCTCACTGATCTTCCGCGCCCAGCGCCGCAAGTCCTCCCACCTCTTCCGACAGTGGGTGCTCCGCCGGTTGTAGACCCCCTGGGTCCGTACCTCCTTGGCGATGGCATGCCAATGTGCTGTTTTCTGGTGGGCGCTGACCTAGTAGGGAGACACAGACAAGAAACACAGAGGTCAGGCACCTGCACAATGGCAATAGCTGGCTGATTGTTAGACATAGGACAGACAGTACTCCCAGACATGCAGGACAGTGGCATGCAGCATTCCGTGCACCAAGCCCCATCCTGGCTCACAGGAACGAACATCAGAGCAATCCACTCCATCCATTACACACACAGGTGGTCATTCTGACCTCGGCGGTAAAAGGCGCCTACCGCCGGTCAGAAATCCTCCATAATCCCGCCGCGGTCGCGGAAACCCGCCACGGTCATTCTGACCCGCAGAAGGCAAACCTCCGAAAATCCGACCGCCACAACAGACCGCCAGACCAGCGGTCGGCGGAAAGGTGGAGGTGACCAAACCTCCACCGCCACGCCAACAGAAATACGCCCATCCCATTACGACCCACGAATCCACGCGGCGGTCATTCAAACGCGGTATTCCATTGGCGGGACACACCGGCGCGGTCAGAATACACACAAACGAACAAAACTCACCCACATTGGACGATTTGAATCCCACACACCTGATACACATACACACACCACTCCCACACACACAATACAATATAAAACACCCACCCACATCACCCACAAACCCCTACGCTTACAAATTCGTAAAGAAGGCAAGAGCGAGACACCAGCATCCAAAACATAACAGCCACAGCCACTCAACACCATCACCCACACACTATCCACACACAAAACAACACACACCACCACACTCAACTCACTTAAATACACATACTCCACCCCACACATCATACACACCACCCCATGGCACCCCAAAGACAACCCCGCTTCACAGACGAAGAACTCAGGGTTATGGTGGAGGAAATCGTTCGTGTAGAGCCCCAGCTGTTCGGCACACAGATACAATACACCAGCATTGCCCGGAGGACGGAGCTATGGCAGAGGATTGTCGACAGGGTGAACGCAGTGGGACAGCACCCCAGAAATCGGGAAGACATCAGGAAGCGATGGAACGACCTACGGGGGAAGGTGCGTTCCATGGTATCCAGGCACAACATCGCCGTGCAGAAGACTGGCGGAGGACCCCCACCTCAACCCCCACAATTCACATCATGGGAGGAGGAAGTCTTGAACATCCTGCATCCTGACGGCCTCGCAGGAGTCGGCGGAGGAATGGATACTGGTAAGTTGAAGCTTCAATACTGCTTCCCCCCCACCTGCATGCCAAATCAGACCCCAACCCTCACCCCCATCCTCGAACCCCATCCTCACCCCCACCCTCACCCCCACCACCATCCTCACCCCCACCACCATCCTCACCCCCAACACCATCCTCACCCCCACCCCCAGCACACCTATTCCCCGCCAATGTCTCACCATCACAACCCACACATCCCAAAACCTAGGCCTGCATGCGTCCACTAAGCATGGACACCCATCACCAAAGCATGCCCAATGCATATACACATCCCCCCCACAAGCCACCCTCACCAAAGCCCCCACACACGAATGCCAGCACTTGGGGACACGAGAACCCACAGATACACCCATATGCGACACATTTAAACTATAACCATACCTCTATACCCCTGCAGGACCCGACCGTCAACACACCGCGGCGGAGGGGCCAGAATTATCCACACCCCCCACCCAAGAGGCCGTCAGCGATGACAGCAGCTCTGTCGATCTGGACACCGATGACCAGCCCGGACCATCGGGGACCTCTGGACAGTCGGTTCCCCTCACACAGGCACAGGCCACTATAGACCCTAACCCCTCTGGGAACACCAGCACAGCTCCCACCCAGCGGGCCCATGCCTCTGTCTCCAGGGCGCGTCAATCTGCGGTGTGTCTACCACTACAGGGCACCCAGGATAACCCACCACCCCAACAACAACAGGGACCTGGGGGCAGTGGTAGTGGGCACACCGGCCAGGGGGCAGAGGCCCAGGGAAACAGGGCAACTCGGCGGGCAGCTGTGCGACAGGGGGGGGAGGAGAGGCCCAGGGAACCCACTCTCCACGAGGTCCTCACCACCATCATGGGAGCATACAACCGCTCCCAGGAGACGATGGCGACGGTACTGGCCCGGTTCCAGGAGATCCAGGTGCTGCAGGAGGAACACTATCGGGGGTACAGGGAGGACATCCGAGCCATCAACACCACCCTGGTTACCATGGTAGGGCTGCTGCAGGACCTCGTAAACAGCAGGGCGGACACTGAACAACACCCAAGGGCCCCTGCCACTAGCCGGGACCAAGAACAGCCATCCACCTCCGCCGGCGCTAGTGGACAGGAGGCCCCCGCACAGCAGCAGCCCACCAGACCCCCACCTCCTGCAGGAGAAGAACCACCCCGCAAGAGGGCCCTGAGATCTCGCAAGACAGAGTAGGATGTCAAGACCCCCGCCAGCAATGGATACCACCTGATGTCATCCCACTGTCCCACATTGTCACCCTGTCCATCCTCGAACTGCCCATGCTCCATCTCTCCACAGGCCTCTGGACAATGCACCTGTGTGACTGTTACTCTGGACTCTGCCATGGACATTCCTTCACCATAGCCCCCACCCACTTGAAACCACCCATCCCATTTTGAGCACTTCAATAAACACCTATTTTGCACCAAAATATCAGGAGTCTGGCTGTGATTTCAATAGATTGTAATTGACATGACAGTGCAAATATGTCCTTGTACATGGTGAAGTCAACAAACAGCTGCCACAAAGCTGTAGTCCATGGGGAAACGAAGCACAGGACTCGTAGTGGGGACCCCAGATCTGAAATAGGGAGGGAAAAGCCAAAACTCAGTCATCATACACTGGGGCAAATAGACAGGCAGCAGAGATGCTGCAGAGTAGTTAACATTTACTAAATTATCTTTGAAATGTTACCTGTGTCCTATTGGAAGTACTGTTCAATGATTCTGTCCCTGTTGTCTGTTTCAGCCCCGTCGTCTTCCTCCTCGTCACTCTCCTCAGGTTCCACCGCTGCCACAACACCACCGTCTCGACCATCCTCCTGCAGGAAAGGCACCTGGCGGCGCAAAGCCAGGTTGTGAAGCATGCAGCAGGCCACGATGATGTGACACACCTTCTTAGGTGAGTACATTAGGGATCCACCGGTCATATGCAGGCAGCGAAACCTGGCCTTTAGGAGGCCAAAGGTGCGTTCGATCACCCTCCTAGTACGCCCATGGGCCTCATTGTACCGTTCCTCTGCCCTGGTCCGGGGATTCCTTACTGGGGTCAGTAGCCACGACAGGTTGGGGTACCCAGAGTCCCCCACTAGCCATACACGGTGTCTCTGTAGCTGTTCCATCACGTAAGGGATGCTGCTATTCCTCAGGATGTAGGCGTCATGCACTGACCCTGGGAATTTGGCATTTACATGCGAGATGTACTGGTCAGCCAAACACACCACCTGGATGTTCATTGAATGGTAACTTTTTCTGTTCCTGTACACCTGCTCCCTGTCTCTTGGGGGAACCAAAGCCACATGGGTCCCATCAATGGCACCAATTACGTTGGGAATATGTCCAAGGGCGTAGAAATCACCCTTCACTGTAGCCAGTTCGCCCACCTCAGGGAAAATGATGTAGTTCCTCACGGATTTCATCAGGGCAGACAACACTCTGGATAACACCTTTGAAAACATGGGCTGAGACATCCCAGAAGCAATTCCCACGGTTGTCTGAAATGACCCACTTGCCAAGAAATGGAGTACTGACATGACCTGCACCAGAGGGGGAATCCCTGTGGGTTGGCGGATGGGGGACATCAGGTCGGGCTCCAGCCGGGCACACAGTTCATGGATAGTGGCACGGTTAAGACGGTAGGTCAGGATAATGTGGCGTTCTTCCATTGTCGACAGGTCCACCGGCGGTCGGTACACAGGAGGATTCATCCGTCTCCTCGCCCAACCCAGCGGACGGTGCCTAGGAAGGACAACATGGAGCACACAGTCAGGCAACCCACAGGTACGTACTCACAGCTAGCACAGTATACGATTCTCTATGCAGTGAATGGCGTGTCTGAGTGGCTATGCAAGGCCTAGGCCTGTGTGACGCAGTTGAAATTGAGCCATGTGGGCCCTGGAAATGGCGGCTGCCTGACCTGTGAAGTGTGACAATGGGATGTGAGGTCAATGCGCTGGCGTGGCACACCGCGGCGGGCGGCGGCCGAAGACCGCGGCGCGAAGCCGCATTGGTTAACATTGAAGCCTATGGGTTTCAGGAGCCAATGGCGAAGGGCGCCGGCAGTGGCGGGACGCACCGCCGCGGTACGCACCGCCGCGGACGTGACCGCCATTTTCTATCTACTTATCCACTTGCGACTTGAACTTTCACAGGAGAGGACCTATACTGCAAGTGTTGCTGTGACCTCGGTCTGGAAGGGACAATGGCTGCTGCGACTGGGGAAAGGGCCCCTGCCTTCACTGGAGAGGAGTTGGAGAAACTTGTGGATGGGGTCCTCCCCCAGTATGCGCTACTCTACGGTCCTCCAGACCAACAAGTGAGTTTAATTCTATCTGGATTTGGGGCCACTGGCTGGCTTGGGGGCCTGGCGGGGATGGGGGGCATGTTGGGCCTGGCGGGGGGCCTGGCGGGGATGGGGGGCATGTTGGGCATGGCGGGGGGCCTGGCGGGGGGCCTGGCGGGGATGGGGGGCATGTTGGGCCTGGCGGGGGCCTGGCGGGGATGGGGGGCATGTTGGGCATGGCGGGGGGCCTGGCGGGGGGCCTGGCGGGGATGGGGGGCATGTTGGGCCTGGCGGGGGGCCTGGTGGGGATGGGGGGCATGTTGGGCATGGCGGGGGGCCTGGCGGGGGGCCTGGCGGGGATGGGGGGCATGTTGGGCCTGGCGGGGGGCCTGGCGGGGATGGGGGGCATGTTGGGCATGGCGGGGGGCCTGGCGGGGGGCCTGGCGGGGATGGGGGGCATGTTGGGCCTGGCGGGGGGCCTGGCGGGGATGGGGGGCATGTTGGGCATGGCGGGGGGCCTGGCGGGGGGCCTGGCGGGGATGGGGGGCATGTTGGGCCTGGCGGGGGGCCTGGCGGGGATGGGGGGCATGTTGGGCATGGCGGGGGGCCTGGCGGGGGGCCTGGCGGGGATGGGGGGCATCATGGGCCTGGCGGGGGGCCTGGCGGGGATGGGGGGCGTTGGGCCACTGGAAAGGAAAATGCTGAGTAACTTGAACGTGGTATTTCTCCCTCCCTGTACGTGTCACATAGGTCCGCGCCCATGAGAAGATCGGGATTTGGCGTGCCATCGCCAAGGAAGTCCGGGCCCTGGGGGTCCACCATCGACGGGGCACCCACTGCCGCAAGAGGTGGGAGGACATCCGCCGCGGGACCAAGAAGACCGCCGAGTCTCTGCTGGGGATGGCCTCCCAACGTAGGCGGGGTGCCTGCCGTCAACTGAGCCCCCTGATGTTCCGGATCCTGGCGGTGGCCTACCCTGATTTGGATGGGCGCGTGAGGGCAGCACAGCAGACACAAGGGGGTGAGTCCGAGCATTATCTACTCTGTTGTTGCGCAGTGGAGGTGTCTGGGTGGGGGAGGAGGGCTGTGGGTCCCCCTAGGCCAGGGCGATATCTGTAGGCTGGGCACCCCCGTAAGCCCCTGTGTCCCCAGCCACCACCCTCAGTAGTGTGTCAGTACAGCCATCCCTGGGCCGTGTCATCCATGGGTGCAGTTGTCAACTCTAGGCGTGTAGGGCATGTTCCACGGAATGCGTAGCGGACCCCAAGTGCGCAACTTAGTGCAGGGGGCATCTGTGTCTGTCATGTCCGCTAACTGTACCGGAGATCCATGTAATCAATATCCCTTTATTTCTCTCTCCCCCCCCTTTTTGTTTGTCTTTCTGTGCTTGTGTGCATCAGCATCATCAGGCGGAGGAGAAGTGGTATCGGGGCAGGAGGGAGCTGCATCTCACATGGCCCAGGAGGGCCATGCCACAGAGTCAGACTGGACCAGTGAGACGGAGGGCGAGGGGAGCTCCACGACGGGGACGACTGGAGCCTGCAGCGACACGGACACGTCCTCGGAAGGGGGCTCCCTTGCGGGGGTGGCACCATCCGTGCCCCCCGCCATTACAGGTACAGCCGCCACCCAGCGCACCATCTCCGCCCTCCCAGCAGCCCCTCAGCGTTCGCCCCGTGCCCGCTCTGCCAGGAAGCCGGGCATCTCCTTCGCCCCAGGCACCTCAGGCCCTGCACCTGTTACCCCCGCTGCCCTCAGTGAGGAGGTCATTGACCTCCTCCGAACGCTCATTGTTGGGCAGACTACCCTTTTGAATGCCATCCAGGGGGTGGAGAGGGAGGTTCATCGCAGCAATGCGTACCTGGAGGGCATTCATTCGGGTCAGGCTGCCCATCAGCGATCGTTCCAGGCTCTGGCCTCAGCACTGACGGCAGCCATTGTCCCTGTCTCCTGCCTGCCTCTACTAACTCCCTCCTCCCAGTCTCCTGTTCCTCTGCCTGTCCCACCCACACCATCAGACCAGCCTGCACACACCTCAACACCCAAGAGAAGCTCATCCAAACATAAGCACCACAGATCACGCAGACATTCACACACGCAACATTCCGATGCAGACATGCCAACAGTCACTACCACCTCTGTGACCCCCACCTCCTCGTCTCCCTCCTCCCTCCCTGTGACGTCTACACTCACACCTCCATTCACCTCACCATCAGCCAGTGTTTCCATCACCAGCACACCCTCCACTCCAGTCCGCACACGTGCAGTCACCACCCCCACTGCCATTTACACGTCCCCTGTGTCCTCTCCCACTGTGTCTGTCACCCCCTCTTCCACACCACACAAACGCAGCCACCCACCCACCCAACAGCCATCCACCTCACGACAGCCTATCCCTCCTGCACCTGCACCCAAAGACAGCAAACGTGACTCACCTACAACCACATCCTCTCCCTCCACTCCCATTCCCACTGTACCTACCACTCTCCATTGTCCCAAGAAGCTCTTCCTCGCCACTACTAACTTCTTTCCTGACCCTGAGCCCCCCCCCTCCTTCTCGTCGGGGTAAGAAGAGCACCTCAGCCACCACCAGCCCTGCAGCCCCCTTGACAAGGGTGCAGGGGTATTGGAGCCCGCCAGGCCGCATGTCTGGATCTTCGCCCAGCAGCAAGGGGACAGCCAGCCCACCCCCTGGGAAGAGGAGCAGAAGGCGGAAGGGGCGCCGCAGGAGCCCGCCTTCTACATCCCCCCCGGACACCACCCAGAGACAGTCACCAGCCACAGCTCCAAAGGGAGGAAAGGGCCACAGGCCGACGACTAAGGAGGGCAAGGGCAGCAAGTTGGAGAGGTCAGGCAGCAGGCCTGCTGCCCAGGAGGAGCCCACAACCCCCATAGCCGCTGCCCCGGGAGGAACCGGCACAGCTGCCCAGGGAGAGCCCACCAGCCCCATAGCCGCTGCCCAGGGAGGACCCAGCCCAGCTGGCCAGGAGGGCCCCACCACCCACAGCCCAGGTGGGCAGTGAAGGAGCACCATCCCCGCTGCCCAGGAGGGCACCACCAGGCATTTAGCAGTTGGCCATAGACCGTCCGCCGTCTCAAGAACCGCTGAACTGGGCCCTTCAAGGCAAGAACCGCTGAACTGGGCCCCGCCGTCTCAAGAACCGCTGAACTGGGCCCTTCAAGGCAAGAACCGCTGAACTGGGCCCTTCAAGGCAAGAACCGCTGAACTGGGCCCCGCCGTCTCAAGAACCGCTGAACTGGGCCCTTCAAGGCAAGAACCGCTGAACTGGGCCCTTCAAGGCAAGAACCGCTGAACTGGGCCCCGCCGTCTCAAGAACCGCTGAACTGGGCCCTTCAAGGCAAGAACCGCTGAACTGGGCCCTTCAAGGCAAGAACCGCTGAACTGGGCCCCGCCGTCTCAAGAACCGCTGAACTGGGCCCTTCAAGGCAAGAACCGCTGAACTGGGCCCCGCCGTCTCAAGAACCGCTGAACTGGGCCCTTCAAGGCAAGAACCGCTGAACTGGGCCCTTCAAGGCAAGAACCGCTGAACTGGGCCCCGCCGTCTCAAGAACCGCTGAACTGGGCCCTTCAAGGCAAGAACCGCTGAACTAGGCCCTTCAAGGCAAGAACCGCTGAACTGGGCCCCGCCGTCTCAAGAACCGCTGAACTGGGCCCTTCAAGGCAAGAACCGCTGAACTGGGCCCTTCAAGGCAAGAACCGCTGAACTGGGCCCCGCCGTCTCAAGAACCGCTGAACTGGGCCCCGCCGTCTCAAGAACCGCAGAACTGGGCCCTTCAGGGCAAGAACCGCTGGCCCTTTGGCAGACGTGCCAGGGCAGGATCTATCTCGGGCAGGGCTGCAGGATGTCCTCTGGCCAACTTGCCTCCTCCAGTGGCAGTGGGGTCTGTTATGGACTGTATGGACTGTGGCTTTGCTCTCCCCAGGATGGCCCAGTGGGCAGGCCACCCACTGTATGGACTGTATGGACTGTGGCTTTGCTCTCCCCAGGATGGCCCAGTGGGCAGGCCACCCACTGTATGGACTGTATGGACTGTGGCTTTGCTCTCCCCAGGATGGCCCAGTGGGCAGGCCACCCACTGTATGGACTGTATGGACTGTGGCTTTGCTCTCCCCAGGATGGCCCAGTGGGCAGGCCACCCACTGTATGGACTGTATGGACTGTGGCTTTGCTCTCCCCAGGATGGCCCAGTGGGCAGGCCACCCACTGTATGGACTGTATGGACTGTGGCTTTGCTCTCCCCAGGATGGCCCAGTGGGCAGGCCACCCACTGTATGGACTGTATGGACTGTGGCTTTGCTCTCCCCAGGATGGCCCAGTGGGCAGGCCACCCACTGTATGGACTGTTTGGACTGTGGCTTTGCTCTCCCCAGGATGGCCCAGTGGGCAGGCCACCCACTGTATGGACTGTATGGACTGTGGCTTTGCTCTCCCCAGGATGGCCCAGTGGTCATGGAGTCCCCTCGTGGATCTGGCGTCGTGTACTCAAGTGGCTGAGGTGCCCCCCCTTCCCTTCCCCCTGAGGTGCCTGTCCTATTTTCTTTCTGATGCCCCTGCAGTGTTCTCTCCGTGGAGTTCTTGTCGTGGGACTGGGCCTTGCCCCTTTGCACAGGACCCCTGTGATCCACGGACAGTGGTTGGACTACATTTAGTAGCTGTATATATTTTGTACATAGTTTATTTATTTTTTGGGATTAATGGCGTACATATTTCAATATATCTGCCCGTTTATGATCTCTTCTTTTGGTCTTTGCATTATTTCGGAGGGGGGTGGTTTGTGGGTTGTGACAGTGATCTGTGGGAATGCATTGATGTGTGTGTTGTAGTGGGTGTGGGTGGGTGGGTGTGTGCCGGTAATCTTTTCCCTCCCCTGTGTCGTAGGTGCAGTACTCACCGATGTCTTCCGCGCCGCCGGGCGTGCTCCTGGTATATGAGGAGGAATAGGAGTGCGGGGATGACCTGTAACTCTGGCTCCATACTGCCGGAATCTCGCGTGGAGTGCGTAGAGGTGAGCGTTTTCCCGTTCGTAGTCTGTTTCCGCCGTGTTCTTATCGGCGGTGCTCCCGCCCCGGAAAAGGTGGCAGATTGGTGGGTCGTAATAGGGTGGGCGGTACTTTGTCTGCCGCCGGGCTGTTGGCGGGAACCGCCGCGCTGTTTGTTTGTACCGCTGTGGCGGTCGGAGTGTTAAGTTGGCGGGCTGTGTTGGCGGTTCCCGCCAGGGTCAGAATGCCATTTTTAATACCGCCGGTCTGTTCGCGGTCCGACCGCCGCCTCTCCGCCGACCGCCAAGGTCAGAATGAGGGCCACAGTGTCCCCCAAACCTGGACTCACCTGTACCTGTGGCCGGCCGTAGAGTCTGCCGTACAGGGGCAGGACCCCTTCCATCAGTTTCTCCAGTTCTTCCTGGGTGAAGGCCGGGCCCTTTTCCCTGAACCACATGGAACATCCATAGCCAGAGGCAGGCCACAGCAGTACACGGAGTGGAGTCCTTGTCCACACAAGATCAGGGAGTCAAGTGAGCACACGATGACAAACGCGCGTATGTTCCGTGGCAGAATGCACCGTCACCGCCGGCAGCTATCATGATACGCCAAGATTCCCCATTGGCATCCATGTTATCCAATGAGGGTGTGAACAGCTGTAAACACCGCCGAACGCTGTGACGTCAACCGCTAGCGGTCCTAGGTCACTTCCACAACGAAGGGGCAGAACTACGGTGGGCAGACATTTTGCCATCACCTACGCATATTGAAATTCAATTTAGTCACAAAGCTGGGCCTACTAGCCATATGAAGCACATATGTCTCTATCCATAGAGAATATTATCACACATGATTTACTCCGTTCCCTATTGGTGATGTCAATGTACATCTGTCAGGTTGAAGTTATTGTACAGACACTACTATGAAGAATGAAGCGAATGTGTTTAGCAAATATGCCTGTGTATGTGTGCACATGACTCCTTGTTCTTACCCATCACAGGTACAGACCCTTGTGGTGAGGAAGGGCACCTTCTGTGTACAGACCACGTGTGGATATGGGGACCATGGTGGAGCGTCAGATCATTATCACTTACAGACTCACACGTGCAACTATTCAAGACCTACGTGCATTACTGGATCCTGCACTGACTCCTAGAAATCGTAATCAGCATGCCATTCCAACTGAGGTGCAGGTGCTCTCCGCACTCCATTTCCTGTCCACAGGCTCATTTCAAGTGGCAATGGGCATGGGTGGTGGTTTCTCACAGCCAATGTTCAGCCAGGTACTTACAAGATTTCTAAATGCATTTGTACAACATCTGCAATCCTATGTGCGATTCCCCCAAAGTGCTGAGCTCCCTGCCATCAAGTCAGACTTCTATGCCTTTGCAAACATTCCCCATGTTATTGGTGCCATCGATGGAACCCACATACCCATCATCCCCCGAAGAGTGAGTGAACAGGTGTACAGAAACAGGAAGAACTTTCACTTCATGAACATCGAATTGGTCTGTACATCAGACCAGTACATATCCCATGTGAATGCCATGTTTCCAGGCTCAGTCCATGATTCATTTGTTTTGAGGAACAGTAGTGTGCCACAAAAGATGGAACAACTCCAAGAGGACAGAGGGTGGATCATAGGTAAGTGTGCCTGTCACTAACTGACACATTTCTGAAAACAGCCTATCAGACTAAGAACATTCCAATGACGACTCTGTATTGACCATTTCTCTAGGTGATTCTGGCTATCCAAACTTGTGTTGGCTCCTGACACCAGTGAGGAATCCCAGGATGGACTCAGAGAGGAAATACAATGTGGCCCATGGACGTACTAGGAGGGTGATAGAGCGTACTATACGTCTCCTGAAGGCTAGATTTCGGTGCCTACATATCTCTGGGGGTTCCCTGGTCTATGGGCCTGATAAGGTGTGTAGGATAGTGGTGGCCTGCTGCTTGCTGCACAACGTGGCAGTGAGACATTCAATCCCCCTTTTGGAGGTGGAGGGTCCTATAGATCCTGATCTGTTACCTCAGAGAGGTGAGGAGAGTGATGGTGAGGATGAGGAAGGGGAAGATGTAAATTCCAGAAACCAACTGATACAACTCTACTTCCAATAACTGTCTGGGACTTCAGCCTGTATATGTGGTTAGTGGCTGATACTGTGCTGTTTCAGCTGGTTGGGAACAACTGTTGCTGTTTGTCCAGGGCTGTTGTGGGGGCCTCTTGTCCGGTGTGGGTGTCTGAGGGTTTGTTGACCAACTGCAGCAGTGCTCCAGCAATGATGGCCATTTTGGCATTGTGTTCTTTCCACTGCTCCATGGCCTGTTGGTGGTGTTCCAGCTGCATACTCTGACTTTGCTCCAGGATGGTTAGAATCTATGCCAACCTGTCTTGGGTATGTTGGTATGCCCCAATACCTCTGCAATGACATCCTGGGCTGCTGCATCTATCCGGTGCCCTACCCCCTGACCCACTAGGGCCCTTGACCTTGCCCCAGCCCCCTGTGCCTGTGTCCCCTGTGCAGGTCTGGATGTGCCACTAGTACTGGGGCCCTCAGCTTCCTGCATGTTGGGGGTGGGAGACTGTGGCCTCTGTTGTTGTAGTCCACCTGTTTGTGCCCTGCGTCCACTGTTGTGGGCACGCCTTCCCTGACCTGCAGGTCTTGACTGGGTGTTAGGGGTGACACTGTTTTCCTGGGTGGGGCTGCTGCATGGTGAGCATCCAGGGCTGTGTGAGGGGCCTGCCTGCTCATCAGTGTCCAGGGATCCTTTACCAGTGTCCTGTGATGTGCCTCTGTCTCCCTGGAATGCTGTGGCACTCTTTGCCCCCTCCATTAGGGTTGCATGGGTGGTGGTGCCTTTTGGGGGACACAGAAGTGTTTGTTACATATGCAGGAGGGTTTGAGGTGGACAGTACTGTACAATTTAGTGCTGGTGTGCCTTTCAGTGTCCTTCAGGGGTGCCTTTGTGAGGTGGACATAGCATCTAGTGGCAGTGGTGGCGTTACATTGTGGTGGGGGTTATTATTCCATTGTGGGAACGTGCAGGGGTGGGTGGCTGTGCACAGCGGGAGTGATGTGGGCCTGGTAGTGAGTTGTGGGTGATGCAGGGTGGTGGATGTGGTGGATAACTGAGTCCATTCCTCCAGTGAGTCCAGTGAGTCCCTCTGGGTGCAGGATGGCGAGTACCTTCTCCTCCCAGTCGGTGTAGTTGGGTGGTGTTGGTGGCGGCCCTCCCCCAGTCTTCTGCACTGCGATGTGGTGCCTGGATGCCATGGCCCAGGCCTTCCCCCACAGGTCGTTCAATCTCTTGCCGATGTCGTCCCTGGTGCATGGATGGTGTCCCACTGCATTCACCCTGTTGACGATTGTCTGCCACAGCTCCATTTTCCGGGCGATGGGTGTGTGCTGCACCTTGGAGCCGAATATTTGTGGCTCCACTTTTAGGATCTCGTCTACCATGGTCCTTAGCTCCCTTTCGGGGAAGCGTGGATTTTTGGGAGGGACATGGTTAGGGTGGTGGATGGCATCGGGACTGGGGACGGTGTTTGGGTGCTCCTGTGTGGGTCGCTATGCGTGTCCTGTCTGCTGGCATTCTCTGTCTGGCTCTGGTGCTCTCCGTCTTCTGATCCTGGTTTCCTTGCAAGGGATTGTGGAGTATGTCTGTTTTTTTTTTATGGCTTTCTGGATGTGTGTCAGGTGTGTGGGTGCTAAGCCTAGCCAATGTGTGCAGTGGTTGCTGTTGGGCCCCCTTGCCGTCCGTGGCGGTCGCAGCCGCCAATGGTCGTCCGGCCTCCACTGTCCACCGAGGTGATTTGTGCATCTTTATTTGGAGGGCAGGATGTGGGTGTGCTTGGCGGTGGCAGGGTGGGGTGGGCTGTGATTCCCGCCCACAGGGTCCTGGCGGGGAGTGGTGGTGTGGGAATGTTTGGCAGGGTTGGTTTTTTTTGTTCATTATATGGGGGGGGTTTTCCTTTCGCCGCCGCCGGGGGGATTCTGTTTACGCCGCCACGGCGATCAGCGGTCTTTACGGGCATGTTCATAATGACCGCCAGAGTCTCTGTCGTTCTTCCTCGCTTAAGGTTCCTGTTAGACTACCAATCTAGTTCTTCATTTTTCTCTGGCTTTACCTTTCTTTCTTTATATTCTGTTATTCGAGGCTCTATTTGGCCTTTATCCCACCTACATTCAGTCAAACGATGATCAACCACTAATTCTGTAGGATCATTACAATTCTCAGGTGGATTAACTACTTGAGACGGTAAATCCTTCAATTCATTTTGTAACCCTTTGTAGAAGAAGGAACGTCTTTTGCACTCTGGCCACCCGGATTCTGCTACTAAGCTATTGACAGTTGTAATATAGGTTAGTAAATCTTTACTACCATGTTTTAGGTTTAGTAATTCTGTAGCTGCTGATTGGACAAACGTATGGTGATCAAATAATTTCTTTAGCTCAGGTTTTAATGCAGAATAATTGTACAGTAACAGGCCAAGTCTTTCTACAAATTGGATGGACCTGGTAGCGGCTGTACCTCCCAAATGTGACAGCATGAAGGCCACTTTGGACTGGTTATTAGGGAAGCAGTCTGGTTTAAAAATGAAATATAGCTGACACTGGATAATAAACATGGCAAATTTGGAGGGTTCCCCAAGAAAACGCTCAGTAGGAGCCAAAAGAATAGCAGGAGGAGTGGTAACATGTATTACTGGTGCACCTGAACCACGACTGGGTCCTGCCCCCTCATGCTGTGAAAATATCCATGCTGTAGCATCATGTCCATGTTCTGAGCTCAAACCAGAGGATGTAGTAGAGACTGTTTCTTATAGAGCATCTACTCTTTGTGCAAGTGTTTGTGTAACTTTTTGCAAATTGCCAGTCATATTGGTTAAATCGGTTAGGATATAATCTTTCATGTCCCCATTTCACTCAGGTGGAAACTCAACATTTGTTTGTCGAACTGTCAGGCTCGTACCTTTTTCCCTGGGACTGAAATGGACACAACATATTCCAAAATTCCCTGCGAGACAAGCGCTCCCCAAAAATAGGCATGACTGTTCCACTGGGACAAAGGGATGAAAACTTGACCAGGACCAGACCAATTCTCCACTTGGAAAGGTTGAGTTTGTCTTCTAAATAAAACAGAGAACAGCCTTTAAATATCTTGCAGTGTACAATACTATATGGCTCATTACGAGTTTGACAGTCCCAGAGCAGGAATGCCAACCCTGCGGGGAGGACATCACCGCTATTGCAGTGATGTCCTGTCCGCCCTATAACAGGATTTTAGCTGGCCTGACCTGGCTGATAATGGAAACCTTGAAATAGAGAATTCCTGCTGGTCTGACCAGCGGGAACAGTACTACAAAGTAATACTGTGCTCCCTTAAGGGAGCCAAATACTATCTCGTAGCACAGAGGGTGCTGACTAGCACCCTCGGAATGCACAATGGCTGCAAAGCAGACAGTGTACATTCCGATGGTGCTGGGCAGGGGGGCCTCTCCACTGCCTATCCCATGGACATAGGTAGTGTAGGGGGCCACTTGTTTTCTGCCATCGTTTTCATGGTGGGGAAACTGCCATGAAAAGGCTGGAGGAGAACAATGTTATAATCAGCAGAGCGGAGCTGAGTTCAGCGCTGCCCTGGCCAATTACAACCAGGACCTCCGTCAGCCCATTGGGATTTTGATCCTGGCAGGGATGGTGGCCTTTAGGCGGGCCCGTTCGTCAAAGTCATAATGTGGCAGTCAGACCACCACAGCTGCAACGGTCCAACCACCACCGTGGGCTGGCAGTCTTGTGACCGCCAGTCTAGTAATGAGACCTTACTTCTTTTCTAATTCAAATGTATTTCCTGTTTAAGTACCTTATGTCCCTTCTCCCTTCCTTTTCAGGATCTGGTTGCTAAGGACTGTCTGCAGTGTGTGTGATTCATCTAGAAAAAACGAACTCATAAGGTAACATTCATCAATATACTACATCAATATATGTAAATTCCAATATTTTATGCTGCACCTACCTTAGTGTGAACTAGAAGAGAAAACATCAGTTCTGTGTATAATCGTGGATCGATTTCTATGGAGTTTCATAATGTTTTTGGTAGCATTCAGGACTTTTTAACTTAATAACAAAATATGTAAACATATGCTTTTTAAGAATACTGCAGCATGAGTCTCTAACAAACATACATAGTAATTAACTGTTGTTTGTACAGAAATCAATAACTTTTCTTTATCTATCACCAAACTTTGTGATCAAATTCCATCAGATAACTTGTCCTTGTTTGAACATAAAGAAATTTGATAATGTTACTACGTAAGTACAAATTCCACTGTCCTGTACTCTGTTTTTCTTGATGTTGCAGGAATCCTTGGGGAAAAGATCCAGATGCATGTAAAAAGCAACTTAATCAGGCAGGAAGGAGAACAAATGATGTAATGAGTGAACAGGGTGCTGAGCGCTTGGAGAAAATGCCAAAATCAAAGGATGCAGGTGAGTGCAGGGAGAAGGGCACATGCGATGAGCAGTCATTATGTTGCAGCATGCAGCCTTAAAGGCTACGCTCTCCACTGCACAGGAGCTGTCGCACATCCCTGCTTAAAGGGGCGGCGGTGGCTGATAAGCTGCCCGACAGTTGTCAATCCTAAAATCCATGATGTTGTTATCCATAATGGAACTCGCCATGATATAATCTATGTTTGAGACTGTATTGGACGGGAACCACGTCCAGGCTGGAGGAATATCACCTTGGAATCTCCCATTCAGGATTGGCAGCCATGAATACTCACATGTTCTAGCACTCTTTGGCCAGTTTTAACTGGCTGCAACTTGGTAGGGTGAATTTACTCCGATATTGCACCGTGAATGTACCTTCTTGTGTCATCTATGACTGTGTCTAATAGTTGGAATAGATTCATACTGAAAGCTCCTGTAATTATTGGATGCCACATTGGTACTTTTTAAATTGGCTCCATAGTTGGACAGCCTTTCCACCAAAGCTTCCTTGCCTCTGGGATTAATGTGGATATTACTAGTATTAGGGGAATCACTGCTTGATGAGACCAACCTTCTAGATGTAGTTCCAGTATGCAAGGCTCTTGCGTGTCCAAGAATTTTACATTCATTGATGTATTTGAACTTATGTAGATGGATAGGCCACCTTTGGCCCGTTCAAATTTACTCGATTTTTGGCCAAGCATCTGATTTTTCACAAACCCAATGACCAGAATACTTGTCAAGTCCCATGGCACCTGTAGGGCTATTATGTTGAAGTTCTTCCAATATTGTGTCAGCTCCACATCTTCTATTTTTGCTGCAAGACACCCCACATTCTAAGAGCATGATCACATTTTGCTGCTATCAATCCCTGGATTGCAGGCACCAGTAAGCATCAATCCACCCTTCTCACTACTGACAAGGCATAGGGGAGCCAGCTGTAATAGACTGACTCATCCTGCTTTACATCTTTTCTTTGTACCTCAGCTGTTGGGTCTGCTTAGATTTTAATGATTAGCCCCTGCTACCCCTATGGGGGGCCCCTCCTACCTAGCTTCGAGGAGGCTGATATTTTCTCATTTAGTACCTGATCTTGCTTCATCAATATGGAGGGATAGGATTGTTCCTGAATTAGTGACACTTTTATGGCCCAGCTTAATAACTGCTATTTTTTGCTAATATTTTCACATTGAATCCTGGCATGTTAAACATGTCTACAGTAGGCTCTGCAATTAGTTTGCCATGAGGGGAGAGGAATGCAATTGATGATAAAAGTCGATACAGTATTAAGGTAGAAAAGTGGCTTTTATTCCATGAGAGATCTTCTATCACAGCTGGTGAATGGCCTTCTCATCACCAACTTTCTAATGCAAACTTCTTATGAACATTATATGGCGTGTGGAACATAACATGAGACAATAGCAAGAGGAATTAGAAAGTGATAGGAATGTACCATTAAAGCATTTTATCAGCATTAAATCAACATATCAAAAGAAGTAGGTCACGTCTAGCTATAAATATACATCATAAGGTTTCAAACATGTGATACATTGAATCCATTTTATAATCTGATTGCCAACATGAAGAGAGCAATTTCTGGCTCCTTAAGGTCTTTCTGTTTCTGTGGATGCATTCAATCTCCCATTGACTGTTTTATTCTCTGGAAAAAAGCTTCGAGATAAATAGCTACATTGTCCACAGTCCAAGTATGTTCATACTCAAGAACCACAGAATTCCATTTAACACATGTCATTTTCTCAGGTTTGGAGAGTGACGTGAACTTGGACTGTGTAGTGTATGATCGTTTTATCACAACCTATTGTCCTTTGCTCCATTCACATCTCACCACACCCCATTTATTGTCTTACCTTCTCTTACATATATTTTGATGTTTGCCTATTTTTGCTTTGACAGAATCTCTATTTACCCAGACCAAAACGTTAACCATTAAGCCAAATGGGTGTAAGTTTAGAACGGGGATTCCTTCCCTTAAGAGAGACAAATGGGAATACTCCTGAAACTGCATTGAGAGTGGTATGTTAGGATATACTTATAGATTTGTCTGCTTGTGCCTCTGTGGTGTTGGCTAATTGTATGGTATCTTTAACCATTCTAGTTACTCAGTCCACCAGCCCGTTTGCCTTTTGGCAATATACGGGTGTTTTTATGTGACTGATAGACTGCATCATTTCTTCAGAGGTGAAATGTACACCATTGTCAGTAGCAATAGAACAAGGAATGCCCTCCTTAGAGAGTATATAAGATAAACATTTTATTAATATGGAGGTATTAATTAGGGGTGGGTGAATAATTTCACTCCGCCAGTGGAGTTCACATAGTTTTCTCCTCTCCACACAGAGCGCAGGGTTCGGAAAAACTCAGCAAAGTGACGAGGAGTGGAGTTTTTTCTCTTACTCGCTCCACCAACATTAGGTTGCCGTGCACAAGCGAGAGACTGCTGACGCTCGCATTGAGAAAGCTGCTGCTTGAGTAGAAAATCTACTTGAGAGGCAGAAAGAAGTTAGCGCCCTCTGGCGCTCTGGTGATGTCGTTCGTGCAGATTTTACAGTGCAGGAGAAACTCCTGGTGCTGAAAATCGGCATGAACAGCATTACTGATCCAAACTCCGCAGCTCGTGGAACACTTTGTAGCATGGCAGAGTCTTTTTTGGCAATTTGTGGACTTCTGCATAGCAAAACTTCACGAACTCCGCCCAGCCTAGTATTAATGCTGTTCACAGATTTAGCTGTGACTGAATGTCAATGGTAAAATCTACCAATACAAGCATATATTTGTTGCCTATTTTTAGCAAATTTATGGACCCTATGATGGCTATACCAAGCTTGTCTATTGGTTTAGTGAGTACATCTACAGGGAGAAGAGCAGCTTTGCATATGACCTTGGTCTTGTCACTGGAACATCCAGCTAGGCTGTCTTTTACTCCTTCTTCTACCAAAGAGTCCATGTATGGAAATTAGTAGTAGTAGAAAATACTCTAATGGGTCATACATGACCATCAAAGTGCACATGAATATAAATGACATTTAAAACATTCATAAAATATGTCCAAAGACACATGAATAGAGAAGATAAAATATGACTAAAAATCCTACTGTTAAGGCTCATTAAATAACTCAATCCTATGGAAATAAGTAGTTATTTCTGATCTTACTCTTGGTCATACTCCTCCTTAAGCGATCCCCATGGGCAATTTCAATGATAAGTTCACACATGCTGCTTGGGGCTACAATTGTGTTGGATCTTAAAATCATATTACCCACAATGAATAACTTATCTTTCACATTCCAGTATGGCTGGAGATTGTCTGGTAACGCATTACATTTATTTGGCCAACCCTGGATTATTTTGTCCTTAACAGCATCTGAGGTTTCATCATCCTTGTCACACTGATGTCATTCTTCTTTATGAATGGCTGGGACTTCTATGGACAAGGTTGCCTCCTATGGAGGTTTAACTTGTCGACTCTCACATACTATGGGCAATCGGGCAAGACAGTCCATTACTTGGCTTCTCATTCCTGGGACATACACAGTTTTGAAGTTGTAGCCTTATAATCCTAATATCCACTTAGATATTTGGGCAGTGTTTTTTTCAATGCATTTAGTGGAAAACAGGAATGAGAAGTTTATGATCTGTCCTCAAGATAAATGGTATGTCCCACAAATTAAACGTAAAGTATTTTATGGCCTAATGACACGCCAATGCTAACTTTTCTATTGTGGAGTAACTGAACTCAGCATATCTAAGTGTTCTTGACCCAAAGGCTATGATATTTTCCTTCCCAACAATTATTTGGGAAAGGAATGCACCCTGAAGTTTCATACTGGCATCTGTAGTCAAAATAGTTTTAGCTTTAATGTCAAGTCAAACATCCCTAATTTAGGGGTATTGGTAATAGTTTCCTTCACTTAGTTTAAATCAGTTTGGCACTGACCACTCCGCTCAAATGGGATACGCTTCTAGAATGGGTCGCTCAGGGCTTTACTGAGAATATGACAAAACAATGCCAACACGCTCTATAATTGAAAGTCTAAAATTGCAGAGTGATATAATTATAAAGGTGGGTAGACTGCGTATTTAATGCTGAAAGTAATTGTAATAACACAAATCATTACAACATGCCTATACATATTTCTTACAAAGGCTTTATTTGAATAATGAGACTGACAGCCACTAGTGATAAAAGTAGATGTACTTTATTGCCAGTATTATGTGATTTCACTCCAAGTTATATTCAGATATTGCATTGGAATGCAAGTAAATGTTTTGCCATGTGGGTGGTTCGTCTACATCTCCCATTGGAAGAGACAAGAATAATTAAGCAATGTCACCCAAAAGTAGTTCCATCAGCGTGTGTGTATTTAAAAACTGTTACACAGTATTGAGTAGTTTGTGTGTAATAAATTTACTTTTCCTTTTCCAAAAAAAAATAAACAACGGACCGAAGAATCATTTGTTGAATGTTATTCTTGTGTACTTGTGAATGGTGATTATTAACTCACATCACCTCCCTTGCTTAAGCCTTGGACTGCTCTGCAACAATACCCTATGAGAGTCAAGCACAGAAATGGGGTGTTTGGTTCTCAGTGGTGGACAAGTGCGGACCCATTACTTGTGCAGGCCGCACAACTAATGGCCTACCTTCCAACATATTCTTACCCAGTGTGTGGGCCCATGACTGTAGCTGCCCCTGTGGCTGCCCCTCATCACTTGACCCTTTCTTAAGTCCAGCATCAATTATGGGTACGGAGGCTGGCAACATTAGCGAGCTTTTTATAATTTGCATGTTTCATTCCTCTTCACGGGTGCCACCTCTGATAGAACTTTGCACTTTCTGTTCCTAGCGCTGGCATACATCTTGTTCCTGATCCTTCCTGATCTCATGTCTTGCAAAAGGACTTCACTCAACTCAACCACACACTACCAGATTTTTTTAAAATAGTTGTTGGAAATTACCTTTCTGCAGTGTCACCCCCAAACTTTTTGCCTTCCTCCTTCTCTTTTTCTGACCTAATGTTTGCTGGCTTTAGTACTCTGCACACTTTACCACTGCTAATCAGTGATAAAGTGCATATGCTCTCTCCTTAAAACCTGGTGACATTGGCTCATACCCAAATGGCTTCTTTAATTTACTTGTAAGTCCCTAGTCAAGTGTACTGCATGTGCCCAGGGCTTGTAAATTAAATGCTAGGAGTGGGCTGCAGCAGTGGTTGTGCCACTCACATAAGTAGCCCCCTAATCATGTCTCAGGCCTGCCTCTGCAGTGCCTGTGTGTGCAGTTTCACTGGCACTTCAATTTGGCATTAAAAGTACTTGCCAAGCCTTAAACTCCCCTTTTTCTACATATAAGTCATCCCTATGGTAGGCCCTAGGTAACCCATAGGGCAGGATACTATGTAGGTAAAACGCAGGACATTAACATGTGTGTTCTATATGTCCTGGAAGTGTAAAACTCCTAAATTAGTTTTTACACTGCTGTGAGGCCTGTTCCCTTCTTAGGATAGCATTAGGGCTACATTCATATACTGTTGAGTGGTAGATCCTGATCTGAAGGAGTAGCCAGGTCATATTTAATATGCGAGAAACGTGATACAAAATCCTGCTTAATGGTGAAGTTGGATTTTATATTACTATTTTAGAAATGCTACTTTTAGAAAGTGAGCATTGCTCTGCTCTTAAATCATTCTGTGCCTTACAATCCACATCTGACAAAGTTCAGTTGACAGCTCCCTTGTGCATTCCACTCAGACAAACCCCCAAACACAGGATGCTCGGCCTCAATTGCATACATCTGCATTTTGAATGGGTCTTCCTGGGCTTGGAGGGTGGAGGGCCTGACACTTACTTGTTAAATAAAGGACAGTAGCCTGCCCTCACACAAAGGACTGCACACCCCCTACTGGGACCCTGGCAGACAGGATTGAACTGAAAGGGGACCTTGTGCACTTCTAAGCCACTCTTTGAAGTCTCCCTCTCTTCAAAGACACATTTGGGTATTTAAACAGGGCCTCTGCCCCTACCAACGCAGACACTTCCTGAAGAGGACCTGAAGCAGAAACTGCAACCTACTGTGAGAAAGTAGCCTCTTTCTAGCCTTATTACCCCCACTTTTGGCCTGTTTGTGAGTGTATGTCAGGGTGTTTTCACTGTCTCACTGGGATCCTGCTAGCCAGGGCCCAGTGCTCATAGTGAAAACCATATGTTTTCAGTATGTTTGTTATGTGTCACTGGGACCCTGCTAGTCAGGACCCCAGTGCTCATAAGTTTGTGGCCTATATGTATGTGTTCCCTGTGTGGTGCCTAACTGTCTCACTGGGTCGCTCTGCTAACCAGAACCTCAGTGGTTATGCTCTCTCTGTACAAATTGTCACTAACAGGCTAGTGACCAATTTCACCAATTTACATTGGCATACTGGAACACCCTTATAATCCCCTAGTATATGGTACTGAGGTACCCAGGGTATTGGGGTTCCAGGAGATCCCTATGGGCTGCAGCATTTCTTTTGCCACCCATAGGGAGCTCTGTCAATTCTTACACAGGCCTGCCACTGCAGCCTGAGTGAAATAATGCACACATTATTTCGCAGCCATTTTCACTGCACTTAAGTAACTTATAAGTCACCTATATGTCTATCCTTTACCTGGTAAAGGTTAGGTGCAAAGTTACTTAGTGTGTGGGCACCCTGGCACTAGCCAAGGTGCCCCCACATTGTTCAGGGCAAATTCCCCGGACTTTGTGAGTGCGGGGACACCATTACACGTGTGCACTACACATAGGTCACTACCTATGTGTAGCTTCACAATGGTAACTCCGAATATGGCCATGTAACATGTCTAAGATCATGGAATTGCCCCCTCTATGCCATCCTGGCATTGTTGGCACAATCCCATCATCCCACGGGTCTGTAGCACAGACCCTGGTACTGCCAAACTGCCTTTTCAGGGGTTTCACTGCAGCTGCTGCTGCTGCCAACCCCTCAGACAGGTTTCTGCCCTTCTGAGGTCCAGCCAGGCTTGGACCAGGATGGCAGAACAAAGGACTTCCTCAGAGAGAGGGTGTTACACCCTCTCCCTTTGGAAAAAGGTGTTAAGGCAGGGGAGGAGTAGCCTCCCCCAGCCTCTGGAAATGCTTTCATGGGCACAGATGGTGCCCATTTCTGCATAAGCCAGTCTACACCGGTTCAGGGACCCCTCAGCCCTGCTCTGGCATGAAACTGGACAAAGGAAAGGGGAGTGACCACTCCCCTGACCTGCACCTCCCCTGGGAGGTGCCCAGAGCTCCTCCAGTGTGCTCCAGACCTCTGCCATCTTGGAAACAGAGGTGCTGCTGGCACACTGGACTGCTCTGAGTGGCCAGGGCCAGCAGGTGACGTCAGAGACTCCTTCTGATAGGCTCCTTTAGGTGTTGCTAGCCTATCCTCTCTCCTAAGTAGCCAAACCCTCTTTTCTGGCTATTTAGGGTCTCTGCTTTGGGGAATTAGATAACGAATGCAAGAGCTCATCAGAGTTCCTCTGCATCTCTCTCTTCACCTTCTGCCAAGGAATCGACTGCTGACCGCGCTGGAAGCCTGCAAAACTGCAACAAAGTAGCGAAGATGACTACTGCAACTCTGTAACGCTGATCCTGCCGCCTTCTCTACTGTTTTCCTGGTGGTGCATGCTGTGGGGGTAGTCTGTCTCCTCTCTGCACTAGAAGCTCCGAAGAAATCTCCCGCGGGTCGACGGAATCTTCCCCCTGCTACCGCAGGCACCAAAGAACTGCATCACCGGTCCCCTGGGTCTCCTCTCAACACGACGATCGAGGTCCCTTTAATCCAGCAACTGTGTCCAAGTGACTCCCACAGTCCAGTGACTCTTCAGTCCAAGTTTGGTGGAGGTAAGTCCTTGCCTCCCCACGCCAGACTGCATTGCTGGGAACCGCAACTTTTGCAGCTACTCCGGCCTCTGTGCTCTTCCGGCGGAAATCCTTTGTGCACAGTCAAGCCTGGGTCCATGGCACTCTAACCTGCATTGCACGACTTTCTAAGTTGTCCTCCGGCGGCGTGGGACTCCTTTGTGCAACTTCGGGTGAGCACTGTTTCACTCTTCTTCGTAGAGCCTGTTCATGCACTTCTGCGGGTACTGCCAGCTTCTGAGAGGGCTCCTTGTCTTGCTCGACGCTCCCTCTGTCCCCAGACGGAATTGGCGATATCCTGGTCCCTCCTGGGCCACAGCAGCATCCAAAAACCCAAACCGCACGATTTGCAGCCAGCAAGGCTTGTTGGCAGTCTTTCTTCAGGAAAACACATCTGCTCGACTCTCCACAGCGTGGGGGATCCATCCTCCAAAGGGGAAGTCTCTAGCCCTTGTCGTTCCTGCAGAATCCTCCGCTTCTACTGTCCAGTAGCAGCTTCTTTGCACCCACAGCTGGCATTTCCTGGGCATCTGTCCATCTCCGACTTGCTTGTGACTTTTGGACTTGGTCCCATTGTTCCACAGGTACCCTCGACTGGAAATCCATCGTTGTTGCATTGCTGGTTTGTGTCTTTCCTGCAGAATTCCCCTATCACGACTTCTATGTCCTTTGGGGAACTTTAGTGCACTTTGCACTCACTTTTCAGGGTCTTGGGGTGGGCTATTTTTCTAACCCTTACTATTTTCTAATAGTTCCAGCGACCCTCTACAAGGTCACATAGGTTTGGGGTCCATTCGTGGTTCGCATTCCACTTTTGGAGTATATGGTTTGTGTTGCCCCTATCCCTATGTGTCCCCATTGCATCCTATTGTAACTATACATTGTTTGCACTGTTTTCTAAGACTATACTGCATATTTTTGGTATTGTGTACATATATCTTGTGTATATTGGCTATCCTCATACTGAGGGAACACTCTGAGATACTTTGGCATATTGTCATAAAAATAAAGTACCTTTATTTTTAGTATATCTGTGTATTGTGTTTTCTTATGATATTGTGCAAGTGACACAAGTGGTTCTGTAGGAGCTTCACTCGTCTCCTAGTTCAGCCTAAGCTGCTCTGCTAAGCTACCATTATCTATCAGCCTAAGCTGCTAGACACCCTATACACTAATAAGGGATACCTGGGCCTGGTGCAAGGTGTAAGTACCCCTTGTTACTCACTACAAGCCAGTCCAGGCTCCTACACCTACGAAGATGAACTGCCTGGCTGCCCAAAGGACTCACCTGACTGCTTTCTGTGAAGGACTGCTGCCTTGCTGTTGCCCTGCTGCCTTGCTGCTCTCTGGCTGTGCTGAGAGTGCTCTCCAAGGGCTTGGATAGAGTTTGCCTCCTGTTCCTTGAAGTCTCAGGACCAAAAAGACTTAATTCCTACAAGGAGAACTCCCTGTGCATAGAAATCAACACACAGCCAACAGAAAACGAAGCATAGCCTGCATCGCAGGAAAAAATTCATCGCACGCCAAACCGGAACAACGTAACCCGATATTGCAAGGAGAAGATCAATGCAGCGCCAGTGCAGTGACTCAAAATTCGACACACTGCCCATTAGATCGACGCAGTCAAGCCGTAACGATGCAGCCTGACTTCCTGAGAGGAATCGACACAGGGCCTGCCACGCGGTCGAATTTTCCACGCAACGCCCACCGGATCACCGCAGCACCTGTGTCTTCATCCTGCCTGCGCCGGGTTTCAATGCATCGTCCCCAGTGCTTCTGAAAACCCCACAACCCAAAGAGGATCGAGGACCAACCACCGGAAATCAAAGCAAAGCCTTCCCTGCGTGAAAAATAAATGATGCATCGCCATATGCGGCCTGAGAAATCGACGCACACCTCCCTCTTTTCCATGCATCTCCTTCTCTGCGATTCTTTGCTGAGATTTTGAACGCAAACCAGGTACTTTTTGCTTACAAGAGACATTTATTGCTGCTAAGAGACTTAGGACACTTTGGCCCTCATTACAACCCTGGTGGTTGGTGTTAAAGCGGCGGTAATACCGCCAACAGGCTAGCGGAAAAAAAATGGAATCACGACCATGGCGGAAACCGCCAACATAGACAGCCCCTTTAACACTCCGACTGCCATGGTGGTAGAAACACACACGGCGGCGGTCACCGCCAACAGACAGGTGGAGGACTAAGTACTACACACCGTAACACAACTGTTGTCGAGAGGTGAGTGGTTCCCCTTCTGTGTACTGTATCTGCCACCTTTTCCGGGGCGGAACCAACGCTATCAAAAGCAAGGCAGAAACTGTACACAGAAGGGAAACCACTCACCTCTTGACACCCAACGAGGAACCAGGACGCCATGGAGCCCGAACTGTACGTACTGCCTATGCGGCTCTTCTTCCTGCTCGAAATGGAGAGAACACTGCAGGGGCATCAGATTGAAAATAAACAGGCACCTCAGGGGGAAGGGAAGTGGGGGCACCTCAGCCGGATGAACACACAACGCCACTGCTGCACGAGGGGGCTCCATTCCCATTGCTGTATCAAGGGGAGTGCAAAGCCACAGTCTCTCAAGTCTCTCCAGTGGGTGGTATGCCCACTGCTTTATCCTGGGGAGTGCAAAGTCACAGTCTCTCAAGTGGATAACACTCTCCACTGGTCCTGGAGGGGGTCTGGTGCCCAGAGTGCTTCATCCTGCCATGGATCAGGTGAGTGGATGTCATTCTCCACTAGTTCTGGAGGGGGCCTGGTGCCCAGAGTGCTTCATCCTGCCAAGGACTGAGTTAGCGGATGTCATTCTCCACTGGTTCTGGAGGGGGCATGGTGTCCAGAGTGCTTCATCCTGCCAAGGACTGAGTTAGCGGATGTCATTCTCCACTGGTTCTGGAGGGGGCCTGGTGCCCAGAGTGCTTCATCCTGCCAAGGACTGAGGTAGTGGATGTCATTCTCCACTGGTTCTGGAGGGGGCATGGTGCCCAGAGTGCTCCACATGCAGTGTGGCCAGTACCATTCCCTCACCTTGGTGTGTGTGCCACAAGCTTGCCGAGGAACAGGTAGCATGATACGCCATGGAGGCAGAGATATACCCCACACTGCTGCGGCTTTGCCTTCCTCCTGCAGGTGCAAACAGTGATGGAAGTCATGCCTCCTGGAAGCTGGCCAAGGTCCAGGAAGTCTCCTCCATTCTCGGATGACTGACCACTGGGGATGGTAGCCATGTCAGCGGTGGTGCCACTGTCCGAGCATGTTGCCGGGCTGGTGGCGGTGCTTGCGGCGGTGTCTGTGGCGGCGCTGCTTGCGGTGGTGCATGGGTCAGCACCTGCTGAGGGACACAGCAGGACATCTCCTGCAGGCTCGGACGGCTGCCCACTGGGGAAGATGCTGGGGACTGTCGCTGAGGCTGCAGACATGCTGGTGGCGGTGCAGGTGGTTGTGCAGGTGGTGGTGCAGGTGGCGGTGCAGATGGCGGTGCTGGTGGTGGGGCAGCTTGCAGTGTTCGCCGTCGTGTAGGTTGGTGTAGTCGTGGACAGAAGGAGTGACACTAGTCCCTCAGTCAGTGCCACCGTGCCCTGTCCTGACCTGCTCTTCTGCTTTTGTCCATTCCCCTTTTGTTTTGGCGGAGCCCTTGGTGGCTGGTAGGTGCCACCAGGATGTGGGCACCTTCTTCACCTTGGCAGGTGGCCGAATGCCCTTGCCCTCGCTATGTGGCACTCTAGCAGCCCTGAAGGGTGGCAGGTGGCCGAATGTCCTTGCCCGCGCTATGTGGCACACTGGCAGCCCTGAAGGGTGGCACACTCGATTACCCCGCAGTTGCTGGCACCACTGTGCCAGGTGAATAGGTGGCTGCGGTGCTGGGTTGGGACATGGAAAGCCTCACCATAGGGAAAGGAGGGGGGGATGTGAAGGGAAGAGGTCAAGGTTTGCCAGGAAAAGTTTTTTAGACACACTGGGACAGGAAGATGGATTGGGTTTGGGAGTGGAGAATGAGGTAATGGTTGTAGGAGGTGCATGTTTGCTGAATTTGGGTGAAGGTGCATGGGCCGGAGGTTGTTGTGAGGTGGATGGCTGTTGAGTGGGTGTGTGCCTGCGTTTGTGTATTTTGGGAGGAGGGCTCACAGACACACCGGGAGAGGACACAGGGGATGTGTGCATGGTAGTAGGGGTGGTGATTGCACGTGAGCGGTGTGTGGTGATGGGCGTGCTGGTGATGGAGGTAGTGACTGAGCATGTAGTGCAGGCAGGTGTGAGTGGAGACGAGACAAGGAGGGAGGAGGCGGGTGTGGAGGAGTGGGATGTTGCTGTGTCTGCATGGGTATGGTGCTTGTGTGAGTGCTTGTGGGATGTGTGGTGCTTATGTTTGCCATGTCCACTCTTGTGTGTTGATGAGTGTGCATGCTGGTCTGATGGTGTGCTTGGGATAGGCTGAGGTACAGGGGATTGGGTCGGGATGGAGGAAGTTGGAGGGGGGAGGCTGGACACAGGGACAATGGCTGCGATCAGTGCTGAGGCCAGAGCCTGAAATGCTCTCTGTTGGTCTGCATGCCCAGAATGAATGCCCTCCAGGTATGCATTTGTTTGTTCCAAATGCCTCTCAACACCCTGGATGGAATTCAAAATGGTAGATTGCCCAACAGTGAGGGACCCCAGGAGGTCAATAGCCTCCTCACTGAGGGCAGCAGGGCTGACTGGGGCAGGGCCTGAGGTGCCTGGGGTGAAGGAGATGCCCACCCTCTTGGGTGAGCGGGCATGGGACACATGCTGAAGGGCTGCTGGGAGGGCGGTGCTGGTAGTGAGATTGGCAGCTGTACCTGGTGATGCGGTGGGCACAAAGGTTCCTGCCACCACAAGGGACCTCCCATCAGAGGAGGAGTCGCTGTCATTGGTGTATGTTCCTGTCCCCATCATGGAGCTCCCCTTGCCCTCTGTCCCACTAGTGGCTTCAGACTCCATTGCTTCACCCTCCAGGGCCAAGTGGGTTGCAGCTCCTTCATGCTACGCCGCCTTCTTGCTCCAGCGGAGCAGGTCCTCCCATCTTTTACAGCAGTGGGTGCTCCGTCTGTGGTAGACCCCCAGGGTCTGGACGTCCTTGGCGATGGCACGCCAAATACCCTTCTTCTGGTGGGCGCTGACCTAGAGGAATGGTACCGGAGGAAAGGAAATTACTCACCCATCCCAACCGTCATACTCCTTGCCCACCAGTTCCCACCCATGCCCTGACGCACATACATTCACCATCCACACATGCAGGCCTCAGCCCCCCCCCCCCACGCATTTTCCATCCACACCACTCAAAACAGGTATTGTCCACGCAGCATGCTCACAGTGTGCTCAGCTGTTTGTCTGGAGGACCGTACAGTTTTGTGTACTGGGGAGGACCCAATCCACTAGTTTCTTCAGCTCCTCCGAAGTGAAGGCAGGGGCCTTTCCCCAGACACTGTAGCCATAGTCGCTTCCAGACACAGGTCACAGCAGCACTTGCAGTGTAGGTCCTCTCCTGTTGAAGGTCAGGTATCAAGTGAGTGAACAGACAGTAAATGGCGGTCACGTCTGCTGCGGTGCGTACCGTCACCACCGGCGTACATCGTCATTGGCTCCTGGGACCCATAGGGCCCAATGTTAACCAATGCAGAATTGCGTTGTGGTCATCGACCGCCCATCACGACGGTGTACAACACCATTGCAGTTACCTCATTTCCCCTTGTCTTACCTTACAGGTCAGGCAGCTGCCATTTCAGGGGGCCACATGGGATGGATAAAAACTGTGTCACACCTAACTAGGCCGGGAATACAGACAGATACCGGCACATTGCGAATTACCAACATTTCTGCAAATAACTCCATAGGGCAGGTCTGATGGGCAGGTGATGAGATGGCGGCATCCTCCGGTGTACAGACCCCTGGTGGACCTGTCGACAATGGAAGAGAGACACATCATGATCACATACAGACTTGATCGTTCAACAATCCTGGAACTGTGTGCCCAGTTGGAGCCATACCTGATTTCAGCTATCCGCCATCCCACTGGAATCCCCCCTCTAGTTCAGGTTCTGTCTGTACTCCATTTCCTGGCCAGTGGGACTTTTCAAACAACAGTGGCCATGGCATCAGGGATGTCCCAGCCAATGTTCTCTAATGTGTTGTCCAGAGTGTTATTTGCCCTACTGAAACACATGCGCAGCTACATCGTTTTCCCTCAGGTGGAGGATTTGCCCACAGTAAAAGGTGACTTCTATGCCCTTGGACATATTCCCAACATCATTGGTGCTATTGATGGTACACATGTGGCATTTGTACCCCCCCCCCTCTGCAGGAATGAACAGGTGTACAGAAACTGGAAAAGCTACCATTCGATGAATGTGCAGATGGTGTGTTTGGCAGACCAGTACATCTCCCATATGAATGCCAAGTATCCTGGCTCAGTGCATGACGTTTACATTTTGTGGAATAGCAGCATCCCTTAAGTGATGGGGCAACTCCAGAGGCACCGTGTTTGGCTAATAGGTGAGGCAAAGGTCCCAAAACAGTTGACATAGGTGTCTGGGTATAGGGTTGTCCCAAAGGGTTAGTGTGTGTCTAGCAGTTGTCCCTCGACATTTGCAGGTGACTCTGGTTACTGCAACCTGTCATGGCTACTGACCCCAGTGAGGAATCCCAGGACAAGGGCAGAGGAAAGCTACAATGAGGCACATGGGTAAACTAGGAGGATTATAGAACCCACCTTCGGCCTCTTGAAGGCCAGATTCCGGTGCCTCCATCTGACAGGTGGCTCCCTATACTATTCACCGAAGAAGGTGTGCCAGATAATCGTGGCCTGCTATATGCTGCACAACCTGGCTTTGCGATGCCAGGTGCCTTTTCTGCAGAAGGATGGGCCAGATGGTGGTCTTGTGGCAGCTGTGGAGCCTGTGAACAGTGAAGAAGAGGAGGGAGAAGATGTCAACAACCAAAACAACATCATCATGCAATACTTCCATGTAAGAAGATGTCACTGCTTCCCACATCTCATACTATTGTTGGAGCTAGCATAAGTCTGTCATTTTCACTCAGTGTATGGACCCTGACTTGTTACTTTGGCTTTCCATTCCACAGATCTGGGTCCCACTTTGTGCCCTCTGCAATGTTTACTGCTGGCCTACAGCTGTGTTACATTGGTATGTGAACAAGTACATTGACATTGCTATATTCCGGAGATATTGCAATTA
Source organism: Pleurodeles waltl (assembly GCF_031143425.1). Taxonomy (NCBI): domain Eukaryota; kingdom Metazoa; phylum Chordata; class Amphibia; order Caudata; family Salamandridae; genus Pleurodeles; species Pleurodeles waltl. The sequence goes on from NC_090440.1 coordinate 634,907,997, forward strand.
CACATTTGTGAAAGCACAGACTTACTTCAGATTGTTTTGTGATTCAAGTGTGTTTATTTCTATGCAAATAAGTGGAGGGGGTTGTAAAATTGGCTGAGGTGATGGTGGAGGAATTTCCATGGCAGAGTCCAGTCTATTTGTTTCACAGGTGCATTGTTCAATGGGGCATAGGAAGTGGAGCAATGGCAGTTCAAGGTGGACAGGGTGACAAAGTGGGACAAAAGGGTGACATTCAGGAGGGTCTTATTTCCTGGCGGAGTCTTGGCAATGTTCTCTGTCTTGTTCCTGGATCTCAGGGACCGTTTGTTGTGTGGTTCTCCATCTGCAGGGGGTGAGGTGCTGGTGGCCTGTTGGTCCTGTGGTGGTGCCTCCTGTCCACTAGCGTCGGCAGAGGTGGAGAGCTATTCATCGTCCAGGCTAGTGTCAGGGGCCGTTGATGTGCCACTGTGTCCCCCTGGGTGTTTAGAAGGTCTGCCAGCACCCCTGCAATGGTGACCAGGGTGGTGTTGATGGACTTCAAGTCCTCCCTGATCTCCAGGTAGTGTTCCTCCTACAGCCGCTGGGTCTCCTGAAACTTGGCCAGTACCGTGCCCATGGTCTCCTGGGAATGGTGGTAAGCTCCCATCATGTTCGAGAGTGCCTCGTTGAGTGTCGGTTCCCTGGGCCTGTCCTCCCCCTGTTGCACAGCAGTCGTCCCAGCTTCCCTGTTATCCTGTGCCTCTGTCCCCTGAACCATGTGCCCACTGCCACTGCCCCAGGTCCCTGATCGTCCTGTGTTAGTGGGTTTGCCTGGGTTCCCTGTAGTGGTGGACACACTGCTGATTGACATGTCCTGGGGACAGAGGGATGGGCCCGCTGGGTGGGTGCTGTGGTGGTGTTTCCTGAGGGGGGAGGTTCAGTAGTGGTTTGTGACTGTGTCAGGGGAACCAACTAAATCGTGGTCCCTGATGGGCCGGGCTAGTCATCTTGATCCAGGCGTGCAGAGCTGCTGTCGTCACTGTGGGCCTCTTCTGTGGGGGGACTGGATATGTCTGGCACCTCCTGTCCGGTGACGTTGGGTAGGGATCCTGTTGGGGTGTAAATGCATAGTTATTGTATCTGTGTGTGCCATCTTGTGCAATGGGTAAGTTAATCTCTACTCCTGTCCTTGCATTATTGCCGTGGCCCTTGTGTGATTTGTGATTTTGGGGCATGAGTGAGTCTCTCTACTGGACATGCTTTGGTGATGGGTGTCCATGCATTGGTGTTACATGCAGGGCTTTGTTTTGGGATGTGTGGGTTGTGTTAGTGGGGTATCAGTGGGTTGCTGGGGTGATGGGTGTGAGGGTGAGGGTGGGAGTATGTGATGGCATTCAGGTGGGGTGGGGGATAAAGTAGTAAATATTTGCCATACCAGAGTCCAGTCCTCCTGCTACTCCTGCGAGGAACTCAGGATGCATGATCGCCAAGACTTGCTCCTCCCATGTTGTTAGTTGTGGGGGAGGAGGTGGGGGTCAACCGCCAGTCCTCTGTACAGCAATCTGGTGTCTGAATACCACAAAACATACCTTCCCCCGTAGGTCATTCCACCTCTTCCTGATACCATCCATGTTCTTGGATGCTGTCCCACTGCGTTAACCCTTTTCAACAATTCTGCGCCAGAGCTCCATCTTCCTTGCAATGGATGTCTGCTGCACTTGTGATCCGAATAGCTGTGGCTCTACCCGGACGATTTCCTCCACCATGACCCTGAGCTCCTCCTCAGAGAACCTGGAGTGTTTTTTAGGTGCCATGATGTGGTGTGGGTGATGTGTGAGGTACTGTCTGTTGTGATGTGTGAGGGGATGTGTTGGTGTGTGTTGCTTGAGGTGCATGGATGTTGTGTAAGTGATGGTGTTGTATGTCTGTGGATGCTGGTGTTGTGTTAGGTAGTCTCTCTCTCTCTGGCCTTCTTTCACATTTTTGGTTGTAAGTGTTTGTGGGTGATGTGGGTGTGTGCTTTATATTGGATTGGGGGTGTGGGTGTGGTGTGTGTATGTGTATCAGGTGTGTGTATTTTGAATTGTCCAATGTGGTTGTGTTTTGCTAGTGTGTGTATTTTGAGCGCGGCGGTGTGTACCGCCAATGGTTTACCGTGGTTGAAAGACCGCTGCGTTGATTCATGGATTGTGATAATGTGGGCGTAGTTCTGGTGGCGGGACGGTGTAGGTTTTGGTATCGCCAGTTTATCACTGACCTTTGGTGTTGCCGACTTGTGTGGGTGTCTGTATTGTGACGGATTCCGAGCTGTGGGTCGTAATACCGCGGCTGCAGCGGTATGTTGGCGGTCTTCTGCACGGCGAAAGCGGGATTTACCGCCAAGGTTGTAATGAGGGCCTTTATATCATTTTCACAGTGATATCTCAAAATATACGCATTGCATTTTAATAATTTTGACCTGCATCTTACCAGAAAAATATTACAAAGTTTTTTTCTAAATACCGTGTGGTGTATTTTTGTGGTGTTCTATTGTGTTATTGCATGATTTATTGCACAAATACTTTACACATTGCCTTCTAAGTTAAGCCTGACCACTCAGGGCCAAGCTACCAGAGGATGGGCACAGGATAATTTGGATTGTGTGTGACTTACCCTGACTAGAGTGTGGTTCCTTGCTTTGAGAGGGGGTAACCTGACTGCCAACCCAAGACCCCATTTCTAACAATAGTGCTGACTTACTGTTTATTATTTCTGTTTAATATACCTTGGTTATGACTCATTTTCTCTGGGAAGTTTGTAAATAGTAATGTTTTTCAATTAATTTTTCACTTCACTTGATTTCCCCTTCGTTTAAAAAATACCTGGTCCCAGAGGAAGGGGGCTCCCGACTGGGACCAGCCTGGCGAATCCTCCCTGGGGCATAGTGTTGGGGCCCTCCAGAGACTGGTGTACCAGAAGGACTAAGTACCCCTGCAGCTGAACGGCTCAAAGGGGAGGCAATGGGAGCAGACACAAAGGGCAGAAGGCTCACAGAGACTCCCAGGCACCCAGGCACCCAGAGTTGCAGGTTTGAACAGGAGAGATTCACAAAGGGAAAATTGCTGGAAGCAGCAATGGCAGTCACTCAAACGGAGGCACTGGGCCACAAGCTGCACTGAGCCCTAACTGGGCTGCCTCCACACCATCCACACTCCTCACCTGGCACAAGCACCCTAATGGAGTCTAGGGCCATGCTGATCACCCCAAGAGCCACAGGCCCCACCATCCACCTCTATAAACCGCCTGCTCTTCTGCTTTCCTGCATTTCTTTCTTACTCACCTCCCTAACCTTGACTCAGAAAGGGCTGGACCCAGGTTTGGCTGCCTCCACAGACTCCAAGATTCTGTCCATAGATGTCATCTCCCCTCATCCCGACTCCCCTCCCACCTCAGGACCTACTTAATGGAAGTCACTGCGTGACCCCATTGAGCAGACCCCTCCAGCTTACCTGACATTACTGGTAGGTGCTATATTAATGTCTGCAGTATAGTGCCACTGCTGCCTCAGCCTCCTAGTTTCTGCTTGCCAATTCAGGCCCCCACTTCCCATGCCCTCTAACTGCTTTTTCTGCCCCCAGCTCAGGCCCCCTGGATCCTTTTGTTTTCCCTGCTTCGCTCCCCCAATGACCCTCCCACTCCATGAACTAATTAATGGCAGTTGCTCCGTAACCCCATTGAGCAGGCTCCCCACCTTTCCTGCGCTGTTCCCAATGTTCTGCCCCCACTGAGGCCCCTCACTCCCTGCTGTTTTTCCCACTCCACTTCGCCACCCTCCCCTGCACCCTTCCCACTCTAGGACCTATTTAATGATTTTGCGACTGTGCAGCAGGTGCAACGATGGTGTGCCAAAGCCAAGCCCGTCTGTGCCCATCTGTGCCTGTACCCCACCCAGTGTCAGGCCCCCTGGATCTGCAACCCGGTACCACTATTCCTCCTAAGAGATCAAAAACCTCAGCCTGAAGACCCAGAACTTCAACTGCAGTATCACGTCACCTCAATCCACCAACGGACCCTTCTCCTGCTCCAACTACTGTTTCTCCTGCAGCATAGGAACCACAGTAATCTCCACCCAGCAAACTCCCAGCCACAAACTTCAGCTTCACTGCACACTACTCAGTGCCCCATCCCTTTGCAAGCACGCCATAGAAATATGACACCATTATCACCCTCGTACTGGGCATAATGTTCATAACTGAAACCTGGCTCACTGCTGCATCTGCGCCAGATAAACCCACCACGACCACCCCCTGGGTATAAGATGATCCACCATGACCGCCTCAACGGACCTCGCTGAGGCATTGCCATCATCCACAAGAACTCCCTCTACTTCACCGCCTCTGATGATGACACCACACCGACCATGAAACACCTCATCTTCCAGATCAAACCTGACGCTAAAACCACCATCAGAGGAAACCTGCCTACGGACCCCCCAGGCCCATGCCACAGCTTCTGCAACTCGATCCCAGACTTCATTGTCACCCCTGGCAATCAATTCCAACTACTACATTGTCCTGGGGCACCTGAACTTCCACCTAGAATACCCAGAGGACGCTAACTCTGCCTTACTCTTCAATACCATGAGCATCATCTGGCTCTCTCATCTGACTCTCTCAGCTGGTCACCACCCCACACACAGTGCAGGACATACATTGGACCCCACTTTCTCCACCAGCGAAAAAGCCAAGTTCTCCCACACTACTGGGAGAACATGGACGAACCACAACATTGTCAACTTCACCATAGAAGGACTGCCAGAAGCCCCCACAAGACCCTACACACCGCAACTGGGGCAAAGTCAAAGAAATACCCTGGTTCGCTGCCCTCAAAGAAGCTAGACCCATTACCACAGACACCCTTGAATGTCATGTGCAAAACTTCTCCAATCTGGATCTCCTCAGCCGCTGACACCATTGCTTCCCTGAAGATAACCACCAGCAGCAAGCCCACCACGCAAGCAAAATTGCTCACCCCAGAACTTCTGACCCTCAAATGCTACTGCAGGAAACTAGTGAGACACTGGTCCTCTAACAAGACCCCCACCAACCTCGACTCCTTCATGTCCATCCTCATCAGATACCACCAATGACTCAGGGAGACCAAGAAAGAAGCACTCACACCCGCATCAAGGCAAACACCAATCACTCGAAAAAACGCTTCAGCATCGTCAGAGAATTCTCCTGCCCATCCACCACAGAGAACATGATCCACCCCTTCCAAGCCCTCTGCAACACACTTTTGGACTACTTTCACCCCAAGATAACCAACATCTACAGCAACTTTGACCCCCAGTCCACCGACCTTGACCACCCGCACCCTAAAACTGGATCACCGAATGGAAGCAGCTCTCTACCAAAGACACCATCTCCATCATGACCTCTGTCCACTCCAAAGACCTCTGCCTGCACCGCTTCTACAACCTAGGAAGAGAAGTAATCGGAGCCTCCCTCACAGAACTCCTCAACACTTCCATCTCCAAAGCAACCATCCCCAGCAGCTGGAAGCATGCTGAGGTCAAGGCACTCCTGAAGAAACCCCCAGCTGACCTCAGGGAGCTCAAAAACTACCACCCCATCTCACTTCTCCCATTCCCTGACATATTCTTGGCAAAGGCCATGAACTGCCAGCTCATGGACTACCTCGAAGAGAGCAAAATGCTTGACCCAGCTCAATTGGCTTCTGGCCCAATCACAGCACCAAGACCACCAAGATCGAAGCAACCGATAACATCAGACACCTCCTCGACCGAGGGGGAACAGCAGCTCTCATCCTACTCAACTTCTCGGCAGCTTCTGACACCGTCTCCCACCACACTCTCATCACCAGACTCCACAGCATTGGCATCCAAGACAACGCACTCAACTGGATCTCCTCCTTCCTCTCCAGCTGAAGACAGAGTATCCTCCTCCCTCCCTTCATCTCCGCACCCAAAGACATAGGGGTTCATTTCAACCCTGGCGGTACAGGACTGCCAGGGCTGAAATGACGGAACACCCGGCAACAGGCTGGTGGTGCTTCCAGGGTTATTACGACTGCGGCGGAAGAGCCGCGGTCGCACCGCCGGGGCCGGCGGTTTCCCGCCACAATGGACCTGGCGGTAGTAATCCGCCAGGGCAGCGCTGCTATCAGTGCTGCCCAGGGGATTACGAGTCCCCCTACTGCCAACCTTTTCCTGGCGGTTTGAACCGTCAGGAAAAGGCTGGTGGTACGGGAGTCGCGGGGCCCCTGGGGGCCCCATGCGGCTTTTCACTGTCCGCTATGCAGACAGTGAAAAGCGCGATGGGTGCAACTGCACCCGTCGCACGGCCGCAACACCGCCGGCTCCATTTGGAGCCAGCTCCCATGTTGCAGCCCACGGCGGGCAGCCCAGCGAAGATGTCATAATGGGCACCGCAGGAGTGCGGCCGCATTGGCGGCCGCACGGCGGTTACAACTTGGTGGGTGGCGGTTGCCGCCCGCCAGTGTTGTAATGAGGGCCATAATCTGGTGCATCCCCAGGGCTTCTCCCTAAGCCTCACCCTCTTCAACACCTATATGACTCTGCTGACAGACATCGCACGCACCCAGCAACTCAACATCGTCTCATACGCCGACAACACCCAGCTCATCCAATCCCTCACAGATGATGCTACCACCACACAAACCAACTTCCACAACGCCTTGACCGATATCGCCACTTGGATAAGGTCCAACTCGCTCAAGCGAAATTCAGACATACCAGAGATCCTCATCTTTGGGAACAAGCCCTCCCCCTGGGATGAAACATGGGGGGCAGCGGCCCTCGGTCCCCCATCCACCAACCACACACACAACCTCAGGATTATCCTTTATACCCAACTGATCAAGAAGCAACAGATTAATTCCATCTCATTTGCCTGCTTCCACATCCTCCGCATGCTCTGCAAGATTTTTTAATGGATCCCCATCTCTACCCAGGCCATCATCTCCAGCCAACTCAACTACGTAAAAGCAATCTATGCGGGAACCACAAAACAAGTATTGAACTGCATCCAGACCATTGAAAACATGGCAGCAAGACTCGTCCTTGACCTCCCAGAAGGACCAGTATCAATCCCCACCTCAGGGCCCTCTACTGGCTCCCTATCCAGCAAAGATGCCTCTTCAATCTCCTCACACACGCATACAAGGCCCTCCCGCCTACATCAGCAGCCATCTCACTTTCCACCGACTGACCAGGGGACTCTGCTGAGCCTCCCTCTCCCAGGACCACATCCTACTTTTGAGGTTGCGCCTTCTCCCACCTCACTGCCAGGTCCTGGAACAAGCTCCCCCTTCACCTGCGCACCACCCTTTCTCCGAAGGACATCAGAAAGCAGCTCAAGACTTGGCTCTTTGACCCCCATTGCCAGCCAGACGAGGCCCACAGCATCCCTCCAGTGCCTGGAGACCCCCTGTGGAGACAAGTTCACATTCTATACGACCCCATGATTGATTGATTGATTGGCACTGAGGTAACCTAACCCAAATGGCAGCTCAAGATGTTAGTTAAAGGCTTGCTTAAAGAGCCATGTTTTAATAGCTGTCTAATGTTCCCTTAGTTGGGGTTCATCCTAATTTCCATTGGCAGGGAGTTCCAGATGTGGGGGGCCATGACTGAAAATCTGGCTCTGTCTGTTTGTTTCTTTTTTAAATGAGGGATCGATCGATAGAACAGATGGCTAGATCCTAAATTTCTTTGGGGGGAATACCTTTGGCTACAATGTTTTATAACGGCTAGGCTTTTCATGTGGAGGGATTTAAATATGATGCAGCAAGTTTTAAAAGTAGAGCTCTGAGTGAGCTCTGGGAGCCAGAGAAGATGTTTCATCACTGAGGAAATGTGGCAATATCTGGGAAGTTGGTAAATGAGCTGTGCAGCCTGGTTTTTGACAATTTGGAACATGTGTGTGAGGCATCTAGGAAGGCACAGGTAGAGGGGTTCAGCATAGTCTATTTTTGATGCAAGTAGGGCAATTATAACTTGAACTAGTGGATCTACAGTAAGAAATCTTCTTCCTTTCTTAATCCTGACGAGTTGTAGGAAGCAGGTTTAAATCACAAATCCTAGTTGAGGTTTCAGGGAGAGTTCCTCCTTGATAAGAACCCCAAGACTCTTTACCGACTCTTGGGTAGGGGGGAGTACCATCACAGAGGGCCAAAAGGAAGGGCACCAAGGGTCCAGTGTATTTTTGGTTTTGTCAGCATCCCGGATGAACAGCATTGTATCTTGAAAGAACTTCTTAGATTCTGAGGTGGTATCAGTTGTAAAAATACCTTGCACATCTTCTGCATAATTATATATTTTTTCCTTCCTTTTTTATTTCAGAGAATGCACCAGATGATGAATTTATATATTAAAAGGGTGTGGAGAAGGAGATTAACCTTGTGGCACCCCATAATTCAGTTGGACTTTAGGTGAATTGAAAGGGGTAAGTCAGACCATTTGAGCTATCTTTAAAAAAAGGAAATGCTCCATTTGATTGCAGAATCCTGTAACCCTGCAGCCTTGATACTGTGGACCAAAAGATTGTGACCACGTCAAAGGCTGCCAACAGGTAAGGGAGACTGTTTCAGTGGAATGAGCCGGAAAAAAGCCTACTAGGTAGGGGTTGAAAACATTTTAGCCCTCTAAGAAGAAGTAAATGTTACAAGCCACATGTGGTTCTAGTACTTTTCATAGGGTGGGAAATAGGGCAATATGGTGGTAGTGTTTTAAGTCAATAGGGTCCTCACATACTTTCTTTTAAAGAGGTACCATTATTGCCTCCTTGAAGGAACTGGGAACATTTCCTTGGTTAAGGGACAGATTGAGGAACGGAAGTGCTGGGTCAGAAAAGAGAGTAAAATGGTTCTGAATACACCGGAGGGCAGGTATCATTAGGGGTGTTTGCGCGTTAGACCATATTAAGTTAAGTTATAAGGGAACCCGTTGTAGGTCAATGGACCTTTTGACTGTGCTTCGAGTAGTTCCCACCATGTAACCCTGTACCAATACAAATCAATAGCAGTAACAATCAATGGCACCAAAAATCAGTAGGAGTCAGTAATTTCCACACACCATGACCTCTAGGCCATAGATAACCACATCTCTATGTAGAAATTAGAATGTTTACTTCCCTATATTAACAATGCTAATGTCACGTGACTTAGGCCCTCATTATGAACACGGCAGTCGAAACCGCTGTGTCCATGCTGGCGGTCAAAACACTGATCTCCAGCGTCCCCGGATCCCCACCTGCCGTATAATATACATTCCTGGGGGCTGGCGGGCGGAAACATTGTTTCTGCCTGTCGGCCCACAGGACTGCCTGGCGGGGACATAGATGGCAGCTCCATGCCTCTGTGCAGCGGGTGCAGCTGCACCCGTCACGCAGATCACTGCCCGAAAATCAGGCAGTGACCTGCATGATGGGGCACTGCACCGGTGCCCCTGCACTCCAATGCCACGTGCATGGGCAGTGCAGGGGCCCCCGTGGGTGCCCTGGTGCACCCCTTCTGCCAGCTTCCCCGCCAAGGAAAAGCTGGAGGCTGAGGAATCATTATCCAAGAGGCAGCACCGCTGCCCTGTCGGATAATGATTGCGACTGCCACCAGGCTACCTGACGGAGGCAGCCTGGAGATGAGTGAGGGCTGCCGATGGCGGCCCTCATGGTGTTCTTTATGTGGCGGATGCACCAGATGATGAATGTATATATTAAAAGGGTGTGGAGAAGGAGATTAATCTTGTGGCACCCCAAAATTCAGTTGGACTTTAGGTGCCCGCATGGCGGGCAATACTGCCTAGTTCATAATGACCACATTTGTCTCAAAATCAAATGATAAGCATACAGAAACAATGCTGGCTGCCCAAACCGCCTAAAGAATTGCAATCTAATCGAAGCTTGGACCACAACAAATTCTAAGGTTACAGTACAAATTAATAGGAAGAATAACTGCACAAACGAAATGGCGTACATTTAGATTCAGCAAAGTAAAGACATCAACTGTTATTGCATTTGGCGGGCATCATCAATGAGTACCCTAACTAAACTTCAGATTAGAATAGCATGTTTGGACCTCATGCAAAACAATTTAATCAACACAAATTTTGAAAAACATCTAACTAAAGCTCTATCAAAACTAGTGGTTGGTACCTAGTGACAAAGCAAATAGACATAACAATCAGTAACATCGTCTTATACCTGGCCTCAGTATGGTTCAGCAAGTGGTGATCGTCTTTGTCAATTGGACTTCAGTTCAGTCAGCATGGCTTCGGACTTCAGCATTAAAGTTCAGGAAAAGCAAAGTCTCTTCATGCAGTTCGGAAAAGAATAATAACTAACATTCAAGACAATTAAGATGAGTTTCTCGGAATGGCCTCTCTGGACAGTTTGAAAGAATAGAGTTAATGGCGTCTCTTCTCTCTTTGCGGTCTTTCCTAAAACTACTTCCCACTTTGCAATTGGTTAAAGAATTGAATGTTTGCATTTAGTCCAATAAAAATAGAACCCCAAATCTAAGAATTTACTAGTACACGGTTCGCATGCCGATGATTGGCTCCTCTTCTCCTGTTCCCATTGCTTGGCTTGTCAAGTATCAACATTGTATCGGCTTATATTCCACTCAGTGCATCCATTGTCTTCTCCTGGGAAATTCATTCTTACACACACCACGTTATACATTGTATCCCTAGTTAGTACAGTATATTCTAGGAAGCAGTTCTCATGAGAAAGAATTTCATCTACAAGCATTATGTCAGTACAGTGGAAAATCACAATTTAATTTTCAAAGCAGCCATTTTATAACTCGCCTAAGAAATGCAGCTTGACATGAGGCTGTGCAACTAAGCCCAAGACCTAGCTAAATTAAGACCTACTATTACAGTAATAAAGCTATTATAATACATAACCCTTTATCTGACATACTACTACATTAATTTAAATATGAGCCCAACATTTTTTATTAATAAGTCATTAATATTATTGGTGGCCACTCTAGGAGGAGCAATTACAAATGTGTGCATTAATTTTCTACTTTAACTCATTTTATATGCAAATTCAACACTTAGAAAGCATGAATATTTATTAGTAAAATTCAGCATTAACAGGGGAGCCAAATTTAACTTTAGTCAGTATGTCCATAAGGCTTTCGCTACTGAAATCAGGAAACAATAAAAGTGTAAATGGGTTCCTATCTTCTGATGACATTATATTGAGGTGGGATCTGGAGGTAATGCTCCTTTTAATAATCTCAATTTAAACAATGAACAATGAGTTGAGAGAATCGCAAAGGTTTTGAGTGGGTAGAGTAGGTAAGGTGATACTGTCAGGTTTAGAGAGTTAGGTGAAGGTATTAAATACCTCTTTTGGCCTATTGGTGGAATCCAGCAGTTTATTAGTAGAAAAGTGGCATTGGCTTGCCTAGTGAGCGATGTATGCTCTTTAAGTTGTTTTACATAGATTTCCTTAATGTCAGGTAGGTGGATGCTCCGCAATTTGCATTCACAATGATGCAGTTCCCATTGGGCTAGTTTCTGCTCTTCCAAGAAATATTTTGAGGCGTTGTGTTTGTAGTCTGTTTGGTTTTACGGAGAGGGGCATGGCTATACTGGCTTTTATTAGCCACTCCATTATGGCTTCCTCGTAGCAGTCAATGTTGTCATGAGTTGTAAAGGTAATTACTTCATAGACCCTTCATAGACACATGTTCCTGCCTCAAGCAAAATTTCCTTCACCGCTCAGCATGATTGTGAATTTACTTTCAATTATTAATTTCTGTAGTGGAAACTACTAAGTCTAACACTTGGAATTATTTTCTTTTGATCTTTTAAGTTTTATTGATTTTCTATGGCATCTATACTCTTCAAAAATGGCTGTGATCCTGTGTCTAGTTATGTGTTTTAACACATGTGAACATAACAGATTTGCGAAAAGCATTTTGCATCTGTGTCTGTTGGATTGCAATATAGATTTTCGACAATGAGAAACGTCCACTTAATGGTTTTAGGTATGGTGAAGGCTCTGGATAAATAATCAGAAGGAACCAAAGTATGTAATGGTGTAGGTCGCATGGAATGTTTTATTTTTATTAACTAACTAACTTGTCCACTTTGCCAGAAGTGCCTCCCTTTTCTGCTAATGTTTTGATAACAATATTCGTCATTAATGCAAAATGTACTAGAGATGTCTAGGCAATCATGTGTTAATTCATCTTCAGATATTTAAACATCAAAGCTTTTGAATTTTCAAATAGCATTGACCGTGTCTAAGGCGACTCAATCAGATGTCTATAAATTAAATGGATATGCACATTGACAAGGGGTGAGGTGAGGAAAGACAGTAAATTCCTCACAATCTTTTTGAACATAAGGTTCACTGAAACTGACGACAGTTTGCCAGAAAAAAAAAAAAAATAGCAATGACTGCAATTTGATATTAGACTTAATTCTCTGCCAAGAAGAACGGCCAGAAACTTGGCTCTCTGATTCTTTCACAACTGTTGCTCACCCAGTCTGATTACTTTGGTCACTCCTTCTTTATGTAAAAGGAAACTGAAGAACTGAGAGGAAGCAAGAATCAAGAAGCCTGGTATTTGGAGCCTGGGGCAGTAAGGTCACAAGCTAGCAGTATGAATAGGCACACAGATGTCAGCTGGTCCCAAGGTGAGGTTCCTCATATGTCAATGGCAAAGTATGTGATAACAAACAGGTCCCTTACAAAATTAGTCAAGAGGACAGTCAATGACTGCATGTTCTGAAATTACGAATTTCTAAACATCTTAGATTCAGCACAATTTTCCCAGTGTCTTTCAGGTTATTTTCTTTACTTTTGTCACTGTTTTTCTGTCATTCTCTTCCTCCTCTTCCCCCCATTTCCTGACCGTCTCTCCCGTGTTCTCGGTCAAAAGCTGTTCATGAAAAATAAGTCCTGGTCCCAAATAATGTGCAGCCGGGCTCCACTTGCAACCATTGGCTTAAATTAAGTACTAGCTTTAGCCTTGATAATACCATAAGACTATTTATAAGTGCACATCCTAACCTGCTTTAAGATGGGTATTTGAAGAATAAAGAATGAAGAGTCTTTTTAGTGACATGATCTTTTCTGCAGCAAACTAGCCTCAATGAACTATGTTTCACTATTTTTGTGCTGCTTCTTGCCCTGCTAGATAGCAGCACTTACTTTAACCTTGTTTTCACAAGGTTTTAGCTAGAAATTAACACCATTTGAGCAACCAAAAATAAATAAATATGGCCCTCATTACAACACTGGGGGTCTGTGATAAAGTGGCGGTAATACCACCAACAGGCTGGTGGTAAATACCCCCAAATTATGACCATCGCAGAAAGAGCTTTGACAGACAGCCACTTACCACACCTACCTCCAGGGCGGAAACAACAGGCACCACTGCAGTAGCCGCCTACAGCCAGGTGGAAGTCAATGTTCTGCCCACCGTATTAAGACACATCAATCTGCCACCTTTTCTGGGGCGGTACCAACGACACCAAAAGCCTGGCGGAAACACTGCACAGAAGGGAAACGACTCACCTGTGGAGACTCAGGAAAGAACCACACCGCGATGGAGCCTGAACTGCAGATATTCCCAATGCTTTTCTATGTCCTGCTCCACCACGAACACCAACGATGGCGAAGACGATCACGGTGAGTACAGCCGCCTAGCACACAGTGGAGGGGGGGGGAGGAAAAAGAGAGCGACACACATTCACAACACAAACCTCACACACACACACCATACACACAAGCAGATGCATTAATAAAACATATACACACCATACCCCTCAGGAAAAATGCAAGGACAACACAAATAGATAAAAGTGAGTGTAATAAGATAAATAAAGCTGTTGCAATACGTGCATCCAATCTCAAAGTATATACATATTTACAAATCAAGGGACACTGCCCAGTCCTCAATGTTCATGGGCCACAGGGCCACATCATAAAGTCCAAGGCCCCACTTGACTGCCACAACAACATGGAGAGAACACTGCAGGGGCATCAGTTTGAAAATAGGCAGACACCTCAGGGGTACGTGGAACGGGGAGCACCTCATCTGGCAGATGGAACACCACCACTGGTCTTGAAGGGGGCAACATGCCCTGTGCTTGGCCCTGGGGAGTGCAAGGCCACAGTCTCTCGACTGGGTGACATGCCCACTGGTTCTGGAGGGGGAAACATGCCCTGTGCTTGGTCCTGGGGAGTGCAAGGCCACAGTCTCTCAAATGGGTGACATGCCCACTGGTTCTGGAGGGGTCAACATACCCTATGCTTGGTCCTGGGAAGTGCAAGGCCACAGTCTCTCGAGTGGATGACTTGCCCACTGGCTCTGGAGGGGGCATTGTGCCCTATGATCTTCATCCTGGGGAGGATGGGGTGAGTGGATGGCTTCTCCACTGGTTCTGGAGGGGGGCATCGTGCCCTGTGATCTTCATCCTGGGGAGGATGGGGTGAGTGGATGGCTTCTCCAGTGGTTCTGGAGGGGCATCTGTAGGAAAGTACCATCTTGCCTGGCATGTTACCCCCATTTTTACTTGTATGTATGTTTGTTTTTGCCTGTGTCACTGGGATCCTGCTAGCCAGGACCCCGGTGCTCATAAGGTGTGCCCTGTGTAGTGCCTAGCTGTATCACTGAGGCTCTGCTAACCAGAACGTCAGTGTTTATGCTCTCTCTGCTTTTAAAATTGTCACTGCTGGCTAGTGACTAATTTTACCAATTCTGATTGGCACACTGGAACACCCTTATAATTCCCTAGTATGTGGTACCTAGGTACCCAGGGTATTGGGGTTCCAGGAGATCCCTATGGGTTGCAGCATTTATTTTGCCACCCATAGGGATCTCAGACAATTCTTACACAGGACTGCCCTACGCAATATGCAATGCACTATCAGTAACAATGCGAGTCACCAGGGCATGGGGAGGGACACATACCGCACACTGCAGCATACCTGGGATCCACGCACCCCTGCCCAGTGGTGGATGCCTACTAGCTAGGTTGGAGAAATATCACGTCAGAACCCTGCCCAACATGGGACCTGCACTGCAATGTTGGCCCTGACCTAGGGGCACCCAGAGCCACACTTCCCCCAGCCAGATACCACCCCACCAGGCATAAGTAGTAATGATGGGCACTGTACTGACCCCCTTGTTGCTGCTGTGATGCCCCCAAATGCCCATCCAGCTCTGGATAGGCCACCGCCAGTATGCGGGCCATCAGGGGGATCAGGGTTCGACGGGCACCCCTTCGTCGTTAGGAGGCCATCCCCAGTTGGGCCTCCGCCATCTTCTGTGCCCAGCGTCTCCGGTCCTCCCACCGTTTCCGACAGTGGGTTCTTCACCTGCTGTAGACCCCCACGTTCCGCACGTCCTTGGCGATGGCACGCCACAATCCCTTCTTTAGATGGATGCTGACCTGCAGAGGAAATATACACAGGGAAAGGTATTATGTAGACCGTTCTGCCTGTTACACTCATGGCCCACCATCGCTCTCCCATCCCCATACGCAGAGACATGCCCCAACATACATGCTGCACGGTGGCTAGGGCCCATCCACCAACCCCGCCTACATGAGGCCTTCACACACACCACTCCATGCATTCATGCCCCATGCATCGTGCTCACAGTGTACTCACCTGTTGGTCTGGAGGCCCATACCACAGTCCGTACTGGAGTAGGACCCCATCCACTTGTCTCTCCAACTCCGCTGAGGTGAAGGTAGGGGCCCTTTCCCCAGTCACACAAGCCATGGTAGGTTCCAGACACAGGTCACAGCAGCACATGCAGTTAGGTCCTCTCCAGTTGAAGGTCAGGTAGCAAGTGAGTGAACAGATAGAAAATGGTGGTGACATCCTCTGCTGTGCATACCGTTACCACCAGCAGACATCACCATTGGCCACTGTACCCCATAGGGCCCAATAATAACCAATGAGGAGTTGCACAGTGGTTCCCGACTGACTCCCACAACGGCGCACAACATCAGCGGAATTACCTCACTTCCACCTGTCCCTCTATACAGGACATGCAGACACCATTCCAGGGGGGTAGACCATGGATCATAACTGCGTCACAGATGACAATTGTACATTCAAGACATATGCCACTAATACATTAAACAATCACATCATGCATTGAACTGTAGTGACTACAATGTACAGATTATGACCAGCTCATCACTCTTTTACCCCACAGATTGCAACTGCTGCGGATGAACAGGAGATGGAGACATCCACCCGTGTACAGACCCCTGGTGGACTTGGCAACAATGGAGGACAGGCACATTATCCTCACCTACAAACTTGACAGGACCACAATCATGGAGTTGTGTGCCCAATTGGAGCCTGACCTGATATCTGCTATCTGTCACCCCACTGGGATCCCCCCTCTTGTGCTAGTGCTATCCGTGCTCCTTTTCTTGGCAACTGGTTCTTTCCAAGTGGCAGTGGGCTTGGCAGCAGGAATGTCACAGCCAATGTTCTCATTAGTGCTCACTAGAGTGTTGTCTGCCCGGATAAAACACATGTGCATCTAAATTGTTTTCCCCCAAGTGGAGGATTGGGCCACAGTGAATGCTGACTTCTATGCAATGGGACATATCCCCAACATAATTAGGGCAATAAATTGAACACATATTGCAGTTGTCCCCCCCCACTGGCAAAATGAACAGGTCTTCAGAAATCGAAAAAGTTTTCACTTGAATGTGCAGATGGTGTGCTTGTCGGACCAGTACATCTCCTATGTCAATACTAAGTATCCAGGCTCGGTGCATGATGCTTTTATCCTGAGGAATAGCTGCATCCCAAATATGGTAGCCCAACCACAGAGGCACAGGGTGTGGCTAATAGGTGAGCCCTGGTTCCCACCCAGTGTATGTTGGTGTATGGGTATGGTGTGGGCCATATGGCATAGTGTGTGGCTAACAGTTGTCCCTCGATATTTGCAGGTGACTAGGGTTACTCCAACCTCTCATGGCTACTGACCCCTGTGAGGAATGTCAGGACAACGGCAGAGGAATGTTACTTAGAGGCAATGGGCAAACAAGAGGTATAACAGAATGTACCTTCGGCCTCCTGAAGGCCAGGTTTTGGTGCCTCCATCTAACTGGGGGATCCCTGTTCTACTCACCCAAGAAGGTCTGCCAGATAATCGTGGCATGCTGCATGTTACACAACCTTGCTTTGAGATGCCGTGTGCCTTTTCTACAGGAGGAGGAGGCTTGAGATGGCCATCGAGCAGCTGTTGACCCTGTGGACAGTGAAAATGAGGAGGCAGAGGATGAGGATGAGGCAACAGAACTGCAGTGATTAGACAATACTTCCAATAACACACAGGTAAGACAGTGTAACTTCACACTTCATTGACAGTTTTGTGTTTGACATTGTCACTGGCAGGCTGTGAATTCCCACTTCTATGCCCACTCACTGTACCCTTTGGCAATTCTTTTTGCAGATATTGATGCCCCACTATCGCTCCTAGTGTGTTCACTGCAGCCAACTACAGGCCTTTCCTATGTATACATTACTGTATAGTTGAATTGCAATGTTTAAACCTTGTTAAACAAATATATATTTAAATCATTTGACATACTCCATACTAATTTTTTCAAAGTGTGTTTATTGCAGTGCTCTGAAGAAAAGTGGGAAGTGCAATGGGCTGGGTTGATGATGGAGAAAAGTCCAGGGTAGAGTCCAGTCTACTGGTAGCACATGTGCATTGTCCAAAGGGGCATAGGAAGGGGAGCAATGGCAGTTCAAGGTGGATAGGGTGACAGAATGGGACACAAGGGTGACAATCAGGAGAGTCTTATTTCCTGGCGGGGTCTTGGCAATAGTCTCTGGATCCTGCCTGGATTGCAGGGAATGTTTGCTGGGTGGTTCTCCTTCTTCAGGGGAAGGGGTGCTGGTGGCCTGTTGGTCCTGTGGAGGGGCATCCTGTCCACTACCGACAGCGGAGGTGGAGGGCTGTTCAATCGTCTGGCTAGTGGCAGGGTCCCGCTGGTGTGACACTGCCTCCCTCATAATGTTGGCCATGTCTTCCAGCACCCCTGCAGTGGAGACCAGGGTTGTGTTAATGGCCTTTCAAGTCCTCCCTGATCCCCTGGTACTGTCCCTCCTGCAGCCGATTTGTCTCCTGCACGTTGTCCAGGATCTGTCCCAGCGTATCTTTGGAATGTTGTGTGCTCCCAGGATCGCAGTGAGTGCCTCCTGGAGAGCCAGTTCCCTGGGCATGTCCTCCCCCTGGTACACAGCAGTCCTCCCAGCTTCCCTGTTGTCCTGTGCCTCTGTCCCCTGAACCATGTGCCCACTGCCACTTACCACAGGTCCCTGATTGTCTTGGGTTTATGTTGTGCCCTGGGGTCCCTGTAGTGGTGGACACACTGTTGATTGAAGTGTCCTGGGAACAGAGGTAGGGGCACGCTGGGTGGGTAATGTGGTAGTACTTCCTGAGGGGGGTGTAGGAAAGTACCATCTTGCCTGGCATGTTACCCCCATTTTTCAATGTATTTATGTTGTTTTAGTTGTATGTGTCACTGGGACCCTGCCAGCCAGGGCCCCAGTGCTCATAATTGTGCCTGAATGTGTGACCTGTGTAGTGACTAACTGCCTCACTGAGGCTCTGCTATCCAGAACCTCAGTGGGTATGCTCTCTCATTTCTTTCAAATTGTCACTAACAGGCTAGTGACCAATTTTACCAATTTACATTGGCTTACTGGAACACCCTTATAATTCCCTAGTATATGGTACTGAGGTACCCAGGGTATTGGGGTTCCAGGAGATCCCTATGGGCTGCAGCATTTCTTTTGCCACCCATAGGGAGCTCTGACAATTCTTACACAGGCCTGCCACTGCAGCCTGAGTGAAATAACGTCCACGTTATTTCACAGCCATTTACCACTGCACTTAAGTAACTTATAAGTCACCCATATGTCTAACCTTTACCTGATAAAGGTTAGGTGCAAAGTTACTTAGTGTGAGGGCACCCTGGCACTAGCCAAGGTGCCCCCACATTGTTCAGGGCAAATTCCCCGGACTTTGTGAGTGCGGGGACACCATTACACGCGTGCACTACACATAGGTCACTACCTATGTGTAGCTTCACAATGGTAACTCCGAATATGGCCATGTAACATGTCTATGATCATGGAATTGCCCCCTCTATGCCATCCTGGCATAGTTGGCACAATCCCATGATCCCAGTGGTCTGTAGCACAGACCCTGGTACTGCCAAACTGCCTTTTCAGGGGTTTCACTGCAGCTGCTGCTGCCAACCCCTCAGACTGGTTTTTGCCCTCCTGGGGTCCAGCCAGGCCTGGCCCAGGATGGCAGAACAAAGGACTTCCTCTGAGAGAGGGTGTTACACCCTCTCCCTTTGGAAAATGGTGTGAAGGCAGGGGAGGAGTAGCCTCCCCCAGCCTCTGGAAATGCTTTCATGGGCACATTTGGTGCCCATTTCTGCATAAGCCAGTCTACACCGGTTCAGGGACCCCTTAGCCCTGCTCTGGCGCGAAACTGGACAAAGGAAAGGGGAGTGACCACTCCCCTGACCTGCACCTACCCTGGGAGATGCCCAGAGCTCCTCCAGTGTGCTCCAGACCTCTGCCATCTTGGAAACAGAGGTGCTGCTGTCACACTGGACTGCTCTGAGTAACCAGGGCCAGCAGGTGACGTCAGAGACTCCTTCTGATAGGCTCCTTCAGGTGTTGCTAGCCTATCTTCTCTCCTAAGTAGCCAAACCCTCTTTTCTGGCTATTTAGGGTCTCTGCTTTGGGGATTTCCTTAGATAACAAATGCAAGAGCTCATCAGAGTTCCTCTGCATCTCTCTCTTCACCTTCTGCCAAGGAATCGACTGCTGACCGCGCTGGAAGCCTGCAAAACTGCAACAAAGTAGCAAAGACGTCTACTGCAACTCTGTAACGCTGATCCTGCCGCCTTCTCAACTGTTTTCCTGGTGGTGCATGCTGTGGGGGTAGTCTGCCTCCTCTCTGCACTAGAAGCTCCGAAGAAATCTCCCGTGGGTCGACGGAATCTTCCCCCTGCTACCGCAGGCACCAAAGAACTACATCACCGGTCCCCTGGGTCTCCTCTCAGCACGACGAGCGAGGTCCCTTGAATCCAGCAACTGTGTCCAAGTGACTCCCACAGTCCAGTGACTCTTCAGTCCAAGTTTGGTGGAGGTAAGTCCTTGCCTCCCCACGCCAGACTGCATTGCTGAGAACCGCAACTTTTGCAGCTACTCCGGCCTCTGTGCACTTCCGGCGGAAATCCTTTGTGCACAGCTAAGCCTGGGTCCACGGCACTCAAACCTGCTTTGCACGACTTTCTAAGTTGTCCTCCGTCGACGTGGGACTCCTTTGTGCGACTTCGGGTGAGCATGTTTCACGCATCTTCGTAGTGCCTGTTCTGACACTTCTGCGGGTGCTGCCTGCTTCTGAGAGGGCTCCTTGTTTTACTCGACGCCCCCTCTGTCCCCAGACGCAATTGGCGACATCCTGGTCCCTCCTGGGCCACAGCAGCATCCAAAAACCCTAACCGCACGATTTGCAGCTAGCAAGGCTTGTTGGCGGTCTTTCGGTGGGAAAACACTTCTGCACGACTCTCCACGGCGTGTCACGGTTTTCAATGGGCTTACCGTCGAAGCTCAGAGGCGTGGGGGAATGGCCCCGGTTCCGGCAGGTTCTGCTCTGGCCGAGGTAGAGGCGACCCCTTCCGGTAGCCACAGTGCTGTTTGGTATGAGCAAACCACTACAGTCCGTGTCCTCCAGAAGGAGTCCCAGAGGAAAAACCCCAGTAGGGTAAAAAACCTCCACAGGAACTCCCTGAAACGAAAGGAGGACACCAGGGCGTTAGGACCGAAGGTCAGGAAGACTGGGAAACAAGGCAGGTCAGGAACACACAGGAATCGCAGGAAGAAATCAATCAGAGCATGACTACCACCAAGGAGTGTTGCAACACAATGGACAAGCAGCTGAATTCCCCTTATATACCCCTAGACAGGAAGTAGGAAACAGGAAGTAGAAATACCACCATTTTGGATTGGGGAAAAGAAAACAATAGTGAATCAGGTACGTGCATCTAATAAAGAAAAAACAATGCATGCTGGGCAGAGAGGAAGTGGTCAGCATGCTGGAAAGGAAAAGGCAAGTATAAAGTACACCATGTGCAAGGGTTCGGTTTTGTTCTGGGGATATCGGTAAGTGGTGAGCAGGTAATGCAACATGCAAGAAATAAAATGTAAAGCGTGTAATGCGCTGTATGCGGCCAGGCCTGAAACCCCCTCGGGGCTTCAAGCCCTGCCGCGTCTGCCTTTATGGCAGAACCTGAAGTAAGGGAAGCGGCGAGTGCCGCGACCCTTAAACCAGCTCCTTGGAGCCTCCACGGCCCGCGCTCGAGCCGCGGCGTCCCCCGCGGCCCGAGCGTCGGCCGCGGTGAAAACAAGGTGCCGTGCTGCGGCAACCTGAGCCCGCGGCAGCGGCGAGCGCTGCGGCCGACGCGGCATAACAGTATGCCCCCCCGAGGCCCCGGGTTTGTGAGGGAAGAGCCGAAAAAAGCGACGGACCAAAAGAGGAGCATGAACTGAAGAAGCATCCTCCCAGGAACACTCACTCATAGGGTACCCCTTCCAATGAATAAGATATTGGAGGCGTCCATGGAAAAACCGAGAGTCACAGATTTCCTCAACCTCGTACTCAGGCACATTATCAACCAACAGAGGAGGGGGACAGGGTAATTGCCTATGAAAAGGATCAGGACGGTAAGGTTTCAGTTGCGAGACATGGAATACAGGGTGGATCTTCCACGTCCGGGGTAGGCGAAGAAGCACAGACACTGGGTTGATCTTTTTGAGAATTAGAAAGGGACCATAAAAGCGGGGTTTGAATTTGTTCTGAGTGAGTCGGAGAGGTAGGAATCTAGAGGAGAGCTAGACTTTATCATGGACCTGATATGGAGGAGCCTCACAGCGTCTCCTATCTGCTATCCTTTTCATGCGGGACTTGGTGGACACAAGGTTGGAATGGATAATTCGTTGTATACCCCGTAGCTGTCGAACGTAGGAGGAGATGGCAGGAAGATTGGAGTTATCTCTCAGGGGAGTTGGGAAGGCCCTGGGATGGAAACCGTAGGAGCCATAGAAAGGAGAGACCTTCGAGGCACTGTGTAGAGAGTTGTTTTAGGAGAATTCTGCAAGCGGTAAGTAGGGAGCCCAATTACTTTGTGTAGCATTGCAGAAGCTACGTAAGTACTGTTCGAGACCCTGATTGAGTCGTTCCGTTTGTCCATTGGTTTGAGGGTGGAACCCGGATGATAAGGCCACTTTGATTCCCAAGGTCTTACAGAATTGATTCCAGAATCGGGAGATAGATTGAGGACCCCTGTCCGATATAATGACTTGGGGTAACCCATGAAGCCTAAAGATTTCTTGAGTAAAGATCTGACCTAATTCCTTTGCCGTTGGTAACTTTCTTAAGGCCGTGAAGTGGGCTATCTTGGTGAAGGAGTCCACAGTTACCATTATGACGTGGTTTCCCATTGAGGAAGGTAATGCGCACATAAAATCTGTGGAGATAGTATGCCATGGGCCTGGGGGAACAGGTAATGGGCGGAGCAATCCCACTGGTCTGGTTCAGGGTGTCTTGGCTTGAGCACATATGACAAGATAATACATATGCCTCAGTGTCAGCCTTGAGAGTTGGCCACCAGAAGGAGCGAAGCAAAAGGTCTTGAGTGGCTTTCATTCCTCGATGACCTGCGACAGGGGAATCATGGCACATGTGTAAAGCTTCGGTTTGCACTGCTTTAGTGGGTAAAAACAGGGCCTTGTCATGATAATAATAGCCATGATCTGTATGCAGTTGCGGACGTAACTTATTTAGTTCTGTATCGTGTAGACGGGCATATTCGGACTTGACTTGGTCTAAAAACATTTGTGCTACCCCTATGATCTTATTGTTGTCAAATAAGTTCTGAACAGTGGAATCGCCACACTCAGGATAACGTCGGGACAAGGCATCCGCCAGGGTGTTCTGAGAACCAGGGATGTAGGTGATATAGAAGTCATATTGGCTGAAGAAGAAGGCCCATCGAGCCTGCCGGCTATTTTGACACTGAAAGTTTGTTAAGCACTGTAGATTTCTGTGATCGGTCCGGGCTTCAAATGGTTCCTTTGATCCCATCAAGAAGTGTCTCCATTCTGTGCACGCGACTTTTAAGGCGAGTAATTCGCGTTCTAGCACGGAATAGTTCTGCTCAGAATCAGATAGAATGTGGGATAAATAAAATACAGGGTGTTCTAGATCATCATCATCTTGTTTTTGCAATAAGGCAGCCCCAATGGCTCTTTCTGAGGCATTTGTGACAACAATGAATTGCTTGCTGGTGTCTGGGTGTCGTAGAATAGGGGCTTGAATAAAGGCTTTCTTTAAATCCTGAAAGGCTGACTCGGCGCCTGGTGTCCAACAAAAACCCTTTTTTAGATGTTCTTTTTTAAGGGTTTGAGTAATGTAGCTGGTTCTCTGGGCAAAGTCTGCTATGAATTGTCGGTAGAAGTTGGCTAGCCCCAAAAAACATTGAGTCTCCTTGATGGAAGAAGGAGATGGCCAATTCAATATAGCCTGTACCTTGTCTGAGTCCATGGCGACTCCGGTTTGGTTTATGCAGTATCCCAAGTATTTTACTTCTGTCTGATCAAACTCGCATTTTTCAGGTTTGCAGAACAAATGGTGTTGTCGGAGTCTCTCTAAGACTTGGCGAACGTGCTTGGAATGTTCCTCTGGATGAACCGAATAGATTAGGATATCGTCGAGATACACCACCACTGTTTGTTGCAAAAGATCAGAAAAGATAGAATCCATGAACCTTTGAAAAATGGACGGGGCATTAGTGAGTCCGAATGGCATTACTCTATACTCGTAGTGACCAAAAGGTGTTCTAAAGGCGGTCTCCCACTCATCACCTTCTCTTATTCTTAGAAGATGATAGGCTCCTCAGAGATCCAGCTTGGTGAATCTCTTGGCTCCTCTGACTGCTTCTAAGATGTCCTTTATGAGGGGTAACGGGTACCGATCTTTAATAGTGATCCTGTTTAATCCTCTGAAATCAATACAAGGACGCAAATCTTTGGGTTTTTTTGGTACAAAGAAAAGAGGAGCCCCGGCGGGTGAAGAGGAGGGAGTAATCAACCCGCTTTGTAGGTTCTCATCTAGGTACTCCTTCAAAATCTGTTTCTCTGGTTCTGTGAGAGAGTACATCCGCCCAAAAGGAACCACTGTATCTGGTTCTAAAGGGATGGCACAGTCGTATTCTCTGTAGGGTGGCAGTTCAGGCCTTTCCGGTTTCTGGAATACATCGGCATAATCCTGATAATGCCTGGGAACTCCATGTAGGACATTAATGGATCCTCCCACCTTAGAAGGTGCTGTAGAGAGACCTTTTGGGGACCAATAATCCCCGGTGGAATAGCAGTGGTGTTGGCAAAAGTGGGAGGACAACGAAATGTTTTTTGTTTCCCAGTTGATGTAAGGATTGTGCCGTGTAAGCCATGGAATTCCCAGGATCATGACGTGGTGTGGTGATGAAATTAAATCGAACGAAAGATTTTCTTGATGTTTTCCAAACTGTAAACAGAAGGTAGGGGTGGTATATTGTACAGGTCCAGAGGCCAAGAGTGACCCATCCACGGTATGTACCTGTTCTGGTACTTCTTTGGGTATTTGTGCTATCTGTCGTTCCTTAGCCCAGGCTTCATCTAAATAGAGGCCACTGGCTCCACAGTCCAATAAGGCCAAGGTTCTTTCTTCCCGACCATCTGTTAAATGAAGGATAACTGGTAAAAGAAAAAGAGCAGTTCCTTCCTCCCTGGAAGAGCAAATAGAAGGTATATCACGATATCCCGCCCTCACCCTTCTTACTGAGGACGGGAGTTGGCGTTTCCCAAGGGCTTGGTTGGACGAATGGGGCAAGCGCGAATTAGGTGACCAGCTGCACCACAATATAGACAAAGCCCCTTCCTTCGTCTATGTTCCCTTTCACTGGCTGATAAAGGTCCTCGAGCCGTGTCAATCTGCATTGGCTCTTCCTCTGTATTCCCTTTAAGTTCAGGACGGACTTCCTCGGTGCGATGAGAGAAGGAGCGAGACGGTACTGAGTGAGATGGCAAACAACTCTTCTTTTTCTCCATTCTTCTTTCATTCAACCGATATTCTAGCGTCAGAGCCTGGTCCATTAATCCTTTAAGGTTTTCTATTCTAGCAGAGTGCACTAGTTCGTCTTTAATGTCCTCTCTGAGACCTCTATGGAACAGTGTCACCAAGGTACATTCCACCCAGGTTGTTTCTGCTGCTAATTGTCTGAAGCGGGTGATGTATTGTAATACATCTTGACTCCCTTGTTGGACTTCGCAAAGAGCCTCTTCTGCTGACACCTCGAGTCCAGGGCGTTCAAACATCTGTTTAAAAGTAGTGATAAAGGTGGAAAAATTAGATAGGCAGGGATCGTTTCTGGTTACTAGAGGTGTAGCCCAAGCCAAGGCTGGCCCCGATAAGGCACTAATCAAATACCCCACCTTGGTCTTGTCTTGTACAAATTGCGAGGGGCGAAAGGCAAAGTACACCGTCAAGGCATCCAGGAATTCTTTCAATTTGGTAGGATCCCCGGAAAAACGAGGTGTAGTGGCAGCTACTGCGGGGACATCTGTGGTCCTGGATGCAAAGGCTTGTCGATAGACAGTATTTTCAGTGCGTAACTGCTGGAGTTCTTGGGCCTGTTGTTGTATCGTCATCAGCAGGGTCTGGCTCGTAGGTTCCGTGTTTGCCACTGGATTATCCATAATAGTGGACTGCAACTGGAGTTTTGGGCGTTGCAATCTGTCACGGTTTTCAATGGGCTTACCGTCGAAGCTGAGAGGCGTGGGGGAACGGCCCCGGTTCCGGCAGGTTCTGCTCTGGCCGAGGTAGGGGCGACCCCTTCCGGTAGCCACGGTGCTGTTTGGTATGAGCAACCCACTACAGTCCGTGCCCTCCAGAAGGAGTCCCAGAGGAAAAACCCCAGTAGGGTAAAAAACCTCCACAGGAACTCCCTGAAACGAAAGGAGGACACCAGGGCGTTAGGACCGAAGGTCAGGAAGACTGGGAAACAAGGCAGGTCAGGGACACACAGGAATCGCAGGAAGAAATCAATCAGAGCGTGACTACCACCAAGGAGTGTTGCAACGCAATGGACAAGCAGCTGAATTCCGCTTATATACCCCTAGACAGGAAGTAGGAAACAGGAAGTAGAAATACCACCATCTTGGATTGGGGAAAAGAAAACAATAGTGAATCAGGTACGTGCGTCTAATAAAGAAAAAACAATGCATGCTGGGCAGAGAGGAAGTGGTCAGCATGCTGGGAAGGAAAAGGCAAGTATAAAGTACACCATGTGCAAGGGTTCGGTTTTGTTCTGGGGATATCGGTAAGTGGTGAGCAGGTAATGCAACATGCAAGAAATAAAATGTAAAGCGCGTAATGCGCTGTATGCGGCCAGGCCTGAAACCCCTTCGGGGCTTCAAGCCCTGCCGCGTCTGCCTTTATGGCAGAACCTGAAGTAAGGGAAGCGGCGAGTGCCGCGACCCTTAAACCAGCTCCTGGGAGCCTCCACGGCACGCGCTCGAGCCGCGGCGTCACCCGCGACCCGAGCGTCGGCCGCGGCGTCCCCCACGGCCCGAGCGTCGGCCGCGGTGAAAACAAGGTGCCGTGCTGCGTCAACCTGAGCCCGCGGCTGCGGCGAGCGCTGCGGCCGCGGCGGCATAACACGGCGTGGGGGATCCCTTCTCCAAAGGGGAAGTCTCTAGCCCCTGTCGTTCCTGCAGAATCCTCAGCTTCTACTGTCCAGTAGTAGCTTCTTTGCACCCACAGCTGGCATTTCCTGGGCATCTGCCCATCTCCGACTTGCTTGTGACTTTTGGACTTGGTCCCCTTGTTCCACAGGTACCCTCGACTGGAAATCCATCGTTTTTGCATTGCTGGTTTGTGTCTTTCCTGCAGAATTCCCCTATCACGACTTCTTTGTCCTTTGGGGAACTTTAGTGCACTTTGCACTCACTTTTCAGGGTCTTGGGGTGGGCTATTTTTCTAACCCTTACTATTTTCTAATAGTCCCAGCGACCCTCTACAAGGTCACATAGGTTTGGGGTCCATTCGTGGTTCGCATTCCACTTTTGGAGTATATGGTTTGTGTTGCCCCTATCCCTATGTGTCCCCATTGCATCCTATTGTAACTATACATTGTTTGCACTGTTTTCTAAGACTATACTGCATATTTTTGGTATTGTGTACATATATCTTGTGTATATTTGCTATCCTCATACTGAGGGTGCACTCTGAGATACTTTGGAATATTGTCATAAAAATAAAGTACCTTTATTTTTTGCTATATCTGTGTATTGTGTTTTCTTATGATATTGTGCATATGACACTTGTGGTACTGTAGGAGCTTCACTCGTCTCCTAGTTCAGCCTAAGCTGCTCTGCTAAGCTACCATTATCTATCAGCCTATGCTGCTAGACACCCTATACACTAATAAGGGATAACTGGGCCTGGTGCAAGGTGTAAGTACCCCTTGGTACTCACTACAAGCCAGTCCAGCCTCCTGCAGGGGGAGGCTCTGTGAAGTGAGACTGTGTCTGGGTAACTAACTGTCCAGAGGTCCCTGATGGGGCAGGTTGCTCATCCACATCCAGGCATGCAGAGTCGCTGTCATCACTGTGGGCCTCTTCTGTGGGGGGACTATACGTTGCTGGCACCTCTTCTCCGGTGACATTGGCTGGGATACCTGTGGGGATGTATCTACATTGTTATTTTTTCTGTGTGTGACATATTGTGCATGGGTGGGTTTCCCTCTATGGTTGTTATTGCCCTGGCAGCTTTTCCTTCTGTGAGTTGTTATGTGGTGGGCTAGGTGATTCTCTAGTATGCATGTTTTAGTGATAGGTGTCCATGCAGGTCTATGAGTGGTGTCCATGCATTGGTGGTGCATGTTGGGCTTGGCATTGGGGTGAGTGGGTTGTGATTGTAGGGTGTGTGGGAGGTGGTGGAGTGATGGGAGTGAGGGTGGGGTTGGGGTATGTGATGGTATGTAGGTAGGGGGGTGATCGTAATAGAGAGTTGACTTACTAGCGTCCAGTCCTCCTGCCAGGCCCTCAGCATGCATGATTGCCAAGACTTGTTCCTCCCATGTTGTTAGTTGTGGACGAGGAGGTGGGGGTCCACTGCCAGTCCTCTGTACAGCAAGCGGGTGTATTGCTGCAATGGAAGGTACCTTCCCCCATAGGGCGTTCTACCTCTTCATGATGTCATCCTTTGTTCTGGGGTGCTGTCCCATGGCGTTGACCCTGTCCACGATTCTCCGCCATAGCTACATCTTTCTAGCGATGGACAACTGCTGCACCTGTGCTCCAAATAGCTGTGGCTCTACCCGGATGATTTCCTCCACCATGACCTTTAGTTCCTCCTCAGAGAATCTGGGGTGTCGTTGTGGTGCCAAGGATGTAGTGTGAGTGGTGTGGCTGATGGTATGTAGGGTGATGTGTTGGGGTGTGTGATGTAAGGTGTGTGGGTGGTGTATAGTTGATGGTGGTATGTGCCTCTGGTTATGTGAGTGCTCTTGCTGCCTCTCTCAGTTGGCAATAGTTTGTAGTCGTAAAGAATTGTAGGTACTGTGGGTGGGTGTTTTATAGTGGTGTGGGTGTGTGGGTTAGGTGTGTGTATGGGTGTCAGGTGTGTGTAGTTTGAATTGTACAATGTGGTGGTGTTTTGTATGTGTGTGTGTATTTTGAGCGCGGCGGTATGTAATGCCAATGGTTTGCCACCATTGAATGTCTGCCATGGTGATTCATGGGTCATAATGTTGTGGGCGTTGTTCTGTTGGTGTAACTGTGTGGGTTTTGATACCACCAGTTTATCCCTGACCTTTGGTGTGGCGGATTTGTGTCTGTGGCTCAATAGTGACGGATTGGCGTGTGTGTGTCATAATATGGTGAATAGATGTCCACCGCCGTGGCGGTATGTTGGCGGCAGTCAGCATGGCGGTAAGTGGGATTTACCGCCAATGTCATAATGAGGGCCTATATGTCTCTAATTAATGTAAAGGAGCGATCCACAAGAACGTATGAATAGCATTATCTCAAACAGCATATGAGCACAGGAGAAATTAATTCAGCCCAAATGCCGAAACCAAACATTATTTTTTTAGAACAGAGATGCACTGTGTTTGACCTGACCATCTATGCAGAGCACCTCCAAACTTTTTGTCTTCAGCCGTCCTTTTTCTGAATTCTTTTTTGTTGGCATAAGGATTCTGTGCACTTTACAACTGCTAACCATTTGCTAGAGTGCTAGTGCTCTCTCCCTGAAACATGGTAAACTTGGCCAAGACCCAATTGGCACATGTATTTATTAGTCCCAAGTATTTAAGACTACATGGAACACAGGGTCTACAATTTAATTGCTACTAATTGGCCTGCAATACTCATTGTGCCACCCACTAAAGTAGCACTTTAAAACTAGTATCAGGCCTGCCACTGCATCCTGTAGTGAAATTTTAAACTGCCATTTTGACCGGGCAAAATAATAAACCTTTTGCAAGGCCTAAAGCTTCCATTTTAATGCCTATAAGTCACCCATAAGGAAGGCTGTAAAAGACATTTGAATGATGGTGTGCGGTATGATTTGGTATAGTGTTCTGTCTAGTGAAGCCCAAGTATGGTTTATTGAAGTGGTGTTGGATTAGTGAGATGTAGACCATCTATAAAGTATTGATTGCGATGTTGTGTGATGAGCCTTGGGTTCAAGTCTGCGGATCCTGCACAAATCAAAGTCAATTCGGTTAACCATTTTGATTGTTCTTTATTGTTAGCATAGATATGCATAAAAGAAAAAACATATTAGTAAAATACTAAATATGCATCCGTGAAAAGAATCCTTAAACGACAAACAACAGAACATTAATTCATTTCAAATACCTATTTTTAACCTTGTACAAGAACACCACCTATCTTTGAAGATGAAGCCAGGTATTAAGGTATGCTCACTGAATTGTCACATCCCTTCTTTTTAGGCCTTGACCATCAGAGAAAGGTGGACACATTGGTTAACCCTATTGTTATGCTATGTTAATATAACTTATAACTGATATAGTTGAAGGGGTATCTCTACGCTATAACAGATACAGTCAGGACATAAACACCCATCTAAAACAAGGCAGTCTTGAGCAATTTCTAGAAACTACAATTTAGAACAGGAACAAACATAAAGTGGCAGATTGTTCCAGTAGATTGATGCCAGATAGGTAAAAGGTCTTCCCCCTCTTCTCATCAAACGAATGTGTGGAACTGGCAAAAGTTACCTATTACCATAATTGGGGTGTACCTTCAGTGGGTATGTTTGGGGTGAAATACCCCATAACTAAACTAATTCTTGACTTGGTGGTTGGGTCTGGGGGCCCCTGAGTTGGGTCTGTTTTGGAAACTGGATTACTGGATGAAGGGGGGAACCCTACTCAAGCAACAGCCAACATTTCTGTCAGTGAGAAGTCAAAAACAATCCATATATTCACCTGTGCTTAACACTCTGGTAGGCAGTCAGGCTTATTTTAGAGGCAATGTGTAATGTATATATGCAGCAATTCAAACAGTAACAAAATGGAAAAAAAACACAACAAAAACCACTCATCAATTCAGAAAACTAGTGTAAAATATAATACTTTATTTGACACCAAAAAAACAAAAGTCTAATCAGTAGACGCTGAGATATATAATTTCAGTGTTTCTTGTGACACCAAACTAAACCTTTCTACCTACTTCCGGTTGAACATTATCACTTATTAAATGTAATAAGTTAACCCAATGTTATCCTAAGAGAGAGGTAGGCCTCACAGTAGTGAAAAACAATCGTAGGAGCTTTTTACTACCAGGATATGTAAATGTTAAAAGTACATGTCCAACGTTTTCAATACACTGCACCCTGCCCTATGGGCTATTTAGGGCCTACCCTAGTGCTGACTTATATACATTAAAACAGAAGGGTTTCAGCCAGGCAACAGGATTATTTTGCCAGTTCAAATGGAAGTTTAAAACTGCACACACACAGGCTGTATTGGTTGACTAGAGACATGTTTAACAGGCTATTTAAGTGGGTTGCACAGTCAGTGATGCAGGTTCACTAGTAGCTCATTTACAGGCCCTGGGTACCTGCAGTACCACTTTACTAGGGACTTTCAAAGAAATGAAATGTGCCATTTGGATGTAAGCCAATGTGACCATGTTTAAAGGAAAGAGCACTTTAGCACTGCTTAGCAGTGGTAACGTGCACAGAGTCCTCTAGCTAACAAAAATGAGATCAGCTAAAATGGAGTAGTAAGGCAAAATATTTGGGGAGAAGACAATTGTAAGTCTGAGAGGTCTAACAGGTGTGTCCCCATAGCTTAAAGTAGAGAGAACTACCCAGCCTCCTAGGAGTTTTCATCACTAAGAAGGAAAAGCATGGAGAGACCATCAGCATTGATGTGGTCTGAGCCAGGATGGTGTTCCAACATAAAGACCATTCCATGTAGGGAGACTGACCACTTCAACAGTTTGGGATTAATTTACGTCCTCATTTTCATGAGCCATCTGAGGTGCATGTGGTCGGTCTGAACATGGAAGTGAGCCCCAAACAGGTATGGTCTTAGCTTCTTCAGTTCCCAGACCACAGCAAACACCTGTCTCCCAATACTTAATAGCACTCCACGTCTGTTATGAGGAGATAACCACCTGCTAATGACGGCTATAGGTTGGTCTAGGCCCTCCTCATTTAACTGTGTTTGGACAGTCTCTATGCCATGCTCTAGAGTGAGTGTCTGCATAATGAACTCTTTGAAGTCAAGAGCCTTGATTACTGGTGTTCTACACATGACTCATTTAATGGAGTCAAAGTCTTTCTGACAGGCCTGTTTCAAGACCACCTTTTTATGCAGCTTCCTAGAAGTCAGCTCAGTTAAGGGGGCAACAATGATGCTATACATTTTGACAAACCGCCTCTAATATCCTGTGAGGCCCGGGAAGGCTCCCATATCAGTCTGAGTTTTAGGGGTTACCAGGCCAGGATAGCCTGATTTATGGTCTGGAGGAGCTGCATCTTGCCACCACCAATGCATGTGATTCCAATACACAAGAGTAGGCTCCCCTACCTGGCACCTACTGGCTTCAATAGGCAGGCCCACATGCTGCAGTGTCTGAAGCATCTCCTGGACGTGGTTCAGTTATTCTTCCCAGCTGCAGCTGAAGACAGCCATGTCAACTAGGTAGATAGCACTGAATGCTTCCTTCCCAGTCAGAACCCTGTTCACCGACCTCTGAAAAGTGTCAGGGGCATTCATTAGGTCAAAATACATCACCCTAAACTGGAAGTGGAACTCTGAGGTTGGGAATGCAAACCTCTCTTTTACCCCCTCAGTTAGAGCAATCTGCTACTAACCTGATGTGAGATCAAAAGTACTGAGAAATGTGTCAGCACCCAGTGCAAGATCGTAATTCCTCAGGGCTTGCGTGCTGCCAGAATGTTCCACTCCAGGCTGAATGATATTTTGACACAGACTATTGGAGTGGCCAGGCGAGGGAAAGGGTGTTGGGGAAGGAACTGTGGGGAGGAAGACATGTAAAGGAAAAAAACAACAGTTGAGACAAGGTCCTCTAAACCCCCTCCACTCCAGTGCCTCTTTGGTATTTTTTCCTAAGAATAATGATCAGAGCCCTACCTTGCTTTTCCCCTGATGGATGGTGATACCCCTGAGAAGTTATGTTATGAAGCAACAGATTATTGACTGTGAATGTATTTATACACAATGGTTATTTTAACAGATGCTTGCACAATGGAGTTAAATGACTGCATCAAACCTACAGCAACACATACCAGCTCTCGCTCGTTGGATGCCTTCAGCTGACTTTGGAAATTACTCTGCAAAATTGGGATCAGTTCTGGTTAGGCTGACAGAAAACCGTTGTTAATGATGTAAGAGGTGAAGAGTCATGAATTTCTCCAAAGTCTTGAAGAAACAATATGCAGAACCTGCCCCGCAACATATGTACAGTTATTACAGTGTTTTTTTTCAAAAAGTGTGCTTATAAGCTTGATGTCATTCCATAGTGCAATGCACTCTTACCCCGAGATTGGGCCAATCTTGTTAACCATATGGATTTTTCAGCGGGGTTCTCAGTAAGTTCTCAAAGCCCCCATTACTCTGCCAGTGATGAATACATACTCATTTGGGGAGTAAGATGCTCTCCGATGCCTAGAAGCTGGAAAGAACTGAACAAATGCCAAAGCAGGTGTGGGAGGAAAGAACCACTGAACCGCACTCCGAATTAAACAGAGAAATGGTGAGCACGTGGTCTAGGGCGGGGCTCGTTTTCTACACAGGTCCCTCCCAAAATGGCTGCCCTTCTAGTACCACTGGGAATTGAAGTTTGAAAATGTTCTTGTTGTGTCTGGCTATGCCTGCACCTAGAGCACATGCACAGGCAACAAACAGTTGTAAGGGCACAATTAAAGACATGATACTGGAAATTCCACATGAAATAAAATGCAAGATAAAAACTAAAACACAGACTTATTTCAGTGCTGCTACATACTGGTTTAGACAGACTTTAAAGGGCACTGCAACCAGTACTTGGCCAATGTGAGGGACCCATGAATCTTGCCACATAGTTTACTAGGGCATGGTCTGTGGAGGAGACTCACTGGGCGCCGCCACCTCAAAGTCCTAGAGCCGCCATCCGAGACCATGACACCAGCCTATGAGATCATCAGCTTGGAGGGTGGGGTGCACGTCAGTCTTGGTGAATGAACTGAGTCCCCTGTAGTCCACACAGAACCTAAGTTCTGAAGTGGTGCCCAGTGGGGCAGCCTTGGGAACCAGCACAGGGGGGATGGGTCAGGGACTGCTGGGGGGCTCAATCACCCTAAAAGCCAGCATTTTAGAGACTTCCTCCTTGATGCTGGTATTCACCTTGTCCAACAACATGTACATTTTGTTCTTCACCGGCATACTGCCTCCAGTATCTATGCCATGGATATTCAAAAGGGTAAGCCCAGTGGTGAGGGAGAACAGAGAAGAGAACTGCCTTAGCAACTTGTGAGAGTAATTCTGCTGCTTTGGAGTCAGAGTAACGGAGTGGTTAATGTCCGCTGCTGACCCATCATGCTTCTAGGTAGATAGGTGGTCAGGGAGAGGTTCGCTCTCCTCATCCACTCTGTCATCTGTCACTAAAAGCATGGTGGCTTCAGACCTTTCAAAGTGTGGTTTGAGACAGTTTATGTGGAATACCCTTAAAGGATTTCTAGAGGTCTTGAGATTCACCAAGTAGATGGCATCTCCCTACCAATCATTCACCTTATATGGGCTTGTGCAAACATTTTTGAGAGCAAGGGGCTCTATAGTCTCCCAGACCCACATTTTCAAGCCAGGCTGAAATTCCACCGGAGTGGCGTTCTGGTCGTACCAGAGTTTTATCACTTTTTGACTGGCCCTATGATTGTCTTTAGCTTTTTTCCAGAAATGTTGCTTCTTGTTATAAGTGCCAACATGTAGCTGGCTGCATCCTGAGGAGGCTACCTGACAGCTTGCTCCCACCTTTCTCTCTCAAGGATGAGAGGTCTTTAAAAAGGCATTAATAGAGGAGTTAAAATAGGCTAAATCCAACCCCCTTCTGTGTCACCTCCCTGTAAGTGAACAGAAGGCATAGCAAGAGCATGTCCCACTTCTACCCCGCGGGCTCAGACAGGCCCATAATTGTGCCTTTGAATCTCTCAGCAAGTCTGTTTGCTTGAGGGTAATAGGGTGTTGAGAACGTATGTGTGGAAGAGTTGTTGGTTATACCAGATGTACTTCAAATACGCTGACATAAAGTTAGTGCCTCTGTCAGACATTACTTCCTTGGGGAACCCCACAGGGGTACAAAGCCCCAACAGGGCTTTAACCACTGCAGGTGCAGTCACTAACCTCAGAGGGATGGTCTCTAGGTACAGGGTGGTGTGATCCACCAAAACCACAAATAACCTGTTTCCTCAAGTTGTCTTGTTTTCCAAGGGACCAGCAATGTCAATGCCCATCCTCTCAAAGGGACTACCAATGATGAGCTAGGGATTCAGGGAAGCCTTAAGCGTTTACCCTGCCTTCCTGCTGGTCTGGCAGGGAGGACAGGACTTACAGAATGTATGTGGAGCTGTCTTCATTCTGGACTAAAACAAATGGGAGACACGCCTGGCAAATGTTTTGTCTTGCCCCAGATGTCCTGCCAGGGGTATATCATGAGCCAAACCAAGTAAGATGTTCCTGTAAGACTGGGTGCCACTAGCACACGGGTCAGGGAATCTTAGGCTCACTGAATAAGAGGTCATTTTTTCAGTACATGAACTGATCTCCAGAGTAATCAACTGCTGCATGCACCTCAGCTTGTCACCACAAGCCCTCCAGTCTGGGACACTGTTTGTTTCTGCACTTTGCAGAAGTCCTTCCGGTAGGCCCACCCTCAACTTGCCATCTAGCAAACTCGAACAGGTCTCATAGGGAGGTAATGCCCTACCCAGTAGGCTCTTGGGCAGCTTTCTCATGTACCCCGTCACATTGGTCTGTGCAAATGTCAGTGGATGGTTGCCTGCATCCCTTGCCCTTCCCCTTCTTGGCAGCTGGCTTTTTTCAATACTGTGCAGACAGTATGCCTTTCAAGGGTTCTGGTGCACACTGCGTGTGGCAGCATTTCTGCTGGCTCAGTTATGAGCTAGCAACAATACTGTTGCACCTTTTCCACTGATCTGTTCTGCCTGTCAGCCGAGTGGGAAAGTTGTAATGGGGCCGGAGGGGAGACGGCCAGCACTGCGGTGGTCTCCTTGTCGAGAGTTTGGCAGATGGATGTTTCCATCTTCCAAACTCCTAATGACCCCCTAAATCTTGAATAATTTAACATATAACATTAATATAATGTAAACTAAATATACTTAAGTAATATCTAACAATAGATGAATATATACTTATTTAAACAATCATACACACACATACATACACACACACATATATGTATAACTTAATGTTTATCTACACATGTGTCACGTAAAACTATTTTAACAAATACACATTTTAATTTATATTATAATTTTCAATTGTGTACCATTATTAATATAACACATATATGTATTAACATAAACATAAAAAATAAAAAAAAAAAACAAAGTGAAAATACATTTAAAATATTTTGAATTTAATTATACACACAAAGAAAACAATAGATAAAAATACATTTAACGAAAAATGTGATAAAAACAGCATACATTTATACATTGAAATAATATAAAATGAAATACACAAACACATAATTTATATATATTTAATCCACATTAACAAAATTATTAATCCATAGTAATATTAAATACACTACTCCCAATTTACTGTTCCCACACCAATCATGGCAACAGTAGAGAAATCATTTAACCCTGGAAATATTAAATTTACTAGTCCGACTCCAGTGTATGCAACAGTAGAGAAAGCATTGTACTCAG
This sequence comes from Pleurodeles waltl, assembly GCF_031143425.1. Taxonomy (NCBI): domain Eukaryota; kingdom Metazoa; phylum Chordata; class Amphibia; order Caudata; family Salamandridae; genus Pleurodeles; species Pleurodeles waltl. The sequence goes on from NC_090440.1 coordinate 634,944,543, forward strand.
AAGAAGTCAAATGTACTATTCCCGCTCCAGTTGCAACAGTCGCAACAGTAGGCAAAACATTGGACTCATGAATGGTAGAATGTTCTATTCCCACTCCAGTGTGTGTAACAGACGGGTTCTTGTTGGACACCAGAGGGGTAAAATTCACTATTCCCACTGCGAGCTATATAACAATAGGGAAAATGTTGGACTGAGGGGAGTACAATTTACTATCCCCACTCCAGTGTGTTGCAACAGTAGGGAAAATGTTGGACTCAGAAAAGGTCAAATCTACTATTCCCACTCGAGTGTGTACAACACTAGGGAAACTGTTGGCCTCACAAGGAGTTAGATTTACTATCCCCACTCCTGTCAGTGCAACAGTAGGGAAAGTGTTGGACTCAGGAGGAGTCAAATTTAATATTTCCACTCTACTGTTTGCAACAGTTGGGAAAGTGTTGGACTCAGAAGAGGTTAAATGTATAATTTTCACTCCAGTAAGTGCAACAGTAGGGAAAACGTTAGACTCAGGAGAGGTCAAATTTAGTATTCCCACTCAAATGTGTGCAACAATAGAGTAAGCTTTAGACTCAGGAGAGATAAATGTACTATTCCCACTCCAGTGAGTGCAACAGTAGGAATAGCATATGACTTGGGAGAGTTAAATTTACTATTCCCACTCTATTGTGTGCAACAGTAGGGAAACTGTTGGACTCAGGAAAAATTAAATTTACTAATCCCACTCCAGCAAGTTCAACAGTAGGGAAAGAGTTTGACTTAAGAGGGGTACAGTTTACTATTCCCACTCCAGTGTATGCAACAGTAGGGAAAGGATTGACTCAGGAGGGGTAAAATATGCTATTCACCTCTCCAGCCAGTGCAGTAGCATTAGACTCAGAAGAGATAAAGGGTTTCATTATGAGGCCGGGGGTGTTGGGCCCAAAATGTACTATTCCCACTCTATTCTTGGTGCAGTAAAAGAGAATACTTCACTTAAAACCAACAACATATTTTAACAGCTCTATTAAAAACCCCAAAATATAAAATTCTAATTATAAAAATTAAGGGCCTGATTACTACTTCAGTGGTCGGACTGTCAGTCCACTGTTAAGGTGGTCGGGAGAATGCTGCCAAGCCAGGGGCATCCAAACCACCACATTACGACATTTATGTGGGGTTGGAGGTGTGTCGGCATCACAGTCAAGCTGCTGGCATGCTTTGGCTGTAGATGACAACCCGAAGCCAATGGCAGCTACACTGCTGCACCTCCAGCAAGTCGGGCACACTGTTTCCATGCACAATGGCAAACAGTGGGCGCACCGACATTGCAGGCATGGGATGGAGCAACCTAGGCCCCAACCAAAATCCACATGGGCTTATTCACAGTAGGGCCCTTTTGTGGCCCCTTATCTGCCTTTCTGTTAAAATTTTTAATGGCAGTGTTCCCGCCTTGAAAAGATTGGCAGAAAGGCAGATCATAATACACACAGTGGTGCCAATGCCGGCCCGCCACCATTGACCACTGCTGCCCATACCTCTGTGGTAGCTCAAATGTTAGTTGTGGTGTCGGTCCTGTGGCGGTATGACCTCATAGATCAGAATCAGGCGGTCACACCGCCGAGGAGGCGGTGATCAGACTGCCAAAGGTGGTACGGCAGTCCCAAGAGTGCCAAGGTTGTTCTCAACTCCTAAATCTCCTAATTTTAACAAACATTTGAAAAATAAAATAAATATTAAAAAAAATTATAATTGTTACCAATTCACAAAAATATTTATTTATATAGTTAAAATACCAATGGCCCTCGTTATGACATTAGCGGCAAATGCTTCTTACTGCAATGCTGACTGCAACCAACTTATCGCTGCACTGGCGAATATCCGTTCCCCATAAAATGACACACACTAATCCAACAGAATACAGCCACATACACAAATTCGCCAGACCAAAGGTCAGCGCTAAAGGGACGGTCTCAAAACCCACACCGTTATGCTAACCTAACAACGTCCACCACATTATGACCCACGAATAACCACAGTGGACATTCAAAGGAGGTAAACCATTGGTGGCACATACCGCCGCGCACACAATGGACACCCACAGAAAAAACACCACCACATTGGACAATTCAAACAACACACACCTGACACCCATACAGACACCACACCCACACACCCACACAACTATAAAACACCCACCCACAAGACTTTACGAATACAAATCATTGCCACCAGACTGACACTAAGACCACTGAGACAACTAGACACACACACGACTCACACCCATACACCCTTCACGCCCTCCACATCACACACCCCAAAACATTACCCAACACACCCTCACCAACACACATCACATAACACCCATGGTACCACAAAGGCACGCCTGTTTCACTGAGGAGGAGTTAAGGGTCATGGTGGAGGAAATCGTCAGGGTAGAGCCACAGCTATTTGGAGCACAGGTGTAGCAGATATCAATAGCAAGGAAGATGGAGCTATGGCGGAGAATAGTGGACAGAGTCAACGCCGTGGGACAGCACCCAATAACAAGAGACAACATCAGAAAGAGGTGGAATGACCTACGGTGGTAGGTACGTTCCTTAGCAGTAAGACACCAGCTCACTATACAGAGGACTGGCAGTGGACCCCCACCTCCTCCCCCACCGCTCACCGCATGGGAGGAGCAGGAACTGGCAATACTGCATCCTGAGGGCCTGGCCGGATTTTGAGGAGGACTGAACACTGGTAAGTCAACTTTTAACAATTATCAACCCCAGACCTGCATGCTATCACACACCCTCACTCTCATCACTCCACTACATCCCACACACTCCACCATCACATCACACTAATCCCAATGGCAAGCCCTGCATGCTGTACCAATACATAGACACCCCTCCCAGCCCTGCATGGACACTCATCACCAAAGCATGCACAGCATGGGGAAAATAACAATCCCACAATACACCAACATACCTAAGCAAAAGCTGGCAGGGTAACACCAACCATAGAGGGGAATCTAGGGAAGTACAAATGTCAGGCAACTGAAGCATAATACATCCTTTACATCCCCACAGGAACCCCAGCCAATGTCACTGGAGAAGAGGAGCCATCACTATCCAGTCCCCCAACAGAAGAGGCCCACAGTGATAACAGTAACTCTGGACTTCAGGATCTGGAAGATCTACCTGGCCCATCAGGGACCACTGGACAGTCGGTCACCCAAGCCCAGTCACAGACCACCACAGAGCCTCCCCATCAGAAACCAACACCACAGCACCCACCCAGCGTCCCTATACCTCTGTCCCCAGGACACGTCAATCAGCAGTGTGCCCACCTGTACAGGGACCCCAGGCCACACATCGCACACAAGACAATCAGGGAACGGGGGTCAGTGGCAGTGGACACAGCGTTCAGGGGACAGAGGCACAGGTGTACAGGGATACTGAAAGAACTGCTGTGCACCAGGGGGAGGACAGGACCAGGGATCCGACTCTCGAGGAGGCACTCTCCTAGATCCTGGGAGCCTACCAACATTCCCAGGACACAATGGGCCAGAGCCTAGACAATGTACAGGAGAACAGGCAGCTGCAGGAGGGACAGTATCAGGGGATCAGGGAGGACTTGCAGGCCATCAACAACACCCTGATGTCCTTAGCAGGGGTGCTGGCAGACATGGCCAACTCTAGCAGGCCCCTACCATTAGCCAGTCATCTGAACAGACCTCAACTTCTGCTGCAGTGCCAGGAGGCCTCACCACAGGACCAGCAGGCCACCAGCCTCCCTCCCCCTGCAGAAGGTGAACCGCCCCACAAACGTTCCCTGTGAACCAGACAGAAGCCAGAGACACTTGCCAAGACCACTGCCAGGAAATGAGACTCCCCTCATGTCCCACTCTGTCACCTTGTCCACCTTGTACTGCCATTGCTCCCCTTCCGATGTCCCATGGACAATGCACCTGTGCTACAAACAGACTGGAACAGTGCCCTGGACTTTCCTCCATCATCACCCCATTCTATTGCACTTTCCCCTCCATCTTTTAGCGCAAAAAGAAACACCCTTGCATAAAAATCAACTACTAGTATGTCATGTATTGCAAATTTGTATTCATTGAAACAGCTACAACCATTGCAAATGGACTGTACATAGAATGAGCATAGAATTAATTACCTGTAGCTGGCTGTTGTGGTCACACTAGGAGAATGTGTCATATCACCAACATCTGCAAAATGAATATCCAGAGGCAACAGTAAGTAGGGCAAAGAACTGGGAAATGCCAGCATGCCAATGCCTCCCCGGATACAACCAAAGTCATAAAAATTGAAAGTTGCACTGCCTCACCTGTGTGTCACTGGAAGTACTGATGTATCACAGATGTTCTGTTGTCCACATCCCCATTCTCTGCCTCCTCATCCTCACTGTCCTCAGGGTCCACTGCTGCCACAAGGGCATCTTCAGTCTCCTCCTCCTGCAGAAAAGGTATATGGCACCTGAGGGCCAGGTTGTGCAACATGCAGCATGCCACTACTATCTGACAGACCCACTCGGGTGACTAGCACTGGGATCCACCTGTTAGAGGGATGCAGCAGAACCTGGCCTTCAGGAGGCCAAAGGTACTTTCAATGATCCTTCTGGTTCACCCATCTGCTGCATTTTAAAGTTCCTCTCCCCTTGTCCTGCCATTCCTCACAGGGGTCAGCAGCCATGATAGGTTTGGGTAACCAGAGTCACCTGCAAATATTGAATGACAACATTTAGCCACACACTATCCAATATGGCCCGCACCATAGGCATACACCAACATACAGTGGGTGGGAACCAGGGCTCACCTATTAGCCACACCCTGTACCTCTGTAGTTGGGCCATCACATTTGGGATGGTGCTATTCCTCAGGACAGGGGCATCATGCACAGACCCGGTAGACTTAGCATTGATGTGGGAGATGTACTGGTCTGCCATGCACACCATCTGCACATTCATGGAGAGGAAACTCTTACGATTCCTGAACACCTGTTCATTCTGGCAGGGGGGCACAAATGCAATATGTGTTCCGTCAATTGCACCTACTGTATTGGGGATATGTCCCATTGCGTAGAATCCGGCCTTTACAGTGGCCAAATCTTCAACCTGGGGGAATGCAATGTAGCTGCACATGTGTTTTATAAGGGCGGACAACACTCTTGATAGCACATTTATGAACATTGGCTTTGACATTACTGTTGCTAAGCCCACTGTCACTTGGAAAGAACCAGTTGCCAGGATATGGAGAACTGACAGCACTTGCACAAGAGAGGGGATCCCCTTCTAGTGACGGATAGCAGATATCAGGTCAGGCTCAAATTGGGCACACAGCTCTGTGATTGTAGCCCTGTCCATTCTATAGGTGGGTATTATATGCCTGTCATCCAGTGTAGCTAAGTCCACCAGGGGTCTGTACACAATGGTATGTCTCCATCTCCTATTCATCTGCAGTGGTAAGTATTTAAGGAACACAAGAGCAAGGAGGCTGTCACAAACTGAACAATGGAGCCACAACAGCAGTCCACAATGTGCAAATATGTTATGGGACAGTGTAATTTGTTAAGTATGTACCTATTTATCCTGTGACGCAGCATTATCAGCCTGTTCACTCCCCTGAAATGGCATCCGCCTGACCTGTGTGGAGGGACAGGTGGAAGTGAGGTAATGCCGCTGATGTTGTGCACAGTGGCGGTAGGCGGTCGTGAACCACAGTGCAATTCCGCATTGGTTATTATTGGGACCTATATGGTATAGTGGCCAATGGTGATCAACGCCGGCGGTGAAGGTGTGCACCGCCGCTGACATGACTTCCATTTTCTATCACATTCCTCACTTGTTTCCTGACCTTCCAGAGGAGAGGTCCTACACTGCATGTGCTGCTGTGACCTGTGTCTGGAACCTACCATGGTCCGTGTGACCGGGGAAAAGGCCCCAGCCTTCACTTCTGAGGAGTTGAAGCGACTGGTGGATGGGGTCCTACCCCACTACGGACTGCTGTATGGGCCTCCAGACCAACAAGTGAGTATACCTTGTGCACGATGCATGTGGCATGAATGCTTGGAGTTGTGTGTGAAGACCTCAGTAAGGGGGGATGGGTGGATGTCTTCTTGGCAGTGTACATTTTGTGGGCTGGACTATGTGTGTGCCAATGGTGATGGAAACGGATATTGTGGGCCATTTGTGTGACTGGCTGGACTGTTTGTCTATTGGTGTTCTCCTCTCTGTATTGCTTCTGCAGATTAGCGCCCATCAAAAGAAGGGAATTGGGCATCCCATCGCCAAGGACGGGTGGACCCTGGAGGTCTACGGCAGACGGAGCACCCACTGTTGCAAACACTGGGAGGACCTGAGACACTGGGCACAAAAGATCGCAGGGGCCCAGCTGGGGATGGCCTCCCAAAGAGGAAGGGTTGCCTGTCGGCCCCTGACCCCCCTGATGGCCGGCATATTGGCGGTGGCCTACCCTGAGCTGGATGTGCGCTCGAGAGCATCACAGCAGCAGCAGGGGGGTGAGTACAGTGGCTATCATTTCAACTTACGACTGGAGGGTTGATATCCGGGTGGTGGTTGTGTGTCAGTGGGTGCCCCTAGGCCAGGTCAGACATAGCAGCATAGGTCCTCTGTTGGCTAAGGGTTTGAATGGGAAATACTGCTTTCGTAGCTTGTTATTATTTACTCCTGGGCAGGGCTGCATGGGTCCCAGGTATGCTTCAGTTGGCGGTGTGTGCCCCTCCTCATTCCTTGGTGACTAGCCATTTCACTGGTAGTGCCATACATAGTGTGTAGGCCTGTTCCCTGTGTGTGAGGGTGCTGTGTACGCCAACGGTGGTGTTGGTGCAGTCATTGACCCAGTGTATCCTCTGTCTCTCTCACCCCTCTCTTGTTTTGTCATCTTGTCCTTACGTGCATTAGCATCATCTGGCAGAAGAGCAGAGGTACCGGTCACAGAGGGAGCTGCATCCCATAGGACCCTGGAGGCAGAGTCCACCGACGCTTAGGGCACCAGTGACGGAAACTGGAGGGGGCAATACAGACTCTGATACCTCCTTCGATGGGAGCTCCCTGGTGGTGGCAGACACCTCAGTGACCACCCCAGCTGCAGGTACAGCCGCCACCCCCATAGCAGCACTGCCCTCCCAGTAGCCCCTCATCGAGTTGCCTGTGCCCACTCACCCAGGAGGATGGGCATCTCCTTTGGCCCAGGTACCTCAGGCCCTGCCCCAGTGAGCCCTGCTGCCCTGAGTGAGGAGGCTATTGACCTCCTGAGATCCATCTCTGTAGGGTAGTCAACCATTGGCAGCCCAGATGCAGTAAACAAATGCATTCCAGGAGGGCATTCATGGTGGATTGGTGGCCCAACAGAGATCCATTCAGGCTCTGGCCTCCTCTCTGATGGCAGCCATTGATCCTATTTGAACCGTCCCCCTCCAACTTCCACTTCCCAGGACCATTCTCCTCAACCTAAACCCATCCCAAGAACACAGCCAGACAAGCATGCACACAAGACAACACCCAAGAGCGTCACAGGCAAATACAAGCACCACACTTTATCCCACAGGCATTCACACAAACACCATTCAGTTGCAGACACAACAATATCCACTATCTCCACTGTCTCCTCCTCCTCCACCTCCCACCCAGTTATATCCACACTCACACCTGAATGCACTACATCAATATTCACTACCAGCATCACCACACCAAGCAGAACACACACCTCACTGACAGACACCTAAGTAACATCCATGCACACGTCCCCTGAGTCCTCTCCCACTGTGTCTGTCCCCTTCACCAAAGTACACAAACGGAAGTGCTCAGACACCCACCAGCCATCCACCTCACAACAACATTCATCCCATGCACTTGCACCCAAATCAAGCAGACAAATACCTCCATCAACCACTCCCTCATCCTCCACTCCCATTATTCCTTCCTCCTCCCACCCCAATGTCCCTAAAAAGCTTTTCCTTTCCCAGATTGACCTCTTCCCTACCCCTCCCCCCGTCCTGCACATATGGGCAGGGTAGCAAGGACCCAGCGAAGCACCTCATCCAAACATTCCACGGGCTCAGTGGTAGCACCACCTACTTGTGGTGGAAAGGATTCCAGGCCAACAATACTGAAGGGGAAAGAGCCTGCAGCAGCTGAAAAGAAGGAGAAGGAGCCTGCACCAGCTGCTAAGAAGGGGAAGGAGCCTGCACCAGCTGCTAAGAAAGGGAAGGAGCCTGCATCAGATGCTCAGAAGAGGAAGGAGCTTGCACCAGGTGTTCAGAAGGGGGAGGAGCCTGCACCAGCTGCTCAAAAGGGGAAGGAGCCTGCACCAGGTGCTAAGAAGGCGAAGGAGCCTGCACCAGCTGGAAAGAAGGGGAAGAAGCCTGGACCAGAAGGCAGAGGGGGAAGAGCCCATCCACCAGTGCCAGGAAGGGTAAGGGATCCCCAAACTATGAGCAGGAGGAGAGGAGGCACTCTTCACCAGCAGAAGCTGCCAGCCAAACACTGCCACCGCCAGCCGTGGTTGTGCAGCCATCAGAGGGTGCAGGGGCTGAGCAGGAGCCTCCCCCAACCACCACCACAGTGCAGCCATCGGTGGGTGCAGGGGCTAAACAGGAGCCTCCTACATCCACCACCACAGTGCAGCCATTGGAGGGTGCAGGGCCTGAGGAGGAGCGTCCAACAACAACCACCACAGTGCAGCCATCACCAGCGGCAGACACCATATAGTCCAGCCTCCAAGGGCTGCTGTGCAGCCTGCTCCCAGCAGAACCAGTGGACAAGACACCCACTCCAGAGACTGCGGCCTTGCACTCCCCAGCAAAGGATAATGGGCATGGAACCCCCTCCAGAACCAGTGGGCAAGACACCCACTCAAGAGACTGTGGCCTTGCACTACCCAGCAAAAGATAATTGGCATGTTGCCCCCTCCAGAACCAGTGGCCAAGTCACCAACTCAAGAGACTGTGGCCTTGCACTCTCCAGGACAAAGAGCAATGGGCATGTTGCCCCCTCCAGAACCAGTGGGCAACTCACCCACTTGAGAGACTGTGGCCTTGCACTCCCCAGGACAAAGACCAATGGGCATGTTGCCCCCTCCAGAACCAGTGGGCAGGACACCCACTCAAGAGACTGTGGCCTTGCACTCCCCAGGACAAAGAGCAATGGGCATGTTGCCCCCTCCAGAACCAGTGGACAAGTTACCCACTCGAGAGACTCTGGCATTGCATTTCCCAGGACAACGAGCAATGGGTATGTTGCCCCCTCCAGAACCAGTGGGCTTGTTCCCGCATCTGGCTGTTGTGCACCCCTCCCCCGAGGTACCTGCCTATTTGCCAACTGATGCATATGCATCACATCGCGATCAGGCAGCCAAAATGCTGAGAAAGACATCAAAGGAAAGGATAGGCCTTTCCTTTCCTTTGATGCCTTTCGAGACCCCTCCACGTGATCAGAGGAGAAATGCAAAGGCATTTCTCCTCCAATCGGCACTGGAAGCTTCCAGTGCAGAGTGGCAGGCCTCTGATGAGGTCAGTGCGTGATCGCACGCTGATATCATTAGATGCCACAGGGGGGCAACAGGGGGGTAAGAGGGGCGGGGGTGGAAGGAGAAATGATTCCCCTTCCATCCCTGCCCAGGGGAGGGGGTGCGTGGCCCTTGGGGGGAGTGCTAGTGCTTCCTCTGGGGGCCCTATTTGGAAGTAACAGTTAACCTGGGAACCTGAGCGGTTACACAAATAATTTATAACATATTCAATTAAAACATTTACTAAAACGCATAAAAATGATTGAAAAAGAATATTATTGACAATTATATTTTTGCAAAGAATATTAACAATATAGATATTTTTAACACCGATAATAACAGCATAGACATTTTGTAAACTATATTAACAACAAAGAGATTGTTAACATAAATATTTACAACAGAAATATTTTAACATCAAGATTACTTACCTCTAAAAAGAATATTTTTGTTAAAGATATTCCTGCATCATGATATTTCAGAATGACGATAGTAAATACCTGATGTTTGTTTCTTGATATTTTAAATTCAATGCTTTGTCTGAATACCTATCAAAGGTAACTCTATTTTTGTTCTAAGATACCAGAGGGTTCACCACAGGTTAATTTAGTGACTTTTGTGGTTGACCATGAAAAGGACTGTGGTAGTTTCTTGAGTAGGGTTTTCACCCCTCTCAATAAATCATCAAATTTCTTCAAAACCCCTTCTTTATTATGTGGAAATTAATATTTAAGAAAGTATCCATGAATCTTCTTAGATCATTCTTTCCTTTGTAATATCCATTCTATACAGTGGTGGTTAAAGGAGAGAGATACCCTCAACTGACATTAGTGAAGAGTAAGGGCCTGATTATGAGTTTGGTGGATGGGAACACCTGTCGGTGAAACTCAAGATGGGGTGGTTGCCACCATGCTGGCTACCTCCCCACTGGCCCCATTAAGACTTTCCTGCTGCGCCTACCGGTGAATGGCCAGCCCAGCAGGAAAGAGTTGGCATCATTGTTGCTGGCTTGTAAATGAGCCATCAGCAATGCTGGCGCCTCAATGCTGGCGCCTCTAGGGGGCACAGGCACCCTCGTAATGTGCAGAGTCTGCACAGCAGTCAGGGTGCATTACGGGGCTGGTGGACATGCCATTGGCATAGGCAGTGCATGGGACCAGCTGTGGCCCCCTGCACCAGTTTTCAGCGGACAAACCACCATGAAAAGGCTGGCGGAGAACCAGGTTGTAATCAGCAGGGCGGTGCTGAGTTCAGCGCTACCCTTGCTGATTCCAACCTGCATCACCGTCAGCCTGTCGAGATCTCTGATCCCAGCTGAGAAGAAGGTAAGTTGGCGAGCTGCCCACCAATCTCTTAATGTGGTGGTTGGAACCGACACAACCGCGGTGGCCGACAGCCACCGCAAGTGTGGGGGTCTGAGGACCGCTACACTTGTAATTAGGCCCTAAATGTCTATCCAGTCACAGGCAACTCTTAGCATAGACAGCATCCTTTTGTTTTTCTCCCCTAACCCACAAAGGTGGGAGTCCAGTCTTGTCTTTCATGTAGACTATCAACAACGGCAAGACCAAACACTAGAGTGGGATTAGAAATCCATCGTAAAGAAGCCACAGGTATACTAATTAGAAACTATTTTAATTCACTACAGATCATGGTTGAATCAGAATGTCACTCTTAGGAGTAGGTGGCAGATTTAGTTAATTACGGTGAATCTAATCTGGAATAATCATTGCTTTGTGATTAGCATTCCTTGGGGTTATTTTATGTTTTCAGTCTCAAAATATTCTTTCCATAGGGCCTTCTAGGAAGACCATTACTGGTAGAACAGGTGAACACAAACACACATTTCAGCTTTTTGTAGGCTATTTTCCTGCCCAACAGGACCTAGAGTAGTTGCTTGTTCTTTAAATCATTCCTAAACCAAACTCTGCCAACATAATTTATGGACTAGGTTGGAAAAGCAAAACATGTCTGGGGTTGCTTGTGTTCTCATTCAGAGGGAATGGGGCCTAGCAGTTCTGGATGAACTGTTAATTATGAGGTGGACATACCCAGATGTGGGTCTGCTAGCATGCTGATTTGTACGGCGCAAGCTGCAGTTCACTGATGAGGCCCAACAAAGCTGAAACATGTCTTGCTTACCTTGAGTTCCCATATGTGGCAGGAGTGACCTAGCAGTTCAAGTTAGACTGCCCCTTTGCTTTGTGGGGAATAGGCAAGATTGATTTACATATAAATCATTATTGGCTCTAGTGACATTAGGGCCAATGGCATTGATCCCAATTCTCTGATGCACACAAGTACAGTCTATTCAGTCCTGGGAAACATGCTTTTAGAATCAAAGCCATCTGCTCACATTACACAGGGGATAATGGACATAAAGTAAGTTGAAGTTTGTACCAGAAGGTAGTCCCATCTCACATATCTTGTCACAATATAAAATATATCACCAACAAGTTAAAAATAAAATTTGGCCACTACAGTTTTGTATTTGTTACGGACTAGAACTGTGTGTTCTTCATTTCAGAAAGTAAACAATTCTTCCTCTAATGTATCGCAAGCTATAAAATATAAACAGTTGCCAAAGCTCTGTCTCATCGTTTTGAGACCGGGATATTTTTAGTGGAAAAATACCATTCAGCCTTCATGCTGCACTGATAGACAGGGACATGGTTGGAAACTAACTCCCATGGTGTCTACGGGACTAATTACAGACTGAAATATCCTTATTGGATATGCAACTGCTGTATTTTGTAATGCATAGACATTATCAGTGGCTCATCTAGACATTTATCCCTCAAGGTTTCTTCTGTCCAAACATTTAGAGGCAGTGGGGTTCATTTAGAGTTTACAGAGCAAGGCCTCTGCAATAGCAAACTATAAGAGACTTTTGCTATAATTTAACAGAACAAGAGCCCCACCATAAAGTGGCATACCTCTCTCCTCACTAACGTGTAGTTCCTCTGCCTCATTTAGAGATGGGAAAGACCTGTTTAGGAACTCTCTTTAAGAAAAACAAAAAATTAATAGTGAATGGTCCAAATAGTCATCCACCTGCTCCTTTAGTGCATCTGTCAAAACAGCAATGATATGTAGGTTAGACAGGGTAAAAGAAGAAAAATTGGACAAGAGAGAGAAACGAGGAGATTGGATGCCACTCTACCAGGTTTCACAGTTGGGCTTTGTCTGCACTGTAAGAGAGTTGATATCTAAAGACAAGAAAAGACTTTGGCATGGCTATGATAGTGAATTTGCAACCTAACCTGTAGTACTGAATACAATGTACTGACTAGCATTTTCACTAAATCCAACTCTTTATTCTGGAATGAAACTCAATTTTCCTGAGCTAAGTTATGATGAAAGATATAATAACTGCAAACAACACTTTAACTTATTATGCATTAAATGTTAAGATGCTAAGAGTGTTAGCTATATCATGTGATAACATTCCACAGTTCAAATTACAATCAATGTAGCCAGCTAATAACTGCAATATGAAAAGTGTTTACTAATATTGTGTTGCTTGCCTAACACCCAGCATTCAAATCCCTACTCTAATCAATAAGCCAGTACCTTACTGTTTTAAGAACAAAAAAAGTCTGGGCGATATGTTATTTCACCAAATTCTCTTGAAGAACAATTCAGTGGAGTTCTCAATTCTACCGGATAAATCTTTATTGAAAGAATCAAGTGTATAAATAAGGTTTGTAATCCTATGTATAGACTCCTTGTGGAAATAAAATAAACAAGGAGGGGGGTAAACAAAGTGCAAAAAGGAGTTTGTATAGCTATTGGTTGAAGCTTTGGCTGTCTTAAGAATAACAAAGGCAAGTCTTTATCTTTATATAAATGTGGTGCCAGAATGCTTCTCTGGTTTCAAACATGTCTTTTGTCGACTACCAAGAATAACAGGCTATGAGGATTAAAAACTTCTAACCAGCAAGTCACGATTTCAGCACCAATACACCATGATTGCCACTACCGGTTGCAAATCCTGTGGCTCCATGGGACATTTAGGTCCTCGTTACGAGTCTGGAGGTCATTAGATCGCCAGACTCGCGGTGGCAGTCAGACCACAGTGCTCCTGGCGGTCCGACCAACAAATTACGACCGTGGTGGTCAGACCGTCAGGGGGCCGCTGCCACTGCAAGCAACATGGGTCCCAATGGGGTGGCGGTGGTTGGAGTCGTGGTCAGCCACAGGCGCTCGGTCTAGTGCCGCTGTGCTGATCATGAGTCTAGTTTCTACCAGCCTTTTAATGGCAGGGACCGTGCCGTGAAAAGGCTGGTGGAAAGCCTGTGCTGGGAGCCACGGGGGCCCTGCATTGGCCACAATCATGTTATGGGCAGTGCAGGGGACCTCCTGCCCTGCACCCTCGGAATGCACACTGTTTGCTAATGCAGACAGTGTGTATTCCAGGGATGCTGGGAGCACCCTTTGTGCGACAGAATTGGCCTCGGCTCTATGGGGAGCCGAGGCCAATGCCGCCGCACTGTTTCCGATGGGCTGACTGACGTAAACACTCAATTTTGAAGGATTCAGTTGGTCAGCCCAGTGTAAACCTTGTAGTTAGCCTGGGGGTGGGGAGACCGCCAGCTCTGTGGTGGTCTCCCTCTCCACAGGGTTGGTGGACCGACGGTTGGCCCTTAGTTTTTCTTGTCTTTACTCAAATGTTTGACGCAGTATTCCTCTCTAACACAAGAGGCACATAATCAGGTGGTGCCAACACTCTGTGCCTCACTCCATCCTCTTCTGCTCCTGAACATATGCTGATGCAGAAGTAACACATCATGTGGGGCCGGTGAGCAGAGGTAAACACATACTACACTGTCTTCTAACATGGTGTTAGTTTTGCTCCTATGATGTTTTTTTCTACAGTTACTCTGTCTTACTTCAAGAATAAGAATCTTTTTTTACTACCTTGAGCTGTAAATTAGACAAGGACATGATGTTATTTGTATGATTGCCCTTAGTTTTATGTGAGTCAAATGTGACCCTAGTGTTTTACTCTATTTTGAACTAGGATTTCAAGTATCTCTTCAAGGAAGGAAATTTGTCCACTCCTATTTAGAGTTATCAGGCCTGTTTCAAACATAGACATTTGTGTAAGTGTATGATTGTTTGCTATTCACAAATGTATTTTACTGGTAGTTGCAGTAGGACACTACTATCTTTTTATATGCTGAGACTCCGTAGTTGTAAAGACACTGCTAGTAAAACATCTTTGTGAATAGTAAACATTGTAAACTTACACAAAAGTGTAGTTTACCTTAGTGAATCAGGCCCTGTGTCTTTTAGCAGGAATTTCACCTGTGTATCATTTAAGCCTAATCAATTTCTGTCCATCAGCCCTTCATTTTAGTGAAAACCTCTGCCACACAATTATGATCCTTAGCCATATCATGTGATAAATGAAACCACCTGTTAGCTGTCATCAGCATAGTTTTGAATATCAACTTCTACACCCCAATGGTAGCAATATATCTAATGTTTTGTCTAAGAAATAGTAACAGTGACAATAGTTATAATTCTGCAGTTTAGGTATGTCCCTATCGTTCTATGGCATACTTCTGTGTATTGGATCATGTTCTCTGCCTACCTATACTGTGGTGTGCATCTTCTTTGTGAAGTTCTGTTTAAAAAAAGGATCTCTCAAATGCACCATGATTAACAGAGCAATGTGGGTTTGTGTGTTTGTGATTTTCAGTGGATATCCACCTCCGTAGGCACACCTCAAAATGTGTTATTTAGAATAATTTAACTGATTAATGTTCAGCTCCTTTCAATAACACCAACTACTTTATAGGGAGCTGGATTCAGGCTTTATAGTACAAGTCTTGTTGAATCATATAGCTTCATGAAGGTCAGCAATGCGGAATGTGTGTCCTTAATTTCCTCAATTATGCATGTGACCGTATTGGCACATAGGTAATATAAATGGTTATTTGTGATTCCAGTAGTTTTGGGGAAGTGGCATCACAGCCAGAACGCTTGTCATTTGATAACAAACCACAGTTATAGGATCCTTCAGGGAAAGCGCAGTTCTTTATTGTATTGATATTGAGTGGGGCAGGTTAAATAGCCAAAGGCTTCCAAGTCCATTAGTTTCAATCCCAGATGCATCAGTTTTCAGTTATCTTTACAACATCCAAATGTACAGATTTTTTCACTTTTAAAAGGGTAAAAGACAGAGGGGGAACTGAAAGGGACTAAAATCTATGACCTATGATCTCCTGATTTGGGGCCTCATTTACAAGAATCTGACGCATTGCCATTGATGTGTCAGATTTTGTGCGCTTCCCGCACATCCCCTAACAAAGCCATGAATGTGCACCATTCACAAGACAGGGCTCTATTTTGCACATTTTCATAGATGTGTCAGAATTTCTGAAGCATCTGTTGCCTCTAAATTCACGCACTACTGGAGAAGCGTTACAAAACTGATGCAACTCCAGCAACACAAGTATTCTCCTATAGGAAAAAACCCTGCATCAATTTAATATCTGCTCTGAGCTGCCAGTAAAAGTTTGACACAGTAAAGTTGCAGAATGACACACTGAAATGTAAATTTCTCTGTGTCAGTTCTGCATGGCTTTTCCTGTGGAAATGCCTACACTGCATACATTATACTTGGCGAAAGTATAATGTGACGTAGGGCTTTATAAACAGATGCATTGGGCCCAATGCGTCAGTTTGTAAATATGGAGCAGTGTGGTGCTCTGCTAGTGCCACCACTGCATCAACAACAAATGGCACAATGGTGGCGTAAAGGGCTTGCAAATGTTTCGCGTACTGTAATTTCAATGGGATTGGAACCTGTGAAATGTAAACTGGAAGTAGGCCCATTTAGCCTGTCCCGCCTCTAGGCTCATTCAGCTGTCCTGTCAGAATTAGCTCCTGTCTCATTCAATGTGGAGAAGATCTTAGTTTACCCAATAGCAAATCAAGTTACATGGACATGCCAGCTCCTCCCACATCTGTGCAGAAGGCAAGCTTTCAACCTTACTTACTATACATGTATTGTGCAATGCCATCCTCAGCGCTCTGAAGTAACCAAAGTGCTACATGAGGTACTTTAAATCTAAATAAATAAAGTGCTAATTTACACTATTTTTCTGCTTTATAGTGCAGAATAAGCAATGAATGTTAATGCTGGATTGTACTTAATATAACTGAGTCTCGTATTTATTTATGTTTTATGGTTCTTTGCATAAATTCAAACAATAATGTTCTTTACTTTGGTGAAATTGAACTCCACAATGCTACTTTCTTCTAGACCAGCCTCCCTCCTTTACCTTTCCTCACACCAAACTCTTTAACTGATTCTACCAAATTGTTTGCAGGAAAATCTCAGTCCTGCAACCCTTTACACACAGTAACATACCCTTGCACGCAGCAAAGCAAACCTGCCTAGTTCCCCTGTAGAAACAACCCTTTTCATCCCTGCATTCACTTCCTTGCCCCCCTGCAAACCCGGGCACATCCAGATGAATGGCCAATTTCTTAGTTAAATTAAATTTTATTCTAAAGGCAAACATCCTATCCAATGCAGGTATTGAAATTACAGTTGGCTCGCCGCGGTATTGTTGCCGCCTTGAAGATCTGGGTGTATTATGCTGGGTATGAGTTCTAATCATGAGAGGATCCTTCCAAAAGGTGTCAAACAAATACCTTTGTTCAGGATTAGAAAAATAAATTCCCATAATTGTAACAGAAGCAGGGGCATTTTAAGGATTTTGGGGGCCCTGGCCTAAACGTATTGTGGGGGTCCCTGTTAAGAGCTACATTGAATTTATGATCCAGCTCAAGCTCTTTCATGTCCCCTTTTAACCAGGTCACTGACAGTGCCAGGCATACTCATCCAAATTCTAAATATGTTTACACATAATATTCGAGGATAGTGACATGTTTTGTAATATTGTAGCACAGAAGTAGTTCACTAGTATTACTTCAAATAATTTCTGTGACACCCTCCCCTTCTAATGTGGGATGTCCTGTTTTGATCTAACAAAAACTTTTTTTTATGGATGTTACATGAAACAAAAAAGCATTTCACTGAAAAATGTCTGTATTAGACTTTCACACGTCACCCACATTAAAAATAAATGAACGGGAAACAGTATTTAAAACAACCTATTTAAGAATTAGTCAAGGTCATCAAGGACACTCTATCTGCAGAGTGCAGCTGGCTGTATCAGGGGGCCCTTTGAAAGGCTGGGGCCCTGGACCAGAGCCCACTTTGCACAAGTTACATCTGAGACTTTAATTGCTTTCTGTCATTCCATATTTAGTTTACTTTATGGTAGCTCGGAAAAAAGCATGATCAGTCTCTATTGTTTTCATCGAATCCTATCCTACCAGTTGCGGTGCTCCTTTCACTATGAACCTGTTCATAGTGAACTCAGTACATTTGTATGTGCCAAAATGTGGATCTTTACAAATAGACTGATACCAGGGTTCAATAAGATGTTTAAACCTGGACATGTACCTAATGGGCAAAAGGGTAGAATTCCTCGAAATGCTCTGAAATTAAAGGTTATGTTTTGTTTGTGAGTTATTTGTATAAGGATTTGAGACACTACAGAGTTATGCAGTAGAAGGAGAGAAAGGAGGCAAAAGGAATCCCATGCCTCTCTTAAAAACCCTCTTTTTTCAGATTTTTTGGACAGTTGAAGTACACTCAGTGAAGCAGGTAAGCGTTTTTAAATGTTTATTTTTGAAGTTCAAATCACACACAACCAAGAGCGTCTGATGCCTGTGAAGTCCTTCAGTGACTGCCTCAGTTACTGGAAGCCGCCCTCAGGCACCATTGCACTCTGGAATACAGAGCCACAATTGATCCACAACAAGACCACCCTTGTGTTACCCAAATGCACGAAAGCAAATACGAGTGCGTTCAACATACAACAAATCAATACACGTATTACGACAATTACCATTCTACTACAACGGTGCTGCTATACCAATAAAGTTTCAAAATGACTGCCTCACAGACCTGACGATATTTTACTATCTGCCAGGGTGGGGATTGAATAGGCTGTTGGTTGGGAAAAGTACTGTACGGTTCACATGCACAGAAAGAATACGAGCTAAAAAAAAAATCCTAGACCATAGTGCAGAAAAACCTGGGGATTATCTTGTTTATGCAGGGCCTGATGGACAATGCTGTTCTCCAAGCTCTTGTTTCCAACAGATGTAAAACGATCACGGGTGAAGTCATCCAGGAGCTTCCCAAAGAGAACTGTAAGTTACTCCTTCTAGGTAACCTTTTAGTGCATTCCCTGTAGATGTAAATGCAACCATTTTTGGTCATGAAGATTCGCCTACAGAGGAAAATAGCTTTGTGAATAAAACCCAGGGTATTTTCAGACTGAATTTTCAGTAGTTGCCTCAGCAAATAAACAACAGAGTACAAAATATAAAACTAGCGGAGGATCTTCGAAGAAAAGTAACTTTTTCTATTGGTTTCAACATAGTGCAATTGTATACCTTCCAGCTCATTATTCTGAGGAACCTGTTTACTAACTCTCCGGGCACCGAGATTTTTCAGGAATGCAGGTGACTGAAACAAGACCTCTCTTAAACAAAAAAGGGTAGTAGTTTCTGTTTTTCAGCTCGGTTACTATCTATCTCGTCAGACTTCATTGCGTCAGGTACACACATTTTTCATTTATTTTACGTATTTCTCCTTTGATTAGCAAAACTTGTATTAATTGATTTCAGGTGTATTTAAATGTTTTCTACATTATCACTGCTCCCCGCTCACTTCTGAAAAGAAACCTTCTGCCCAGAGCTCCCGCTGCTTCTGAGTGGCCTCTCTGTTCAGAAGAGGACATATAAACGTCCGTGCTTATTTAAGCCCCTTGTGTCGCCGGCGCGTCACTTTTTATATGGGAAAAAGTAATGCACGGGCAGCGCAAGGGGCTTGTAAATTAGCCCCTAAACCTTTGCCGCATGTCGCCATAAAATCTTCATGCCTGACCTGGGCATGTACCCTCTAACAAATCTAATGTCCCTGATGGACAGCAGAATTCTACAGAGAGAGTGGGAATCGTCACTGGATAGAGGCATCTGAGTTGGAGTTCATTGGTATCTTATCATACAGAGGAACATGAAATAAACATGACCTTTGGTAATAGGGTGAACCAACAAGAACCTATGTGGAAAAAAACATTCTCTGACTTGAAAAAACTAACCTTTCATAACCTTTCATTATTCCAGACTGTAACTCATCTGCTGGGCGAACTGTTAAAAATAGATTAAGGAAACACATATCGGTTTCTCTCAGACGTTCTATAGGCCCCACTCCGGACTGTGTGTAGTGGGGGAGATGTGCGGGGGTGGGGAGTCCTTTACTGGGCTCTTTGGCCTGAAAATGAGCAGAAAAAAGCTCATAATTAATGCTAAAGAAAGAGGGGTTAGTAGAAAGGGAAAGAAGGATGGTAGGTTAAAAAGAAGGTTGGGCGGAAGGGTGGACAGTTGAAAGGATCATTTGGTGTATGAAAGAAAGGGTGGATGGGTGAAATAATGGCTCGGTAAAAGCCAAGGACGGGAGAAAGGGCAGATGGGTGAAACGACGTGTGGGTAGCTGAAAGGATGAATGGGTGTGTGAAAGGATAAGTAGAAGGGTGGATGGGTGAAAGGATGGGTGAAAGTGGATGGGTGAAAGGATATGTGGATGAGTGAAAGGATAGGTGAAAGGATGGATGAGTGAAATAATGTATGGGTCGGTGAAAGGATGGGTGAAAACATATGTTGGTGGATATAAGGATGTTTTTTCGGTAGGTGAAGTGGTTAAAGGATGGATGGGTGAAACATGAGTGATGAGTGGATGAGTGAAATGATGTATGGATGGTTGTATGGATGGATGTGTGGAATGGTGGAAGTTAAAATGATGGATGAATGAATGGATGACAGAATGTAAAGGTAAAATGGTGGCTGTTGGGGGTAGATGGAAGAGTGAAACGATGAATGAATAGATGCTTGAGTGGAAGAGATAAGGGAAGCCTACTGAGGATGATTGGGCTCACTTGCTTTCCTCGCTTGGTGCCATCAGAGCTTTGGTTCAAAGTGGTGGGTGTTTTCTCGGCGCTCTTTTGCCCACAAGGCCTTTATTTTATGTGCTCTTTGCCAGCTTGCGGTGCATGTTTTACTACTGGAGAAATGCAGTATAACTAGTTATTGACCATTGATCCAGAAAGTTCTTCTATTGTCGCTGATGTATTCAGAGGTGTTCATGGAGTATAGGTAAGCACTGGGGATGGGAATCTGACGCTGCCAAGTATTTCTTTCTCTGCAGGTTTTGCAATGTCTTTTCTTTTATCACGTTATTAATTTGGCCTCGTTCATGTGTAAAAACACGTTTCCCACTTCCCCTTGGGCAGCTGTTGAAGCCGAACAGGCTTGATGAGGATCTAAGCTGATCTGTACTGCGTATTTTACCAGATTTTGCAATGTTTTGTTTGGTGACTTGCACTGGCCTCAACGCGTTGGAATTCTGCTTATGAGTCATATCCTTTGATCTTTAATAAGGGTCAGATAAGACTTGTAACATATCTTAAATTCACGACTTGTTCCTCATTAATATAGGGTTTCTTCCCTTGTTGCGCTCATGGGAAAATGTTAATTGGCTGTATGTGTAGTAAATGCAGTCGTTATATGACAGAAGCAAGGCAGCGAGCCTTCTCTCAAATAAATACAATGGATTTCCCCATGTAAATTTCAGTAGATCGATCTATCTATCTATCTATCTATCTATCTATCTATCTATCTATCTATCTATCTATCTATCTATCTATCTATCTATCTATCTATCTACCTTAGAAATTCACTGAATAAACCAAATGTTAGAAAGGAGTTTATAGTCAGGGTCTAAATTTACATGCACAGAACCATAGAAATTTACCTGTTATAGCTAGAGTTATTTCAAGTAACTATAGCTCGCGCCCCCACCCAGTGCACAGTTTTCTAATCAATAATATTATAAATGTTGCTGTGCTGTATATGACGAGGGTGTGAGTTATAATTACCTTAGGGAACAAGTTATAGTTACCAGGGGTAGTGGAGGTGACATCACATGATCTGTCACTTCCACACACAAAGTGATGCATACACACAAATTCACACTTTTATACACTTTATCTCACATAAACACACCTTTTAGTAAGTTGTCCATCATCCTGGAAAAAGGCAGGAATACGTTGCATAATGTTATATCTAGGTATGCACGAGCGGGTTCCGTGAGCTTGAACGCTTCGCTGGAGTCCGAACGCGCTCATGCTATTAAAAGAATGCGGGGTTTTGAAAGTGCGAGCAGTTGGTTTTTGTGAGTGCGACACCGTTCGAGTAGGTAGAATAAATGGGATCCCTGCAAAACAAATGAGACTCGTGTGAGGATTTTTATTACATTGTTTGGTGACAAGCAGAGAGCGGACGTATCAGCCTACTGAGCGGCGTGGTATGCTATCTGAGCATGCCGATGTCGAGCAGGACACGTTGAGGCAGGAGACCTGTCTTCACGCAGATGCCTCGCTTTAGGAGATTGAGGCATGTCCTGTAAGATACAGAGGTGGCACTTAACCATTTGCCAGCAATTCAAAGGGGAAGTCACCTCTGAACCTTACATGTGTTCCTAGAATTAAAGGAGAGTAATAGCCCTTAAAGGGGAAGTTACCTCTGAAGCTGCTGGTGTTCCTGGATATAAAGGTGAGTATAGTCCTTAAAGTGTCTTAAAGTGACAACGTTTCTTTCGTTTCTGGAGGTGCCTTGATAAACATTGTGCATCATTATTTTATTATTGTACTTTCAACAATCCCAGTGGTGGGTGCACATGGTTGCTGCGTACAGTGACACACAGTTCTTCTAGTGAAGGTGTCAACAACCGTGGGTATTTGTGGAATCCTTCTCACGGTATTGTGCACATCTTAGTCTGGGATCAGCAGTGAGTACTATTCCTCTCACATACAGTGATGTGCACACCTCAACGTTTATTGCGCGTCTGGGATTTGTGCGCTGCTGCAGAGCCTTTATGTTGTGAAGCGTGGGCTCAAATTTAGGTGTGAGTCATGGAGCACGTTTCAATTACTTCACCACCTTGTTTCCTTCCACATCAAGGTACACCAGCGATCCAGTGGGAAGACTGGATAGACATGTTTGACAATTATTTCTTGGCGTTGGACAGCGAAGAGTTTACTGCTGCGCATAAAAAAGCTATCTTATTAAACTGTCTGGGTTCGGAAGCACAGAGACTGTTTAAGTTTCTGCTTGTGGCTACAGACAATGGGGCACGGATTATGGATGAGTATAGGGAAGCTAGATTGAGATTGAGTAATAGGTTTGCTAAAGAAACTAATGCGGTCTTAGCAAGATATAAGTTCTATACCCAACCACAGACGGTGGGAGAGTCAATTGATGAATTTGTGTCCAGATTGAGGGAGTTGTCTGTGAAATGCCATTTTGGGGAGATGTGTGAGGAAATGATTAGGGATCAATTAATGGTTCAGTGCAAGAGCAGGAAGATTCAAGAAAGGCTGTGGGCTGCAATGAATCCCAGTTTGAAAGATGCAGTTGACATGGCCAAAGTTGGGGAATTATCCATAAAAGAAATGGGAAGGTCTGGTAATAGGGGTAGGGAGCAACAGATATTGCAGGAAGTTGTAGGAGATGTGGAAACCAAAAGCAATAGTGTGGCTGAAGTGGAAAAGAAAACACAAGATGTTCAGAAAACTCAGAGAATTAATGTGAACAAGAAGAGGTGTAACAGATGAGGTAGTAGTTCACACAACTGTGAATTTAAAGGGAGTTTTGCGGTGGGAAAGGAGTGCAGAAAGAGTGGGCGTAAAGGTCATCATGCACGGATGTGTGTTGAGTGGTCTAAGCCCAAAGGTGTGGCGGCGTGTGAAGATAGATGTGAGATGGTGGATTGTATACTTAGCCTAGGTGAGGATGATAAATGTAACCGTGACAAGAGAGAAAGTAGGCCCAAAGCATGGTTCACTGTTGAAAAAGTGAGCGTTGAGTTGATGGTGGATACTTGATCAAAGTACACAATTATTCCCAAGGATATTTTTATGAAGAATTGTCCGCTGCTTGAGTTGAAGGCTAAAGATATCTGTCCCGGGGGTTACTAAGAGGAAGAGATTAAGATCTTGTTTTTTTTTATACATTTATAAGCTTCAAGTCAAGAGAAACCTTTGGCAAAGTGTATGTGGCCGAGTCTGGACCACCAATATTGGGTTGGATGCACCAGTATGACTTGAATATAATTGTAAATCCTGGAGGGAATTAACAAATATTGATTGTTGATGATGGGGACGGCAGTGCAATTCTTGAGGAAGTGAGGGAGGTGTTTCAAGAGGAGTTCGGAGAGTTAAAGGGTTATGTCCATAAAATTCATATGAAGCGGGAAGCTGTTGCAGTGAAACATAAGGTGAGGAAAGTACCTATTGCTGTTAGGGAGGAGGTCAGCAAGTTGTTGAAGGATATGTTAAAAGAGGGGGTTATTGAACTTGTTGAAGCTCCCACGAGAAAATCGAATGGCCAATTAAGATTTTGTGTGGATCTCCACAGCGTCAATCAGAATATTGTGAAGGATAACTTCCCTCTACCAAACATCAATGAACTCATTATGTTACTTAATGGAGGAATTTTTTTTTCCAAATTGGATCTCAAAAGTGCCTATCATCAGATACGCTACATCATAATTCACACAATGTTACTGCATTCATCACCATGGATGGTACCTTCTGGTTTGTCAGAATGCCCTTTGGATTATCATCTACTGCAAGTGTTTTTCAGCGTATGATGTCACGTGTTTTTGAGGGTTTCAACAATGTTTTATTTTTTCAGGATGACATTTTAATTTTTGTATCAACTATTGTGGAACATAATCAAATTTTGAGGAAGGTATTAATGAAACTTTTGGAGGTGGGGCTTACACTAAGAAAGGAGAAGTGTGTTTTCTTGGCTAAAGAGATTGAATATTTGGGACACACCATTTTGGGTGAAGGAGTTAAACCAAGAAATGTTTTGTTAGAAGCCATCAAACTCTCTCCTTGCCAAAGAACAAAGATGAGTTGAGGTCCTTTCTGGGTCTCATAGAATACTACTCTAAATTTGTTGAGAACTTTGCTGACAAAACAGAGGGGTTGAGAGTGTTATTGTGCAAAGTTTGCAATTTTGTGTGGTCAGATGTACAACAGGATTGTTTTAATAATATAAAGCAAGAAGTGTGTGCTGCGAAGATTCTGGTACCCTTTGAAACGTCTTCTCCTACTATACTTACGGTGGATGCTAGTGTGTCTGGAGTGGGTGCCGTTTTGTCTCAAATTCACCAAGGTGTGGAGAGGACAGTGGCTTTCGCTTCAGGTTCGCTCACTGAGAGTGAGAGGAACTACTCGGTCATTGAGCGGGAGGCTTTAGCGGCTGCGTGGGCAGTAGAATATTTCAGAACATTTTTGTGGGGCATTTGTTTCAAGTTAAGAACTGACCACAAGCCTTTAGTTAAAGTGTTATCAACAGGTGGTGCTGGTAAGGGTTCTGCGAGATTGGCCAGATTGGCAGCTCGTTTCCAGGAGTATGTGTACAGGGTTGAATACATTCGGAGATGGAGGAACATACAGGCTCATGCTCTCACGGCTGGCTGTGGATTGGAAATTAGTTGATGGTGAGGCACTGCTAATGAAGGGAGAAGAAAGAGCGGTAGCATTGGTGGAGGATTTAGCGCAGCATGGTGTGACTGCCTTCTCTAAAGAAGAGTGGTTGCTTAGGATGATGGATGATTCTGTACTGCAGTACATAAGTAAAATGATTATTGAGGGAGGAAGGAGAGAGAGCGCTGTGGCGGTGTCAGTAAGACCCTACATCAAGGTTTTGGATGAGCTGTTGTTGGGGGATGGAGGTGTAATAATGAGGGGTGATAGATTTGTACCTCCGGAGAAGTTACAAAGGAAAATTATACATTTGGCACATGAAGGACATTTAGGACAAACGTTGACTCAAAGAAGAGTTAAGGAAAGCTTTTGGTGGCTTGTGGTTGGTATGCAAACTGCCCAGTGGGTGGAAGAGTGTGTTCAGTATAAAGAGAGTGAAAAAAGGCTAAAGCTGGGAAAAAAAATCTTTGATGGGTCATATTAAAGATCGAGGTGAAGCATGGCATACTGTTTGTATGGACTTTATTGGACCACTGCCTGAGGTGGGTCATGATAACAAATTTGCTTTAGTCCTGGTGGATGTGTTTTCTAAATGGATGGAGGTTGAATTTATGAGGGAAGTGTCAACAAAGAGTACTATTTCTGTTTTAAAGGTACTGTTTCGGAGGGAAGGTTGTCCGCATACCCTCATGACTGACAATGGTACACAGTTGACGTCCCTTGATATGAAGGAGTTTTTGCTAACTTACTGCATTTTATAACCCCCAAGCCAATGCCGTTGTTGAGCATATGAATCGTATGGTCAAGGGTACAATTCAATTGGCGGTGCAGGGAAACCAAAATGTTGGTTCAGTTGTGCAAGAGGTGATCTGGGCTCATCGTACCACGCAATTGAGAGACAAGGGAAAAACGCCATTTGAGTTCATGAGGGGGCGAAAGGCCAGATCGCAGTTGGTTCCTGGTTGGTTGGAGGGTGGTCGGACCAAACTGGAGAATCAGGGGGAGATTCCACGGTCAGGCGGATGTTCTGATATTCAAGTCAGTGATTGGGTAAAAGTCAAGGATGGACTTTGGGGTGCAGGTTGGACAAAGTTTTAGTGCCCTTTTGAGGTCAAACAAGTAAACAATTTTTATGTGGTTTTGGCGATTGGCACTAAGTGGAATAAAAGGAGGGTGGCTTTATATCAGAAAGGTAGTGTTGGTGCAGGAAATTTGAACATCACTGATGAGCAAGAAGAATGCAGTGGGTTTATGCTATCTGAGGGAGGAGTTGAGAGGCTGGGTTGTGACGCTTCGCTAAAGCTCTCGCTTAATGAGACTGAGGCGGGGATCTGGAGGAACAAACTTGTGTGGAGAAAGAAGGAAATAAGATGGAGTTCAGGAGTGGAAGAGTGAGAAGACCACCTGCATATACGAATGATTATGTGAGGGTCTTAAAAAACAAATGAAATCTTCCTTGAAGTGTATCTTTCTTAGCTTTGGTTTGCTGTATTCGTTAATTTTATATTTCCTTTTGAGATGAACTGTTTATTATTCTTTTGTAAATTATTTAACTATTGTATTCTTGTTGTAAAAAGATGACGGCGGGGGATGTGTTATATCTAGGTATGCATGAGCGTGTTCCGTGAGCTTGAGCGCTTCTCTAGAGCCCGAACGCGCTTGTGCTATTAAAAGAATGCGGGTTTTTGAAAGTGGCGAGCAGTTGGTTTTTGCGAGTGCGACACCGCTTGAGTAGGTTGAATAAATGGGATCTCGGCAAAACAAAAGAGACTCGTGTGAAGATTTTCATTACACATAAGAGCAACAATGCAAACACATGAGAAAGTCACCCTTTTAGTATGTTCACCCCAATGTTTCTGACTGATACTGATGGTAACTGACCCTGACTGTACGCTGGGCTCTGCTTAACAGGCCAGTTCAGTGCTCTGAACAAAACATATGTTCAAATGGCACAATGTTATAATTTCAATTTGCAATGACTGACCCTGTAAGTCCCTAGCAAATAACAGGGCAAAGGGGATTCAAACTACCTATAAGTCCCTAGTATATAATTGGGCAGGGAAGTTTAGAAGCGCAGTAGATTTCCTGCACTGAATGAGCACTGCTGTGTCCCTTTTGACATTTTTAAATGCAGCCTTGCCTTGCAGACTGTCTTTAAAATGCAAAATGTTTGCAAATTTGACTTTGGTATTAAAGGTACTTCCAAAGAAAAAATCTACCTTATTTTTTACCTATAAGTCACCTCCCACAGCCTCCTCTAGATTGCCAGGGGTAGGATGCTGTTAGAAATGGGGTCTTTGGTTGACAGTCAGGTTACCCCCTGTCCAAGCAAGGACTCTCACTCTAGTCAGGGTAAATCAAACACAATCCAGATTATCCTGTGCCCACCCTCTGGTAGTTTGGCACTAAGCAGTCAGGCTTAATGTACAAGGCAATTGTAAAGTATTTGTGTAATAAATCATGCAATAACACAGTAGAACACCACAAAAATACACCAGACAGTGTTTAGAAAAATATATAATATTTATCTGATAAGATGCAGGTCAAAACGATTAAAATGCAATAAGTATATGTTGAGATATCACTGTAAACGTGATATAAAGTGTCTTTAGTCTTTTAAAAGCAATAAAAGTCTCTTTCAAGCACGAAGTACCTGGTTTGCATTAAAAATCTCTGCAAGGAACCGCAGAGGAGGAGATGTGTAGAAAACAGGGAGATGAGCGTCGATTTCTTGGCCCGCACACGGCAATGCGTCATTTAGTTTTCACGCAGGGATGGCTGTGCATCGATTTCCGGAGCTCGGTCATGGATCCTCTTCGGGTTGTGGGGTTTTCGGACCCCCAGGGGACGAGGCGTGGATTTCCAGGGCTGACCGGATGAAGTCACGGGGGCTTGCTCCAAAATGCTGCATCATACGTTCACGACACAGCTGCGCTGATGGGAGCGCCTTCCTTTGTCCTTGTTGCGGCGGGACAGTCATTGCGGAAAAACAACAGCAATAGCAAGATGCTCTTCCTCTTTGGAAGTCAGCTGCGTCATTCCGGCTCGGCTGTGCATCGATCCAGTGGGCCGTACGTCGAATTTCCGGTCACTGTGCTGGCGCTGCATCGATCTTCTCATTGCAAAGTCAGGCTGCGTCGTTCGGGTTCGGGGTACGGTGAATTTTTCACCATCATGCAGGCTGTGCAATGTTTCTGGCAGGCTGTGCATTGATTTTCGCCACACAAGGAGTCCTTCTTGAAGAAATGAAGTCTTTTTGGTCCTGAGACTTCAGGGAACAGGAGGCAAGCTCTATTCAAACCCTTGGAGAGCACTTCTCACCACAGCCAGAGAGCAGCAAGGCAGCACGGCAATAGCAAGGCAGCAGTCCTTCACAGAAAGCAGTCAGGTGAGTCCTTTGGGCAGCCAGGTAGGTCTTCTTAGCAGGATGCAGATTCTGGTTAGGTTCTCTTCTACTCGAAGTGTCTGAGTTGGTAGGGGCAGAGGCCATGTTTAAATACCCAATGTGCCTTTGAAGTGGGGGAGACTTCAAAGAGTGGCTTAGGTGTGCATTAGGACCCCTTTCAGTTCAATCCTGTCTGCCAGGGTCCCAGTAGGGGGTGTGGCAGCCCTTTGTGTGAGGGCAGGCTACTGTCCTTTGACATGCAAGTGTCAGGCCCTCTACCCTCCCAGCCCAGAAAGACCCATTCAAAATGCAGATGTGTTTAAGTGAGGCTGAGTGTCCTGTGTTTGAGGTTTGTCTGAGTGAATGCACAAGGGAGCTGTCAACTGAACCCAGCCAGACGTAAATTGTGAGGCACAGAAGGATTTAAGTACATAGAAATGCTCACTTTCTAAAAGTGGCATTTTTACAAAAGTAATATTAAATCCAACTTCACCAGTCAGCAGGATTTTGTATCACCATTCTGGCCATACTAAATATGACCTCCCTACTCCTTTCAGGTCAGCAGCTACCACTCAAACAGTATATGAGGGTAGCCCAATGTTAGCCTATGAAGGGGGCAGGCCTCACAGCAGTGTAAAAACGAATTTAGGGGTTTTACAATACCAGGACATGTAAACTACATAAGTACATGGCCTGCCTTTTGCCTACACTGCAACCTGCCCTATGGGTTACCTAGGGCATACCTTACGGGTGACTTATATGTAGAAAAAGGAGAGTTTTAGGCTTGGCAAGTACTTTTAAATGCCAAGTCGAATTGGCAGTGAAACTGCACACTCAGGGCTTGCAATGGGAGGCCTGAGACAAGGTTAAGGAGCTACTTAAATGGGTGGCACAATCAGTGCTGCAGGCCCACCAGTAGCATTTAATCTACAGGCCCTGTCCACATATAGTAGACTTTACTAGGGATTTATAAGTAAATTAAATAATCCAATTGGGTTATCCGATGTTATCAAGGGAGAGAGCATATGCACTTTAACACTGGTTAGCAGTGGTAAAGTGTGCAGAGTCTTAAAACCAGCAAAAACAGTATCTAAAAAGTGGAGGTTGCAGGCAAAAAGTTAGGTGTGACCACCCTAAGGCTGTCAGGTCTAACAGATGCCATGTAACTATAAGCAGGGACATAATAAAATATATGTAATATGCTCTGGTAAGGGAAACACCTGCACCTCTCTTTTTTCCCCATTTTAGGAAGTGCTGGCTATAATGGAAATATTTTTCATAAGCCGAAATATTGCTAGGAAAAAGATACAAATTCTCAAAAGGACTCAACTAAATGATAATGATAAATGCAACAATTTGCAATTATTGAATTTATCATAACGTATACAGAGAAGAACTTATGAGACTTTCTTTACTGTAATTCAAATTCCAACCTGCTAGTGGTCTCTCCTGATTGGTCAGCCATAGCAGGATTAGCCAGGCTGCTTTGATGAGGTGATAAGTGGCCTGAACTGAGCAGAGGTTATCTGATGGAAGTGGTAGGCAGACGATGAAGACTGGCCAAGAGCAGGGCTGGATGAATCAAGCGGATATTTCGAAAGGGTTCCAGTCAGAAAGGAATGCAGCCAAGGCTGCCCTCTCATTTCTGTACCACTCAGATAGGTGGTGGGCTGAGGAACGGTATTTGCAGCTGTCCAGAGGAAGATGTAAAGGAAGTGAGCTACACCGGGGGGCTGGTTTAGCCAGATCTTACTCCTCTGGAGAAAAATCACCCACTTTGGAATGTTAAAGTACAGTGCTTTATGGGACAGGAAGATGCCACACTTTGGAGGAAATTGTAATACTTCTAGATGGAATCCTGCAGCTCATTAGACCGTGAACCCCACTGACGAGCCCTCAATATGATTGAAGAAAAGTGGCTGATCTACATTGGAATTCTGATCTGCTGCCTGAAACCACAAGAAGAAGAAGGACTGCCCTGCTGAAACCCTGGTTTGCAACTCAGAGTTCTGCACATTTAAGGGCTGCACCTGTTGCACACTGAACCACGGCCCAAAGGACTTTGCCGTGCTTCAAAAAGGACTCAGGAGTGGACTCCCTGAAGCAACGGGGTAAAAGAGCTTCCCTATACCAACTTCTAGAAAAGTCCCCAGCCTGGAGTGCGTCCAGTAGACTTGTGAGGATTTGGCAAGGTGCCCTGTGGGAATTGTAGTCTCAGCATCCCAAGGAGCAACTTGGAGATTCTGGAACCTTAGATTGGGGTTGTGGATCACTTTCCTGCATCACGAAACACTTCTGGAATTATGAGTAAACATGTTCCATTGGAGATAACTGTGCCTGGGTCCAGTTAAACCTTCCCTTGGAGCGCTATTTGCTTTTAAGCACAAGTTTTACTTTCAATCTTTAAAAATCCTTTATTTGTGGTTCCCTATATTGGAGTTTTGTTGTTTTGGTGACATTTGAGATAAACATATTTACTATGTTTATAAATTGGTGTGGGATTTTTATTGTGTGTTGTATCTTACTTATTTACTGTATTGTTGTATTTAAATGGTTTAACTCATCTGTCTCCTGAGTTAAGCCTGACTTCTCATTGCCAAGCTACCAGGGATTGAGCCAGAGACTACGTTGTGGGACCCTGAGTGGGCACATCCCTGTTTTAGTGTGTATTGAATATTTTCAGATGTGGACTGCAGGGGGAGGCTCAATGCCCCTACAGTCCCTGCTGGCTCCCAGCCTCCAGAGGAAACAGGCATTGCTACTGCATGCAGGGAAGAGCTAAAATGCTGTTTCGTGCTTGCGGAAGTACTCCTTTCATCTATTATCCTGCCTGATTGACATTGGGTAGGAAAGCAGATGAAAAGTCTACTTACAGTGAGCCAGAGAAATTTTCCCGCTCCCACCCGCTGGGAGAGGACTTACAGTTTGCTTTTGTTTGGCGGGAGCTGTCAAAGCTCCTGCCAAGTGAAAGCAAACTGCTATCTCCCCAGGGTGGGCACTTCAGGAAATAGGGAGAAAACCCTGGGGGGTGATGGTCCCAGTGCCATTAAAGGCTCCAGGAGAGGGGGCTCTCCTTTACTTTGCACAGGGCAAGCTCTGAAGAGGTGGTGAGTGATCCTCTGGTCCAAAAACAGGCCAGAAGGGGGGCTGCACTCATCTATTTTCTAATTGTGCACTGGGGAGGTGGTGGTCCCTTGAGTCCTAAGAGCCAAGGAGGGGGGTCCAATAGGCCCCTTTCCAATTGGCTCAAAAAGCCCTGAGGAAGTGGTGGTTCCCAGGGCTCTTTTGAGCCTGTGGAGGAGGGTCTGCTCAGCCCCCCCCATCCATAATATTAATGCCCCAGAGAGGTGGTGGTCTCCAGGTCTTAGACCTGACAGCCCTAGGGTAGTCTTCCCCCATTCTTTTTTCCTTTCGCCTCCTGTTTTTGCTGTATCTTTTTGTTGGCCTTAAGACTCTAAGCACTTTACCACTGCTAACTAGTGCTAAAGTGCATGTGCTTCTTCCTTAAACATGGTAACATTGGTGTACCCACAATTGGGATATTTAATTTATTTGTAAGTCTCTTGTAAAGTGGTATACCACATACCCAGGGCATGTAAATGAAATGCTACTAGTAGGGCTGCAGCACTGATTGTGCCACCCACTTAAGTAACCCTGTAAATATGTCTCAGGACTGCCATTGCAGAACCTGTGTGTGCGGTTTTACTGCCACTTTGACTTGGCACTTAAGACCTCTTGCCAAACCTTAAACTCCCCTTTTATTACATATGCGTCATCCCTAAGGTAGGCGCTAGGTAGCACATATGGCATGGTGCTGTGTAAGTAAAAGGCAGGACATGAACTTTTACGTTTTACATGTCCTGTTAATGAAAAATTCCCAAAGTAATTTTTCATTACTCTGAGACCTACTTCTCTTATAGGCCAGCATTGGGAATTTCTTAATATACTTTTAAGCTGTAATTCCTGATCCGAAAGTAGTAGCTGCATCATATTTCAAATCATTGGAATGGTAATGATAAATCGTCTTTACTGGTAAAGTCAGACTTAACATAACTATTTTAGAAATGCCACTATTACAAATTGGGCATTTCTCTGCTCTTACTGCTCTGTGTGCCTTATAGCCTGTCTCTAATACACGTCTTGGCTAGGTAACAGGTACACTTTGTGCATTCCCTCTAGACAGCCACAAACATAGGAATGGTGCGTGTGAAAACGGACTCATTTGCATTCTGATGGGCCTTCCTGGACTGGAAGGGTGGAGGGGGCTACTGATTACCCCAACTGATAGTCTGGAGCAAGGGCCAGGGATGGGATGAAAGGGGGACCTGTGCTCTACAAGGAGCTGCTTTGAAGTCACCACTACTTCAAAGGCACTTTTTGGTATAAGTACTGGGGCTCTGGCACTTCTGGACTTGGAAAGAATGCTGCAGGAGTAAAGACTTCTGTGCTGTAAGGATTATCACTTTGCCTGGACTGACAGTTCCAAGGAACTGCGTCTCTGCTTTATTGAGCTGCCCTGCTGCCTGATCATCTCTGCCCTGCTGAGGACAAGGGCTAGACCCATCCTACTGAACCCAGAGTGACTCCAAGGGCTTGCTTGTGGGCCCCCTGTTCTTCTGCAGTTTCAAGGACATCAACTCTCTTGATGCTGCAGAACTCTGCCATATCTGAGTCCTTCGCTTACCTGAGGTGTCCCTTCCAGTCCTATGCCTGAGAAGTGGGTCCTGCAGCTGATTTCTGCACAAACTAACACATAACTCAAATGCAGAAGGAATTGCGATGCATTGCTCCTTTGACTCCAACACAAAGGCTGTTCAACAATAGCACAGTCACAGATTGCACAACCTGATGACGATGCTCTGGGTGGCTCAACGTGACACACTTCAGTGGAGCCTGACAAAGACACAGTGACCTGACTGCATGGAAAATATTGATGCATTGTGCACTCGATGTATATGCTTTGGTCCAGCCATGGTACTCTTTCAGCAGACCAGGTTAGGGTTCTGTAGCTGGCCCATTCTCCATCACGTTCGGCCAGAACTTTTGGACTTGCACCGTTTCCTCGCGACCTGAAGTAACCTTTGGACCACTAGTGACTTCCAAGCACCATTTCTGATTTAATCTTTAATTCATATCTTGTCTTTGACTGATTTGATATTTGTAGATTTGGTCTTGTTTTACTCAGATAAATATCCTCTATTTTTCTAAACCTAGGTGAAGTCTTTTTGTGGTGTTTTCATTGTGTTACTGTGGCTGTGTGTTGCACAAAAACTGTACACATTGTCTTTAAGTAAAGCTTTACTGCTCTGTGCCAAGCTACCAGAGGGTGAGCACAGGTCAATTTAAAGTGTGTGTCTGACTTAACCTGACTAGGATTGTGGTCCCTACTTGGACAGGGTGCTTCCCTCTGCCAACTAAGGACCCAATTTCTAACATGGGGGCTCTCCCCAGTGTAAGGAAGGAGGTGCATGCAACCCCCCTCCTATTTTTGATTTAAGCCCCCAGGTAGTGGTGTGCCCTGGGGCACTATAAAGTGCCAGGAGGGGGGCTGTGTGTGCCCGTATCAAATTTATATGTACCTCATGCCCCTGGGACCTGGGAGCTAAACAGTAAACAAGCACAGTAAACTACGTTTGTTTTTTCCAAAATTGCTGAAGATTTGCAGATCCTCCATGATTTTATGGAAAAATAGAAAAAAACAATTTTGGCCCCCAGCTGGGACACCAGCACCAGGGCTAGAGGGTCGGGGTATTCCTACCCAGCCCTCTTTTCTTTATTTTTACAATTTGGTGGGGGGCTTTGCTGAGTCAGAGCGCAGAAATGGCAGCCAACACTTCCTGACTAAAGTGTTGGCAGCCAATCAGATTTCAACACATGGACTGTCAGATCCATGTATGACTTGCATTCATAGATATACAAACTTCTTTTTCCATTAATAGCTCAAAAACTACCGAATGGATTTACACCAAATCAATAAAAGCAAGTTTTCTGATCACGTTTTCTGTCAAGTTGGGGTCGAGAAAAAGGATGAGGGGGTTAAGAAAAGTGTGTTTCCCACGTTAATTCCAATAGGAGTCTTGAAGATGACTAAATCCCTAACCTCTGCTGTTTGTTGAGAAAATTAAGGAAATCCAAATTTATATATCTAGGGCCACAGTTTGTCCCCGACAACTTTGCGAATAATAGCAAGCTCGTGCAGAGATCTGCAGAGATCTGATTGGCTGCCAGCACTTCAACCAGGAAGTGTTGGCCACCATCATGGGACTCAGCGTCAGCCGACTCCCTGAAAAAAAGAGAAAAAAAGAAAAGGGGACAGGGTAAGGACATCCTTACCCCTTTCCTCTGGTGTTGGGATCCCAGAGGGACCCCACCAGTGCAAAAAAACACTTTTACAAAAAATGCTTGCAGTGTCACAAATTCCTGGCAAAAATGTTTTAAAAAAACAAAAAACAAATGCTGTCTCCTGCACTTGTTTTAGTAAGGCTCCATGGTAAGCTAGGTCCTCAGAGCATATAAAAATAAAGGAGGGGGTGCATGGGCCCCCCTCCTTGGCTTATTTTTGCCCCGGGGACTGCCACCACCCCAGGGCTTAAATTAATTAGTATGCGGGGGAGCTGAACGGCCCCTGGGGCGAAATGTGTTAATTATAATAGAGGGTCTGCCACCTCCCCGGGGCACATTTAACAAAATAAGGGGGGTACACAGCCCCGCAGCCCTGCGGACCATCACCTTACTGGGGCTGACTTGAAAGAATAAAGTGTGTCCATTGCGGGCCCCCGAGGACCCCCACCTCTCCAGGGCTGTTTAAACATTAAAAGGGGGCCATGCAGCTCCCCCTTGTGGATCCAATAATGGCCGTAGGAATCGCCATTCATTAGGGCCGGCTCCTGCTATGTCCTGGGATGCCCACCCATGGGACATATCTGTTTGTTCTGACTTGATGGGAGCTTTGACAACCCCAACCAAGTCAAAGCAAACATTCGGCTTCCAGCAGGTGAGAGCTGGCAAAGTGCTCCCACCTGCTGGAAGCAGATGATTCATCTCTTTCCCTGCCCACAGAGATGCGGGCAAGAAAAGATATGAAACAATTGCTTTTGCAGACAGGTACAGTGAGCTGCATGTTTAGCAGCTCCCTATGTACCAAAGCAATGCCGACTCGTGTAGAGGGTGGAGAGTCAGCTGGGATCATTGGGGCCTTGAAGCTCCCCCTGTGGCCACACATCCCTCTCCTCCATTTAATGAAGGCAAGACCTTGGGAGATGGAGTCCCCAGGGCCAAAATCATGGGGCCGTCCTCCTCTATTGAATAAAGGTGGGCTCCGTGGATTACGGTCCCTGGGGCTGAAATCAGCTGGGGGCAAGGGGGCCATGCAGCCCTCCTCCTCCATTGAGTAGCGGTGGGCCCCTGGGGCCTCTGGGGCTGAAATTGGCCCAGGGATGGGGCCCGTGCAGCCCTTCTCTCCTACATAACATAGTTCTCCTTTTAAATCACCTGGAAGCTGCACCCACTTGGCTCCTCACGGTTTACCTTAGTAGTAAGCATCGGTCTGCCTCAATTTTGCCAGGATGATGTACTGCTTCCGAAATGGCTCCCCAGATCATTTACCACTGATTTTGGTGGCACATTCTTGATGTCAAGAAATATTAGTACATCTCCACACAACAAAGAAGCACTTACTTCACATAGATAAGAGGAAGGACTCTGATTTGGTAGAGATTTACGTCTTTGTAGTCTCACTGGCGTCTCTGTGGGAGGATTTATGTTATCACTGAATTTTAGAGAAACAGGCAGCAGGAACAATAATGTTGCCAAATTGCACACAAGGTCACACGTGGCATTTCCTTGTGCTCCAATATACAGCTATAATGTAGAGTACATACTGGACATTTACCCATAGAGGGGGAAAGAACTCCACTTGGGTAGATATTTTATGCAAAGCTGTGGACTCTTGTTGGATAAAAGGGCAGGTGAAGTTCCTTTGTGGCAAAGTCATTCACACAGCTACTGACACACTCACACAGATACTCACACACCCACTCACAGGTGCACTCAGTTAAAACTCATGCACCCGCTCACAGACCCACTCAGGGTCTCACACACCCATTTACAGACCCAGTCAGACACTCACGCATCCACTCACAGACCCACTCAAAGACTCACTCACTAACTCAGTAACTTTAACTCCCGGCCGAAAGTAGCTATAACTTTTGCCCTCACATGCATAGCTAATTATCCCAGATATGACAAATATGATAGCGTCAATAACAATATCAATGAAACATTATAAGTCAAATTACTGAAAAAAACTGTGCATTGCGAGGGCGTAAGTTATAGTTACCTTAGGCCACGAGTTGTAGTTACTTGAAATAACTCTAAGTATAACTGCTGAATTTCTCTGGTTCTGTGCAAGTAAATTCAGAATCTAACTATAAAGTCCCTGTAACCTTTGTTTTTTAAGTGAATTTGTATGTTCTTTTAAATTCTATTTCCTAACCTAACTATAATATCCTTGTAACCTTTTTCAGGGAATTTCTGTGTTTTTTAACCTATAGTCATTTTTATTACTATACGTTAATCCAACCACTGCCGCACACAGCCTTTGGCCATGCACAGCGGGGTTGTCCTGTGGCCCACCCACCATAACCACCCAACCCTGCGCATGGCCGAAGAAGGGAGTTGGCTGAAGGACATACTTTAAAAGTTTATTACAAATTAAGAGCCAAACTGATGTAAATGGATCTCAAAAACATGCTATATGAGTACAAAATCACCGAAGGTGAAGTGAAGCATCAAATGAAGTTAATCTGTATAAGCATAAGGCATACGAGGATTTCAGTTGAAGCAATACAAAAGATAAGACAGAATTTGATTTTCTGTATACAAATGGGATCCTCTTGTTTAATCATTGGAGAATGTAGGTTAATCTAAATCCTGAACTAAACTAAAAAGGGAATCCTAGTTGATTCTCTGGAAATGTAGGAAAGTGTCAGAATAGCAGAAACCTCAGTAGAAGTTCTGATAGAGAGATGGCGTATAGCATAAAGCCACACAAATGAATAAAGAGTAGAGAGGTCTGTCCCTCCAAGTCTCAAGGGAATCTGCTCCTGTCTAACTAAGTGAGTACCAGTTAAACCCACAGAACCTTGGAGAAAGCTATGTCATCCACACCAGTAGGTTTCCATCTTGTTTGTACAGTTGAAATCGGCAACTCCCCTTAAGTCTCTCATCACATGATTAAAAAATCAGGATGACCTTGGACAGCTCATGGGGCCTAGTACACAAACCTTTTCTTCTCAGTTCCTTAGTGGTACTTGTCCTTGCCAAAACATCCTCCTGTACCTCACTATCTTCAACACACAATATGCATTTCATTAACTGTAGACTCGCACAGACGCACTTGCAAGGAAAACAGTGCAATGCAAGCAAAACGTCACGTTGAAGGTAAGACATGATAAACCAAATTTTTTAGGCCTTTAGTTATGCTAACTTAATAAGATATTCGACGCAAATACATGCTTATAAGAGCATCTTGCAATTATAAATGGGAACAAGGATCATAAATGAAACGTGATCATATGTGATTACATCATAGTACCAGAATCGGAATACATGAATATAAATGTGTGTGAGTACTACAATTCAACATGTTCGAATTAAATATTAGAAAACACATATATGCAAATTTCTAGTCTTCTATTATGAATGCACCTTCAATAATATGATTTTGATGCTTCAATTTACATTAGTAACTTTAAGACATACAGTACGTGTATTCTCGATTACATTATTATATCACTTCCGTAATGCATGAAAATTCTGCATCACCACCAGTATGGATTACATGTGACTCCTACAACTTGTAGCCCTCAATGATTTAGATGGGGGGCACTGCTGGATGGTTGTGGTGAGGGAATGTTTACATTGGGGTGCCAACAAAGATTGTCTTACTGGGTGTCATCAGTGTTAATGACGTTCCTGATTAGGTAACAGCACAATTGTACTTGAATTTGCCATACCATGTAGTAAGTCCACACCAGAACATTTCTACTATGAGCAAAACCCCAAGGAATGGGAGATTAATGTGTCTGGCCATTTTTTATGGTCATAAATTCTCACAAAATTTAAAATTGTGTGAGTAGGTGGTAAATGTATGTAGGTACCTGTGGGGAGGTGGAGGGTGAAGGGTTAGGGAGGAGAGAAGGTATTTTTGGCAGGTTTATTATACAAGGTTTCACCTTATCAAATAATTAGGGAAAGAGTCTTGGCTGCTTCCTTAGCCAAAGTCTAATACAATTTTTAAAAGCCATAAACATTGAATATTTGCTCCCACAATCTGAAAAACAGGTGCAAAAAGCCTAACCACTTTAAATAAGCAGAGCAAATTCCATGCAGCAATTTCACTCCGCCTAAGAGTGCAAACACCTTAGCATTTGTGACTCAATAAACAGATCCTCACAGGGTTAATGTACTTTATCATTTGGAAATCTCTCATAGTAATGGTTAAATTCTGTACCTCAAGAGGAAAAAAACAATACAAGTGCAATTATTGTATCTTCATATAAATGAATTTTCAGGACTTGCTATATAACCAGCCATCTCAGAATCTGGTGACAATTTTGCACACAAACTGAAAACATCTGAAAATATTAGACTGGAGAGGGATTAACCTGGAAAACGTGAAAGTTATTCTTAAAAGTTTCTTCATAAACATGAAATAATTTTATGGCAATATTTACGAAGATTCATGCTTAATGTACAAACACTCTGCTCACTGCAGCATTTTAGCATTAGCCTCTAGATTTAAAAGCATTTCAGACAATATGCCTCTTGTCATAAGGTCACATCAGAGAGTGAGTGATACATATAAAATGTGCAATGGTGTTCTGCAGGTTTATTTATTAATATGAAGAGGTGCTTCCTAGGTTTCTATATGGTGAACTGAGAGTTATCTGAAGAATGTAAACAAGCTTTAGGAAATAACTGGGGCACACCTTTTACTTTTATAAAACGCTATAAATGTAGATTTGTTTCCTACTGCCAACATATCACCCTAACAATGAGTAAACCTCATGGAATTTTGCTCTGTCTGATTCTAGGTGGTTCAGAATTACCACACCTATGTTTTATCTGGTTATGGGAGAACCAGATCTGATGTTACCATGCAGTAATTCTGCATTGTAAAATCACATGAGGCTTTGCAAGCCACATTCCCCACTTTGTTATTCTTTGAGGGTGTAAGCTACCCGCTGCTAGAAAACACCCACTTCACCTTCCCTTCCCTTCCCTTCCCCCCTCCATCTGCCTGCTGCTCTGTGGACTAATGAGCTTCGATATCGGAACCCTCAATCCAGCATTCAGTTCATACAGCAGTGGCAGCCCTGTTTACCAAGAGTGGCACCTCCGGCACTCATGTTCGATGATGCCTGGTTTCATGCCCATTTAAAGTCTGAGAATAGGTTGGGAGCATTTTGGCCTCAAGACAAGTAATCATGTGCTATACCAGATACAACTGGGGCTTCCGAGCACCAGTTACCTTAAGGGAAACTTCTGAGGGAACCACATACTAGATGGTCTGTTAGACTTTTCATCCTTGGCATGGTCTCCTTTAACTTTTTGCCTCTGTTTCCCAGGTTGATGTGTGCTGGACTCTGATTTTGCTGTTTTTGTTACTCCGGGCACTTTACCACTGCTAAAGTGCAAGTGCTCCTTTACAAAATATGTATGTAATTGGTTTATCCATGATTGGCATATTTGATTTATTAGTCAGTCCCTAGTACAGTGCACTAGAGGTGCCCGGGGTCTGAAAATCAAATGCCACTATCGGGCCTGCAGCACTGGTTGTGCCACCCACATAAGTAGCTCTGTAATCATGTCTCAGACCTGCCACTGCAGTGTCTGTGTGTGCAGTTTTAACTGTAAAATTCGACTTGGCAAGTGTACCCACTTACCAGGCCTAAACTTTCAAATTTCTTACATGTAAGGCACCCCTAAGGTAGGCCCTAGGTAGCCCCAAGGGCAGGGTGCAGTGTATGGTTAAGGTAGGCCACACAGGCCATCATTACAACCGTGGCGGTTGGTGTTAAAGTGGCGGTAATACCGCCAACAGGCCAGTGGTAAAAATGGGATCACGACCACGGCGGAAACCGCCGACACAGACAGCCACTTTAACACTCTAACAAACACCGCAGAAGTCACCGCCAACAGGCAGCCGGAAGACAATGTACCGCACTCCCCATCACAACCCGCCAATCCACCAGCTTTTCCGGGGCGGTACCAATGCCATCAAAAGCACGACGGAAACAATGTTTGGAAGGGAAACCATTCACCTCTCGACACTCAGCGAAGAACCAGGACACCATGGAGCACGAGTTACAAGTCCTGTCCATTCTGGTCTACCTCCTCATCTACCAGGAACACCAAAGACAGCGGCGACGACCACGGTGAGTACTGCACCTAGTACACAGGAGGAGGGGGGAGTGAGTGACACAAACATGCAACACCTGCACCCCCACCCTCACCCACAACACCCTACACACAAAAACATGCATCAACATTACATTTGCATCCCGTAACCCCATGG
The DNA here is from genome assembly GCF_031143425.1 of Pleurodeles waltl. NCBI lineage: Eukaryota > Metazoa > Chordata > Amphibia > Caudata > Salamandridae > Pleurodeles > Pleurodeles waltl. The sequence continues at coordinate 634,985,672 of NC_090440.1, forward strand.
AAGAATGCAAGGACAAAAGGAATAGAGTCAACACAGTGATATTTTAGAAATAGTCAGATATTCATTAGAATTTTAAAATCAGTATTTACAAAAATATACTATATATACAGAAGGTCGTACATTGTCCGTTCCACATGTTCGTGGGCCATTGGGCCAAAAATCATGGGCCAAGCCCACACTTTTGCCCACACGGAGAGAACACAGCAGGGACATCAGGTCGAAAACACGCAGGCACCTCAGGGAGATGGGGAAGGGGGGCACCTCAGCTGGAAGATGGTACTACGCCACTGCTCCTCATGGGGGCTCCATGACCACAGCAATGTCCTGGGGAGCGCAAGGCCATAGTCTCTCAAGGGGGTGGTCTGCCCACAGCGATGTCCTTGGGAGTGCAAAGCCACAGTCTCTCAAGTCTCTCAAGTGGGTGGTTTGCCAACTGCTTGGTCCTGGGGAGTGCAAAGCCACAGTCTCTTAAGTCTCTCAAGTCGCTGGTTTGCCCACAGCTTGGTCCTGGGGAGTGCAAAGCCACTGTCTCTCAAGTGGGTGGTTTGCCGACTGCTTGGACCTGGGGAGTGCAAGGCCAGAGTGTCCCTAGTGGCTGGCTTCTCCACTGGTTCTGGAGGGGGCTTTGTGCCCAATGTGCTTCATCCTGCCAAGGATAAGGTGAGTGGATGCATATCTCCACTGGTTCTGGAGGGGGCTTTGTGACCAGTGAGCTTCATCCTCCCAAGGATAGGGTGAGTGGATGCATATTTCCATTGGTTCTGGAGGGGGCTTTGTGCCCAGTGATGAAGCAATTGGGGAGGGCCAGTTCAAATTCCCTCACCTGGGTGACTGAGGCACGAGATTTGCAGGGAACAGGTAGCATGATAGTTCATGGAGGCAGGGCTAGACTCCATCCTGCGGTGCCTAAGGCTGTTAACTGGTGGTAGTGCCGGTGCTAGTGGGGGTGCTTGCAGTGGGGCTGCTGGTGGTGCTGGCCGTGGTGCAGATGCTGCAAGTGGTGGAGGGAGGCTCCAGCCCTTCTCCTGCAGCCTCAGATACTGTCCACTGGGGATGCTGCTGTTGACAGTAGCGGTGGGAGCTTCGGTGCAGGTGGTGGTGCAGGTGGCGGTGCTTGCCGCAGTGCCTGCGGCGGGCTGCTGGTGGTGCTGCATGCAGTGCAGGTGATGGGGCTGGCAGTCCTGCTGGTGGGCATCAGGCCTTCACCTGCAGCCTCCATCAGCTGAAGTGCCTTACCTTGGGTTTTCTGTCCCTTCCTCAACTTGGCAGATGCTGTTGTGACCTTGGCTCTTACAGCTAGAGTTTTGGAGGAGGCCTTGCTGGGTGGGTCGTGCCTCTTGCCCTTGCTGCATGCTGACTTCTTCTTCACCTTGGCAGGTGGCGGAATGGTTTGGCGCTTTGCAGGGGTTGGTGGCACACTGGCTGGCCTGACGGGTGCCCCCTTTGAGCCTCTGGGAGTTGCAGGTACCACAGTGGATGCCGACTCGGTGGCTGAGGTGCTGGCCTGGGTTCTGGCCACCCTGGCCCGAGGGGAAGGATGGGGGGAAAGGGGTAGGGAACAGGTCAATGTTTGCCAGGAAAAGTGGGACACAGTGGAGGCAGTGGATGTTGGTGTGTCTGCATGGGTATGGTGCTTGTGAGAGTGCCTGTGGAATGAGGTGTGGTGCTTGTGTTTGCCTGAGCCACTTTTGTGTGTTGATTTGGGTGAATTCTGGTCTGAAGGTGTGCTTGGGATAGGCTGGGGTTGAGGGGATTGGGACTGGGTAGAGGCAGTTGGACGGGGAGGCTACACACAGGGACAAGGGTGGCCATCAGTGCTGAAACCAGAGCCTAAAATGCTCTCTGTTGGGCTGCCAGACCAGAGTGATTGCCCTCCATGTATGCATTTGTTTGTTGCAAATGCCTCTCGACACCCTGGATGGCATTCAGAATGGTTGACTGCCCAACAGTGAGGGATCTCAGGAGGTCAATAGCCTCCTTACTGAGGGCAGCTGGGCTGACTGGGGCTGAGCCTGATGTGCCTGGGGCGAAGAAGATGCCCACCCTCCTGGGTGAGCGGGCACGGAAAGCACGCTATGGGGCTGCTGGGAGGGCGGTGCTGGTAGGTGGGGTGGCGGCTGTACCTGTTGTTGGGGTGGGCACAGAGGTGTCCACCACCGCCAGGGAGCTTCCATCGGAGGAGGAGTCGCTGTCTGTGGTCTCCCCTCCTCTCCCCGTCATGGTGCTCCCTTCGGTGGATTCGGCCTCCAGGACCATGTGGGATGCAGCTCCCTCTGTTGCCGGTGCCTCTGCTCCTCCGCCTGATGATGCTAATGCACACAAGGACAGGGTGATAAAGCAAAAAGGAGGCTGAGAGAAAGATGATACACTTGGTCAATGCCAGCAAAACCACTACCGTTGGTGTACACAACACACAGGGTGCAGCCCTATGCACTAGGCCATGCCCAACCAGTTACTAAGATAGTCACCAGCCCATGGGGAACAATGCCTAACACCATCAGCTGCACCCCAGAAACCCACAGGACCCTGCCCAGTAGTAAATGCCCACTAACCCTATTGGGGTAGGAGTGCTTCAGAGCCTGCCCAACAAGGGACCTACCCTGCCATCTTCACCCTGGCCTAGGGGCACCCATAGCCACACCCCTACCTAGGTCACTCTTAACACGCACAAAGTCAGGCCTCAGAATCTGTACTCACCCCCTTGTGGCTGCTGTGATGCCTTCAAGCACTCATCCAACTCCGGATAGGCCACCGCCAGGATGCGGAACATCAGGGGGGTCATGGTGCGACAGGCACCCCTCCTCATTGGGAAACCAGCCCCACTGTCTTCTTCGCCCAGCGGCACAGGTCCTCCACCTGTCAAAGACCCCCAGGGTGTGCACCTCCTTCTCGATGGAACGCCAAATACCCTTTTTCGGGTGGGCGCTGACCTGCAGGGAAAAGACAGCAGAAAAGGGAATTAGTCAACCATCCGGACCATCACACTCATGGCCCACCAGATCCCTCCCATCCCCTGGGCACATACATTAACCACCTTACATGCTGCACTCTGGGCCGGACCCCTCTGCCCCCCCTCCATGTGGCTCACCGCACTCCATACATTCATGGCCCACGCATCATGCTCACCTGTTTGTCTGGAGGACAATAGAGTAATGTGTACTGCAGTAGGACCCCATCCACCAGTTTCTCCAACTCCTCCGCAGTGAGGCAAGGGCCCTTTCCCCAGACACATGAGCCAATGTCACCTAGCTGTGTCACAGAAGACATTGGCACAGCATCTGATTTTTGAATTCACATTTTGTTTCTGTAAAGTAAAGAAATCAACAGTAGTGCAATAGTTGTGGGAATATGAGCTTCAAGGGAAGGTCGCTCCCCCTGCCGCTGCAGCTCCTCCAGCTCCTCCAGGTTCCTGAGTTCCTGAGACCCACCTCACAGTAAGTACCCCCCACCTCCCAGCCCCTCGCCCTGCCCCGCGCTACTCACCCTCTCTCCTGCTCCTGCTTCTTTTCCTCCTCTCTGTCTCTTCCTCCTCTGCAATCTTCTTCTGTACTCTTCTTTTCCCCGTATTCTCTCTTCTTCTGTGTGCTCCTCAGCCTCTCCTATCACCTCTCTTCTTCCTCATCTTCCTCTGTGTCCCTCTGTTCTTCTGTGTTCTTCTCTTCGGTTCTTCTGGGTTCTTCTGTTCCTCTGTGTTCTTCTCTGCTGTTCTTCTGTGTTCTTCTGTTCCTCGGTGTTCTTCTCCTCTGTTCTTCTGTGTTCTTCCGGTCCTCTGTGTTCTTCTCTGCTGCTCTTCTGTCTTCCTCCGGTCTTCTCTGTTCTTCTCTGCTGTTCTTCTGTCTTCTTCCGGTCTTCTCTGTTCTTCTCTGCTGTTCTTCCGGTCTTCTGGGCTCCTCTCTTCTGTTCTTCGGGCCTCTCCGACCCATGTCTCTGCCCTCCTGCTCCTGCCTCACCCCCCTCTATCTCTCCACCTATCTCTCGCTATCACCCACATCTACCCTTTCGCTACCTGCCTCCCTCGCTCCTCTACCTATCTCTCCATCTAACTCCCTCACTGACCCCCTCCTCCTATCTACCTATTTCCCTATCACTCCCCCCTTTCCCGACACCCCCTCTGTTACCTATCTTCCTATCCTCTCACGCTACCTCTCACCCTCACCCACCTCTACCACCCCCCACCCCTATCTTTTCAACCCTACTCCTATCTAGCTCCCTATTCTCCTAAAACTCTATCACTCACCCCCCTCCACCCTCAAACCCCCCCTCCCCCAGCTCTTCTCACTCTACCTGTCCCCCCCTCCCTCGCGCTTTCCCGCCGCGACCTCCTGCACGCCCCCGCCCCCCAGCTCCCATTCGCCCCCAGCTGACCCCTCCCCCCCTCCCTCTTATGGCGGCCGCTGCGCGACAGTGGTACCGACCCTTGACCCAAGGGTAGGTCGCTCCCCCTGCCGCTGCAGCTCCTCCAGCTCCTCCAGGTTCCTGAGTTCCTGAGACCCACCTCACAGTAAGTAACCCCCACCTCCCAGCCCCTCGCCCTGCCCCGCGCTACTCACCCTCTCTCCTGCTTCTTTTCTTCCTCTCTGTCTCTTCCTCCTCTGGATTCTTCTTCTGTACTCTTCTTTTTCCCATCTTCTCTCTTCTTCTGTGTGCTCCTCAGCCTCTCCTATCACCTCTCTTCTTCCTCATCTTCCTCTGTGTCCCTCTGTTCTTCTGTGTTCTTCTCTTCGGTTCTTCTGGGTTCTTCTGTTCCTCTGTGTTCTTCCCTGCTGCTCTTCCGGTCTTCTGTGTTCTTCTCTTCTGTTCTTCTGTCTTCTTCCGGTCTTCTCTGTTCTTCTCTGCTGTTCTTCTGTGTTCTTCTGTTCCTCGGTGTTCTTCTCCTCTGTTCTTCTGTGTTCTTCCGGTCCTCTGTGTTCTTCTCTGCTTCTCTTCTGTCTTCCTCCGGTCTTCTCTGTTCTTCTCTGCTGTTCTTCTGTCTTCTTCCGGTCTTCTCTGTTCTTCTCTGCTGTACTTCCGGTCATCTGGGCTCCTCTCTTCTGTTCTTCGGTCCTCTCCGACCCCTGTCTCTGCCCTCTTGCTCCTGCCTCACCCCCCTCTATCTCTCCACCTATCTCTCGCTATCACCCACATCTACCCTTTCGCTACCTGCCTCCCTCGCTCCTCTACCTATCTCTCCATCTTACTCCCTCACTGACCCCCTCCTCCTATCTACCTATTTTTCTATCACTCCCCCCTTTCCCGACACCCCCTCTGTTACCTATCTTCCTATCCTCTCACGCTACCTCTCACCCTCACCCACCTCTACCACCCCCCCACCCCTATCTTTTCAACCCTACTCCTATCTAGCTCCCTATTCTCCTAAAACTCTATCACTCACCCCCCTCCACCCTCAAACCCCCCCTCCCCCAGCTCTTCTCACTCTACCTGTCCCCCCTCCCTCGCGCTTTCCCGCCGCGACCTCCTGCACGCCCCCGCCCCCCAGCTCCCATTCGCCCCCAGCTGACCCCTCCCTCTTATGGCGGCCGCTGCGCGACAGTGGTACCGACCCTTGACCCAAGGGTAGGTCGCTCCCCCTGCCGCTGCAGCTCCTCCAGCTCCTCCAGGTTCCTGAGTTCCTGAGACCCACCTCACAGTAAGTAACCCCCACCTCCCAGCCCCTCGCCCTGCCCTACTCACCCTCTCTCCTGCTCCTGCTTCTTTTCTTCCTCTCTGTCTCTTCCTCCTCTGGATTCTTCTTCTGTACTCTTCTTTTTCCCGTCTTCTCTCTTCTTCTGTGTGCTCCTCAGCCTCTCCTATCACCTCTCTTCTTCCTCATCTTCCTCTGTGTCCCTCTGTTCTTCTGTGTTCTTCTCTTCGGTTCTTCTGTTCCTCTGTGTTCTTCTCTGCTGCTCTTCCGGTCTTCTGTGTTCTTCTCTTCTGTTCTTCTGTCTTCTTCCGGTCTTCTCTGTTCTTCTCTGCTGTTCTTCTGTGTTCTTCTGTTCCTCGGTGTTCTTCTCCTCTGTTCTTCTGTGTTCTTCCGGTCCTCTGTGTTCTTCTCTGCTTCTCTTCTGTCTTCCTCCGGTCTTCTCTGTTCTTCTCTGCTGTTCTTCTGTCTTCTTCCGGTCTTCTCTGTTCTTCTCTGCTGTTCTTCCGGTCTTCTGGGCTCCTCTCTTCTGTTCTTCGGTCCTCTCCGACCCCTGTCTCTGCCCTCCTGCTCCTGCCTCACCCCCCTCTATCTCTCCACCTATCTCTCGCTATCACCCACATCTACCCTTTCGCTACCTGCCTCCCTCGCTCCTCTACCTATCTCTCCATCTTACTCCCTCACTGACCCCCTCCTCCTATCTACCTATTTTTCTATCTCTCCACCTATCTCCATCTATCTATTTCCCTATCTCTCCCCCCGTCCCGACACCCCCTCTGTTACCTATCTTCCTATCCTCTCACGCTACCTCTCACCCTCACCCACCTCTACCACCCCCCCTATCTTTTCAACCCTACTCCTATCTATCTCCCTATTCTCCTAAAACTCTATCACTCACCCCCCTCCACCCTCAAACCCCCCTCCTCCAGCTCTTCTCACTCTACCTGTCCCCCCCTCGCGCTTTCCCGCCGCGACCTCCTGCACGCCCCCACCCCCCAGCTCCCATTCGCCCCCAGCTGACCCCTCCTCCCTCTTATGGCGGCCGCTGCGCGACAGTGGTAGTGACCCTTGACCCACGGGTAGGTCGCTCCCCCTGCCGCTGCAGCTCCTCCAGCTCCTCCAGGTTCCTGAGTTCCTGAGACCCACCTCACAGTAAGGACCCCCCAGCTCCCAGCCCCTCGTCCTGCCCCGCGCTACTCACCCTCTCTCCTGCTCCTGCTTCTTTTCCTCCTCTCTGTCTCTTCCTCCTCTGCAATCTTCTTCTGTACTCTTCTTTTCCCCGTCTTCTCTCTTCTTCTGTGTGCTCCTCAGCCTCTCCTATCACCTCTCTTCTTCCTCATCTTCCTCTGTGTCCCTCTGTTCTTCTCTTCGGTTCTTCTGGGTTCTTCTGTTCCTCTGTGTTCTTCTCTGCTGCTCTTCCGGTCTTCTGTGTTCTTCTCTTCTGTTCTGTCTTCCTCCGGTCTTCTCTGTTCTTCTCTGCTGTTCTTCTGTCTTCTTCCGGTCTTCTCTGTTCTTCTCTGCTGTTCTTCCAGTCTTCTGGGCTCCTCTCTTCTGTTCTTCGGTCCTCTCTGACCCCTGTCTCTGCCCTCCTGCTCCTGCCTCACCCCCCTCTATCTCTCCACCTATCTCTCGCTATCACCCACATCTACCCTTTCGCTACCTGCCTCCCTCGCTCCTCTACCTATCTCTCCATCTAACTCCCTCACTGACCCCCTCCTCCTATCTACCTATTTTTCTATCTCTCCACCTATCTCCATCTATCTATTTCCCTATCTCTCCCCCCGTCCCGACACCCCCTCTGTTACCTATCTTCCTATCCTCTCACGCTACCTCTCACCCTCACCCACCTCTACCACCCCCCCTATCTTTTCAACCCTACTCCTATCTATCTCCCTATTTTCCTAAAACTCTATCACTCACCCCCCTCCACCCTCAGACCCCCCTCCCCAAGCTCTTCTCACTCTACCTGTCCCCCCCTCCCTCGCGCTTTTCCGCCGCGACCTCCTGCACGCCCCCCAGCTCCCATTCGCCCCCAGCTGACCCCTCCCCCCCCCTCCTCCCTCTCATGGCGGCTGCTGCGCGACCGCGCCGCTGGCGCGCCTCTGTCTGCGCCCGTCCGCACCTGGCCCGCGCCCAGCGCCACGACCCCTTGTCCCCAGCTCTCCCGTACCCCGCTGACCGCTACGACCCCACCACCCTCCACTCCCTCAACCCTGGGCGCTCCAACACCTGCTTCCAAGCCCACCCCAAGCGCACCCATGGACCCTTCGCCTGTAACTCCTGCAAACACATCTTCCACCATGCAACTACCCCGACCACCAGCCCATGCGCCATCAACCACCTCAAGTGCATCCTGGTCAACGCTCGCTCTGTCCACAAGCACGACGTTGAACTCTGGGACCTCCTAGACTCCACAGCTCCGGACGTCGCCTTCATCACGGAAACCTGGATGAACACCTCATCAGCTCCAGACATCGCCACTGCCATCCCCGAAGGCTGCAAGATCTCCAGAAAAGACCGCACTAACCAAGTAGGAGGAGGTATCGCCATCGTCTTCAAAGACTCCATCAGCGTCACCACATCCACCAAAGACACCACTCTCGCCGCTGAACATCTGCATTTTAAAATTCGCACCGACCCCAGGACCACCCTCAGAGGATCCCTCGTCTACCGTCCCCCCGGACCGCGCGCCCCTTTCAGCGACGCCATCGCCGACTTCATCTCCCCGCACGCACTCGCCTCGCCGGACTACATCCTCTTAGGCGACCTCAAGTTCCATCTGGATCAGAACAACGACCCCAACACCACCGCCCTGCTCGACAACCTCGCCAATCTCAGCCTCAAGCAACTGGTGAACACTGCCACCCACATCGCCACCAGCAAACACATCTTCTTCAGCCACACCTCCGCTCTACACTGGACCGACCACAGCTGTGTCCACTTCACATTCCGACGCGAGACCCGCCACCTCCGCACTCAACCCATCCCTCGTCGACAGTGGAACAAGATCCCAGAAGAGCAACTCTTCTCGGCACTCGCCGCCAACCAACCCACCCTCACCACCGACCCCAACGACGCAGCCCTCAGCCTCACAAACTGGATCTCCACCTGCGCAGACATTCTTGCTCCCCTCAAACACACGCATCGACAGACCAACACCAAAAAACCTCTCTGGTTCTCTGACACCCTCAAAGAATCAAAGAAAACTTGTCGCACCCTCGAGAAGGCCTGGCGCAAGGACCACACCGCTGACAACATGACCGCCCTCAAGAACGCTACCCGCGAACACCACCATCTGATCCGCGCTGCCAAAAGGAACTTTTTCACTGACAGACTGGACAAAAACAGCCACAACAGCAGAGAACTTTTCAGCATAGTCAAGGAGTTCTCCAACCCCAATGCCAACGCCGTCACGCCCTCACAGGATTTGTGCGAATCCCTTGCCACCTTCTTCCATCGCAAGATCAGCGACCTCCACGACAGCTTCGGACACCAGACCCAACTTAACATCACCGAACCCGCACCCCCGGCCATCATCCTCAACAACTGGACCCACATCAACACTGAAGAAACCAAATCCACAATGAACTCGATCCACTCCGGCGCCCCTTCGGACCCCTGCCCTCACTTCATCTTTAATAAAGCTGACGACATCATCGCCCCGCACCTCCAGGCCGTCATCAACTCTTCTTTTTCTTCTGCTACCTTCCCTGAATGCTGAAAACACGCTGAAGTCAAGGCCCTACTAAAGAAACCTACGGCTGACCCGAGCGACCTGAAAAACTTCCGCCCCATCTCCCTCCTGCCTTTCCCAGCCAAGGTAATAGAAAAGACCGTCAACAAACAGCTAACCACCTTCCTGGAAAACAACAACCTGCTCGACCCCTCACAAACTGGATTCCGAAGCAACCACAGCACGGAAAACGCCCTCATCTCAGTCACAGACGACATCAGAACCCTGATGGACAACGGTGAAACAGTCGCCCTCATCCTCCTTGACCTCTCGGCTGCCTTTGACACCGTCTGTCACCGCACCGGCTTGAGATGCCAGGTGCCTTTTCTGTAGGAGGATGTGCCTGGAGATGGTCTTGTGGCAGCGGTGGAGCCTGTGGACAGTGAGGAAGAGGAGGCAGAGGAAGAAGATGTTGACAACAGAAGCAACATAATTCAGCAGTACTTCCAGTGACACAAAGGTAAGACATTGTACGTTCACTTTTCTTTTCAGTTATCTGTTGGACATTGTACAAGGTAGCCTTTTACCCTATGTCTATGGTTACTGACTGTACCCTTTGGAATCTCTATTTTCAGATGTCTGTGCCCCCTCTGGCTCCTGCTATATGTACTTCTGCCCATTCAAAGGTCATTCCAAAGTATATTTCACTGTACAATTGAGTTGCAATGCTTTGATAAAGTTGTACTAATACATTTGAGAATCATTTGACAGACTCCAGATTAGTATTTGTTCCAAGGGTGTTTATTTAGGTGCTCATAAGTATAGGGGGATGTGCAATGGGCTGGGGTGATGGTGGAGGAAAGTCCAGGGTAGAGTCTAGTCTCTTGGTATCACAGGTGCATTGTCCAATGAGGCATTGGATGGGGAGCAATGGCAGTTCAAGGTGGGCAGGGTGATAGAGTAGGACAGAAGGGTGACAATCAGGAGAGCCTTATTTCCTGGCAGGGCTCTGGGCAATGTTCTTTGGCTTCTGCCTATATCGCAGGGACCGTTTGCGGGGTGGTTCTCCTTCTGCAGGGGGTGGGGTGTTGGTGGCCTGTTGTTCCTGTGGTGGGGCCTCCTGTCCACTAGCACCGGCAGAGGTGGAATGCTGTTCATCGGTTTGGCTAGTGTCAGGGGCCCATTGCTGTGCCACTGCCTCCCTCATGATCTTGGCCATGTCAGCCAGCACCCCTGCAATGGTGACCTGGATGGTGTAGATGTTTGTTAGGGCATGCCTGATCCCCAGGTACTGTCCCCCCTGCAGCCGCTGGGTCTCCTGCAGCTTGGCCAGTGTCCCCATGGTCTCCTGGGAATGGCAGTATGCTCCAGGGATGTTGGAGAGTGCCTTGTGGAGCGTGGGTTCCCTGGGCCTGTCCTCCCCCTGTCGCACAGCAGTCCTCCCAGCTTCCCTGTTGTCCTGTGCCTCTGTCCCCTGAACCGTGTGCCCACTGCCATTGACCCCAAGTCCCTGATCATCCTGTGTTTGTGGGGTTGCCTGGGATCCCTGTAGTGGTGGACACACTGCTGATTGACGTGTCCTGGGGACAGAGGGACGGGCCCGCTGGGTGGGTGCTGTGCTGGTGTTTCCTGAGGGGGGAGGCTCTGTGGTGGGTTGGGACTGTGGCAGGGTAACTGACTGTCCAGAGGTCCCTGATGGGCCAGGTTGGTTATCCTGATCCAGGGTCGTGCAGAGCTGCTGTCATCACTGTGGGCCTCTTCAGGGGGGGGACTGGATGTAGCTGGTACCTCCTCTCCGGTGACGTTGAGTAGGGGTCCTGTGGGAATGCAAATGCAGTTTTATTGTATCTGCGTGTGCCATCTTGTGCATGGGTGTGTTTGCCTGTATGGTTGTGATTTCCCTGTCAGCTTGGCCTTATGTAGGTGGTGATTTTGAGGGCTGAGTGAGTCTCTCTAATGGGCATGCTGTGGTGATGGGTATCCATGCAGATCTGTGTTGGGGGTCAATGCTTTGGTGTTGCATGCAGGACTTGGTATTGGGATGGGTGAGTTGTGATAGTGGGGTATATGTGAGGTGTTGGAGTGATGGGTGTGAGGGCAGGGGTAGGAGTTTGTGATGGCATGCAGGTTAGGGGGTGAAGTAGTAAAGATTCGACTTACCAGAGTCCAGTCCTCCTGCTACTCCTGCGAGGCCCTCTGGGTGCATGATTGCCAAGGCTTGCTCCTCCCATGTTGTTAGTTGTAGGGGAGAAGGTGGGGGTCCACCGCCAGTCCTCTGTACTGCTACCTGGTGTCTTGCAACTACGGAACACACCTTCCCCCGTTCCACCTCTTCCTGATGTCATCCCTGGTTCTGGGGTGCTGTCCCACGGCATTGATCCTGTCCACAATTCTCCGCCATAGCTCCATCTTCCTTGCAATGGATGTCTGCTGCACCTGTGATCTGAATAGCTGTGGCTCTACCCGGATGATTTCCTCCACCTTGACCCTTGGCTCCTCCTCTGAAAACCTGGGGTGTCTTTGGGGTGCCATGGTTGTGGTGTGAGTATATGTCTGAAGATGTGTGGGGTGATGTGTTGGAGTGATGTGTTGGGGTGTATCCTGTGATGTGTGTGGATGGTGTATGGGTGGTGGTGTTCTGTGTCTCTTATTGAGTGGGTGTTCCTGGCTTGTGTCTCTCTCAGTTAGCAATCTTTTTTTTCGTGGAAATGGTTGTGGGTAATGTGGGTGTGTGTTTTATCATTCAATCAATCAAATAATTTCTTAAGTGCACTACTCACCCGTTAGGGTCTCAAAGCGCAGTGGGGGGGGGGAGTGTCGGGGGTTTCCGGTTACTACTCAAAAAAACATGTTTTAAGGTATTTTATGAAGGTTAGGAGGTCCTGGGTCCTGCCTAGGTTGGTGGGGATGGAGTTCCAGGTCTTGGCGGCGTAGTGGTTTAGGTGTGTGGGTGTGGTGTGTGTATGTGTGTCAGGTGTGTGTAGTTTGAATTGTCCAATGCGGTGTAGTTTTGTTTGTGTGTGTGTATTGTGAATGCGGCAGTGTGTACCGCCAATGGTTTACCGTGACTGAAAGACCACCACCGTGATTCATGGGTTGTGATACTGAGGGCGTATTCCTGTGGGCGTAACTGTGTGGGTTTTGCTATGACCTTTAGTGTGGCGTACTTGTGAGGGTGTCTGTATAGTGGCGGATTTCTCAGTGTGGGTCATAATACCCGTAGCGGAATACCGCCACGGTATGTTGGCGGCCGTCAGCACAGCGGTAGGTGGCATTTATCACCACGGTTGTAATGAAGGCAGTAATGGGTTTTATATGTCCTGACAATTAAATTATGCTAAATTTGTTTTTCACTGTTGCAAGACCTGACCCTCTCATAGGTTAACATGGGGGCTACCTTTAAATATGATTAAAGTGTAGATTCCCTTTGGGAGCTGATAGACATGTGGGGTTTGGGGTCTCTGAGCTCACAATTTAAAATTACATCTTTTAGTAAAGTTGATTTTGAAGATTGTGTGTTTGAAAATTCCACTTTTAAAAAGTGAGCATTTTCTTGCTTATACCATTTCTGTGACTCTGCCTGTTTGGGGATTCCCTGTCTGGATCAGTTTGAAAGTTGGGCTGGTTGCACATCACACTAGACAGTGACACAAAGGGAGCTGGGGTGTAGTCTTCATTTCCTGATGACCCATCTGTGCTAGGAGGGAGGGGATGAGTGGTCACTCACACCTGAAAGGGCTGTGCCTGCCCTCACACAATGAAGTCCCCAACCCCCTGGTGAGTGTCTGGGGCCTGGCTTGGGCAAGGCAGGATTTCACATTCAAGAGAGACTTAGCTTTGAAGTAGGCCTACTTCAAAGGAGAAAATGGGTATAAGAAGGGCACCCAAAACCACAGACTTTAGAACACTTCTGGAAACCAAGAGGGACCTCTGCCGGGAGAAGAGCTGAAGAGCGGAGGAAGAAGAGCTGCCCTGCCTGTGACTGTGCTTGTGGAGCTATCCTGCAGTTGCTGATTCTGCAGAGTTAGAGGGCAATGTGCGGACTTTGTGTGCCTTCCATCTTGTGAAGATCTCCAAGGGCTTGATTTAGAGCTTGCCTCCTGTTGTTTGAAGTCTCAGGGACAGCAAAGGCTTCTCTCTGCCAGCAAAAACAAGTGATGGACGGAATGCTGAACATTGTCAAACATTCACCCCCAGTCACAGATCTGGGTTTAATCCATCGTTCTTTTGCTCACCATGCCACCCCAGTTTGGACCCAGCCATATGCAAATCAGTCTTGACCCTGTTCCTCATGGAAATAGTCCAGCCCGAACTGCCAAGCCAGGTCCTCACTGGACCGGAAACAAGCATCCTGGGACTGGTTTCGGGGTTTCACCACTCGTCAGCCAGGCTAGCTTGAATCCAGTGGCATGGGAAGCACGGGACCCACGTCTGGGCATACCCTTCCCACTTAGGGCGACAAAGCAAAAACAACAAGTGATGGATGGAATGCTGAACATTGTCAAACACTCACCCCCAGTCACAGATCTGGGTTTAATCCATTGTTCTTTTGCTCACCATGCCACCCCAGTTTGGACCCAGCCATATGCAAATCAGTCTTGATCCTGTTCCTCATGGGAACAGTCCAGCCCGAACTGCCAAGCCAGGTCCTCACTGGACCGGAAACAAGCATCCTGGGACCGGTTTCGGGGTTTCACCCCTCATCAGCCAGGCTAGCTTGAATCCAGTGGCATGGGAAGCACGGGACCCACGTCTGGGCATACCCTTCACACTTAGGGCGATAAAGCAAAAACAACAAGTGATGGATGGAATGATGAACATTGTCAAACACTCACCCCCAGTCACAGATCTGGGTTTAATCCATCGTTCTTTTGCTCACCATACCACCTCAGTTTGGACCCAGCCATATGCAAATCAGTCTTGACCCTGTTCCTCATGGGAACAGTCCAGCCCGAACTGCCAAGCCAGGTCCTCACTGGACCGGAAACAAGCATCCTGGGACCGGTTTCAGGGTTTCACCCCTCATCAGCCAGGCTAGCTTGAATCCATTGGCATGGGAAGCACAGGACCTACGTCTGGGCATACCCTTCCCACTTAGGGCGTCAAAGCAAAAACAACAAGTGATGGACGGAATGCTGAACATTTTCAAACACTCACCCCCAGTCACAGATCTGGGTTTAATCCATTGTTCTTTTGCTCACCATGCCACCCCAGTTTGGACCCAGCCATATGCAAATCAGTCTTGACCCTGTTGGACTGTTCCCATGGGGAACAGGGTCAAGACTGATTTGCATATGGCTGGGTCCAAACTGGGGTGGCATGGTGAGCAAAAGAACAATGGATTAAACCCAGATCTGTGACTGGGGGTGAATGTTTGAAAATGTTCAGCATTCCGTCCAATTTGCAATTTGCAAGTCACAAATCCGAATGTAGGATGGTGTCCCTGACGCCATCTGCAATTCGCAAGGGGGTCGCAAATGCCCACCTCATGAATAATTTGCGACCCCCTTGCATATGGCGGCCCTCACAGGGATGGTGGCCTGCTGCAGACCACCATGTCTGTGACTGCTTTTCAATAAAGCAGATATTTTTTTGGGAATGCAGCCCGTTTTCCTTAAAGGAAAACGAGATGCATTACAAAAACAAAAACATTTTAAATGGGTGAAAACTGCAATTGGTTTGCGACAGCGTTCACGGTCACAAAACAATCCTACATTGCACTGCAAACACCCCTTCCTAATTGCAAGTCGCAAACCCATTTTGCGATTCAGTAACCAGGTTACCAAATCACAAAACTGGGTTTGTGCATCACGATGTGCTTTTTGCACGTCGCAAACAGCGATTCGCTGTTTGCGACGTGCAAAAAGCTACCTACATGTGGCCCTATGTCACTTGTGGAGTAATGATGCAGACTGACTCATGGGATTACTGCTATTGCCTACCTGCTGTGTGTCACGACCTAACATTGTGATGTATTGTAGTGTGGTCAGTTTTACGTATCCTTTGCGCATTAGCTTCAGGCTTTAGGCCTTTGTGCATTTTGCCCTGGATGTATTTTATTCCTTTGCTCGCAGCTTAGAGCCTCTGTGCACTTTGCTCTAGATGCTTTTTATTAGGTTTCGTACTGTTATTTTTCAAATAGCCAGTTCTATGGTCTTTTTTTATATTTCATATCACAATGTTTAGCTTACTTCAGCACTGGAGTTCTCCATAACACATTCTTGTTCACTCTGTGCTTCCGTCAAGGATACAGTCTTGTACATTGCCGATAGACGTGGTAGGAGTTTAGTCTTTGGCATTCCTGCGTAGGGGCATTTTGTGATCACGCTGACATGTTAGTTATAAAAATACTTCCTTGTCCCAATACACGCAAGAGGGAGATTCCGATCAGGGAACCACAACTAGACGCTGACTGCCTCATTGCAGATGCTGAACCAGATCACAGGCCTTTGCTCAGGTATGAGGGCTGATGTCTCCCGAGGGATTCAGAAAGGCAAGTTAGAAGCTTAACATGCTGTGCTCGAAATAGAACTAGCAGAGGGAGAGTAGAAATTATTAAACACCATGATAGCGTTGTTCGTATGTTTTACTCTCCTGGTGACTATTTCAATCCTACTGTGTTGTATGGTTCTGGTTATTGCAGCTCACGCCTTATTATCTAAAATGCAGTCCTTTTATTAAAACATTATATAAAACTTATACTGCCTTTGTCATTTGTATATGAGATCATACTGTAAATGAGAGAGTTGGTTTGGATCTGAGTGACCACGACTTCCCTGAGAAGTTCCAAAGATGTCATGCGCTCGGCTGCCCAATCATCTCTTCCCTCTGGGAGAAATGAGGCACTGCTAGTTAGCCGGAGCAAACCCAGATTTAGGGTGACAGAGGTCCTTCCAAGTGGGTCAGATTCAGTGCCCCACACCGTGAAAGATCCTGCTGCCTAGAAATCCAGTAGTCTCATTTAGGATAATGAGAGCCCACGCGACAGTATGATATTTTTATCTTTGCCTAGCCAGGATAATGAGTACTGACCCAGGACCTGCACAGCATGCACAATATTTATTGTATATTGTGCTTCACATTTTTACTACTATAACCTACCTGCTGTGTTTCACACCCTGATGTTGTGATGTATGTAATTTTGCTTCTTGCATAACTAAATCAAGGAGTACTGACTCAGGATTTGCATAGTGCTCACAGTAGGTATGAATAATGTCATATTGACCTATGTTAAACACAATATACTATATTTTTATACATACAATCCTGTGTTCAGTCTCTTTTGAGGTGTTTTTACTGTGTCACTGGTGTGAGTGTGTTGCACAAATGCTTTACACATGAACTCTGGGAATAAGCCTGACTGCTGTGTGCCAAGCTACAAGGTGTGAGCACAGGTTAGCTTTGGTGTGTAACTTACTTGACCTGACTAGAGTGCTGGTATTGCCTGGCTTAGGTGCCAGCACTAGCCATCCACATTTCTAACACTAGTCTGCTTCGAACTCTCTAATTTATTATTAAAGTAAATGCTTCAGACCCACAGGACACTCAGTCAAAAGCATCAAAGGAACTCCACGAGGAAGGGGTTGTGGTAGCTTGCCTTGCAGTAAACACCAGCTTGATCCCAAGAACTGCAAGCTTTTTAACTGCAGCTACTTTTATATACGCAATGAGAATTCATATTAATACCAGATGCTGGCACCAGAACCTTGCCTCCAATGGATCCTTGCTAAAGGATTTAAAGTGTGCTTATTCCAATTATAGGTCTGCAATACAGCCCTATATTGTTAATTTATATCACTACTTCTCCAAGTCAGAAGTGAGTAATTTGCATGGCTGCTGCCTTCCTCTGGTTTGATAGTCATTTCACAGGCTTCCTCTCTGGAAATAAATCCTGATTCCCTGTTACTCATGGTCATCATTGTAGACACATAAAGCAACATCCAAGGTTGATAGGGCAGGCATTTTAATGTATTGTTGCCATCATGGGGAAGTGAGATCGACCTGAAGTTATCAAGAGTCACTATGTTTTTTTGGTCTTTGTATGAAAAATGCACACATCCTTCGAGGTCATCGCTCATCAGCATGTTATAGCTTTAGAATTACCACAGCTGTCCAAGTAACTGATGGAGCGATCAAAGGAACCATAACTGATTTAATAAGCCATTCACAGTTTCACTGTACCAGGCATGTGCTCTTACACATGCATGGCTTAATCTGTGAGACGGACATACACTACTAGCAGGATCAACTACTACTGACAGTCCAGCACCTGGTGGAAGGGAGGTGGCGCCACATGCCCATCCTTGACCGACCTGCACACCCCTCAGGAGCTTTCCTACAGGGAGATGGAGGACAGGGCAGTCCCAAAGGCACTGGTAGGCCTAGGCTGCTCTTTGAGAACAGAAGGGAGAGGTTGGCTGAAGCACAGTCTAAGAGAGAAACAGGAGTGATGGCCTGGGTAGATAGAGCACAGCACAGAACAGATCGCCAGGCAGCATTCAGGGGGAATGCCACCTGACCCCACCCACTCTGGTCAGGCCATTGGGTGAAGGCACAAGATGCCAGGCTGCTTAGCCTTCATTCTGCTGGGTGGCCTCTACAAAAAGCAAGCAGAACTTCATGATGGAGATTCCGTACATAGTTGAAGCTATTTTATTAAAACAACAACTAAGGCTGGCCAAATAGTCCATCCTTAAATGGACCAAGCACACCCACTTCATCAGAGTACAGTGCTGGGTAAACTGACCCTGAACAGGCAGTCCTGCACAGGGAAGTCAACTTTGCCTCCCTGCCATCTCTCCAGGAAGGCAGGCTCAGAGGAAAAATCTATCAAATAATGGATCGAAGACAGCCGCAGACCTGACCCTTTGGGGCTAACTCACCCAGGTCCTGACAGCATCCAAGGAGAATGACTGGACAAGTAGGTGGTCCCTAGAACCTTTCCCTGTTAATCAGTGGGATTGCTACTGTACCAGAGGGTCAGTAATGGAGGGACACACAGGTCTTTTATATAGTAGTTTATTAAGGTAAATACGGGTTTTACAGCCTCTGAATCTTTTATCCTTGTTCTGTTTTGGCTCTTCGTCTTTATCTTCCCCTTTGCTCTTCAAGTTTTCTATCTTTTGTTCTTCTTTATCCAGAGGGCTACTCAGGAGGAGCATGTAAAGAAAGAAGAATACAGAAGGTTGGTATGTATGTTCCCCTCTTTACTCCCCTACTTTCTCCTCACTGTTTCTGACTCTTTCTTCCTACCTCTCTGATTTTCTTTTCTTTTCTTGTGCTGTTATTTTCACTTCCTCTCTGATGTTTTCCTTCTCTCTATCTTGTGGCCTTCCTTTATTTCCTGTTATGTTTCTTCCTCTGTATCTTCTCTTTGCATTTCCCTTTCTTTCTACCTTAGTTTATTTCCTTTTCTTTGGCTGAGTTTTCCTTCCGTCCTGTTCTATTCACTGAGCTTGGTTTCCTGCTACTGTCAAAATGTCGAAATACACAAAAATGACGAATATATATATAAAATAATATCAGAGAGCAGAACCTGCTTTATTTCCTTTTTCATGTCTATCTTAATACAATATGTACAAAACAACAGGAATAATAAAGGAAAAGGAAAACAAACTTTGTTTGTGTGAGATGAACCTTAATTTACGGTTGTTTCAACCCCTTCCCTTTATCAGCATTTGAATAAAGGAGGGAAAATAAAAATAAAACAAACATCCTTTTCCCCGTCCCATACCTGGTTAGGCCACGCTCTTCCTAGAGCGTGGCCAGCTTCAGCGTCCTGCTGCCTCCTGTTCGTCTCCTCTGTGGCTCAGTCCTGTCTCTTCCGTCAGCGTCATGATACGTGGGTCCGGCTGCTTCTCTTCAGAGAGGAAATCAGGGGATTTAAAAATCACACCATCATACGGCCATTCAGTGTTCCTCGGGGCTGAGGAATATACTTCTGGGTCAGAGCCGAAGGTACCAGAAGTATCCCCGGGGCCTCGGGCTTCCGCGGACGTACCCCCAGGGCATCAGAGGGGTGTGTTCGCACAAGACGCCCCGTCACAGCTACCTCCTTTTCTTTTAATCCATGCACATTGAATGACAGAGTGTGACTTTCCAGAAAATGTATCTGGGCTCCTGGAGCCCTAGCTGGCCTTGAAGAGTCAAATGACCCCTCCTCTGGACCTACAGAGCAGTCTGGCCATCTGGGTGCACCATTCATTCCTATAACATACTGTTGGAAATTGGGTTACTGGTTGACGGTGGGCGAAAACGTATTCAAGCAACAGCCACAATTTCTGTCAGATTGAAGTCACAAGTAAACCCCCAATTAATATGTGCCTAATTTCGGGTAGTTTCTCACAAAAGCAGTCCGGCTTATCTTACAGACTATGGGTAAGGTATTTATGTGGCACTTCAAAACATAATAAAGTGAAAATATATCATAAGAAAAATCCCACACAGACTTAGTAAAATTAAGTAAACTATTTGAGACTAAGGGCCTGGTTACAACTTTGGTGGAGGGGTTAATCCGTCCCAAATGTGACAGATATCCCGACCGCTGTATTACGAGTTCCATAGTATATGATGGACTCGTAATACAGTGGGCGGGATGTCCGTCACATTTGGGACGGAATAACCTCCTCCGCCAAAGTTGTAATCAGGCCCTAAATTACAAAAATCTCATCAGTAGAGCATGAGATATGCAAATTTCAAAAATGTCACATAAGTGCCTAAAGACACAAAGTACCACTTGTGGCAATCTGGTTGGGCAGGATCAGGTAAAAGTCACAAGTTCAGGTCAAATGCGATGGAGTGCAGGCCAGACACAGGGACCAGGTCAGGCCGCTGAAAGAGTTACCTTTCAAAGTCTAGCACAAACAGTTCTTTTCGCGGTAGAGGGCCCACGCGGAGCAGGGATAGCATCAAGAATGGTCATTGATGTAGCGTGAAAAGCAGGCCGGGCATCACAAACAGTCATCGTTGTAGGATGAAGATTCTGACAGGCATCATGGATGGCAATTGCTGGAGCTCTGCATTGGTGGTCATCGTGAGCTATTGATGCTGTAGTGTGAAGTGTAGATCTCATATTGCCGGGCATCGCTGGTAGCCGCTACGGCACAAAGAGTTGGGTTCACTAGAGATTTGCAATGACAGACAACTCGGGCAGTAAGAAATTGGAGTGAACTGGTCCATTTGTGGTCGCAAAAAAGACAAAATGTCAGAATTTCTCCTTTTCTTGAGGAGAGAGCTCAACTAATTCCACAACAAGGGGGTCATTCTGACCCCTGCGGGCGGCGGGAACCGCCGAATGACCGCACTGCGGTCAAAAGACTGCGGCGGCCATTCTGGCTTTCCCGCTGGGCCGGCGGGCGACCACCAGAAGGCCGCCCGCCGGCCCAGCGGGAAACTCCCTGCAACAATGAAGCCGGCTCCGAATGGAGCCGGCGGAGTTGTAGGGGTGCGACGGGTGCAGTGGCACCCGTCGCGATTTTCAGTGTCTGCATAGCAGACACTGAAAATCTTTATGGGGCCCTGTTAGGGGGCCCCTGCACTGCCCATGCCAGTGGCATGGGCAGTGCAGGGGCCCCCAGGGGCCCCACGACACCCGTTCCCGCCATCCTGTTCCTGGCGGTAAAAACCGCCAGGAACAGGATGGCGGGAAGGGGGTCGGAATCCCCATGGCGATGGAGGATTCCCTGGGCCAGGGGTAAACCGGCGGGAAACCGCCGGTTGCCCTTTTCTGACCGCGGCTTTACCGCCGCGGTCAGAATATCCCAGGAAGCACCGCCAGCCTGTTGGCGGTGCTTCCGCGGTCCCCGGCCCTGGCGGTCATGGACCGCCAGGGTCGGAATGACCCCCCAAGTGTCCAGAACTTGAGGAACACCTCTTGAGGATCAAGAACTCATTCCAGCAGAGGCCAGAAGGACTCAGGCCAGTCCAGCTGCTGGTCCAGGCAGCAGACCAGCTCAGCAGGTGCAAGGAGGGCTCTGGAGCTTGTTATGTACCTACAGCTCAGAGCAGGAGGACAGTCAGCTGACTTGAAGTCAGTTCAGCCTGGTATGAAGGGTGCAGCTGAAGTCTTCCTTTACAGCAAGCAGTGCAGCAAAGTAGCGGGGGAGTAGAGTGGCAATCTTTCTGACAGCAGAGCAGCACAGCAGTCCTTCTTCTGTAGTATCGACAGGTCCAGAGGTGTACATAACAGTTGGGTCTGAGGGTCCAATAGTTCTGCCTAGTGCCTACTCTGAATAGGGAAGGTTTCTAGAGAATTCCCTTTGCAGTTCTGGAAGTTTCCAGCCTCCACTGCCCCGGCTCATGAACACTAATGTGGTGACTAGTCCTTTGTGTGAAGGCAGGGCACAACTTATTCAGCTGCAAGCAGGGCTGTGGCCAACACCTCCCCCATCCTGCCAGTTGATGGCCCATCCAGGCACACCTACTCCCTCTATTTTGTGACTGTCTGGGAGAAGTAAACAAAGTCCAACTACACCCCGTCAGGTGACCCAGGAGCAAACTGCAGGCACCAAATGGATGGGAAAAATTATACATTTAAATGTAGTGTTCAGTTACTTAAAACCATTACAAATAGGACACCGTGAACAATATATTAAGAAGGTCCATGAACTATGAAAAATCCTTGGCTTAAAAAACAAAATTTATCAGTAATAGTCTGCGATGAATCATATAGTTCTGCTATTACAGTGGGACGGGAGCTACTAAATGGCCTAGCAAACAACTCAACATTCGAGGGCTGATAAATTAGGCTATTAAAAAAATAAGTTGTAACTACACAAAAAGCTACCTCAATTAAACAGTGTTGTGCAAAATGCATAGAACAAGCCAGCAACAAGCCTATTCCTATAAGAATGTTACAGTGACCATTTTTGTTAAAAAATATATATATATATTTAAACAATATGTCTTGTAGCCATAAAAATCTCAATGAACGCTGCACATACCTATTCATGTGACATGCTGATTTTTCACAAAGCACAATCACATTCCACTCAGAAGGGTCTAAAAAAGATAATGACAATGCAAAATGAGCAAACTCAGCAAGGCAGAGTTGTGCAAACAATGAGGAACTGCTCAAGTCAAGTATGAAAACTGAACTCCTCCTTGGTACTGACAGCTGACCATTCCTTTATACCAGAACCTCCGTCCTCCTTTATGAAGCCTATGAAAGAGTACGTGCCATCAAAAAAATCTCTGGATTACACTTTGTCATACTTAGATCCTTTAACTGGCCAAGGCTGATGTGCTGGCAAAGCTGACCCTGTGTGCTGGCAAAGCTGATGTGTGGTTGTGGGAGGTCTTTAAATGCATGGCTAATGCCTCACCACAAGTGACATCCTACCTGCTGAAATTTGTTAACAGACTGGCAAAATGTGGGGACACCTAGCTTGTTCCATTCCGGCTTTAGGAACACTTTCTGTTCCTCTGAAAGGGCAGGGTAACTGCAGACAATGTGCTGGAATGATTCCTCATGCACACTACACCCTCTGCATGTTATTGCTTCTGAAGGCCTGTGCCACCTAGCTCGATGTTTCAATTGCCATTCCCCTAGCCTAAGAGCCATAACACTTCAGTTTTTTGTTTTTTGAGTATATGCAGGCCAAGTATAGTTGTTAATGCCTGTGGTGGCAAGAGCTGATAACTGTCCAGGCCTTTCCAAATCTTCCATGTCAAGCTGGCGTGAATGAAACCATACTTACCTTCTGATGTTTTGCTTGAAGGTATTTAGGGCTATTTGTGAGTCCTAAAGCTCTGTGACATTCAGTTGTTGGAGACGTTTTTCAAGGTACAGAGAATGAGGCCATCTGTCCCCACCTGACTGAACTTCTTGCCAAAGAAGGGCACCCAGCTTCCTCCCCAGGCTGCCCGGAATTTAAGGCAGATATTTAAAAACGCACCTGCCCGTGACACCTGCTGATCAAGGAAGATAGGTTCCAGTTGGCTCTGCATAGCTGATGAAGATCTCGGGCCAAGAAATTGCTAAATTTCTAAAAGTGGCCTTTTAAAAAATTTACTTTACTGTTAAAGAGGATTTTTAATTACAGTTTCTTAGACACCAAACATGATATTCCTACCTGCTCGCAGTTTGAAATTATCACTTGTTATACACAATATGTTAACCAAACGTTATCCTATGGGAGAAGCAGGCCTTGCAAAAGTGAAAAAAGAATTTAAGAGTTTTTCACTGCCAGGGCATGTAAAAGTACTACATGGGCTACTTAAGTGGGTGGCACAATGAGTGCTGCAGGGCTGCTAGTAGCATTTCATTTACAGCCCATGGGTATATGTAGTACCACTGTACTAGTGATTTACAAGGACATTAAATATGCCAATTGGGTGTTAGACAATTTTACAATGTTAAAAGGAGAATGTACAAGCACTTTAGCACTGGTTAGCAGTGGTAAGGTGTGTAGAGTCCAAGGGCCAACAAAAACAGGTTCAGGAAATTAGAGGGCAAAGGCAAAATGTTTGGGGATGATCCTGAAGAAAGGAACAAGATCAACACATATGCCATGTGATAGGCGGGCTAACTGCAACAAGATAGTGGGTTTGAAGGATGGCCTTCTGGTTAGCCCATGTTTTACTAATCTCTTGAAAAAGTCAGGGGCTCCCTGCGGCAGTTTCTTAGATCTCAGGCTGATCCTAAGGCATGGGACTGTTGGGAGGCCTCACAGAACTCTGACCTAGACCCCATCGGAACTTTTTCAACCAGCTAAGTAGAGGAGCCCTGCCCAGTCCTATGAGGCCACGTCCTAGAATCCAAGTAAAGCAGCAGGCCAGAAAATGGAGCCCAGGGCTGGGGCTTCCACCCGATAACAGCTGCAGCTCTGACCCAGGGCCCGATCAGAGCTCATTAACCCAGACAGGTAGGTAAGGTGTTCCTGGGCCTGCAGGGCCTCGTCCTGGGCACTTGGTGACACAGTGGCTTGAGGAATGTAACCCGGAATAGAGGCTTCCATCCCCGAGCCAGCTATAGCTCTTACCTGGGTTCCTGTCACAGTTTCTTCACCTAGCTAAGCAGGAGAGCACTCCTCAGGCATGTGGGGCCTCATCTTGTGCCCTGTGGAACACAGTGACCAGGGCACAGATCCCAGATCACACGGCGGTGAACTCCGTTCTGCTCTCAGAATTGACAGAGTTTTTCCGGCTCCATGCTCCACATAGAGCACAGAGTTTGTTCCTTGCTTGCCCTCATCAACTGTGAGTTGGCGAGCGCAAGCAAGGAAGATCATACGCAAGACCACCTCCCGGCGAGATTTCTCAACGCGACCGCTCGGGCTGAGGAACCTTCCGTTCACAATGAGGTAGCTGCCACTTGAGTAGAAAATCAACTCAAATGGCAGAAAAGAAGCAGCACCCTCTTGTGCTGCGCAGAGAGCCGTTCACACTGATATTTCAGTGTGGGATAAACACCTGGTGCTAAAAATCAGTGCAAACGGTGTGACCTAATGCACTATGCTGCTTGCAGAGCTCCGCGCATCGCGGCAGAGTTTTTTGGGCACTTCATGGAGCTCCACATAGTGCAATTCCGCGAATTCCACCCATGCCTAGTCCTCATCCTTTGTCTTACAGAGTACTAATTATTCTTGTGATCCATACCCACCAGGTGACACAGAGAAACATTCAAGAAAATGTATCTGGCCACCTAGTGCCCTGACCGGGCTTGTAGATACAAATGAGCCCCTAGTGGGGCTTCCAGCACAGCATGGCATTCTGAACACTGAGTCACATGAAGGAGATGATGTGTTTTGTTTCTATAACCCTAATTGTAATTTTTGAACAGGCCTAACACTGCCTACCTGCTCAAGACATTTGGTAAATATATGGATTAAACTGCATAGAATTGGGCTGCAACTTTATGACCATAAAAATTTGTTACACACAGCAACTCCCCATTCCTAGTTGTTTCATTTGAAATTTCATACGTTTCTGGTTGATTTAATGCATACTAACAGTAATATTACGTACATTATTTCCACATCCCCAGTACTTTTTTTTTCTTTTTCTTTTAGTCCTCATTCAACCCCGCTTACTGAGTCACTTCTTTGTTCCTGTATCCTTCTCGCCCTCTAACTAAGAGAGAGACTCTAACCAGGGGGTGCACCCTTGTATCTCCCGGTCTGCCTGAGCAAACCTGCCGAAGCATCAAACGGTGGCTAATCATTGGACAAGAGCAAGAAAATAACCAAGCCTATTTCACATAGTCTCTCAATAGCAAGTATTAACAACAACAAAAAAAATTCAAACTACTCCCTCCCATTTTAGCAATGGCCACCACAGGTCTGCGTTTCTCTTAGAACCCTGCACATTTAAGTCCATATTCGCCACCCGTAGAGCTGCCTTAAGCCAGCCTGTATAACTCGGAGGGTGCTCCTTCATCCAATTTTTACAAATTTCGTTCCTGCCCAACACAATTGCATAAAACAAAAATTTACGATGAATTTTATTCACCCTGGACCCTAAACCCTCTTCCTGTGATTGTCCAAATATAATCAGTGGGAGTGATATATCGATTTTCCAGCCCAGCATATATGATATTGCCCCAAAAACCTCCTCCCAAAATGCCCGAACAGCAGGGCAGTCCCAAAACATATGAATATCCGTTGCTCCTTGGCCACCACATTTCCGACATTTAATCCCTTCCCCCTTCTTAAACTTGGCAAGTTTTGCCGGTGATATTTATGCTCTATGTAAAGTATAAAGATGATTTTTCCTTAGTGGGGCAGGCTTCACTACTTCGTAAAGAGTCACAAACGACT
The DNA here is from genome assembly GCF_031143425.1 of Pleurodeles waltl. NCBI lineage: Eukaryota > Metazoa > Chordata > Amphibia > Caudata > Salamandridae > Pleurodeles > Pleurodeles waltl. The sequence continues at coordinate 635,011,719 of NC_090440.1, forward strand.
TCTTCCACCATATCCCAATCTTGTCGCCTGCCACCACCTTGCCCCATAGTTTGTTTGGTAGAACAAAATTCTCATCAAGAGTTTCTAATATTTCCCAATACCACACCGCCAACCTCTTCACAGGTGTCGAGCTCGCCAGATCTAAAAAAGAATCCTCCAAAGCGTTTACCACTCCCAATCCCCCTTTAATTTCTTTTTCCCACTCTCTTATCTGTAAGTATTTTAACATGGACAGCGAACCATTAGTCATACTTACCAGTTCATCCCATAAGAGTAAAGTACCCTCTCGCGAAAGCTCACCCCACTTCTCCACACCTGCCCTTTTGAGTGGTAATGCTAAGATATCTTTACAGCATTCTGGGGTGCCCGGAGAATCCCAAATAGGGGCCTGATAGCTGTAATAATATGCACCCAGACGTCGTCTCAACTGATACCAACTCCTTGCCAATCCTTGCAACACTTTCAGTTTAACTTTTTTGAAAAATTTAGGATCGCCGAATTTGAATAGAAAAAACCTTGAGGCCCCTTTCAGAGATGAAACCATTGCCTTATACATTCTGCCCACTGCTGAACCATCTGGGCACAGAAACAACATCCTTGAGTTCTTAAACAAAAAGGCCCACGCATAATATGACAAATCAGGTAAGGCAAGTCCTCCCTTTTCCCTTCTTCTGCATAGTTTTTTCCACGATATCCTCGGCCCCTTAGAATTCCAAATAAAACTACTTATCGCCTGCTGCATTTTCTCCAGGTATCCCTTCTGTATTGCCAAAGGTATGGCGGCAAACACAAAATTCCATTTGGCCAAAATAAACATCTTAATTAAATTTATCCTCCCGAGAATCGTCAAAGGGAGATATGCCCATTTTTGTAACATGGCTTTACATTCAACTAACAACTTCCGTGCGTTCCTTTCCACTAAATCCTTCAAATTTTGGGTCACTAAAATGCCCAGGTACCGACTTTCCTGCTTATTTGAAATTGACCCTACGTCCATATTCCACTGCATGGTTTCTGTTTTCCGCACATTGATCCGATACCCTGATACCCTTCCAAATTGTTCGGCCAGATCTTTAACTGTATTAAAAGCTACAGGCAGGTTATTAGTATATATCAGTAAATCATCCGCATAGAAGGAGATTTTCTTTTCCCAGACATTACAGCAAAAGGGCGATATTAGGGATCGAGGGGGGAATGGAGGAGAACATGGCGGGCTGCGGCGTTCGCACAGCGCGCTAGAGCGTTTCCGGTTCTGGTTCACGGGGGGACGTGGCAGGATGCGGTAGGACACGGCTGCCGAAGTGAATTGCGGTGAATTGCGGCTGCAGGCACACGGATGTGCGCGCCGTGTTTTTTGGAGGTAGAAGCAGACTGGAGGGCAGCGGGGGCTGTCTGGTGGCGCCGAGCCATGCTGGAGCTGCGCCGGGCGCAAAAAGGAGTGGCGCGAATTCCCCTTCGGGGGAATAGCGGCAGTGGGAGCCGTAATAGCGGCTCTTGGGTAGCGGCAGCCGAGAAGATACGGCAAGGGGCACAACTTAAGGAAACTTTGGTGAAGGAAGCCAGGAGAAACACGGTGAGGCAGTGTGGGGGGGAGGGTGAGCCCCTTTCCCCCCCGCTTTTCTTAACAAGAGTGGAGGGGTCTGATCAGTGGCCCCGGGACAACTTGGTTGTGACTGCCGAGGAGAAGGGAGACAAAAGGGGGTCAGCAAAGCAAAAATCTAAAACTAAATCTGGGGAAGGAGGAAGGACTGTGGTGAGGAAGGTGGGGGAAAACAAGCTTAAGGGAAGAGATAAGTTGACGCCCTCCCTAAGGTCTTTTTTCAAAGTGAAACCAGATGTAATTAGGCTAACCCCTGGTCAGGACAGAGTGGCAATGGAGGTTACCACCAGGCAGTCGGATAATGCTGATGGCGAGGGCAGGGGGGAGGCAAGGCCCCCCCCGCCACCGTCAGGAGAGGAACAGATGGCCCCAGTACAAGCTAGGATCCCAAACACTGCGCGCGCAGAAGCTCAAGACCCCGTATCTAAGTTGATAGTTGTGGAACCTCCTCAAGCCGCTCCTGTCATCTCCCCTTCATTGAGTTCTTCATTGGAGGCGTTAATTGTGTCCATCTCTGAAGATGTAAAAAAGGGTTTTGTGAGTTCAGAAGTAAACCAAGGGGAGATAAGAGAGGTTTGTGCTATTTTAGAAAGAAAAATTGATGGCGTAATGGAAAGAACACAGGCCTTGGAAGAAGCGATGGGGGGTATGAAGGAGGAATTGGCACAACATAAGGGTGAGATCGATACACTGAAAGGGAGCGAATTGGCGTTAAAAAATAGGGTTGAGCAACTGGAAAATTACTCGAGAAGAAACAATTTAAAGCTTTTGAAAGTACCCGAAGGTGTGGAGGGTAACGATCTTAAGGCCTTTGTTGTATCACTAATTAAGTTAGCAGTGGATCTGGAGGAGTCTGAGGAGGAAATCGGAAAAGAGATTCAGAGAATCCATCGGGACCCTTTCAAGCTGCGAATGAACAGTAGTAGGCCTCGGAAAATTTTGATAAATATTTTGACATATCAGATGAAAGAAAAGATTTTATCTAGAGCGTTGAAGCAAAAATCTTTAAGAGTGAACGATATTGTTTTCGAGATCAGGTCTGATTTATCCAAGGTCACTATGGATAGGCAGTGGGAGCTGGGGAAACGTCTGGAGAGTTTTAAATCTTTGGGGGTCTCAGCTCAGTTGAAATTTCCAGCCTTCCTCCGGATCATGTATAATATAAAAATGTATAATATCAGAGACACAAGTGAGGCGGATGAATTATTGGCAGTGGTAAAAAATGGGCAGTCTACTAAATAAGGTTGTGTTCAAAAGTTTGAGTTCCCCCAGGAACACGGGACGCTCTAAAAATTGGGATCATTATGGTCCTTAGTTGGGGGGGGTCTCCACGGGTGGGGTATGGGGGGAAAGGTGTGGGGAGTGGCGGGTAGGTTCAGGGTGGGGGAGGGAGTGGGGGAAAAAAGCAGTGCCTCTTTCAACCCAGTAATCTGTTTCCTAAGATTGATCGATAGCTAGCAGGAAGAGAAGGCAGGGGGTGAAGAGTATATCATTGCAAATCCTTTCATGGAATGTTAATGGCTTGAGGGTGCGAGGAAGAAGGGAGCGAATATTACAGTATTTGCAGGATTTTCCGGCGCAAATTGAGGTTTTGCAGGAAACGCATTTAACAAAGATAGAATGTACTAACATTATACAAAGGTTGAGGTGGGTCCAAACATTTTCATGTACAGAACATAACTATCATAACAAAGGGGTGGCAATCTTAGTTAAACACTCACAGCAGGGGAGTGGGGCAATTTTGGAATCCAGATCAGATACAGCAGGGCGATGGGTGATAGTTAAAATACATTTTGGGGGTCATAATCTGATCGTAGCAGGTTACTATGGCCCCAACTGCGATGATATAGAACCTTTGAAACATCTTTTTTCTCAGCTTCTTGAATTTTCGGATCCAGTTATCTTGATGGGTGATTTCAATGTGGTACTAGATAATAAGCTGGACAGGCACAACTGCAAGTCTCGAGGCACGCCTAAGTCGCAACAATATTTAAGGAGGATGATGAAGGAATTTGGCCTGTGCGATATTTGGAGACAAAGGGCGGGGAATAGCAGGGATTTTTCCTTTTTTAATAAGAAATATAGACATGCCTCTCGAATTGATTACTTTCTACTAGATTCACGTTTGAGAGAGGAGGTGAAGGATATAGCGTATCTGCCCTTGCACCTGTCTGATCACTCTGCGGTGGTGTTAAATCTGAGTTTGAGGCCGAGAAGTTTCAGTAATCAGTGGACGATTGACCGGTCCTTGTTATCCGATCAGGAGGTGCTGTTAAAGTTGCGTAGAGAATCTGAATTCTTTTTTTGTGTAAATCTGGGTTCTGCCCCAATATCAGTAGTTTGGGACACGTTTAAAGCGGTTATTCGTGGGGAGATTAGGAGTTGCTCTATCCAGAAACATAAACTGCGGAGAGAAAAGATTAATTCAATTGAGCAGGAAATGCGAAAATATAAGGTTGAAATAATAGAAGCAGGGGAGACTGAGGCCTTGAGGGCCAGCTTGGATGGGCTGAGAAGTCAGCTGGAGAAGATACTACAGGGAAGAATTCAAAAGAAATGGGAGGCAAGCAAACTGGCTCATTTTGAATATGGGGAAAATGCGGGGAAATTATTAGCCTGGAAAGGCAAAACAGATCGTGTTAGGAATTACATCAAGGAGGTTGAAGTGGAGCACTCAGGAGAAAAAAGAACGGATGAGGCAGCAATAGAATCTGCTTTTCGAAAAAAAAATCACAACTGTATTCAGAGGAGGATGAAGACATGGTAACAGATTGGATGGGGGCCGATATATCTTTAGGGATATCATTACAGGAGAGGAAAGCTTTGAATGCTCCAATAACGGCTGAGGAAATTAAGAGAACCTTGATGAATAGTAAGTCGGGGACGGCGCCGGGGCCAGATGGTATCCCAGTGGAAGTCTATAAGGTATTAGGGGATTCAGTTATCCCCGTATTGACTGAGTTGTTTGGGGGGATTCTGGAATCAGGTAATGACATTCCTCTCTCATGGAATGAGGCGGTGATCTCTTTAATTTTGAAACCGGATAAAAATCCAGCGAAATGTGCTTCTTACAGGCCTATACCATTGTTGAACAGTGATTACAAATTACTAGCTAAAATTCTAGCAGATAGGTTGAGTAAGATAGCTAATAACTTTGTGCATACAGATCAAAAAGTCTTTTCTAAAGGCAGATATCTGCATGAATTAACTTTTGAACTGATTGGGGCAATAGATATGGCTACAACGTTTGGGGCGCCATTGGCAATTATTATGTTAGATGCAATGAAAGCCTTCGACCAAGTAAATTGGAACTTTTTGAAATCGGTCTTGAGGCGGGCCAACTTAGCATCCAAGTTTTGTGGGGTTATTGACCAGTTCTATACATCGCCACGTGCTAAGATTTTGGTGAATGGGAATCTTACAGACCCCATAACAATTTCAAGAGGCACTAGGCAGGGTTGCCCCATGTCGCCTGTATTGTTTAATTTATATATTGAACCGTTTGCTAGAAAAATTAGACAAAATTCCCTAATATCACATCCCCAGTAGCTTGCCGGAACAATGGTCTATGTGTTCTACACAATCCATTGTAATCAGGGAGTAGAAATGGCAGTAATACACTTGTATTCTGTGGTTTCAATCACAACAGCATTATTATGTTTTCAGTGAATACCTTTTTATATATACGATCTCCTGATGATTTATCATAAATATATGATGTCAGTCACTAAAAAATACTTTCTTTTATGGCTTTGTTTCTTGGTGTTACTGTGTGCTAGTATTTGAGCAGTCTGGAGTTGGGAGAGGATCATGTGTCAGAGACCGGGCCTTGTTCAGGGATCCACACACAGTCCACTTGCCATGTTCCCCTTTTTGCCTTGTTTGGAAACAAAGGGGCTTATTCATACTTGTTTCACACCAAATTTGCCTCATTTAAAAAAAATGCGAATTCAGTGCAAAACTAACTCCATATTTATACTTTGGCACTAGACCAGTCTAGCACCAAATTTAAGGAGTTAAAGTAAAGTAGCCTTTGACATATCCCCACCTTGATGATGTTGCTTTGTTTGTGTCAGTTTCATTGCAATGTAATTACATTTCCAGTAGCTTGCTATGTTAGTTGTGTAATAGATATGTTTTCAAGCCTATACTCCTTGTTTTGTCTTTATACAGGTACCTTCACCATGACATCCTCAAGTGGGCATTTCAGAGTTGTGAAATTGACAGGTATCTGATGCTGTTTTGTCAAAGCAGACATGGATTGTTCCAGGTATTGTAGGTCACAGATTTGGGGTGTATGAGACCTGTGCCAAGGCAGCTCGCACAGAGTTTGGGTGGAAGGTCATCAGTGCACATTGGGCTTGGTTTGTGTGTTGTGTTGGGCCGACTGCATAATGTGTGTCAACACGTGGACATGAAATATGTAGTCCTTGATTGCAAGCAAGTCATTCACTCTTCACATTCGCTAAACACTATTCTTGTATGACCTGTATGTAGATGTAGATATGTTTCATCATTGCAGGTCACAGTCCCTGGGCCACAACACTGACATATGGTTGTGTCATACCACCAGATGCATAATCATTAGATTATGATGGGCCTTCGATCAGGGACTGTTGTACTGCCATCTGTCTGTATCTTGGATTATGTGATGCTGGACTGCTTTGGTGTGGTATGTGATAAGGCTTAAACTGCTGGTATCATCCATGTTAATGTTTGGCTATTTTACAGGACAATGTCTGACAAATCCCTCCCTTCCGTAGTCTGGGGGGCTGTACCTTGGAATATGTACTTTGACACAGTATGAGTCACACATTATTATGTCACAAAGGTCCAAACATATGGACAGCATATGTGCTGTACACTGGAATAAAATGTTTGGTGTGACCAGACACTTGAATGTACGGGTGCGTGTATAATGGGGGTAATCCCGAGCAGCACAACGTGTACCTGTGACATATCCCTCCTTGCACAAGTAAGCTAAGTTTTCATCATATGGGTCACATGGTCTTACATGTCTATATAGCAAACTGTTGAAATTAAGCAAGCTGACAATGAGTTTATGATGGGGGAATTTATTACAGTGCTGATGCAGTAAATATAATTTTGACAGAAAAGTAAAAAAATAATGAAGTGAAGATGTCAGTCATGATGAATGAAATCATTTGAGTAGATGCCACACCATTGGGAGCCCAAAGTTTAGAGTACTCCTCCCATTGGAACTAGTGGGTAGTTCAGGATCAGTCACCAGAGTGAATGTGTGGCACACAAAGGAGTTCCCTTATGAAGAACTCACTTGCTGGCAGTGGTGGGTGTTTTGCCATGCGCATCTCCTGGATTCTTCGCCAGATGTCCCCGCTTGTGTGGTGGGGGATCTGCTGCTACAGAGACAGGGGTTTCCAGGGCTTGTTACTCTGATAAGGCCTCCCTTCCAGTGGCTGGCACTGATGAAGATGGGCCTGGTGTTAATGCACCAATGGAAGGGGTAGAGTGGTGTTGTTGAGCTGTGCTCAAGGTGGTGTTAATGTCCCTCATCAACCCAGTTAGGGAGGTCATGCTGGTATTGTGAGCCTCCCACTGTTCAGGCATATCCCTATGGATATTACTCCGTAGCTGCTTGAATGCCTGTAGTTCGTCAAGACGTGGCCCATCTCACCTTGGGACTCTTTATAGACCAACAAGACTTGGCTGATGGTATCCTGGCCAGGAACAGCCCCAATGGCATCACCCCGTTGGCCCACAGCATCCCTCCCATGCATCCTACCCTCACGGCCATTTGCCCTTGCCACAGGTTGCCCTCTCCCACTGGGTCCTGGGCCCTCATGGTCATAAATTTTGCGCTGCAACTCAGACTCAAGGACTGAGGGCAAAAAATTGTAGACACTGTGCTCAGAACACAGGTTGAGAGGCAAATGGTTGTCTGTGATGTTGAGGCAACCGGGCTTGGAGTTGTTGATATGCCCACAGTGAGAATCACTGTTGGTGTCTGACCAGGTTGCCCAGATGGGCCAGAACCATTCTCCATGTCCAGACGTCCAGGAGTGTCTTCGACACTGAGGGCTTCTTCCAGGGGAACAGTGGCAGTCTCTTATGTGGCCTCTGTGTGCCCAGTGGCAGCTCGACCTGTTGATGTGAAAGATATAATCTTACTGGTTGTATTGTAACATCTACCTCTAACATTTTAGTGTCCCATTAAGCATTGACCTTGTAAAAAGTTATTTTGCAGTTCATCTTATTGTGGCCAGTACCCATTATATTGGTTGAATTGATCTGACATTTGTGAAGCATGCCAATTACCTCTAAGTCAAGCAGCTGCAAAAATGAGCAGATGATTAGCCCTTGGGAGGATGGTCTGAGAATGCCACCTTGCCATCAGTGCAGGCAGAACAGTGGCTTGGCAAAATATGTCTTTGGCCATTTTGAGACCTCATTGATTATTATGCAAGCAGACCCAGGATTTTGTTGTATATGTGACATGAGTCGTCATGTGGCCAGTACATTGTAAATGTGGCTGCTGATATACCATTCTAGTGATGCATCTTGAGGCCTTTGGGGTCTTTGTTTACACACTGGGTAAGCTGTCCTTCCTGTTCTCAATAGTTTAATCTTGGGTTAGCTGGTCAAGATAAAGCTAGGTGGCCAGACACATCTCTAAATTGAGCATGATCTGTATCATGGTCCAAACGTCAATTGAAAGTTAACAGGCATGGGTATTTGGACAAGTGACTACTGATCTAGTGTTTGGAGTTACTGAAACAGTGTCTCCTGGGAGTTGCAGTCATGTTGCTCCCCATACAACACACACTTGACAAATGGAGTGGGAGAGACAGAGCCCCCTGGCCTTAACAGGCATGTCACGCCCTCTACTTCATACACTTGATGTTAGACTTGACAGATTTATGGTGGTCATCTCTGTAGGAAGGTAGCCTCTTTCTAGCCTTGTTACCCCCACGTTTGGCCTGTTTGTGAGTATATGTTAGGGTGTTTTTACTGTCTCACTGGGATCCTGCTAGCCAGGGCCCAGTGCTCATAGTGAAAACCCTATGTTGGCAGTATGTTTGATATGTGTCACTAGGATCCTGCTAGCCAGGGACTTAGTGCTCAAAAGCTTGTGGCCTATATGTGTTCCCTGTGTAGTGCCTAACTGTATCACTGACGCTCTGCTAACCAGAACTTCAGTGTTTATGCTCTCTCTGCTTTCAAGAGTGTCACTGCCGGCGAGTGACTAATTTTACCAATTCAGATTGGCACACTGGAACACCCTTATAATTCCCTAGTATATGGTACCTAGGTACCCAGGGTATTGGGGTTCCAGGAGATTTCTATGGGCTGCAGCATTTCTTTTGCCACCCATAGGGAGCTCAGACAATTATTACACAGGACTGCCGCTGCAGCCTGAGTGAAATACGTCCACGTTATTTCACAGCCATTTTACACTGCACGTAAGTAACTTATAAGTCACCTATATGTCTAACCCTCACTTAGTGACGGTTAGGTGCAAAGTTACTTAGTGTGAGGGCACCCTGGCCCTAGCTAAGGTGCCCCCACATTGTTCAGGGCAATTTCCCCAGACTTTGTGTGTGCGGGGACACCATTACACGTGTGCACTACATATAGGTCAATACCTATATGTAGCGTCACAATGGTAACCCCGAACATGGCCATGTAACATGTCTAGGATCATGGAATTGTCACCCCAATACCATTCTGATATTGGGGGGACAATTCCATGCATCCCGGGTCTCCAGCATAGAGCCAGGGTTCTGCCAAACTAACTTTTTGGGGCTTTCTCTGCAGCTACCGCTGCTGCCAACCCTCAGACAGGTTTCTGCCCCCCTGAGGCCTGGGCAGCCCAGTCCCAGGAAGGCAGAACAAAGGATTTCCTCTGAGAGAGGGTGTTACACCCTCTCCCTTTGAAAATAGGTGTGAAGGGCCTGAGAGGAGTAGCCTCTCCTGGCCTCTGGAAATGCTTTGAAGGGCACAGATGGTGCCCTCCTTGCATAAGCCAGTCTACACCGGTTCAGGGATCCCCCCAGCTCTGCTCTGGCGCAAAACTGGAAAAAAGAAAGGGGAGTGACCACTCCCCTGACCAGCACCTCCCCAGGGGAGGTGCCCAGAGATCCTCCAGTGTGTCCCAGCCATCTTGGATGCAGAGGTGTGAGGGCACAATGGACAGCTCTGAGTGGCCAGTGCCAGCAGGTGACATCAGAGACTCCTCCTGATAGGTGCTTACCTTTCTCTGTATCCAATCCTCCTCTGAGGGCTATTTAGGGTCTCTCCTGTGGGCATCTCATCAGATAACGAATGCAAGAGCTCACCAGAGTTCCTCTGCACTTCTCTTTTCGACTTCTGCCAAGGATCGACCGCTGACTGCTCCAGGATGCCTGCATAACCGCAACAAAGTAGCAAGAAGACTACCAGCAACATTGTAGCGCCTCATCCTGCTGGCTTTCTCGACTGTTTCCTGGTGGTGCATGCTCTGAGGGCTGTCTGCCTTCACCCTGCACTGGAAGCCAAGAAGAAATCTCCCGTGGGTTGACGGAATCTTCCCCCTGCCAACGCAGGCACCAAACTTCTGCCACACTGGTCCTCTGGGTCCCCTCTAATCCTGACAAGCGTGGTCCCTGGAACACAGGAGCTGGGTCCAAGTGTCTTCGACAGTCCAGTGGCCCTTCCGTCCAAATTTGGTGGAGATAAGTCCTTGCCTCCCCATGCCAGACAGTAATCCTGTGTACTGTGTGAACTGCAGCTGCTCTGGCTTCTGTGCACTTTTGCAAGACTTCCTTTGTGCACAGTCTAGCCCAGGTCCACAGCACTCCATCCTGCGTTGCCCAACTCACGGAGTTGGACTCCAACGTCGTGGGACCCTCTTTTGTTGTTCTGAGTCGACCGTCGTCCTCAGACCTTCTAAGTGCCTGTTCAGGTACTTCTGTGGCTGCTGCCTGCTTCTGTGTGGTCTCTCCATCTCGCTGAGCGCCCCCCTCTGTCTCTTCCTCCAAGGGGTGACCTCCTGGTCCTTCCTGGGCCCTGGCAGCACCCAAAATCCTCAACCGCAACTCTTGCAGCTAGCAAGACATGTTTGCAGTTTTTCTGCATGAAAACAACTCTGCATCCTCCAGTACGCTGTGGGACAGCTTCTGACTAAAGGAGAAGTTCCTGGTACCTTCCATTGTTGCAGAATCTTTGGCTTCTTCCACCCTGAGGCAGCCCTTTTGAACCTTTATCCGGGGTTTAGTGGGCTCTTGCCCCCCCTGGATACTTGCGTGACTCTTAGACTTGGTCTCCTTCCTTTACAGGTCCTCAGGTCCAGGAATCCATCTTCAGTGTTTTGCAGTCAGTTGTTCTCCTTGCAGAATCCCCTATCCCGACTTTACTGTCTTTCTGGGGTAGTGGGGTAACTTTACTCCTACTTTTCAGGGTCTTGGGGTGGGGTATCGTGGACACCCTTAGTGTTTTCTTACACTCCCAGCGACCCTTTGCACACTACACCAGGCCTGGGGTCCATTCGTGTTCGCATTCCACTTTTGGAGTATATGGTTTGTGTTGCCCCTAGGCCTATTTCTCCCTATTGCATTCTATTGTGTTCTACGGTGTTTGCACTACTTTTCTAACTGTTACTTACCTGATTTTGGTTTGTTTGTGTATACTTTGTGTATATTACTTACCTCCGAAGGAAGTATATCCTCTAAGATACTTTTGGCATATTGCCACTAAAATAAGGTACCTTTATTTTTAGTAACTCCGAGTATTGTGTTTTCTTATGATATAGTGCTAAGTGATATAAGTGGTACAGTAGGAGCTTTGAATGTCTCCTAGTTCAGCCGTAGCTGCTCTGTTATAGCTACCTCTATCAGCCTAAGCTGCTAGAACCCCTCTAATCTACTAATAAGGGATAACTGGACCTGGAACTCTTTTGGACCTGAACCTGCAACCTGTCAAGAGGAACTGCCTGGCTGCCCAAAGGACTCATCTGGACTGCTTTGCTGTGAAGGGCTGCTCCCCTGCTGTTGCCCTGCTGCCCTGCTGCCCTCTGACTTTGCTGAGAAGTGCTCTCCAAGGGCTTGGATCAAGCTTGCCTCCTATTTTCTGAAGTCTCAGGGCCAAAAAGACTTAGGAGGTCATTCTGACCCCGGCCGGCGGCAGAAGCCGCCGGCCTGGCTGGAACCTCCAGAATACCGCTGCGCGGTCAAAAGACCGCCGCGGGTATTCTGGGTTTCCCGCTGGGCGGGCGGGCGACCGCCAGAAGGCCGCCCGCCCGCCCAGCGGGAAACACCCTTCCATGAGGATGCCGGCTCCAAATGGAGCCGGCGGAGTGGAAGGGGTGCGACGGGTGCAGTTGCACCCGTCACGATTTTCAGTGTCTGCATGGCAGACAGTGAAAATCTTGGTGGGGCCCTGTTACGGGGGCCCCTGCAGTGCCCATGCCCCACGACACCCCTTACCGCCATCCTGTTCCTGGCGGTCACAACCGCCAGGAACAGGATGGCGGTAATGGGGGTCGGAATCCCCATGGCGGCGCAGCAAGCTGCGCCGCCATGGAGGATTCCCCAGGGCAGCGGGAAACCGGCGGTACACCGCAGGTTTTCCGTTTCTGACCGCGGCTGTACCGCCGCGGTCAGAATGCCCATGGGAGCACTGCCAGCCTGTTGGCGGTGCTCCCAAGGTCGTTGGCCCTGGCGGATTTTACCGCCAGGGTCAGAATGACCCCCTTAATCTCTTCAAGGAAACTCCTTGTGCGCCAAAAACCGATGCACAGCCTGCTGGAAACAACATACAGCCCGCCCTGCAATGGGAAAATCGCAGCACAGCTGAACTGGAATGATGCAGCCTGACTTCCTGAGCGAAAATCGACACAGCGCCTGTGTTGTGACTGGAAATTCGACGCACAGCCCTACCAGATTGACACACAACCAAGCCATAATGATGCAGCCCGACTTCCTGAGTGAAGAATCACCGCAGCGCCTGACGTGCAACAGAAAATTAGACGCATCGCCTTCGTGATCAATGCAACGTCTGTGACTTTGTCCCGCACGCCCAGGATTTCCACACATCGTCCCTGGGCCTAAAAAAGATTCCAGCTTCGCACAGAGGAACCAAGTCGTTGTGCCGGAAATCAATGCAAAGCCGCTTGCAGCATAGAAAGAAATACCTCATCATCTCTGCCATGCCGGAAATTCCAAGGCACACCCTAGTTTTCCACCCATCATCTCCTCTGCGGTCTCCATGCATGTTATTATTTGCGCAAACCAGCAACTTTCTGCTGACAAGAGACAACTGTTGATTTCTAGGATTTAAGACTCTTTTTAATCTTGCAAAAGTAATAACTCAACTTGTGCTTATTGGATCTTTGTTAGACTCAGCATCCTTGGCATGGTCTCCCCTAACTTGTTGCCTCTGTTTTCCATGTTGGTGATGTGTGCTGGACTCTGTTTTAGCTGTTTTTGTTACTCTGGGCACTTTACCACTGCTAGCCAGTTATAAAATGTAAGTGCTCCTATATAGGTTGTGTGTGAAATTGTCTTTCCACGATTGGCATATTTGATTTACTAGTAAGTCCCTAGTAAAGTGCATTAGAGGTGGCCAGGGCCTGTAAATCAAATTCTAGTAGTGAGCCTGCAGCACTGGTTGTGCCACCCACATTAGTATCCCTATAAACCTGGCTCAAACCTGCCACTGCAGTGTCTGCGTGTGCAGTTCTAAACTGCCAATTCGACTTGGCAAGTGTTCCCACTTGGCAGGGCTAAACCTTCCCTTTTTTGCATGTAAGACACCCCTAATGTAGGCGCTAGGTAACCCCATGGGCAATTTGCAGTGTATGTTTAAGGTAGGACATATACTAATCTGTTTTATTTGTCCTGAAAGTGAAATACTGCCAAATTCAGTTTTCACTGTTGCAAGCCCTATCTCTCTCACAGGTTAACATGGGGGCTACCTTTAAATAGGATTAAAGCATAGATTCCCTGTGGGAGCAGATAGACATGTGGAATTTGGGCTCTCTGAACTCACAATTCAAAATACATCTTTCAGTAAAGTTGGTTTTGAGATTGTGTGTTTGAAAATGCCACTTCTAGAAAGTAGGAATTGTCTTGCTTAAACCATTCTGTGAATCTGCCTGTTTGTGGATTCCTTGTCTAAGTTAGTTTGACAGTTGGGCCCTCACTACAACCATGGCAGTCGGTAATAAAGCAGCGGTAACACTGCCAACAGGCAGGCGGTAAATAAATCGGAATCATGACCACGGCGGAAACCGCCAACACATCAGCCACTTTAACACACCGACCGCAACGGTGGTAGCAACAAACACCGTGGTGGTAACCACCAACAGCCAGGCTGAAGACAATGTACCGCCCACTGCATCACAACATGCATATCCGCCACCTTTTCCGGGGCTGTACCAACGCCATCAAAAGCACGGCAGAAACAGTACTTTGAAGGTAAACAACTCACCTCTAACCACTCACGGAAGAATCACAACGCCATGGAGCCCGAGCTGCTCTTCTTCCCAATGCTGGTGTACCTTCTTATACACCAGGAACATGAATGCCGGCGAAGACTACCACAGTGAGTACTGCACCTAGCACACACGGGAGGGGCGGAGGAAAAAGAGAGTGACACACACATGCTACACCCCCAACCCCACCCTCACCCCCAACACTATACACACAAACAGATGCAACAACATTGCATATGCACCCCGTAACCCTCAGGAATAACACAAGGACAAAAGGAAAGGAGTAAAATGATTATAATAGTACAGTCTTAGAAAAATATGTACTTAAATCAAGAAACAGTATGTACAATATATACAATATACACAAAAGGAGGGACAATGCCCACTCCAAAATGTCCGTGGCCCACTGGGCTAAAACGCATAGACCAAGGCCACACTGACTCCTGCCTCAATACGGAGAGAACACTGCAGGGGCATCAGGTCGAAAACACACAGGTACCTCAGGGGGACGGGGAATCAGGGGGCACCTCAGCCGGAAGATGGTACAACGCCACTGGCCTGGAGGGGGTTCCATGCCCACTGTTTGGTCCTGGGGACTGTAAAGCCACAGCCTCTCAAGTGGGTGGTTTGCACACTACTTGGTCCTGGGGAGTGCAAGGCCACAGTCTCTCTAGTGGGTGGTTTGGCCACTGCTTGGTCCTGGGTAGTGCAGAGCCACAGTCTCTCAAGTGGGTGGTTTGCCCACTGCTTTGTCCTGGGAAGTGCAAGGCCACAGTCTCTCAAGTCGGTGGTTTGCCCACTGCTTGGTCCTGGGGAGTGCAAGGCCACAATCTCTCTAGTGGGTAGTTTGCCCACTGGTTGGTCCGGGGGAGTGCAAGGCCACAGTCTCTCAAGTGGGTGGTTTGCCCACTACGTGGTCCTGAGAAGTGCAAGGCCACAGCCTCTCTAATGGGTGGTTTGCACACTGCTTGGTCCTGGAAAGTGCAAAGCCACAGTCACTCTAGTGGATGGCTTCTTCCACTGCTTCTGGAGGGGGACTTGTGCATAATGTGCTGCATCCTGGCAAGGATGGGGTGAGTGGTTGGCTTCTTCCACTGGTTCTGGAGGGGGCCTTGTACCCAGTGTGCTTCATCCTGGCAAGGAGATGCTGAGTGTATGGCTTCTTCCACTGGTTCTGGAGGGGGCCTTGTACCCAGTGTGCATCATCCTGGCAAGGATGGGGTGAGTGGATGGCTTCTTCCACTGGTTCTGGAGGGGACCTTGTGCCCAGTGCTTCATCCTAGCAAGGAGGGGCTGCGTGGATGGATCTTCCACTGGTTCTAGAGGGGGCCTTGTCCCCATTATGCTTCATCCTGTATGGTGCAAGGTCACAGTCTCTCACCTGTGTGTCACACCCACAGGTGTTGCAGGGGCCAGGACACACTGCAGCCCATGTACTCACCACTACACACTGCTTGCCAGCGGTGAAGGCTGCTCAGTGGATTCCAGTTGTGCTGCAGGTGGCGGTGCTGTCAGTGGTGGTGGTAGCCTCCAGGCCTTCACCTGCAGCTTCGGACGGCTGCCCACTGGGGCTGTTGCTGCTGGCAGTGGTGCATGTGGTGGTGCTGGACACGGTGCAGGTGGCTGTGCTGGCAGTGGTGATGGTAGCCTCCAGGCCTTTACCTGCAGCCTTGGACGGCTGCCCACTGGGGCTGCTGCTGCTGGCAGTGGTGCTGCTGGTGGCGCTGCAAGTGGCGGTGCTGGACGCGGTGCAGGTAGCGGTGCTGGATGCGGTACATGTGGCGGTGCTGGCCACGGTACAGGTGGTGGTGCTGGTAGTGGTGGTAGCCTCCAGGCCCTCACCTGCAGCCTCAGACGGCTGAAGTGCCATGGCTGGTGTTGTGTGCCCCTTCCCGCCCCTGGCAGCTGGGGGTGCCTCCTTGCCTCTGCCAGTTGGTGTCTTTTTCTTTCTGAATGGTGGTGCCTCCTTCCCCTTGCTGGCTGGTGTCCCCTTCTTGCCCTTGCTAGGTGGTGGACCCTTTTTTGCTTTGGCAGGTGGAGCTAGCACACTCGCTGGGCTGACGGGTGCCTCCTTGGAGCCTCTCACACCTGCACACAGTGGCTGTGGACTGGGTGGCTGATGTGCTGGGCTGGGTTCTGGCTACCCTGGCCAAAGTGAAGGATTGGGGGAGGGGTAGGGAATAGGTCAAGGGTGGCAAGGAAAAGCTTCTTAGGGACCCTGGGGCGAGAAGAGGGTGAAGGTTTGGGAGTGGAGGAAGAGGGAGTGGTTGTAGGAGGAGTTAGTCTGCTGTGTTTGGGTACAGGTACATGGGCTGGATGCTGTTGTGAGGTGGATGGCTGTTGGGTGTCTGTGTACCTGTGTTTGTGTACTTTGGGAGGAGGGGGTCACAGACACAGTGGGAGAGGACACAGGGGACGTGTGCATGGATGTGGGGGTGGTGACTGCCAGTGAGGGGCGTGTAGTGATAGGCGTGCTGGTGATGGAGGTAGTGGATGAGGATGTAGTGCATGCAGATGTGAGTGGAGACGCTACTAGGAGGGAGGTGGATGAGGAGGAGGAGGGGGACACATAGTGGAGGCAGTGGATGTTGGTGTGTCTGCATGTGGATGGTGCTTGTGTGAGTGCTTGTGAGATGAAGTGTGGTGCTTGTGTTTGCCTGAGTCACTTCTGTGTGTTGATTTGGGTGATTGCTAGTCTGAAGGTGTGCTTGGGATAGGCTGGGGTTGAGGGGATTGGGACTGGGTAGAGGCAGTTGGAGGGGGGAGGCTAGAGACAGGGACAATGGCTGCCATCAGTGCGTTAGCCAGAGCCTGGAATGCTCTCGGTTGGGCTGCCACGCCAGAGTGAATGCCCTCCAGGTATGCATTTGTTTGTTGCAAATGCATCTCGACACCCTGGATTGCATTCAGTATGGTTGTCTGCCCAATACTGAGGGATCTCAGAAGGTCAATAGCCTCCTCACTGAGGGCAGCAGGGCTGACTGGGGCAGGGTCTGAGGTGACTGGGGTGAAGGAGATGCCCACCCTCCTGGGTGAGTGGCTCGGGAAACACGCTGAGGGGCTGCTGGGAGGGCAGTGCTGGTAGGGGGGGGTGGCGGCTGTACCTATTGTTGGGGTGGGCACAGAAGTGTCCGATAGCTTCCCTCGGAGGAGGAGTCACTGTCTCTGGTCTCCCCTCCTGTCCCCGTGGTGCGCCCCTCACCCTCTGTCCTACTGGTGCCCTCACTGTCGGTGGATTCGGCCTCCAGGACCATGTGGGATGCAGCTCCCTCGGTCGCTGGTGCTTCTGCTCCTCCACCAGATGATGCTAATGCACACAGGACAGGGTGACAAAACAAAAAGGGGGGGAGAGACAGAGGATACACTTGGTCAATGCCAGCAACAACACTACAGTTGGCGTACACAACTCTCAGGGAACAGCCCTATTCACTGGGCCATGCACCACCAGTTACAATGCTAGTCACCAGCCCATGGGGTACAATGCCTAATGCCATTAGCTGCACACCTGAAACCCACAGGACCCTGCCCAGCAGTAGATACCCACTACCATTATTGGGGTTGAAGTGCATCTGAGCTTGGACATTATTGAACATACCCTGCCATGTTCGCCCTGGCCTAGGGGCAACCACAATCCACATCCACTACCCAGGTAATACCTTAAAGCGCACAAAGTCATGATTCTGAATCTGTACTCAACCCCTTGTGGCTGCTGTGATGCCTTCAAGTGCCCATCTAACTCCGGATAGGCGACCGCCAGGATGCAGAGCATCAGGAGGGTCAGGGTACGACGGGCACCCCTTCCTCGTTGGGAGGCCAGCCCCAGCTGGGCCTCTGCTGTCTTCCTTGCCAAGTGGCGCAGGTCCTCCCACCGTTTGCGGCAGTGGGTGCTCCGCCTGTCAAAACCCCCAGGGTCCTCACCTCCTTGGTGATTGCACGCCAAATACTCTTTTTCTGATGGTCGCTGACCTGCAGGAAAATATGCATAGAAAAAGGTATTATTCATACCGTCCAGCCTGTTACACTCATGGCCCACCATATACCTCCCTTCCTCTTACGCACAGACATTGACCATCATACATGCAGTACTCTGCCCAGGACCCCTCAGACCCCCACACAAGGCTTACACATACAGCAATTCACACATTCATGGCCCGCGCATCATGCTCACAGTGTACTCACCTGTTTCTCTGGAGGACCATAGAGTAAAGTGTACTGGGGTAGGACCCTATCCCCCAGTCTCTCCAACTCCTCTGAAGTGAAGGCAGCACCCCATTCTCCAGACACTGAAGCTACTGCCGTTTCCAGACACAGGTCACAGCAGCACTTGCGGTGCAGGTTCTCTCCTGTTGAAGGTCAGGTAGCAAGTGAGTGCACAGATAGAAAATGGCAGTCACGTCCACGGCAGTGCCTACCATCACCGCCGGCGTACATCCCCATTGGCTCCTGGAACCCATAGGGCCCAATGATAACCAATGAGGTGTTGCGTGGCAGTCGTCATCCGCCAACTGCAACGGCACACGACGCCAGCGGAATTGCCTCATTTCCACTTGTCCCTCCTCACAGATCAGGCAGCCACCATTTCGGGGGGGCACAGGACATGGCACCTAACTATGTCACAGCAGACATTGGCACAACAACTGACTATTGAGTTCACATACTGTTTCTGTTGAGGAGAAAATGCATATTACTGTTGAAATATGTGTGGATTTGACCTTCTGCTCACCATTTTTCACTCTAGAGTTCAACCACTGAGGATGAATAGGAGATGGAGACATCCCCCCGTGTACAGACCCTTGGCTTAGCATTTTGTGATCACGCTGACATGTTAGTTATAAAAACACTTCCTTGTCCCAATACACGCAAGAGGGAGATTCCGATCAGGGAACCACAACTAGACGCTGACTGCCTCGTTGCAGATGCTGAACCAGATCACAGGCCTTTGCTCAGGTATGAGGGCTGATGTCTCCCGAGGGATTCAGAAAGGCAAGTTAGAAGCTTAACATGCTGTGCTCGAAATAGAACTAGCAGAGGGAGAGTAGAAATTATTAAACACCATGATAGCGTTGTTCGTATGTTTTACTCTCCTGGTGACTATTTCAATCCTACTGTGTTGTATGGTTCTGGTTATTGCAGCTCACGCCTTATTATCTAAAATGCAGTCCTTTTATTAAAACATTATATAAGACTTATACTGCCTTTGTCATTTGCATATGAGATCATACTGTAAATGAGAGAGTTGGTTTGGATCTGAGTGACCACGACTTCCCTGAGAAGTTCCAAAGATGTCATGCGCTCGGCTGCCCAATCATCTCTTCCCTCTGGGAGAAATGAGGCACTGCTAGTTAGCCGGAGCAAACCCAGATTTAGGGTGACAGAGGTCCTTCCAAGTGGGTCAGATTCAGTGCCCCACACCGTGAAAGATCCTGCTGCCTAGAAATCCAGTAGTCTCATTTAGGATAATGAGAGCCCACGCGACAGTATGATATTTTTATCTTTGCCTAGCCAGGATAATGAGTACTGACCCAGGACCTGCACAGCATGCACAATATTTATTGTATATTGTGCTTCACATTTTTACTACTATAACCTACCTGCTGTGTTTCACACCCTGATGTTGTGATGTATGTAATTTTGCTTCTTGCATAACTAAATCAAGGAATACTGACTCAGGATTTGCATAGTGCTCACAGTAGGTATGAATAATGTCATATTGACCTATGTTAAACACAATATACTATATTTTTATACATACAATCCTGTGTTCAGTCTCTTTTGAGGTGTTTTTACTGTGTCACTGGTGTGAGTGTGTTGCACAAATGCTTTACACATGAACTCTGGGAATAAGCCTGACTGCTGTGTGCCAAGCTACAAGGTGTGAGCACAGGTTAGCTTTGGTGTGTAACTTACTTGACCTGACTAGAGTGCTGGTATTGCCTGGCTTAGGTGCCAGGCACTAGCCATCCACATTTCTAACACTAGTCTGCTTTGAACTCTCTAATTTATTATTAAAGTAAATGCTTCAGACCCACAGGACACTCAGTCAAAAGCATCAAAGGAACTCCACGAGGAAGGGGTTGTGGTAGCTTGCCTTGCAGTAAACACCAGCTTGATCCCAAGAACTGCAAGCTTTTTAACTGCAGCTACTTTTATATACGCAATGAGAATTCATATTAATACCAGATGCTGGCACCAGAACCTTGCCTCCAATGGATCCTTGCTAAAGGATTTAAAGTGTGCTTATTCCAATTATAGGTCTGCAATACAGCCCTATATTGTTAATTTATATCACTACTTCTCCAAGTCAGAAGTGAGTAATTTGCATGGCTGCTGCCTTCCTCTGGTTTGATAGTCATTTCACAGGCTTCCTCTCTGGAAATAAATCCTGATTCCCTGTTACTCATGGTCATCATTGTAGACACATAAAGCAACATCCAAGGTTGATAGGGCAGGCATTTTAATGTATTGTTGCCATCATGGGGAAGTGAGATCGACCTGAAGTTATCAAGAGTCACTATGTTTTTTTGGTCTTTGTATGAAAAATGCACACATCCTTCGAGGTCATCGCTCATCAGCATGTTATAGCTTTAGAATTACCACAGCTGTCCAAGTAACTGATGGAGCGATCAAAGGAACCATAACTGATTTAATAAGCCATTCACAGTTTCACTGAACCAGGCATGTGCTCTTACACATGCATGGCTTAATCTGTGAGACGGACATACACTACTAGCAGGATCAACTACTACTGACAGTCCAGCACCTGGTGGAAGGGAGGTGGCGCCACATGCCCATCCTTGACCGACCTGCACACCCCTCAGGAGCTTTCCTACAGGGAGATGGAGGACAGGGCAGTCCCAAAGGCACTGGTAGGCCTAGGCTGCTCTTTGAGAACAGAAGGGAGAGGTTGGCTGAAGCACAGTCTAAGAGAGAAACAGGAGTGATGGCCTGGGTAGATAGAGCACAGCACAGAACAGATCGCCAGGCAGCATTCAGGGGGAATGTCACCTGACCCCACCCACTCTGGTCAGGCCATTGGGTGAAGGCACAAGATGCCAGGCTGCTTAGCCTTCATTCTGCTGGGTGGCCTCTACAAAAAGCAAGCAGAACTTCATGATGGAGATTCCGTACATAGTTGAAGCTATTTTATTAAAACAACAACTAAGGCTGGCCAAATAGTCCATCCTTAAATGGACCAAGCACACCCACTTCATCAGAGTACAGTGCTGGGTAAACTGACCCTGAACAGGCAGTCCTGCACAGGGAAGTCATCTTTGCCTCCCTGCCATCTCTCCAGGAAGGCAGGCTCAGAGGAAAAATCTATCAAATAATGGATCGAAGACAGCCGCAGACCTGACCCTTTGGGGTTGTGGGGCTAACTCACCCAGGTCCTGACAGCATCCAAGGAGAATGACTGGACAAGTAGGTGGTCCCTAGAACCTTTCCCTGTTAATCAGTGGGATTGCTACTGTACCAGAGGGTCAGTAATGGAGGGACACACAGGTCTTTTATATAGTAGTTTATTAAGGTAAATACGGGTTTTACAGCCTCTGAATCTTTTATCCTTGTTCTGTTTTGGCTCTTCGTCTTTATCTTCCCCTTTGCTCTTCAAGTTTTCTATCTTTTGTTCTTCTTTATCCAGAGGGCTACTCAGGAGGAGCATGTAAAGAAAGAAGAATACAGAAGGTTGGTATGTATGTTCCCCTCTTTACTCCCCTACTTTCTCCTCACTGTTTCTGACTCTTTCTTCCTACCTCTCTGATTTTCTTTTCTTTTCTTGTGCTGTTATTTTCACTTCCTCTCTGATGTTTTCCTTCTCTCTATCTTGTGGCCTTCCTTTATTTCCTGTTATGTTTCTTCCTCTGTATCTTCTCTTTGCATTTCCCTTTCTTTCTACCTTAGTTTATTTCCTTTTCTTTGGCTGAGTTTTCCTTCCGTCCTGTTCTATTCACTGAGCTTGGTTTCCTGCTACTGTCAAAATGTCGAAATACACAAAAATGACGAATATATATATAAAATAATATCAGAGAGCAGAACCTGCTTTATTTCCTTTTTCATGTCTATCTTAATACAATATGTACAAAACAACAGGAATAATAAAGGAAAAGGAAAACAAACTTTGTTTGTGTGAGATGAACCTTAATTTACGGTTGTTTCAACCCCTTCCCTTTATCAGCATTTGAATAAAGGAGGGAAAATAAAAATAAAACAAACATCCTTTTCCCCGTCCCATACCTGGTTAGGCCACGCTCTTCCTAGAGCGTGGCCAGCTTCAGCGTCCTGCTGCCTCCTGTTCGTCTCCTCTGTGGCTCAGTCCTGTCTCTTCCGTCAGCGTCATGATACGTGGGTCCGGCTGCTTCTCTTCAGAGAGGAAATCAGGGGATTTAAAAATCACACCATCATACGGCCATTCAGTGTTCCTCGGGGCTGAGGAATATACTTCTGGGTCAGAGCCGAAGGTACCAGAAGTATCCCCGGGGCCTCGGGCTTCCGCGGACGTACCCCCAGGGCATCAGAGGGGTGTGTTCGCAGAAGACGCCCCGTCACAGCTACCTCCTTTTCTTTTAATCCATGCACATTGAATGACAGAGTGTGACTTTCCAGAAAATGTATCTGGGCTCCTGGAGCCCTAGCTGGCCTTGAAGAGTCAAATGACCCCTCCTCTGGACCTACAGAGCAGTCTGGCCATCTGGGTGCACCATTCATTCCTATAACATACTGTTGGAAATTGGGTTATTGGTTGACGGTGGGCGAAAACGTATTCAAGCAACAGCCACAATTTCTGTCAGATTGAAGTCACAAGTAAACCCCCAATTAATATGTGCCTAATTTCGGGTAGTTTCTCACAAAAGCAGTCCGGCTTATTTTACAGACTATGGGTAAGGTATTTATGTGGCACTTCAAAACATAATAAAGTGAAAATATATCATAAGAAAAATCCCACACAGACTTAGTAAAATTAAGTAAACTATTTGAGACTAAGGGCCTGGTTACAACTTTGGTGGAGGGGTTAATCCGTCCCAAATGTGACAGATATCCCGACCGCTGTATTACGAGTTCCATAGTATATGATGGACTCGTAATACAGTGGGCGGGATGTCCGTCACATTTGGGACGGAATAACCTCCTCCGCCAAAGTTGTAATCAGGCCCTAAATTACAAAAATCTCATCAGTAGAGCATGAGATATGCAAATTTCAAAAATGTCACATAAGTGCCTAAAGACACAAAGTACCACTTGTGGCAATCTGGTTGGGCAGGATCAGGTAAAAGTCACAAGTTCAGGTCAAATGCGATGGAGTGCAGGCCAGACACAGGGACCAGGTCAGGCCGCTGAAAGAGTTACCTTTCAAAGTCTAGCACAAACAGTTCTTTTCGCGGTAGAGGGCCCACGCGGAGCAGGGATAGCATCACGAATGGTCATTGATGTAGCGTGAAAAGCAGGCCGGGCATCACAAACAGTCATCGTTGTAGGATGAAGATTCTGTCAGGCATCATGGATGGCCATTGCTGGAGCTCTGCATTGGTGGTCATCGTGAGCTATTGATGCTGTAGTGTGAAGTGTAGATCTCATATTGCCGGGCATCGCTGGTAGCCGCTACGGCACAAAGAGTTGGGTTCACTAGAGATTTGCAATGACAGACAACTCGGGCAGTAAGAAATTGGAGTGAACTGGTCCATTTGTGGTCGCAAAAAAGACAAAATGTCAGAATTTCTCCTTTTCTTGAGGAGAGAGCTCAACTAATTCCACAACAAGGGGGTCATTCTGACCCCTGCGGGCGGCGGGAGCCGCCCGCCTGGCGGGAACCGCCGAATGACCGCACTGCGGTCAAAAGACTGCGGCGGCCATTCTGGCTTTCCCGCTGGGCCGGCGGGCGACCACCAGAAGGCCGCCCGCCGGCCCAGCGGGAAACTCCCTGCAACAATGAAGCCGGCTCCGAATGGAGCCGGCGGAGTTGTAGGGGTGCGACGGGTGCAGTGGCACCCGTCGCGATTTTCAGTGTCTGCATAGCAGACACTGAAAATCTTTATGGGGCCCTGTTAGGGGGCCCCTGTACTGCCCATGCCAGTGGCATGGGCAGTGCAGGGGCCCCCAGGGGCCCCACGACACCCGTTCCCGCCATCCTGTTCCTGGTGGTAAAAACCGCCAGGAACAGGATGGCGGGAAGGGGGTCGGAATCCCCATGGCGATGGAGGATTCCCTGGGCCAGGGGTAAACCGCTGCGGTCAGAATATCCCAGGAAGCACCGCCAGCCTGTTGGCGGTGCTTCCGCGGTCCCCGGCCCTGGCGGTCATGGACCGCCAGGGTCGGAATGACCCCCCAAGTGTCCAGAACTTGAGGAACACCTCTTGAGGATCAAGAACTCATTCCAGCAGAGGCCAGAAGGACTCAGGCCAGTCCAACTGCTGGTCCAGGCAGTAGACCAGCTCAGCAGGTGCAAGGAGGGCTCTGGAGCTTGTTATGTACCTACAGCTCAGAGCAGGAGGACAGTCAGCTGACTTGAAGTCAGTTCAGCCTGGTATGAAGGGTGCAGCTGAAGTCTTCCTTGACAGCAAGCAGTGCAGCAAAGTAGCGGGGGAGTAGAGTGGCAATCTTTCTGACAGCAGAGCAGCACAGCAGTCCTTCTTCTGTAGTATCGACAGGTCCAGAGGTGTACATAACAGTTGGGTCTGAGGGTCCAATAGTTCTGCCTAGTGCCTACTCTGAATAGGGAAGGTTTCTAGAGAATTCCCTTTGCAGTTCTGGAAGTTTCCAGCCTCCACTGCCCCGGCTCATGAACACTAATGTGGTGACTAGTCCTTTGTGTGAAGGCAGGGCACAACTTATTCAGCTGCAAGCAGGGCTGTGGCCAACACCTCCCCCATCCTGCCAGTTGATGGCCCATCCAGGCACACCTACTCCCTCTATTTTGTGACTGTCTGGGAGAAGTAAACAAAGTCCAACTACACCCCGTCAGGTGACCCAGGAGCAAACTGCAGGCACCAAATGGATGGGAAAAATTATACATTTAAATGTAGTGTTCAGTTACTTAAAACCATTACAAATAGGACACCGTGAACAATATATTAAGAAGGTCCATGAACTATGAAAAAACCTTGGCTTAAAAAAAAAAAATTATCAGTAATAGTCTGTGATGAATCATATAGTTCTGCTATTACAGTGGGACGGGAGCTACTAAATGGCCTAGCAAACAACTCAACATTCGAGGGCTGATAAATTAGGCTATTAAAAAAATAAGTTGTAACTACACAAAAAGCTACCTCAATTAAACAGTGTTGTGCAAAATGCATAGAACAAGCCAGCAACAAGCCTATTCCTATAAGAATGTTACAGTGACCATTTTTGTTAAAAAAAATATATATATATTTAAACAATATGTCTTGTAGCCATAAAAATGAACGCTGCACATACCTATTCATGTGACATGCTGATTTTTCACAAAGCACAATCACATTCCACTCAGAAGGGTCTAAAAAAGATAATGACAATGCAAAATGAGCAAACTCAGCAAGGCAGAGTTGTGCAAACAATGAGGAACTGCTCAAGTCAAGTATGAAAACTGAACTCCTCCTTGGTACTGACAGCTTACCATTCCTTTATACCAGAACCTCCGTCCTCCTTTATGAAGCCTATGAAAGAGTACTTGCCATCAAAAAAATCTCTGGATTACACTTTGTCATACTTAGATCCTTTAACTGGTCAAGGCTGATGTGCTGGCAAAGCTGACCCTGTGTGCTGGCAAAACTGATGTGTGGTTGTGGGAGGTCTTTAAATGCATGGCTAATGCCTCACCACAAGTGACATCCTACCTGCTGAAATTTGTTAACAGACTGGCAAAATGTGGGGACACCTAGCTTGTTCCATTCCGGCTTTAGGAACACTTTCTGTTCCTCTGAAAGGGCAGGGTAACTGCAGACAATGTGCTGGAATGATTCCTCATGCACACTACACCCTCTGCATGTTATTGCTTCTGAAGGCCTGTGCCACCTAGCTCGATGTTTCAATTGCCATTCCCCTAGCCTAAGAGCCATAACACTTCAGTTTTTTGTTTTTTGAGTATATGCAGGCCAAGTATAGTTGTTAATGCCTGTGGTGGCAAGAGCTGATAACTGTCCGGGCCTTTCCAAATCTTCCATGTCAAGCTGGCGTGAATGAAACCATACTTACCTTCTGATGTTTTGCTTGAAGGTATTTAGGGCTATTTGTGAGTCCTAAAGCTCTGTGACATTCAGTTGTTGGAGACATTTTTCAAGGTACAGAGAATGAGGCCATCTGTCCCCACCTGACTGAACTTCTTGCCAAAGAAGGGCACCCAGCTTCCTCCCCAGGCTGCCCGGAATTTAAGGCAGATATTTAAAAACGCACCTGCCCGTGACACCTGCTGATCAAGGAAGACAGGTTCCAGTTGGCTCTGCACAGCTGATGAAGATCTCGGGCCAAGAAATTGCTAAATTTCTAAAAGTGGCCTTTTAAAAAATTTACTTTACTGTTAAAGAGGATTTTTAATTACAGTTTCTTAGACACCAAACATGATATTCCTACCTGCTCGCAGTTTGAAATTATCACTTGTTCTACACAATATGTTAACCAAATGTTATCCTATGGGAGAAGCAGGCCTTGCAAAAGTGAAAAAAGAATTTAAGAGTTTTTCACTGCCAGGGCATGTAAAAGTACTACATGGGCTACTTAAGTGGGTGGCACAATGAGTGCTGCAGGGCTGCTAGTAGCATTTCATTTACAGCCCATGGGTATATGTAGTACCACTGTACTAGTGATTTACAAGGACATTAAATATGCCAATTGGGTGTTAGACAATTTTACAATGTTAAAAGGAGAATGTACAAGCACTTTAGCACTGGTTAGCAGTAGTAAGGTGTGTAGAGTCCAAGGGCCAACAAAAACAGGTTCAGGAAATTAGAGGGCAAAGGCAAAATGTTTGGGGATGATCCTGAAGAAAGGAACAAGATCAACACATATGCCATGTGATAGGCGGGCTAACTGCAACAAGATAGTGGGTTTGAAGGATGGCCTTCTGGTTAGCCCATGTTTTACTAATCTCTTGAAAAAGTCAGGGGCTCCCTGCGGCAGTTTCTTAGATCTCAGGCTGATCCTAAGGCATGGGACTGTTGGGAGGCCTCACAGAACTCTGACCTAGACCCCATCGGAACTTTTTCAACCAGCTAAGTAGAGGAGCCCTGCCCAGTCCTATGAGGCCACGTCCTAGAATCCAAGTAAAGCAGCAGGCCAGAAAATGGAGCCCAGGGCTGGGGCTTCCACCCGATAACAGCTGCAGCTCTGACCCAGGGCCCGATCAGAGCTCATTAACCCAGACAGGTAGGTAAGGTGTTCCTGGGCCTGCAGGGCCTCGTCCTGGGCACTTGGTGACACAGTGGCTTGAGGAATGTAACCCGGAATAGAGGCTTCCATCCCCGAGCCAGCTATAGCTCTTACCTGGGTTCCTGTCACAGTTTCTTCACCTAGCTAAGCAGGAGAGCACTCCTCAGGCATGTGGGGCCTCATCTTGTGCCCTTTGGAACACAGTGACCAGGGCACAGATCCCAGATCACACGGCGGTGAACTCCGTTCTGCTCTCAGAATTGACAGAGTTTTTCCGGCTCCATGCTCCACATAGAGCACAGAGTTTGTTCCTTGCTTGCCCTCATCAACTGTGAGTTGGCGAGCGCAAGCAAGGAAGATCATACGCAAGACCACCTCCCGGCGAGATTTCTCAACGCGACCGCTCGGGCTAGGGAACCTTCCGTTCACAATGAGGTAGCTGCCACTTGAGTAGAAAATCAACTCAAATGGCAGAAAAGAAGCAGCACCCTCTTGTGCTGCGCAGAGAGCCGTTCACACTGATATTTCAGTGTGGGATAAACACCTGGTGCTAAAAATCAGTGCAAACGGTGTGACCTAATGCACTATGCTGCTTGCAGAGCTCCGCGCATCGCGGCAGAGTTTTTTGGGCACTTCATGGAGCTCCACATAGT
This sequence comes from Pleurodeles waltl, assembly GCF_031143425.1. NCBI lineage: Eukaryota > Metazoa > Chordata > Amphibia > Caudata > Salamandridae > Pleurodeles > Pleurodeles waltl. The sequence goes on from NC_090440.1 coordinate 635,039,758, forward strand.
GCAATTCCGCGAATTCCACCCATGCCTAGTCCTCATCCTTTGTCTTACAGAGTACTAATTATTCTTGTGATCCATACCCACCAGGTGACACAGAGAAACATTCAAGAAAATGTATCTGGCCACCTAGTGCCCTGACCGGGCTTGTAGATACAAATGAGCCCCTAGTGGGGCTTCCAGCACAGCATGGCATTCTGAACACTGAGTCACATGAAGGAGATGATGTGTTTTGTTTCTATAACCCTAATTGTAATTTTTGAACAGGCCTAACACTGCCTACCTGCTCAAGACATTTGGTAAATATATGGATTAAACTGCATAGAATTGGGCTGCAACTTTATGACCATAAAAATTTGTTACACACAGCAACTCCCCATTCCTAGTTGTTTCCTTTGTAATTTCACACGTTTCTGGTTGATTTAATGCATACTAACAGTAATATTACGTACATTATTTCCACATCCCCAGTACTTTTTTTTTTTTTCTTTTAGTCCTCATTCAACCCCGCTTACTGAGTCACTTCTTTGTTCCTGTATCCTTCTCGCCCTCTAACTAAGAGAGAGACTCTAACCAGGGGGTGCACCCTTGTATCTCCCGGTCTGCCTGAGCAAACCTGCCGAAGCATCAAACGGTGGCTAATCATTGGACAAGAGCAAGAAAATAACCAAGCCTATTTCACATAGTCTCTCAATAGCAAGTATTAACAAAAAAAAAAAAAATTCAAACTACTCCCTCCCATTTTAGCAATGGCCACCACAGGTCTGCGTTTCTCTTAGAACCCTGCACATTTAAGTCCATATTCGCCACAAGTAGAGCTGCCTTAAGCCAGTCTGTATAACTCGGAGGGTGCTCCTTCATCCAATTTTTACAAATTTCGTTCCTGCCCAACACAATTGCATAAAACAAAAATTTACGATGAATTTTATTCACCCTGGACCCTAAACCCTCTTCCTGTGATTGTCCAAATATAATCAGTGGGAGTGATATATCGATTTTCCAGCCCAGCATATATGATATTGCCCCAAAAACCTCCTCCCAAAATGCCCGAACAGCAGGGCAGTCCCAAAACATATGAATATCCGTTGCTCCTTGGCCACCACATTTCCGACATTTAATCCCTTCCCCCTTCTAAAACTTGGCAAGTTTTGCCGGTGATATATATGCTCTATGTAAAGTATAAAGATGATTTTTACTTAGTGGGGCAGGCTTCACTACTTCGTAAAGAGTCACAAACGACTTCTTCCACCATATCCCAATCTTGTCGCCTGCCACCACCTTGCCCCATAGTTTGTTTGGTAGAACAAAATTCTCATCAAGAGTTTCTAATATTTCCCAATACCACACCGCCAACCTCTTCACAGGTGTCGAGCTCGCCAGATCTAAAAAAGAATCCTCCAAAGCGTTTACCACTCCCAATCCCCCTTTAATTTCTTTTTCCCACTCTCTTATCTGTAAGTATTTTAACATGGACAGCGAACCATTAGTCATACTTACCAGTTCATCCCATAAGAGTAAAGTACCCTCTCGCGAAAGCTCACCCCACTTCTCCACACCTGCCCTTTTGAGTGGTAATGCTAAGATATCTTTACAGCATTCTGGGGTGCCCGGAGAATCCCAAATAGGGGCCTGATAGCTGTAATAATATGCACCCAGACGTCGTCTCAACTGATACCAACTCCTTGCCAATCCTTGCAACACTTTCAGTTTAACTTTTTTGAAAAATTTAGGATCGCCGAATTTGAATAGAAAAAACCTTGAGGCCCCTTTCAGAGATGAAACCATTGCCTTATACATTCTGCCCACTGCTGAACCATCTGGGCACAGAAACAACATCCTTGAGTTCTTAAACAAAAAGGCCCACGCATAATATGACAAATCAGGTAAGGCAAGTCCTCCCTTATCCCTTCTTCTGCATAGTTTTTTCCACGATATCCTCGGCCCCTTAGAATTCCAAATAAAACTACTTATCGCCTGCTGCATTTTCTCCAGGTGTCCCTTCTGTATTGCCAAAGGTATGGCGGCAAACACAAAATTCCATTTGGCCAAAATAAACATCTTAATTAAATTTATCCTCCCGAGAATCGTCAAAGGGAGATATGCCCATTTTTGTAACATGGCTTTACATTCAACTAACAACTTCCGTGCGTACCTTTCCACTAAATCCTTCAAATTTTGGGTCACTAAAATGCCCAGGTACCGACTTTCCTGCTTATTTGAAATTGACCCTACGTCCATATTCCACTGCATGGTTTCTGTTTTCCGCACATTGATCCGATACCCTAATACCCTTCCAAATTGTTCGGCCAGATCTTTAACTGTATTAAAAGCTACAGGCAGGTTATTAGTATATATCAGTAAATCATCCGCATATAAGGAGATTTTCTTTTCCCAGACATTACAGCAAAAGGGCGATATTAGGGATCGAGGGGGGAAAGGAGGAGAACATGGCGGGCTGCGGCGTTCGCGCAGCGCGCTAGAGCGTTTCCGGTTCCGGTTCACGGGGGACGTGGCAGGATGCGGTAGGACACGGCTGCCGAAGTGAATTGCGGTGAATTGCGGCTGCAGGCACACGGATGTGCGCGCCGTGTTTCTTGGAGGTAGAAGCAGACTGGAGGGCAGCGGGGGCTGTCTGGTGGCGCCGAGCCATGCTGGAGCTGCGCCGGGCGCAAAAAGGAGTGGCGCGAATTCCCCTTCGGGGGAATAGCGGCAGTGGGAGCCGTAATAGCGGCTCTTGGGTAGCGGCAGCCGAGAAGATACGGCAAGGGGCACAACTTAAGGAAACTTTGGTGAAGGAAGCCAGGAGAAACACGGTGAGGCAGTGTGGGGGGGAGGGTGAGCCCCTTTCCCCCCCGCTTTTCTTAACAAGAGTGGAGGGGTCTGATCAGTGGCCCCGGGACAACTTGGTTGTGACTGCCGAGGAGAAGGGAGACAAAAGGGGGTCAGCAAAGCAAAAATCTAAAACTAAATCTGGGGAAGGAGGAAGGACTGTGGTGAGGAAGGTGGGGGAAAACAAGCTTAAGGGAAGAGATAAGTTGACGCCCTCCCTAAGGTCTTTTTTCAAAGTGAAACCAGATGTAATTAGGCTAACCCCTGGTCAGGACAGAGTGGCAATGGAGGTTACCACCAGGCAGTCGGATAATGCTGATGGCGAGGGCAGGGGGGAGGCGAGGCCCCCCCCCGCCACCGTCAGGAGAGGAACAGATGGCCCCAGTACAAGCTAGGATCCCAAACACTGCGCGCGCAGAAGCTCAAGACCCCGTATCTAAGTTGATAGTTGTGGAACCTCCTCAAGCCGCTCCTGTCATCTCCCCTTCATTGAGTTCTTCATTGGAGGCGTTAATTGTGTCCATCTCTGAAGATGTAAAAAAGGGTTTTGCGAGTTCAGAAGTAAACCAAGGGGAGATAAGAGAGGTTTGTGCTATTTTAGAAAGAAAAATTGATGGCGTAATGGAAAGAACACAGGCCTTGGAAGAAGCGATGGGGGGTATGAAGGAGGAATTGGCACAACATAAGGGTGAGATCGATACACTGAAAGGGAGCGAATTGGCGTTAAAAAATAGGGTTGAGCAACTGGAAAATTACTCGAGAAGAAACAATTTAAAGCTTTTGAAAGTACCTGAAGGTGTGGAGGGTAACGATCTTAAGGCCTTTGTTGTATCACTAATTAAGTTAGCAGTGGATCTGGAGGAGTCTGAGGAGGAAATCGGAAAAGAGATTCAGAGAATCCATCGGGACCCTTTCAAGCTGCGAATGAACAGTAGTAGGCCTCGGAAAATTTTGATAAATATTTTGACATATCAGATGAAAGAAAAGATTTTATCTAGAGCGTTGAAGCAAAAATCTTTAAGAGTGAACGATATTGTTTTCGAGATCAGGTCTGATTTATCCAAGGTCACTATGGATAGGCAGTGGGAGCTGGGGAAACGTCTGGAGAGTTTTAAATCTTTGGGGGTCTCAGCTCAGTTGAAATTTCCACCCTTCCTCCGGATCATGTATAATATAAAAATGTATAATATCAGAGACACAAGTGAGGCGGATGAATTATTGGCAGTGGTAAAAAATGGGCAGTCTACTAAATAAGGTTGTGTTCAAAAGTTTGAGTTCCCCCAGGAACACGGGACGCTCTAAAAATTGGGATCATTATGGTCCTTAGTTGGGGGGGGTCTCCACGGGTGGGGTATGGGGGGAAAGGTGTGGGGAGTGGCGGGTAGGTTCAGGGTGGGGGAGGGAGTGGGGGGAAAAAAGCAGTGCCTCTTTCAACCCAGTAATCTGTTTCCTAAGATTGATCAATAGCTAGCAGGAAGAGAAGGCAGGGGGTGAAGAGTATATCATTGCAAATCCTTTCATGGAATGTTAATGGCTTGAGGGTGCGAGGAAGAAGGGAGCGAATATTACAGTATTTGCAGGATTTTCCGGCGCAAATTGAGGTTTTGCAGGAAACGCATTTAACAAAGATAGAATGTACTAACATTATACAAAGGTTGAGGTGGGTCCAAACATTTTCATGTACAGAACATAACTATCATAACAAAGGGGTGGCAATCTTAGTTAAACACTCACAGCAGGGGAGTGGGGCAATTTTGGAATCCAGATCAGATACAGCAGGGCGATGGGTGATAGTTAAAATACATTTTGGGGGTCATAATCTGATCGTAGCAGGTTACTATGGCCCCAACTGCGATGATATAGAACCTTTGAAACATCTTTTTTCTCAGCTTCTTGAATTTTCGGATCCAGTTATCTTGATGGGTGATTTCAATGTGGTACTAGATAATAAGCTGGACAGGCACAACTGCAAGTCTCGAGGCACGCCTAAGTCGCAACAATATTTAAGGAGGATGATGAAGGAATTTGGCCTGTGCGATATTTGGAGACAAAGGGCGGGGAATAGCAGGGATTTTTCCTTTTTTAATAAGAAATATAGACATGCCTCTCGAATTGATTACTTTCTACTAGATTCACGTTTGAGAGAGGAGGTGAAGGATATAGCGTATCTGCCCTTGCACCTGTCTGATCACTCTGCGGTGGTGTTAAATCTGAGTTTGCGGCAGAGAAGTTTCAGTAATCAGTGGACGATTGACCGGTCCTTGTTATCCGATCAGGAGGTGCTGTTAAAGTTGCGTAGAGAATCTGAATTCTTTTTTTGTGTAAATCTGGGTTCTGCCCCAATATCAGTAGTTTGGGACACGTTTAAAGCGGTTATTCGTGGGGAGATTAGGAGTTGCTCTATCCAGAAACATAAACTGCGGAGAGAAAAGATTAATTCAATTGAGCAGGAAATGCGAAAATATAAGGTTGAAATAATAGAAGCAGGGGAGACTGAGGCCTTGAGGGCCAGCTTGGATGGGCTGAGAAGTCAGCTGGAGAAGATACTACAGGGAAGAATTCAAAAGAAATGGGAGGCAAGCAAACTGGCTCATTTTGAATATGGGGAAAATGCGGGGAAATTATTAGCCTGGAAAGGCAAAACAGATCGTGTTAGGAATTACATCAAGGAGGTTGAAGTGGAGCACTCAGGAGAAAAAAGAACGGATGAGGCAGCAATAGAATCTGCTTTTCGAAAAAAAAATCACAACTGTATTCAGAGGAGGATGAAGACATGGTAACAGATTGGATGGGGGCCGATATATCTTTAGGGATATCATTACAGGAGAGGAAAGCTTTGAATGCTCCAATAACGGCTGAGGAAATTAAGAGAACCTTGATGAATAGTAAGTCGGGGACGGCGCCGGGGCCAGATGGTATCCCAGTGGAAGTCTATAAGGTATTAGGGGATTCAGTTATCCCCGTATTGACTGAGTTGTTTGGGGGGATTCTGGAATCAGGTAATGACATTCCTCTCTCATGGAATGAGGCAGTGATCTCTTTAATTTTGAAACCGGATAAAAATCCAGCTAAATGTGCTTCTTACAGGCCTATACCATTGTTGAACAGTGATTACAAATTACTAGCTAAAATTCTAGCAGATAGGTTGAGTAAGATAGCTAATAACTTTGTGCATACAGATCAAAAAGGCTTTTCTAAAGGCAGATATCTGCATGAATTAACTTTTGAACTGATTGGGGCAATAGATATGGCTACAACGTTTGGGGCGCCATTGGCAATTATTATGTTAGATGCAATGAAAGCCTTCGACCAAGTAAATTGGAACTTTTTGAAATCGGTCTTGAGGAGGGCCAACTTAGGATCCAAGTTTTGTGGGGTTATTGACCAGTTCTATACATCGCCACGTGCTAAGATTTTGGTGAATGGGAATCTTACAGACCCCATAACAATTTCAAGAGGCACTAGGCAGGGTTGCCCCCTGTCGCCTGTATTGTTTAATTTATATATTGAACCGTTTGCTAGAAAAATTAGACAAAATTCCCTAATATCACATCCCCAGTACCTTGCCGGAACAATGGTCTATGTGTTCTACACAATCCATTGTAATCAGGGAGTAGAAATGGCAGTAATACACTTGTATTCTGTGCTTTCAATCACAACAGCATTATTATGTTTTCAGTGAATACCTTTTTATATACGATCTCCTGATGATTTATAATAAATATATGATGTCAGTCACTAAAAAATACTTTCTTTTATGGCTTTGTTTCTTGGTGTTACTGTGTGCTAGTATTTGAGCAGTCTGGAGTTGGGAGAGGATCATGTGTCAGAGACCGGGCCTTGTTCAGGGATCCACGCACAGTCCACTTGCCATGTTCCCCTTTTTGCCTTGTTTGGAAACAAAGGGGCTTATTCATACTTGTTTCACACCAAATTTGCCTCATTTAAAAAAAATGCGAATTCAGTGCAAAACTAACTCCATATTTATACTTTGGCACTAGACCAGTCTAGCACCAAATTTAAGGAGTTAAAGTAAAGTAGCCTTTGACATATCCCCACCTTGATGATGTTGCTTTGTTTGTGTCAGTTTCATTGCAATGTAATTACATTTCCAGTAGCTTGCTATGTTAGTTGTGTAAATGATATGTTTTCAAGCCTATACTCCTTGTTTTGTCTTTATACAGGTACCTTCACCATGACATCCTCAAGTGGGCATTTCAGAGTTGTGAAATTGACAGGTATCTGATGCTGTTTTGTCAAAGCAGACATGGACTGTTCCAGGTATTGTAGGTCACAGATTTGGGGTGTATGAGACCTGTGCCAAGGCAGCTCGCACAGAGTTTGGGTGGAAGGTCATCAGTGCACATTGGGCTTGGTTTGTGTGTTGTGTTGGGCCGACTGCATAATGTGTGTCAACACGTGGACATGAAATATGTAGTCCTTGATTGCAAGCAAGTCATTCACTCTTCACATTCGCTAAACACTATTCTTGTATGACCTGTATGTAGATGTAGATATGTTTCATCATTGCAGGTCACAGTCCCTGGGCCACAACACTGACATATGGTTGTGTCATACCACCAGATGCATAATCATTAGATTATGATGGGCCTTCGATCAGGGACTGTTGTACTGCCATCTGTCTGTATCTTGGATTATGTGATGCTGGACTGCTTTGGTGTGGTATGTGATAAGGCTTAAACTGCTGGTATCATCCATGTTAATGTTTGGCTATTTTACAGGACAATGTCTGACAAATCCCTCCCTTCCGTAGTCTGGGGGGCTGTACCTTGGAATATGTACTTTGACACAGTATGAGTCACACATTATTATGTCACAAAGGTCCAAACATATGGACAGCATATGTGCTGTACACTGGAATAAAATGTTTGGTGTGACCAGACACTTGAATGTACGGGTGTGTGTATAATGGGGGTAATCCCGAGCAGCACAACGTGTACCTGTGACATATCCCTCCTTGCACAAGTAAGCTAAGTTTTCATCATATGGGTCACATGGTCTTACATGTCTATATAGCAAACTGTTGAAATTAAGCAAGCTGACAATGAGTTTATGATGGGGGAATTTATAACAGTGCTGATGCAGTAAATATAATTTTGACAGAAAAGTAAAAAAATATTGAAGTGAAGATGTCAGTCATGATGATGCCACACCATTGGGAGCCCAAAGTTTAGAGTACTCCTCCCATTGGAACTGGTGGGTAGTTCAGGATCAGTCACCAGAGTGAATGTGTGGCACACAAAGGAGTTCCCTTATGAAGAACTCACTTGCTGGCAGTGGTGGGTGTTTTGCCATGCGCATCTCCTGGATTCTTCGCCAGATGTCCCCGCTTGTGTGGTGGGGGATCTGCTGCTACAGAGACAGGGGTTTCCAGGGCTTGTTACTCTGATAAGGCCTCCCTTCCAGTGGCTGGCACTGATGAAGATGGGCCTGGTGTTAATGCACCAATGGAAGGGGTAGAGTGGTGTTGTTGAGCTGTGCTCAAGGTGGTGTTAATGTCCCTCATCAACCCAGTTAGGGAGGTCATGCTGGTATTGTGAGCCTCCCACCGTTCACGCATATCCCTATGGATATTACTCTGTAGCTGCTTGAATGCCTGTAGTTCGTCAAGACGTGGCCCATCTCACCTTGGGACTCTTTATAGACCAACAAGACTTGGCTGATGGTATCCTGGCCAGGAACAGCCCCAATGGCATCACCCCGTTGGCCCACAGCATCCCTCCCATGCATCCTACCCTCACGGCCATTTGCCCTTGCCACAGGTTGCCCTCTCCCACTGGGTCCTGGGCCCTCATGGTCATAAATTTTGCGCTGCAACTCAGACTCAAGGACTGAGGGCAAAAAATTGTAGACACTGTGCTCAGAACACAGGTTGAGAGGCAAATGGTTGTCTGTGATGTTGAGGCAACCGGGCTTGGAGTTGTTGATATGCCCACAGTGAGAATCACTGTTGGTGTCTGACCAGGTTGCCCAGATGGGCCAGAACCATTCTCCATGTCCAGACGTCCAGGAGTGTCTTCGACACTGAGGGCTTCTTCCAGGGGAACAGTGGCAGTCTCTTATGTGGCCTCTGTGTGCCCAGTGGCAGCTCGACCTGTTGATGTGAAAGATATAATCTTACTGGTTGTATTGTAACATCTACCTCTAACATTTTAGTGTCCCATTAAGCATTGACCTTGTAAAAAGTTATTTTGCAGTTCATCTTATTGTGGCCAGTACCCATTATATTGGTTGAATTGATCTGACATTTGTGAAGCATGCCAATTACCTCTAAGTCAAGCAGCTGCAAAAATGAGCAGATGATTAGCCCTTGGGAGGATGGTCTGAGAATGCCACCTTGCCATCAGTGCAGGCAGAACAGTGGCTTGGCAAAATATGTCTTTGGCCATTTTGAGACCTCATTGATTATTATGCAAGCAGACCCAGGATTTTGTTGTATATGTGACATGAGTCGTCATGTGGCCAGTACATTGTAAATGTGGCTGCTGATATACCATTCTAGTGATGCATCTTGAGGCCTTTGGGGTCTTTGTTTACACACTGGGTAAGCTGTCCTTCCTGTTCTCAATAGTTTAATCTTGGGTTAGCTGGTCAAGATAAAGCTAGGTGGCCAGACACATCTCTAAATTGAGCATGATCTGTATCATGGTCCAAACGTCAATTGAAAGTTAACAGGCATGGGTATTTGGACAAGTGACTACTGATCTAGTGTTTGGAGTTACTGAAACAGTGTCTCCTGGGAGTTGCAGTCATGTTGCTCCCCATACAACACACACTTGACAAATGGAGTGGGAGAGACAGAGCCCCCTGGCCTTAACAGTCATGTCACGCCCTCTACTTCATACACTTGATGTTAGACTTGACAGATTTATGGTGGTCATCTCTGTAGGAAGGTAGCCTCTTTCTAGCCTTGTTACCCCCACGTTTGGCCTGTTTGTGAGTATATGTTAGGGTGTTTTTACTGTCTCACTGGGATCCTGCTAGCCAGGGCCCAGTGCTCATAGTGAAAACCCTATGTTGGCAGTATGTTTGATATGTGTCACTAGGATCCTGCTAGCCAGGGACTTAGTGCTCAAAAGCTTGTGGCCTATATGTGTTCCCTGTGTAGTGCCTAACTGTATCACTGACGCTCTGCTAACCAGAACTTCAGTGTTTATGCTCTCTCTGCTTTCAAAAGTGTCACTGCCGGCGAGTGACTAATTTTACCAATTCAGATTGGCACACTGGAACACCCTTATAATTCCCTAGTATATGGTACCTAGGTACCCAGGGTATTGGGGTTCCAGGAGATTTCTATGGGCTGCAGCATTTCTTTTGCCACCCATAGGGAGCTCAGACAATTATTACACAGGACTGCCGCTGCAGCCTGAGTGAAATACGTCCACGTTATTTCACAGCCATTTTACACTGCACGTAAGTAACTTATAAGTCACCTATATGTCTAACCCTCACTTAGTGACGGTTAGGTGCAAAGTTACTTAGTGTGAGGGCACCCTGGCACTAGCTAAGGTGCCCCCACATTGTTCAGGGCAATTTCCCCAGACTTTGTGTGTGCGGGGACACCATTACACGTGTGCACTACATATAGGTCAATACCTATATGTAGCGTCACAATGGTAACCCCGAACATGGCCATGTAACATGTCTAGGATCATGGAATTGTCACCCCAATACCATTCTGATATTGGGGGGACAATTCCATGCATCCCGGGTCTCCAGCATAGAGCCAGGGTTCTGCCAAACTAACTTTTCGGGGCTTTCTCTGCAGCTACCGCTGCTGCCAACCCTCAGACAGGTTTCTGCCCCCCTGAGGCCTGGGCAGCCCAGTCCCAGGAAGGCAGAACAAAGGATTTCGTCTGAGAGAGGGTGTTACACCCTCTCCCTTTGAAAATAGGTGTGAAGGGCCTGAGAGGAGTAGCCTCTCCTGGCCTCTGGAAATGCTTTGAAGGGCACAGATGGTGCCCTCCTTGCATAAGCCAGTCTACACCGGTTCAGGGATCCCCCCAGCTCTGCTCTGGCGCAAAACTGGAATAAAGAAAGGGGAGTGACCACTCCCCTGACCAGCACCTCCCCAGGGGAGGTGCCCAGAGATCCTCCAGTGTGTCCCAGCCATCTTGGATGCAGAGGTGTGAGGGCACAATGGACAGCTCTGAGTGGCCAGTGCCAGCAGGTGACATCAGAGACTCCTCCTGATAGGTGCTTACCTTTCTCTGTATCGAATCCTCCTCTGAGGGCTATTTAGGGTCTCTCCTGTGGGCATCTCATCAGATAACGAATGCAAGAGCTCACCAGAGTTCCTCTGCACTTCCCTTTTCGACTTCTGCCAAGGATCGACCGCTGACTGCTCCAGGATGCCTGCATAACCGCAACAAAGTAGCAAGAAGACTACCAGCAACATTGTAGCGCCTCATCCTGCTGGCTTTCTCGACTGTTTCCTGGTGGTGCATGCTCTGAGGGCTGTCTGCCTTCACCCTGCACTGGAAGCCAAGAAGAAATCTCCCGTGGGTTGACGGAATCTTCCCCCTGCCAACGCAGGCACCAAACTTCTGCCACACTGGTCCTCTGGGTCCCCTCTAATCCTGACAAGCGTGGCCCCTGGAACACAGGAGCTGGGTCCAAGTGTCTTCGACAGTCCAGTGGCCCTTCCGTCCAAATTTGGTGGAGATAAGTCCTTGCCTCCCCATGCCAGACAGTAATCCTGTGTACTGTGTGAACTGCAGCTGCTCTGGCTTCTGTGCACTTTTGCAAGACTTCCTTTGTGCACAGTCTAGCCCAGGTCCACAGCACTCCATCCTGCGTTGCCCAACTCACGGAGTTGGACTCCAACGTCGTGGGACCCTCTTATGTTGTTCTGAGTCGACCGTCGTCCTCAGACCTTCTAAGTGCCTGTTCAGGTACTTCTGTGGCTGCTGCCTGCTTCTGTGTGGTCTCTCCGTCTCGCTGAGTGCCCCCCTCTGTCTCTTCCTCCAAGGGGTGACCTCCTGGTCCTTCCTGGGCCCTGGCAGCACCCAAAATCCTCAACCGCAACTCTTGCAGCTAGCAAGACATGTTTGCAGTTTTTCTGCATGAAAACAACTCTGCATCCTCCAGTACGCTGTGGGACAGCTTCTGACTAAAGGAGAAGTTCCTGGTACCTTCCATTGTTGCAGAATCTTTGGCTTCTTCCACCCTGAGGCAGCCCTTTTGAACCTTTATCCGGGGTTTAGTGGGCTCTTGCCCCCCTGGATACTTGCGTGACTCTTAGACTTGGTCTCCTTCCTTTACAGGTCCTCAGGTCCAGGAATCCATCTTCAGTGTCTTGCAGTCAGTTGTTCTCCTTGCAGAATCCCCTATCCCGACTTTACTGTCTTTCTGGGGTAGTGGGGTAACTTTACTCCTACTTTTCAGGGTCTTGGGGTGGGGTATCGTGGACACCCTTAGTGTTTTCTTACACTCCCAGCGACCCTCTGCACACTACACCAGGCCTGGGGTCCATTCGTGTTTGCATTCCACTTTTGGAGTATATGGTTTGTGTTGCCCCTAGGCCTATTTCTCCCTATTGCATTCTATTGTGTTCTACGGTGTTTGCACTACTTTTCTAACTGTTACTTACCTGATTTTGGTTTGTTTGTGTATACTTTGTGTATATTACTTACCTCCGAAGGAAGTATATCCTCTAAGATACTTTTGGCATATTGCCACTAAAATAAGGTACCTTTATTTTTAGTAACTCCGAGTATTGTGTTTTCTTATGATATAGTGCTAAGTGATATAAGTGGTACAGTAGGAGCTTTGAATGTCTCCTAGTTCAGCCGTAGCTGCTCTGTTATAGCTACCTCTATCAGCCTAAGCTGCTAGAACCCCTCTAATCTACTAATAAGGGATAACTGGACCTGGAACTCTTTTGGACCTGAACCTGCAACCTGTCAAGAGGAACTGCCTGGCTGCCCAAAGGACTCATCTGGACTGCTTTGCTGTGAAGGGCTGCTCCCCTGCTGTTGCCCTGCTGCCCTGCTGCCCTGCTGCCCTCTGACTTTGCTGAGAAGTGCTCTCCAAGGGCTTGGATCAAGCTTGCCTCCTATTTTCTGAAGTCTCAGGGCCAAAAAGACTTAGGAGGTCATTCTGACCCCGGCCGGCGGCGGAAGCCGCCGGCCTGGCTGGAACCTCCAGAATACCGCTGCGCGGTCAAAAGACTGAAGCGGGTATTCTGGGTTTCCCGCTGGGCGGGCGGGCGACCGCCAGAAGGCCGCCCGCCCGCCCAGCGGGAAACACCCTTCCATGAGGATGCCGGCTCCAAATGGAGCCGGCGGAGTGGAAGGGGTGCGACGGGTGCAGTTGCACCCGTCGCGATTTTCAGTGTCTGCATGGCAGACACTGAAAATCTTGGTGGGGCCCTGTTACGGGGGCCCCTGCAGTGCCCATGCCCCACGACACCCCTTACCGCCATCCTGTTCCTGGCGGTCACAACCGCCAGGAACAGGATGGCGGTAATGGGGGTCGGAATCCCCATGGCGGCGCAGCAAGCTGCGCCGCCATGGAGGATTCCCCAGGGCAGCGGGAAACCGGCGGTACACCGCAGGTTTTCCGTTTCTGACCGCGGCTGTACCGCCGCGGTCAGAATGCCCATGGGAGCACTGCCAGCCTGTTGGCGGTGCTCCCAAGGTCGTTGGCCCTGGCGGATTTTACCGCCAGGGTCAGAATGACCCCCTTAATCTCTTCAAGGAAACTCCTTGTGCGCCAAAAACCGATGCACAGCCTGCTGGAAACGACATACAGCCCGCCCTGCAATGGGAAAATCGCAGCACAGCTGAACTGGAATGATGCAGCCTGACTTCCTGAGCGAAAATCGACACAGCGCCTGTGTTGTGACTGGAAATTCGACGCACAGCCCTACCAGATTGACACACAACCAAGCCATAATGATGCAGCCCGACTTCCTGAGTGAAGAATCACCGCAGCGCCTGACGTGCAACAGAAAATTAGACGCATCGCCTTCGTGATCAATGCAACGTCTGTGACTTTGTCCCGCACGCCCAGGATTTCCACACATTGTCCCTGGGCCTAAAAAAGATTCCAGCTTTGCACAGAGGAACCAAGTCGTTGTGCCGGAAATCAATGCAAAGCCGCTTGCAGCATAGAAAGAAATACCGCATCATCTCTGCCATACCGGAAATTCCAAGGCACACCCTAGTTTTCCACCCATCATCTCCTCTGCGGTCTCCATGCATGTTATTATTTGCGCAAACCAGCTACTTTCTGCTGACAAGAGACAACTGTTGATTTCTAGGATTTAAGACTCTTTTTAATCTTGCAAAAGTAATAACTCAACTTGTGCTTATTGGATCTTTTTTAGACTCAGCATCCTTGGCATGGTCTCCCCTAACTTGTTGCCTCTGTTTTCCATGTTGGTGATGTGTGCTGGACTCTGTTTTAGCTGTTTTTGTTACTCTGGGCACTTTACCACTGCTAGCCAGTTATAAAATGTAAGTGCTCCTATATAAGTTGTGTGTGAAATTGTCTTTCCACGATTGGCATATTTGATTTACTAGTAAGTCCCTAGTAAAGTGCATTAGAGGTGGCCAGGGCCTGTAAATCAAATTCTAGTAGTGAGCCTGCAGCACTGGTTGTGCCACCCACATTAGTATCCCTATAAACCTGGCTCAAACCTGCCACTGCAGTGTCTGCGTGTGCAGTTCTAAACTGCCAATTCGACTTGGCAAGTGTTCCCACTTGGCAGGGCTAAACCTTCCCTTTTTTGCATGTAAGACACCCCTAATGTAGGCGCTAGGTAACCCCATGGGCAATTTGCAGTGTATGTTTAAGGTAGGACATATACTAATCTGTTTTATTTGTCCTGAAAGTGAAATACTGCCAAATTCAGTTTTCACTGTTGCAAGCCCTATCTCTCTCACAGGTTAACATGGGGGCTACCTTTAAATAGGATTAAAGCATAGATTCCCTGTGGGAGCAGATAGACATGTGGAATTTGGGCTCTCTGAACTCACAATTCAAAATACATCTTTCAGTAAAGTTGGTTTTGAGATTGTGTGTTTGAAAATGCCACTTCTAGAAAGTAGGAATTGTCTTGCTTAAACCATTCTGTGAATCTGCCTGTTTGTGGATTCCTTGTCTAAGTTAGTTTGACAGTTGGGCCCTCACTACAACCATGGCAGTCGGTAATAAAGCAGCGGTAACACTGCCAACAGGCAGGCGGTAAATAAATCGGAATCATGACCACGGCGGAAACCGCCAACACATCAGCCACTTTAACACACCGACCGCAACGGTGGTAGCAACAAACACCGTGGTGGTAACCACCAACAGCCAGGCTGAAGACAATGTACCGCCCACTGCATCACAACATGCGTATCCGCCACCTTTTCCGGGGCTGTACCAACGCCATCAAAAGCACGGCAGAAACAGTACTTTGAAGGTAAACAACTCACCTCTAACCACTCACGGAAGAATCACAACGCCATGGAGCCCGAGCTGCTCTTCTTCCCAATGCTGGTGTACCTTCTTATACACCAGGAACATGAATGCCGGCGAAGACTACCACAGTGAGTACTGCACCTAGCAAACACGGGAGGGGTGGAGGAAAAAGAGAGTGACACACACATGCTACACCCCCAACCCCACCCTCACCCCCAACACTATACACACAAACAGATGCAACAACATTGCATATGCACCCCGTAACCCTCAGGAATAACACAAGGACAAAAGGAAAGGAGTAAAATGATTATAATAGTACAGTCTTAGAAAAATATGTACTTAAATCAAGAAACAGTATGTACAATATATACAATATACACAAAAGGAGGGACAATGCCCACTCCAAAATGTCCGTGGCCCACTGGGCTAAAACGCATAGACCAAGGCCACACTGACTCCTGCCTCAATACGGAGAGAACACTGCAGGGGCATCAGGTCGAAAACACACAGGTACCTCAGGGGGACGGGGAATCAGGGGGCACCTCAGCCGGAAGATGGTACAACGCCACTGGCCTGGAGGGGGTTCCATGCCCACTGTTTGGTCCTGGGGACTGTAAAGCCACAGCCTCTCAAGTGGGTGGTTTGCCCACTACTTGGTCCTGGGGAGTGCAAGGCCACAGTCTCTCTAGTGGGTGGTTTGGCCACTGCTTGGTCCTGGGTAGTGCAGAGCCACAGTCTCTCAAGTGGGTGGTTTGCCCACTGCTTGGTCCTGGGGAGTGCAAGACCACAGTCTCTCAAGTGGGTGGTTTGCCCACTGCTTTGTCCTGGGAAGTGCAAGGCCACAGTCTCTCAAGTCGGTGGTTTGCCCACTGCTTGGTCCTGGGGAGTGCAAGGCCACAATCTCTCTAGTGGGTAGTTTGCCCACTGGTTGGTCCGGGGGAGTGCAAGGCCACAGTCTCTCAAGTGGGTGGTTTGCCCACTACGTGGTCCTGAGAAGTGCAAGGCCACAGCCTCTCTAATGGGTGGTTTGCACACTGCTTGGTCCTGGAAAGTGCAAAGCCACAGTCACTCTAGTGGATGGCTTCTTCCACTGCTTCTGGAGGGGGACTTGTGCATAATGTGCTGCATCCTGGCAAGGATGGGGTGAGTGGTTGGCTTCTTCCACTGGTTCTGGAGGGGGCCTTGTACCCAGTGTGCTTCATCCTGGCAAGGAGATGCTGAGTGGATGGCTTCTTCCACTGGTTCTGGAGGGGGCCTTGTACCCAGTGTGCATCATCCTGGCAAGGATGGGGTGAGTGGATGGCTTCTTCCACTGGTTCTGGAGGGGACCTTGTGCCCAGTGCTTCATCCTAGCAAGGAGGGGCTGCGTGGATGGATCTTCCACTGGTTCTAGAGGGGGCCTTGTCCCCATTATGCTTCATCCTGTATGGTGCAAGGTCACAGTCTCTCACCTGTGTGTCACACCCACAGGTGTTGCAGGGGCCAGGACACACTGCAGCCCATGTACTTACCACTACACACTGCTTGCCAGCGGTGAAGGCTGCTCAGTGGATTCCAGTTGTGCTGCAGGTGGCGGTGCTGTCAGTGGTGGTGGTAGCCTCCAGGCCTTCACCTGCAGCTTCGGACGGCTGCCCACTGGGGCTGTTGCTGCTGGCAGTGGTGCATGTGGTGGTGCTGGACACGGTGCAGGTGGCTGTGCTGGCAGTGGTGATGGTAGCCTCCAGGCCTTTACCTGCAGTAAACCTCCATCCTGCGTTGCCCAACTCACGGAGTTGGACTCCAACGTCGTGGGACCCTCTTATGTTGTTCTGAGTCGACCGTCGTCCTCAGACCTTCTAAGTGCCTGTTCAGGTACTTCTGTGGCTGCTGCCTGCTTCTGTGTGGTCTCTCCGTCTCGCTGAGCGCCCCCCTCTGTCTCTTCCTCCAAGGGGTGACCTCCTGGTCCTTCCTGGGCCCTGGCAGCACCCAAAATCCTCAACCGCAACTCTTGCAGCTAGCAAGACATGTTTGCAGTTTTTCTGCATGAAAACAACTCTGCATCCTCCAGTACGCTGTGGGACAGCTTCTGACTAAAGGAGAAGTTCCTGGTACCTTCCATTGTTGCAGAATCTTTGGCTTCTTCCACCCTGAGGCAGCCCTTTTGAACCTTTATCCGGGGTTTAGTGGGCTCTTGCCCCCCTGGATACTTGCGTGACTCTTAGACTTGGTCTCCTTCCTTTACAGGTCCTCAGGTCCAGGAATCCATCTTCAGTGTTTTGCAGTCAGTTGTTCTCCTTGCAGAATCCCCTATCCCGACTTTACTGTCTTTCTGGGGTAGTGGGGTAACTTTACTCCTACTTTTCAGGGTCTTGGGGTGGGGTATCGTGGACACCCTTAGTGTTTTCTTACACTCCCAGCGACCCTCTGCACACTACACCAGGCCTGGGGTCCATTCGTGTTTGCATTCCACTTTTGGAGTATATGGTTTGTGTTGCCCCTAGGCCTATTTCTCCCTATTGCATTCTATTGTGTTCTACGGTGTTTGCACTACTTTTCTAACTGTTACTTACCTGATTTTGGTTTGTTTGTGTATACTTTGTGTATATTACTTACCTCCGAAGGAAGTATATCCTCTAAGATACTTTTGGCATATTGCCACTAAAATAAGGTACCTTTATTTTTAGTAACTCCGAGTATTGTGTTTTCTTATGATATAGTGCTAAGTGATATAAGTGGTACAGTAGGAGCTTTGAATGTCTCCTAGTTCAGCCGTAGCTGCTCTGTTATAGCTACCTCTATCAGCCTAAGCTGCTAGAACCCCTCTAATCTACTAATAAGGGATAACTGGACCTGGAACTCTTTTGGACCTGAACCTGCAACCTGTCAAGAGGAACTGCCTGGCTGCCCAAAGGACTCATCTGGACTGCTTTGCTGTGAAGGGCTGCTCCCCTGCTGTTGCCCTGCTGCCCTGCTGCCCTCTGACTTTGCTGAGAAGTGCTCTCCAAGGGCTTGGATCAAGCTTGCCTCCTATTTTCTGAAGTCTCAGGGCCAAAAAGACTTAGGAGGTCATTCTGACCCCGGCCGGCGGCGGAAGCCGCCGGCCTGGCTGGAACCTCCAGAATACCGCTGCGCGGTCAAAAGACTGAAGCGGGTATTCTGGGTTTCCCGCTGGGCGGGCGGGCGACCGCCAGAAGGCCGCCCGCCCGCCCAGCGGGAAACACCCTTCCATGAGGATGCCGGCTCCAAATGGAGCCGGCGGAGTGGAAGGGGTACGACGGGTGCAGTTGCACCCGTCGCGATTTTCAGTGTCTGCATGGCAGACACTGAAAATCTTGGTGGGGCCCTGTTACGGGGGCCCCTGCAGTGCCCATGCCCCACGACACCCCTTACCGCCATCCTGTTCCTGGCGGTCACAACCGCCAGGAACAGGATGGCGGTAATGGGGGTCGGAATCCCCATGGCGGCGCAGCAAGCTGCGCCGCCATGGAGGATTCCCCAGGGCAGCGGGAAACCGGCGGTACACCGCAGGTTTTCCGTTTCTGACCGCGGCTGTACCGCCGCGGTCAGAATGCCCATGGGAGCACTGCCAGCCTGTTGGCGGTGCTCCCAAGGTCGTTGGCCCTGGCGGATTTTACCGCCAGGGTCAGAATGACCCCCTTAATCTCTTCAAGGAAACTCCTTGTGCGCCAAAAACCGATGCACAGCCTGCTGGAAACGACATACAGCCCGCCCTGCAATGGGAAAATCGCAGCACAGCTGAACTGGAATGATGCAGCCTGACTTCCTGAGCGAAAATCGACACAGCGCCTGTGTTGTGACTGGAAATTCGACGCACAGCCCTACCAGATTGACACACAACCAAGCCATAATGATGCAGCCCGACTTCCTGAGTGAAGAATCACCGCAGCGCCTGACGTGCAACAGAAAATTAGACGCATCGCCTTCGTGATCAATGCAACGTCTGTGACTTTGTCCCGCACGCCCAGGATTTCCACACATTGTCCCTGGGCCTAAAAAAGATTCCAGCTTTGCACAGAGGAACCAAGTCGTTGTGCCGGAAATCAATGCAAAGCCGCTTGCAGCATAGAAAGAAATACCGCATCATCTCTGCCATGCCGGAAATTCCAAGGCACACCCTAGTTTTCCACCCATCATCTCCTCTGCGGTCTCCATGCATGTTATTATTTGCGCAAACCAGCTACTTTCTGCTGACAAGAGACAACTGTTGATTTCTAGGATTTAAGACTCTTTTTAATCTTGCAAAAGTAATAACTCAACTTGTGCTTATTGGATCTTTTTTAGACTCAGCATCCTTGGCATGGTCTCCCCTAACTTGTTGCCTCTGTTTTCCATGTTGGTGATGTGTGCTGGACTCTGTTTTAGCTGTTTTTGTTACTCTGGGCACTTTACCACTGCTAGCCAGTTATAAAATGTAAGTGCTCCTATATAAGTTGTGTGTGAAATTGTCTTTCCACGATTGGCATATTTGATTTACTAGTAAGTCCCTAGTAAAGTGCATTAGAGGTGGCCAGGGCCTGTAAATCAAATTCTAGTAGTGAGCCTGCAGCACTGGTTGTGCCACCCACATTAGTATCCCTATAAACCTGGCTCAAACCTGCCACTGCAGTGTCTGCGTGTGCAGTTCTAAACTGCCAATTCGACTTGGCAAGTGTTCCCACTTGGCAGGGCTAAACCTTCCCTTTTTTGCATGTAAGACACCCCTAATGTAGGCGCTAGGTAACCCCATGGGCAATTTGCAGTGTATGTTTAAGGTAGGACATATACTAATCTGTTTTATTTGTCCTGAAAGTGAAATACTGCCAAATTCAGTTTTCACTGTTGCAAGCCCTATCTCTCTCACAGGTTAACATGGGGGCTACCTTTAAATAGGATTAAAGCATAGATTCCCTGTGGGAGCAGATAGACATGTGGAATTTGGGCTCTCTGAACTCACAATTCAAAATACATCTTTCAGTAAAGTTGGTTTTGAGATTGTGTGTTTGAAAATGCCACTTCTAGAAAGTAGGAATTGTCTTGCTTAAACCATTCTGTGAATCTGCCTGTTTGTGGATTCCTTGTCTAAGTTAGTTTGACAGTTGGGCCCTCACTACAACCATGGCAGTCGGTAATAAAGCAGCGGTAACACTGCCAACAGGCAGGCGGTAAATAAATCGGAATCATGACCACGGCGGAAACCGCCAACACATCAGCCACTTTAACACACCGACCGCAACGGTGGTAGCAACAAACACCGTGGTGGTAACCACCAACAGCCAGGCTGAAGACAATGTACCGCCCACTGCATCACAACATGCGTATCCGCCACCTTTTCCGGGGCTGTACCAACGCCATCAAAAGCACGGCAGAAACAGTACTTTGAAGGTAAACAACTCACCTCTAACCACTCACGGAAGAATCACAACGCCATGGAGCCCGAGCTGCTCTTCTTCCCAATGCTGGTGTACCTTCTTATACACCAGGAACATGAATGCCGGCGAAGACTACCACAGTGAGTACTGCACCTAGCAAACACGGGAGGGGTGGAGGAAAAAGAGAGTGACACACACATGCTACACCCCCAACCCCACCCTCACCCCCAACACTATACACACAAACAGATGCAACAACATTGCATATGCACCCCGTAACCCTCAGGAATAACACAAGGACAAAAGGAAAGGAGTAAAATGATTATAATAGTACAGTCTTAGAAAAATATGTACTTAAATCAAGAAACAGTATGTACAATATATACAATATACACAAAAGGAGGGACAATGCCCACTCCAAAATGTCCGTGGCCCACTGGGCTAAAACGCATAGACCAAGGCCACACTGACTCCTGCCTCAATACGGAGAGAACACTGCAGGGGCATCAGGTCGAAAACACACAGGTACCTCAGGGGGACGGGGAATCAGGGGGCACCTCAGCCGGAAGATGGTACAACGCCACTGGCCTGGAGGGGGTTCCATGCCCACTACTTGGTCCTGGGGAGTGCAAGGCCACAGTCTCTCTAGTGGGTGGTTTGGCCACTGCTTGGTCCTGGGTAGTGCAGAGCCACAGTCTCTCAAGTGGGTGGTTTGCCCACTGCTTGGTCCTGGGGAGTGCAAGACCACAGTCTCTCAAGTGGGTGGTTTGCCCACTGCTTTGTCCTGGGAAGTGCAAGGCCACAGTCTCTCAAGTCGGTGGTTTGCCCACTGCTTGGTCCTGGGGAGTGCAAGGCCACAATCTCTCTAGTGGGTAGTTTGCCCACTGGTTGGTCCGGGGGAGTGCAAGGCCACAGTCTCTCAAGTGGGTGGTTTGCCCACTACGTGGTCCTGAGAAGTGCAAGGCCACAGCCTCTCTAATGGGTGGTTTGCACACTGCTTGGTCCTGGAAAGTGCAAAGCCACAGTCACTCTAGTGGATGGCTTCTTCCACTGCTTCTGGAGGGGGACTTGTGCATAATGTGCTGCATCCTGGCAAGGATGGGGTGAGTGGTTGGCTTCTTCCACTGGTTCTGGAGGGGGCCTTGTACCCAGTGTGCTTCATCCTGGCAAGGAGATGCTGAGTGGATGGCTTCTTCCACTGGTTCTGGAGGGGGCCTTGTACCCAGTGTGCATCATCCTGGCAAGGATGGGGTGAGTGGATGGCTTCTTCCACTGGTTCTGGAGGGGACCTTGTGCCCAGTGCTTCATCCTAGCAAGGAGGGGCTGCGTGGATGGATCTTCCACTGGTTCTAGAGGGGGCCTTGTCCCCATTATGCTTCATCCTGTATGGTGCAAGGTCACAGTCTCTCACCTGTGTGTCACACCCACAGGTGTTGCAGGGGCCAGGACACACTGCAGCCCATGTACTTACCACTACACACTGCTTGCCAGCGGTGAAGGCTGCTCAGTGGATTCCAGTTGTGCTGCAGGTGGCGGTGCTGTCAGTGGTGGTGGTAGCCTCCAGGCCTTCACCTGCAGCTTCGGACGGCTGCCCACTGGGGCTGTTGCTGCTGGCAGTGGTGCATGTGGTGGTGCTGGACACGGTGCAGGTGGCTGTGCTGGCAGTGGTGATGGTAGCCTCCAGGCCTTTACCTGCAGCCTTGGACGGCTGCCCACTGGGGCTGCTGCTGCTGGCAGTGGTGCTGCTGGTGGCGCTGCAAGTGGCGGTGCTGGACGCGGTGCAGGTAGCGGTGCTGGTCGCAGTGCAGGTGGCGGTGCTGGCAGTGGTGGTGCTAGCCTCCAGGCCTTCACCTGCAGCCTCAGACGGCTGCCCACTGGGGCTGCTGGCAGTGGTGCTGCTGGCGGCGGTGCATGTGGCAGTGCTGGATGCGGTACATGTGGCGGTGCTGGCCACGGTACAGGTGGTGGTGCTGGTAGTGGTGGTAGCCTCCAGGCCCTCACCTGCAGCCTCAGACGGCTGAAGTGCCATGGCTGGTGTTGTGTGCCTCATTGCCTCTGCCAGTTGGTGTCTTTTTCTTTCTTAATGGTGGTGCCTCCTTCCCCTTGCTGGCTGGTGTCCCCTTCTTGCCCTTGCTAGGTGGTGGACCCTTTTTTGCTTTGGCAGGTGGAGCTAGCACACTCGCTGGGCTGACGGGTGCCTCCTTGGAGCCTCTCACACCTGCACACAGTGGCTGTGGACTGGGTGGCTGATGTGCTGGGCTGGGTTCTGGCTACCCTGGCCAAAGTGAAGGATTGGGGGAGGGGTAGGGAATAGGTCAAGGGTGGCAAGGAAAAGCTTCTTAGGGACCCTGGGGCGAGAAGAGGGTGAAGGTTTGGGAGTGGAGGAAGAGGGAGTGGTTGTAGGAGGAGTTAGTCTGCTGTGTTTGGGTACAGGTGCATGGGCTGGATGCTGTTGTGAGGTGGATGGCTGTTGGGTGTCTGTGTACCTGTGTTTGTGTACTTTGGGAGGAGGGGGTCACAGACATAGTGGGAGAGGACACAGGGGACGTGTGCATGGATGTGGGGGTGGTGACTGCCAGTGAGGGGCGTGTAGTGATAGGCGTGCTGGTGATGGAGGTAGCGGATGAGGATGTAGTGCATGCAGATGTGAGTGGAGACGCTACTAGGAGGGAGGTGGATGAGGAGGAGGAGGGGGACACATAGTGGAGGCAGTGGATGTTGGTGTGTCTGCATGTGGATGGTGCTTGTGTGAGTGCTTGTGAGATGAAGTGTGGTGCTTGTGTTTGCCTGAGTCACTTCTGTGTGTTGATTTGGGTGATTGCTAGTCTGAAGGTGTGCTTGGGATAGGCTGGGGTTGAGGGGATTGGGACTCGGTAGAGGCAGTTGGAGGGGGGAGGCTAGAGACAGGGACAATGGCTGCCATCAGTGCGTTAGCCAGAGCCTGGAATGCTCTCTGTTGGGCTGCCACGCCAGAGTGAATGCCCTCCAGGTATGCATTTGTTTGTTGCAAATGCATCTCGACACCCTGGATTGCATTCAGTATGGTTGTCTGCCCAATACTGAGGGATCTCAGAAGGTCAATAGCCTCCTCACTGAGGGCAGCAGGGCTGACTGGGGCAGGGTCTGAGGTGACTGTGGTGAAGGAGATGCCCACCCTCCTGGGTGAGTGGCTCGGGAAACACGCTGAGGGGCTGCTGGGAGGGCAGTGCTGGTAGGGGGGGAGGCGGCTGTACCTATTGTTGGGGTGGGCACAGAAGTGTCCGGGAGCTTCCCTCGGAGGAGGAGTCACTGTCTCTGGTCTCCCCTCCTGTCCCCGTGGTGCGCCCCTCACCCTCTGTCCTACTGGTGCCCTCACTGTCGGTGGATTCGGCCTCCAGGACCATGTGGGATGCAGCTCCCTCGGTCGCCGGTGCTTCTGCTCCTCGACCAGATGATGCTAATGCACACAGGACAGGGTGACAAAACAAAAAGGGGGGGAGAGACAGAGGATACACTTGGTCAATGCCAGCAACAACACTACAGTTGGCGTACACAACTCTCAGGGAACAGCCCTATTCACTAGGCCATGCACCACCAGTTACAATGCTAGTCACCAGCCCATGGGGTACAATGCCTAATGCCATTAGCTGCACACCTGAAACCCACAGGACCCTGCCCAGCAGTAGATACCCACTACCATTATTGGGGTTGAAGTGCATCTGAGCTTGGACATTATTGAACATACCCTGCCATGTTCGCCCTGGCCTAGGGGCAACCACAATCCACATCCACTACCCAGGTAATACCTTAAAGCGCACAAAGTCATGATTCTGAATCTGTACTCAACCCCTTGTGGCTGCTGTGATGCCTTCAAGTGCCCATCTAACTCCGGATAGGCCACCGCCAGGATGCAGAGCATCAGGAGGGTCAGGGTACGACGGGCACCCCTTCCTCGTTGGGAGGCCAGCCCCAGCTGGGCCTCTGCTGTCTTCCTTGCCAAGTGGCGCAGGTCCTCCCACCGTTTGCGGCAGTGGGTGCTCCGCCTGTCAAAACCCCCAGGGTCCTCACCTCCTTGGTGATTGCACGCCAAATACTCTTTTTCTGATGGTCGCTGACCTGCAGGAAAATATGCATAGAAAAAGGTATTATTCATACCGTCCAGCCTGTTACACTCATGGCCCACCATATACCTCCCTTCCTCTTACGCACAGACATTGACCATCATACATGCAGTACTCTGCCCAGGACCCCTCAGACCCCCACACAAGGCTTACACATACAGCAATTCACACATTCATGGCCCGCGCATCATGCTCACAGTGTACTCACCTGTTTCTCTGGAGGACCATAGAGTAAAGTGTACTGGGGTAGGACCCTATCCCCCAGTCTCTCCAACTCCTCTGAAGTGAAGGCAGCACCCCATTCTCCAGACACTGAAGCTACTGCCGTTTCCAGACACAGGTCACAGCAGCACTTGCGGTGCAGGTTCTCTCCTGTTGAAGGTCAGGTAGCAAGTGAGTGCACAGATAGAAAATGGCAGTCACGTCCACGACAGTGCCTACCATCACCGCCGGCGTACATCCCCATTGGCTCCTGGAACCCATAGGGCCCAATGATAACCAATGCGGTGTTGCGTGGCAGTCGTCATCCGCCAACTGCAACGGCACACGACGCCAGCGGAATTGCCTCATTTCCACTTGTCCCTCCTCACAGATCAGGCAGCCACCATTTCGGGGGGGCACAGGACATGGCACCTAACTATGTCACAGCAGACATTGGCACAACAACTGACTATTGAGTTCACATACTGTTTCTGTTAAGGAGAAAATGCATATTACTGTTGAAATATGTGTGGATTTGACCTTCTGCTCACCATTTTTCACTCTAGAGTTCAACCACTGAGGATGAATAGGAGATGGAGACATCCCCCCGTGTACAGACCCTTGGTGGACCTTGCGACAATGGAGGACAGGCACATTATCCAGACCTACAGACTTGAATGGGCCACAATCCAAGAACTGTGTGCCCAATTGGAGCCAGACCTGATCTCAGGAATCCACCACCCCACAGGTATCCCTCCTCTAGTGCTGGTCCTGTCAGTGCTCCATTTTCTGGCAAGTTGTTCCTTCCAAGCGGCAGTGGCCATGGCATCAGGGATGTCACAGCCTATGTTCTCAAACATGCTGACCAGAGTGTTGTCTGCCCTGCTGAAACACATGCACAGCTACATCGTATTCCCACAGGTGGAGGATTTGGCCACAGTGAAGTCTGACGTCTATGCACTGGGACATATCCCCAACATCATTGGTGCCATTGATGGTACACATATTGCATTTGTCTCACCCCAGAGAAATGAACAAGTGTTCAGAAATAGAAAATGCTTTCACTCTCTGAATGTGCAGATGGTGTGTTTGGCGAACCAGCACATCTCCCATGTCAATGCGAGGTATCCTGGCTTTGTGCATGATGCCTTCATCTTGAGGAATAGCAGCATCCCACATGTGCTGTCTCAACTCCAGAGGCACCCGGTGTGGGTAATAGCCCATGGTCCCCACCCAGTTGATGTAGGTATATGGGTGTGGGTTTCACCCTAAGTGTGAGTGTGTGGCTAACAGGTATCCCTCGATATTTGCAGGTGACTCTGGTTACCCCAACTTCTCATGGCTACTGGCCCCAGTGAGGAATGCCAGGATAAGGGCAGAGGAACGTTACAATGAAGCACATGGACGAACAAGGAGGATCATTGAGCGCACCTTTGGCCTCTTGAAGGCCAGATTCCGGTGCCGCCATCTGACTGCTGGATCCCTGTACTACTCGCCCAAGAAGGTGTGCCAGATCATCGTTGTATGTTGCATGTTGCACAACCTGGCCTTGAGACGCCAGGTGCCCTTTCTGCAGGAGGATGAGCCTGGGGATGGTCGTGTGGCAGCCGTGGAGCCTGTGGACAGTGATGAAGAGGAGGCAGAGGAAGGAGATGCGGACAATAGAACCACACTAATTCAACAGTACTTCCAGTGACACATAGGTAAGACACTGTAACTTCACCTTCTATTGCAGTTTTGTGTTAGACATTGAACATGTCAGCCTGAATTTCCTATTTCTATGGCCACTCACTGTACCCTTTGGCATCTCTATTTTCAGATCTCTGTGCCCCCTTCTGGCTCCTGGTGGGTTTACTGCTGCCCAATACAGGTCATACCTATGTAAATATTACAGTACATTTGAATTGCAATGTTTACAGTTTGTGTAATTAATACATTTGTGAAACACTTGACAGACTCCTAATTTGATTTTGTTCCAAGGGTGTTAATTTAGATGCTAATAAGTGGAGGGGGCATTGCAATGGGCTGGGTTGATGATGGAGGAAGGTCCAGGGTAGAGTCCAGTCTATTTTTGTCACAGGTGCATTGTCCAAGGGGGCATAGGATGGGGAGCAATTGCAGTTAAAGGTGGACAGGGTGATAGAGTGGGACACAAGGGTGACAATCAGGAGAGTCTTATTTCCTGGCGGGGGTTTTGGCAATGTTCTCTGGCTTTTGCCTGGCTCGCAGGGACCATTGCCTTCTGCTGGGGGTGGGGTGCTGGTAGCCTGTTGTTCCTGTGGTGGGGCCCCCTGTCCACTAGCGTCAACGGAGGTGGAGGGCTGTTCTTCGGTTTGGCAAGTGTCAGGGGCCTGTTGGTGTGCCACTGCCTCCCTCATGGTGTTAGCCATGTCTGCCAGCACCCCTGCAATGGTGACCAGGGCGGTGTGGATGTCCCTCAGGTTCTCCTTGATCCCCAGGTGCTGTCCCTCCTGCAGCCGCTGGGTCTCCTGCAACTCGGCCAGTATCTGGCCCATGGTCTCATGGGAATGGTGGTATGCTCCAAGGATCTTGGTGAGTGCCTTGTGGAGAGACAGATCCCTGGGCCTGTCCTCCCCGTCGCACAGCAGTCCTCGCAGCTTCCCTGTTGTCCTGTGCCTCTGTCCCCTGAACTGTATGCCCAATGCCACTGACCCCAGGTCCCTGATCGTCCTGTGTTTGTGGGGTTGCCTGGGGTCCCTGTAGTGGTGGACACACTGCTGATTGACATGTCCTAGGAACAGAGGGATGGGCCCGCTGGGTGGGTGCTGTGCTGGTGTTTCCTGAGGAGGGAGGCTCTGTGGTGATTTGGTACTGTGGCTGGGTCACCGACAGTCCAGAGGTCCCTGATGGGCCAGGTTGGTCATCCTGATCCAGGCGTGCAGAGCTGCTGACATCACTGTGAACCTCTTCTGGGGGGAATTGGATGTGGCTGGCACCTCCTCTCCGGTGACGTTAAGTGAGGGTCCTGTGGGGATGTAAATGCAGTGTTATCATTTCTGAGTGTGCCATCTTGTGCATGGATATGTTCCCCCTATGGTTGTTATTAGCAAGGCACCTTTGTGTTGTGTGAGTTGTGATTACTTTGGCTACGTGATTGTCACTAGTGTGCATGCTGTGGTGGTGGGTGTCCATGCAAGTCTGTGATGGGGGTCCATGCATGAGTGAGATGTGATGATGGGGTATATGTGAGGTGGTGGATTGATGGGGATAAGGGTAGGGGTAGGAGTTTGCTATGGCATGCAGGTGGGGGGGTGATAGTGATAGAGATTTGTCTTACCAGAGTCCAGTCCTCCTGCTACTCCGGCCAGGCCCTCAGGATGCATGGACGCCAAGACTTGCTTTTCCCATGTTGTTAGTTGTGGGTGAGAAGGCGGGGGTCCACCGCCAGTCCTCTGTACAGCTATCTGGTGTCTTGCTACCACGGAACGCACCTTTTCCCATAGGCCGTTCCACCTCTTCCTGATGTCATCCCTTGTTCTGGGGTACTGTCCCACGGCATTGACCCTGTCCACGACTCTCCGTCATAGCTCCATCTTCCTAGCAATGAACGTCTGCTGCACCTGTGATCTGAATAGCTGTGGCTCTACCCAGATGATTTCCTCCACCATGACCCTTAGCTCCTCCTCTGAGAACCTGGGGTGTCTTTGTGGTGCCATGGGTGTAGTGTGAGTGGTATGTGTGAGGGTGTGTGGGGTGATGTGTTGGGGTGTGTGCTGTGTGGTAGGGGGATGGTCTGTGGGTGATGGTGTTTTGTGGCAAAGATTCAGTGGGTGCTCCTGGCTTGGTTCTCTCTCACTTGCCAAAATCTTTGCATCATAAAGGGTTGTGGGTAGCGTGGGTGTGTGTTTTACATTGGTGTGGTGTGAGTATGAGTGTCAGGTGTGTTTATTTTGTATTGTCCAATGTGGTGTAGTTTTGTTAGTGTGTGTGTGTATTTTGAGAGTGGCGGTGTGTACCACCCATGGTTTACCGCGGTTGAATGACTGCTGCGGTGATCCGTGGGTCATGATGCTGTGCGCGTATTTCTGTTGGTGTAACGGTGTGGGTTTTGGGTACTGCCAGTTTATCACTGATCTTTGGTCTGGGGGACTTGTGTGTGTGTCTGTATAGTGGCGGATTTCTATGTGTGGGTCATAATACCCATAGCAGTATACCGTCACGGTATGTTGGCAGCAGTCAGCATGGCGGTAAGCGGCACTTACCGCTAATGTTGTAATGAGGGCCTTGGGCTGCTTGCACCTCTCTCTAGACAGTGACACAAAGGGAGCTGGGGTGTAGCCTGCATGTCCTGATGAGCCATCTGTGCTAGGAGGGATACTTACACCTGAAAGGTCTGTGCCTGCCCTCACACAATGCATTCTCTAACACCCTGGTATGTGTCTGGGGCCTGGACAAAGCAGGATCTCACAAACAAGAGAGATTTTCCTTTGAAGGAGGCCTACTTCAAAGGCAGAACTGGGTATAAGAAGAGAACCCAAACCCCTGGAAATTAGATCACTTCTGCAATCAAGAGGAACCTCTGCCAAGGAGAAGAGCTGAAGAGCTGAGGAGAAGTGCTGCCCTGTCTGTGAC